>NC_137337.1:56668612-57268612 GCF_965287045.1 Carcharhinus amblyrhynchos
GAGTTGAGGAGAGGAGTGTGTGTGTGAGGTGATGGGGAGGAGAAGAGAGGAGTGTGTGTGTGTAGTGGAGGGGAGAGAGAGTGTGTGTGTGTGGTAGTGTGTGAGTGTGAGGAGAGAACTGGTCGTGAGTGGGGACTGGAAGGAGAGAGGGGTGTGGGGGGGGGGTGTGTGTGTGGTGAGAGAGAGTGTGTGTGTGTGTGAGTGAGGAGAGGAGTGTGTGTGTGTGAGAGAGGAGAGTGTGAGGTGGTGGGTGTGTGGTGAGGAGAGAGTGTGTGTGTGTGGGGGAGTGAGGAGAGGAGTGTGTGTGTGTGAGTGAGGAGAGAGTGTGTGTGTGAGTGAGGAGAGAGTGTGTGTGAGTGAGGAGAGAGTGTGTGTGTGTGTGTGAGAGAGAGTGTGTGTGTGTGTGTGTGAGGAGAGAGAGAGTGAGTGTGTGTGTGTGTGAGTGAGGAGAGAGTGTGTGTGAGTGAGGAGAGAGTGTGTGTGAAGTGAGGAGAGAGTGTGTGTGTGTGTGAGTGAGGAGAGAGTGTGTGTGTGAGTGAGGAGAGAGAGAGTGTGTGTGTGAGTGAGGAGAGAGAGAGTGAGTGTGGGGGTGTGTGAGGAGAGAGAGAGTGTGTGTGTGTGTGTGAGAGAGAGTGGTGTGTGTGAGTGAGGAGAGAGTGTGTGTGTGAGTGAGGAGATAGTGTGTGTGTGAGTGAGGAGAGAGTGTGTGTGTGAGTGAGGAGAGAGTGTGTTGTGAGTGAGAGAGAGTGTGTGTGTGAGTGAGGAGAGAGTGTGTGTGTGAGTGAGGGGAGGAGTGTGTGTGTGAGTGAGGAGAGAGTGTGTGTGTGAGGGAGGAGAGAGAGAGTGAGTGTGGTGTGTGTGTGAGTGAGGGAGAGAGTGTGTGGTGAGTGAGGAGAGTGTGTGTGTTGAGTGAGGGAGAGAGTGTGTGTGTGAGGGAGGAGAGAGAGAGTGAGTGTGTGTGTGTGTGAGTGAGGAGAGAGGTGTGTGTGAGTGAGGAGAGAGGGAGTGGTGTGTGTGTGTGTGAGTGAGGAGAGAGTGTGTGTGTGTGAGTGAGGAGAGAGTGTGTGTGTGTGTGAGTGAGGAGAGAGTGTGTGTGTGAGTGAGGAGAGAGTGTGTGTGTGTGGTGAGGGAGAGAGAGAGTGTGTGTGTGTGTGAGGAGAGAGTGTGTGGTGTGTGAGGGAGAGAGTGTGTGTGTGTGTGTGTGTGTGTGAGGAGAGAGTGTGTGTGTGTGAGGAGAGTGTTGTGTGTGTGTGAGTGAGAGAGAGAGTGTGTGTGAGTGAGGAGAGTGTGTGTGTGTGAGTGAGGAGAGAGTGTGTGTGTGTGAGTGAGGAGAGAGTGTGTGTGTGTGAGGAGAGTGTGTGTGTGTGTGAGTGAGGAGAGAGAGTGTGTGTGAGTGAGGAGAGTGTGTGTGTGTGTGAGTGAGGAGAGAGTGTGTGTGTGTGTGAGGAGAGAGTGTGTGTGTGTGAGTGAGGAGAGGGTGTGTGTGAGTGAGGAGAGAGTGTGTGTGTGAGTGAGGAGAGAGAGTGTGTGTGAGTGAGGAGAGAGTGTGTGTGTGAGTGAGGGAGAGAGTGTGTGTGTGTGTGAGGAGAGAGTGTGTGTGTGTGAGTGAGGAGAGTGTGTGTGTGTGTGTGAGGAGAGAGTGTGTGTGTGAGTGAGGAGAGAGAGTGTGTGTGTGTGTGAGTGAGGAGAGAGTGTGTGTGTGAGTGAGGAGAGAGTGTGTGTGTGTGTGAGGAGAGAGTGTGTGTGTGTGTGTGAGTGAGTGAGTGTGTGTGTGTGTGTGTGTGAGGAGAGTGTGTGTGTGTGTGAGTGAGAGAGAGTGTGTGTGTGAGTGAGGGAGAGTGTGTGTGTGAGTGAGGAGAGAGTGTGTGTGTGTGAGTGAGGAGAGAGTGTGTGGTGAGTGAGGAGAGAGTGTGTGTGTGTGAGTGAGGAGAGAGGTGTGTGTGTGAGTGAGGAGAGAGTGTGTGTGTGTGAGTGAGGAGAGAGTGTGTGTGTGTGAGGAGAGAGTGTGTGTGTGTGAGGCGAGAGTGTGTGTGTGTGTGAGGAGAGAGTGTGTGTGTGTGAGTGAGGAGAGAGTGTGTGTGTGTGTGAGAGAGAGTGTGTGTGTGTGAGGAGAGAGTGTGTGTGTGTGTGAGGAGAGAGTGTGTGTGTGTGAGTGAGGAGAGTGTGTGTGTGTGAGTGAGGAGGAGTGTGTGTGTGTGAGTGAGGAGAGAGTGTGTGTGTGTGAGTGAGGAGAGAGTGTGTGTGTGAGTGAGGAGAGAGAGAGTGTGTGTGGAGTGAGGAGAGTGTGTGTGTGTGTGAGTGAGGAGAGAGTGTGTGTGTGTGAGGAGAGAGTGTGTGTGTGTGAGTGAGGAGAGAGTGTGTGTGTGAGTGAGGAGAGAGTGTGTGTGTGAGTGAGGGAGAGAGAGTGTGTGTGAGTGAGGAGAGAGTGTGTGTGTGAGTGAGGAGAGAGTGTGTGTGTGAGTGAGGAGAGAGTGTGTGTGTGTGAGTGAGGAGAGTGTGTGTGTGTGTGTGAGGAGAGAGTGTGTGTGTGAGTGAGGAGAGAGAGTGTGTGTGTGTGTGAGTGAGGAGAGAGTGTGTGTGTGAGTGAGGAGAGAGTGTGTGTGTGTGTGAGGGAGAGTGTGTGTGTGTGTGTGAGTGAGGAGTGTGTGTGTGTGTGTGAGTGAGAGAGTGTGTGTGTGTGTGAGTGAGGAGAGAGTGTGTGTGTGTGAGTGAGGAGAGAGTGTGTGTGTGAGTGAGGAGAGAGTGTGTGTGTGAGTGAGGAGAGAGTGTGTGTGTGTGAGTGAGGAGAGAGTGTGTGTGTGAGTGAGGAGAGAGTGTGTGTGTGTGAGTGAGGAGGAGAGAGTGTGTGTGTGTGTGAGGAGAGAGTGTGTGTGTGTGAGGACAGAGTGTGTGTGTGTGAGTGAGGAGGAGTGTGTGTGTGAGTGAGGAGAGAGTGTGTGTGTGTGTGAGGAGAGAGTGTGTGTGTGTGAGGAGAGAGTGTGTGTGTGTGTGAGAGAGAGTGTGTGTGTGTGTGAGGAGAGAGTGTGTGTGTGAGTGAGGAGAGTGTGTGTGTGTGAGTGAGGAGAGTGTGTGTGTGTGAGTGAGGAGAGAGAGGAGTTGTGTGAGTGAGGAGAGAGTGTGTGTGTGTGTGAGGAGAGAGAGTGTGTGTGTGAGTGAGGAGAGAGTGTGTGTGAGTGTGTGTGTGTGAGGGAGAGGAGTGTGTGTCTGTGTGTGTGTGTGTGAGTGAGAGAGAGTGTGTGTGAGTGACTGAGGAGAGAGTGTGTGTGTGTGAGGAGAGAGAGTGTGTGTGTGTGAGTGAGGAGAGAGTGTGTGTGTGTGAGGAGAGAGTGTGTGTGTGTGAGGAGAGAGAGTGTGTGTGAGTGAGGAGAGAGTGTGTGTGAGTGAGGAGAGAGTGTGTGTGTGTGAGTGAGGAGAGAGTGTGTGTGTGTGTGTGTGAGGAGAGAGTGTGTGTGTGTGTGAGGAGAGAGAGAGAGTGTGTGTGTGTGAGGAGAGAGTGTGTGTGTGTGTGAGCGAGAGAGTGTGTGTGTGTGTGAGGAGAGAGTGTGTGTGTGTGTGAGGAGAGAGTGTGTGTGTGTGTGAGTGAGGAGAGAGTGTGTGTGTGTGAGTGAGGAGAGAGTGTGTGTGTGAGTGAGAGAGAGTGTGTGTGTGTGAGTGAGGAGAGAGTGTGTGTGTGTGTGTGAGGGAGAGAGGGTGTGTGTGTGTGTGTGTGAGTGAGGAGAGAGTGTGTGTGTGTGAGAGGAGAGTGTGTGTGTGTGTGTGTGAGTGAGGAGAGAGTGTGTGTGTGTGAGAGGAGAGTGTGTTGTGTGAGTGAGGAGAGAGGGTGTGTGTGTGTGAGTGAGGAGAGAGGGTGTGTGTGTGTGTGTGTGAGTGAGGAGAGAGTGTGTGTGTGTGAGAGGAGAGTGTGTGTGTGTGAGTGAGGAGAGAGGGTGTGTGTGTGTGAGTGAGGAGAGAGGGTGAGGAGAGAGTGTTTTTATTGGCGTCGGAGAGAGGACGTGTCCCTTTTCTTCGTGTTCTGTCACTTTTCTTTCGGCTCACGTCCAACCCTTGTTGCCCCTGTGCTGCCGTGCTGATATATTTTGACTTGTCTTCTTGTCTCCTAGGCCTTTTCCTTCTTTTCATATCTTATTACTCCTGTTGGTTTTGTCTTGTGCAGGGTGGTGAATGGGGGGGTGGTGATGTTGGGGAGAGGAATTCAGGGTGATGGTCTGATTCTGCTGTATTTTAGGTGGGTGGGGGGAAGAGGTTGTTGAGGTGGTGTGTTGGGAGGGGGGCTGTTAGGTTGGGCGGTTTATGTGTTTCTGAGGTTGGGGTGGATGTCAAGGTGGTGTGTGTGTGTTGGATAGGTTTTTTTTGGTGGGGGAAGTTTCCTGGTGAGAGAAGAGAGTGTGTGAGAGAGAGAGGAGAGTGCATGTGTGTGAGTGAAGAAAGTGTGTGTGTGTGTGTGTGTGTGAGGAGGGTGCGTTTGAGAAAGAGGGGTCAGTGTGGGTGAGGGTGGGAGTGAACACTCACACCCTATCTTTATTTATTACTCGTATTTTTAACTCAAGTTATTGCTTTGTCATTTTTGTTTACTCTGCAAGTTGATTCTTTTCATGCCTCAAGATTCTTTTAACAGTACACGCTTAAAGTGCCAAGGTTTATCTCTCTCAAATTTGCTCTTAGGTCCCTTGAGTGAGAGAATAATTGAAAATGTGTTCCCTTACACTAAATGATTGGGCACGGCTGGTTTAATGTCTCATCTGATAAGACAGCCCAATTTACAGATTGCAAAGGGCCAGTTTTGAGCTTTAATTTAGCTTTAGGACAGTCACATTGAAGTAGCGGTCAGGAAGATGAAGTTTATTAAGATAATAAATCTAACCACTACAATCAACAGATTCTGGAAGTTTAGGGATTCCCTGAAATCTGGACTTTCAAAGACAAGGTCCCACACAAGAGACTGGTGAGAAAAATTGAAGCTCATGGTAATGTATTGACGTTGATAGAGAACTGGTTGGCAGTTGATAGAACTGGTTGATAGAGAACAGGAAGCAGACAGTGACAGATAGTAACTAGTGGGGTGCCACAGGGTTCAGTGCTGGGACCCCAACTATTCACAATATACATTAATGATTTGGTCAAAGAATTGAATGCAATATCTCCAAATTAAGCTGGGTGGCAGTGTGTGTGTGAGGAGGATGTTAAGAGGCTGCAAGGTAACTTGTTCAGGCTGATTGAATGGGCAAATACTTGGCAAATGCATTATTATGTAGATAAATGTGAGGTTATTCACTTTGGTGGCAAAAACAGAAAGGAAGATTATTATTTGAATGGTAGCAGTTTTGGAAAAGGGAAAGTGCAACATGACCTGTGTGTCGTGGTGGAACAGTCGCTGAAGATTGACATGCAGGTACAGCAGGTGGTGAGGAAAGCTAATGGCCTTCAGAGCAAGAGAATTTGAGTGTAAGAGTAGGGATGTTTGCTGCAGTTATACAGGGCCTTGGTGAGGCCACACCTTGAGTATTGTGTGAAATTTTGGTCTCCTAGCCTGAGGAAAGACATTCTTGCTGTTGAGGGAGTCCAGTCAAGGTTCACCAGACTGATTCCCAGAATGGCAGGACTGACGTATGAAGAGAGACTGGATTGACTGGGCTTGTACTCAATTTAGAAAAATGAGAGGGGATCTCGTAGAAACGTATAAAATCCTGATGGGACTGGACAGGCTAGATCCGGGAAGAATGTTCCCGATGTTGGGAAGTGCAGAAGTAGGGGTCACAGTCTAAGAATAAGGGAAAAGTCATTCAGGCCTGAGGTGAGGAAGAACTTTTTCACTCAAGAGTGTTGTAAACCTGTGGAATTCTCTACACAGGAAGCTGCTGGGGCCATTTCATTAGATATATTCAAGAGGGAGCTGGGCATGGCCCTTGTGGCTAAAGGGATCAAGGGGTAGGGAGAGAAAGTGGGACTGGGATACTGAGAGTGCATGATCAGCCATGATCATATTGAATGGTGTTGCAGGCTCAAAGGGCTGAATGGCCTACTCCTGCACCTATTTCTTATGTTTCTATCTAAAAGGCTTTCTTCAGTTGGAACCTGTCTTGCAACCTAAAGAAGCCTTATTGAGAAGAGGAAGAGGATGTGATTGATTGAATGTTAAACTTGTACCTGCAGTGCTCTAAGAGCTGTGCATCGGGCCAACGGAAACGACAGGTCATCTGTTACGACCAAGATCGCAAATATCAGGACCCACAGAAATGTCTGAGGACCCAGCCACGAACATCTGAGGTTTGCAACACTCAACCCTGTCACTTGCCGCAAAGTGAGTCAATATTGGCGAGGTTGTTTCATATTATTGTATTTCCTCGTGACCATTTTGGGTATTGTACCCATTTATTCAGCATTGGAATGTTTTTTATCTTCATTCTCAGAGTGCTGTTTCTGGCATTTATCTCCCTGAGTAGCTAGAGGTGGCTGTCCTTCTCCCACTGCTTGAGGTTTGTTAATGACAGCAGCAGAAGTAACTCTGTTCTGTCAGATTGGAATTAGATGTGAAATTACCTCAGTTGGCAGTAATCTTAGGCAGTGAACCTGGAGATTTGAACATGGAAAATCAAGGTTGACAATTTAACCCAGTATTGAGAGAGTGCCCCGCCTGCCCTCACAGAAAGGTAAAATGCTATTTTGAAGAATGTGCAGGGTACTGGACAATAATTATACTCCAAACAACATCACAGAAAACAATTATTTCAGAGCTTCCCAAACTGGGATGACTCTCATGGCACTCGGACTCATCTCTGGCGAGGCTCTTTTAAATCCTCTTTTCTTTTCTATTGGTGGGCACGGCCTGATTGTTGTTGTAAAAGCAGCCAGTGACAAAGTAAGTTTGTTTTATTTTGTAGAATCCCTGCCTCTTCATCAACTCCTCCAATTCATTAGTCTATGCAAAACCAACGCAGACCAATATCCTGGAGATTTAGATAGATGCAAAAGTTAGTTACCTCTTCTATCATTACAACAGCCAAAGCTTGTGCCAAACGGTATGATTCAATTTCTATAAACTATTATTTCCCTACATTTGAAACAGATAGTCCCAAGCAGCCATTTTACTGTCCAAGATATACATACACAGTTTTAAAAAGTATATATTTGTGCTTATTGAACTTATATGAGCCATGAATTTTTTTATAGGGGTGGAAGAAGCTTTGACTGTATATCACACTGATATTTTCCAATGTGTATAATTAAAACCCTGTTGTGCTGCCTATCATAAAATCTGGTTGTGTGTGTAATTTGAATCATGGACAGGACATCAAATGTCCTGTACATGCAGAAATGGAACTTCAGGATTTTATGTAGCTAAGTTATAAAGAGTTATGAAGAAAAGTAAAGGTAGTGAATTATGCACAAATCCAATTTACAATGTAGATGTTATGCTATATAAATTTTAGTTGAGAGCTGCTTCAAGTGCATTGCCCAATAATGATTGTGCGAGTTGTCTGTATGAAGTTATCACCCTCTGTTTGCTCATTCAACACCACGTATCTCCCGACTTTTGACCGTCATGTCACCTGAAGCCTGAGGTATTAAAAGGATCCCACTGGGAAAGATTTGGGAGGACTGGATTATCTCATATAATCATAGAATCCCTACTGTGCCAAAGGAAGCCATTCAGCCCATCGAGTCTGCACCGATTCTTTGACAGAATATCTTATGCAAGCCTATCCCCATGCTCTTTCCCAGTAACCCCACATTATTACCCACTAATCCCCTTAATCTACACATCTTGGGACACTAAAGTGCATTCGAGCATGACCAATCCTCCTAACTTGCACATCTTTGGACTGTGGGAGGAAACCCACGCAGACACAGAATGTGCAAACTCCACAAAGACAGTCACCGAAGGTTGGAATTGAGCCCGGGTCTCTGGTGCTATGAGACAGCTGTGCTAACCACTGTGCCACCGTGTCGCTCATGCTGCTTGTGCCAGCTTACTGTATAGAAAGTCAATGCAATCATCTCTACACCACAGCAGTTAATGCACTTGGAAAGTATTTTCTTCATTGGAAAGCATTTTGGGATGTCCTGACAGGTGCTACAGAAATGGAAATGTCTTCTTCAAAATGTGACAACAGTCTGGGGAGTCTGGAACCAAGTGGGAGTGTGGGTGCGAGCCAGTGATCCAGGTGTAAGCAGCAGGGTCTGAGGAGTAAGTGGAACCCCGGGCCCCTCTCAGTCCAGGGGCGAGGGGAATCCAGAGAGGACTCGAGGTGGCATGCAGAGAGTTTGAATGCAGGAGGAGGGTTCTGGGAATGGAGCAGTGAGTCTAGGTAGATAGATTGTGGAAGTGGGGAATCCAAGAATGAGTGGGAGGTTCTGGGGACAATCAGGAAGTCCATGTATCAGATTGTTGAGATAGGTGAAGTTAGTGAGGACAGCATTGAAGAATCCCATTTCTATGAATGCCCCCGACTGTTGTTTGATCCCTTGTGAATAGTGTGCACAGTGTTAATGATTTGCTTTCACTTTAGATATTTTTGATTTTCATGATTGTTTGATGGAATCCTGTCTGTTGTATTAATTTTGTTTCTTTACTCCCTCAGCGGTTCCAAGCTCTCCAGATCCCACGGGATTCAATCCCGATGAGGATTTAATGACTATACCATACATTGGACCCTTTCCATCTTCTGGTGAGATGCTCCTTTTTGAACTTCTATCTGTGTCTGTTTTGTACAAGTAACATGAGATTCCTGTGGAAATATCGCTGTGTTTCAGTGTGAAGCATTTGAACCAAAAAGGCCGGAAGTTTGTACGTCAGTCAGTCTAGCTCAGGTAAAATATGCAATCCGGATGCTGCAATCCGAAACAAGAACAGAAAATGCTGGAAAATCTCAGCAGGTCTGACAGCATCTATGGGGAGAGAATAGAGCCCATGTTTTGAGTCTAGCTGACGCTCTGTTAGAGCTCTGGTGAGCAGGGAGTTGATCTCGAAGGTGCTACAGAAATGGAAATGTCTTCTTCAAAATGTCACAACAGTCTGGGGAGTCTGGAACCAAGTGGGAGTGTGGGTGCGAGCCAGTGATCCGGGTGTAAGGAGCAGGGTCTGAGGAGTAAGTGGAACCCCGGGCCCCCCTCAGTCCAGGGGCGAGGGGAATCCAGAGAGGTCTCGAGGTGGCATGCAGAGAGTTTGAATGCAGGAGGAGGGTTCTGGGAATGGAGCAGTGAGTCTAGGTAGATAGATTGTGGAAGTAACTGGCCAACATGGTTAAAACGGATTATCCAGTCATCGTTTAACCTTGCTGTGCACAAATAGTCTTTCATGTTTCCTACATTCTGACAGTAACTACACTTCAAATCTACAGCTTTTCAGTGTCTGAAATGTTTTGGAATGTCCAGTGGTTGGAAAAGATGCTACAGAAACATAAATCTTTCTAAATTTGAACAATTGACTTTGCACTATCGAAGGGACAGGATCTTTAAATTCAGTGTGCTGCTTCTTGGCAACTGGTTAATTATTTTCTTTCCAAATTTCAGAACGATATTCTCCAAACTATCTGCCGGAACTTACTGAGACGAACGTTCTTCCTCTTCCCTCAGAACAAAACGAGTGGAGCCTCTCGAGATTGTACCAGTCCAGCTCAGAATTGGATTCTCCTGGTGTGGGATCACTTCCTGACCCATCCAGGTCCCAGCAGTCACAACTGATTGGTGCAGACGTTCGAGACTGTAACACAGAACCTTTCGGTTGCTGTCCAGATGGTTATGCCCCAGCAAGTGGACCAGGAGGAGAGGGCTGCCCTTTGATCCCGTGCTATAAAAGCAGGTAAGCAGAAGATCAGCTCCCTTTATTAGCCATTGTCCCAATGCTCTGTGTAATCTCATAAATCAGAAGGTTGTTGCTTCGAGATCAACTCCAGAGCCTTGTACACGTAATCGAGGGATTGAGTTTAGGAGTCGGGAGGTAATGCTGGAACTTTATAAGACCCTTGTCAGGCCTCATTTGGAGTATTGTGCGCAGTTCTGGTCGCCTCACTATAGGAAGGATGTAGAAGCTATTGAAAGGGTGCAGAGGAGATTTACAAGGATGTTGCCTGGACTGGGAGGCATGCCTTATGAAGTTAGGTTGAGGGAGCTGGGACTCTTTTCCCTGGAGAGACGAAGGTTGAGAGGCGACCTGATAGAAGTTTACAAAATGTTGAGAGGAATAGATAGGGTGGACTCTCAGAGGCTATTTCCCCGGTTTGAAATGGTCGCTACGAGAGGACACAGATTTAAGGTGCGGGGAGGGAGGTTCAGAAGTGATGTTAGGGGTAAGTTTTTCACTCAGAGGGTGGTGAGTGAATGGAATCGGCTGCCGTCAGTGGTGGTGGAGGCGAACTCGCTGGGGTCTTTTAAAAGACTTCTGGATGAGTATATGGGGTTTAATGAGATTGAGGGTTATAGATAGGTCTGTAGGTTGGTAGGTGATGATGTGATCGGCGCAACTTGTGGGCCGAAGGGCCTGTTTGTGCTGTAGTGTTCTATGTTCTATGTAACCAGTGGTCCCCAACCACTGCATCGTGAAGACGCCCCCAAAGTGTGCCACAAAAGATACAAAATGATTAAAAGTTAATGTAAATAAAGTAAAACTAACCTTTGTCTTTAGCTGTATGGTCAGCATCTCTAAGACCCCTTGAACCTCAGGGTTCAAGTCCTCACCGGGAATGTGCAGTTTAGATTTTTTTACATTAGTCAGGATCATGTGCATGACCAATGGGACTTGTAGCTGAAGATCAAATCCCCATATAACTGCACATAAAATAAACTCAAAAAAAGGCACAAGACCTCTCGGAGAAGTGAGAGACAAAGAGAGGTTAGAAATAGCGTTTGCTGTTCTGAAAACCACAATATTGAACCCATACCAATAACTTGTACCTATCGATATGTTTAGCTAATGCTGGATATGAGATTAGTATTAGACCTCTGTCCTGCACTTCAGCTCTCTCTTTTCTTTATCAGTTATGTTACCAATTTTTCTCATACTCAATGGCCTAGGTTTTGCGATAGCTGGAACTGAAGCCATCAGTACTCAGTATTATTATGGTGGAAATCAGATTTTTAACATCCGTAAATGCACATTAAAACATGGAAATCCACATTTCCTGACTCACTGTGGATTTTCCATCCATATCGTTCTTCTCTCTGATGGCAAATGCAGGATAAAAAATTGTTTAAACAGTTTTTTTCCTAGAGGGAGTTCAGAAAAAATAGTGGGTGTGCCTGAAAATCTCCTAATGTATGGAGGTGTGCTGTGATACCTGGGAACCACTGAGCCAGACTAACACTCCAGTGGATATTGATGGAGTGCTGCTCTGACAGAGATGTCAGTTTTCAGATGAGATGTTAAACAGACCCTCTCAAGTGAATGTCCCTCAACGCTATTTGAAAAAGAATAGGTTCCAACCAATATTTATCCTTGGCCTAACATCCCTGTCTAAAAACATTGTCTTCTTGCTGTTTGCAAAAGTTTGTTGTATGGAAACTGTTCAGTGTTTCCCACATTATGACAGCGAATGCACTTCAAAAACATGTCATTGGCTGTAAATTGCTTTGGTCATGAGGCCATGAAGTTTGCTACTATGTAAGTGCAAGACTTTCTTACTTTTGTTTCTTGCTGAGCTTCTCATTCAGTTTCCTGTTTAAATGATAACAATGCCAGTGAGATCCATTCTGTGCCAACTTATCACCCAGTTATAGGGGTGAATCTTACCAGCTCGTCATGCCAGTAAGATCGCGCAAGAGGAGGATAACTGGGTTTAAGCCTGGTTTCTTGCCTCTCACAATATTACCGTCCATGTTCTGCTGCCGGTGGGGAATCAGGGCTAGCGATCAGCCAGGGTGGTGTGGGGGTGGGGGGTTGGGGGGGGGCGCGGCAGGGGGCTGTGCGAGGACTGCGGGGGTGGGGGGGGCTGCAGGGGGTGGAGGTAGGGTGGGGGGAGAGGGGGTGCAGTGCCTGAGGTTGGGGTGGGGGAGTATGAGAGATTCCCAGTGGGAGATCAGGACACATGCGCAAAAGCAATCTTTAGCAGTCAACAGCCAGCTTTCTGGCATGAATAGACTTCGTCCACTCCACCTACTGTCGAGAATCACACTTTGCTTCATTTCTTTTTCTAAGTGCCATAAACTTGTGGCTGGAAGCTCGCCCAAAAAATGGGCCTGATTTTCTCCTGCTTTCACACTCATTCGGCACTTAGAAATGTTTTTGTAAGATCGCCCCCATACTGTTTGAAACTTTACACAGTTACATCTGAACATCTTCAACAAACACTGGGCTGAAGCAAAAGAGACATTGCTGGAAATCTAAACTAAAAAGAAAGAAATTGCTGGAATTATTCAGCACATCTAGCAGCATCTGTGGAAAGAGCAACAAGAGTTAGTGTTTAAAGTCTGTGACCTTTCATCCGTATAATTCTGACAGACCCAAAACATTAACTCTGTTTCTCTCCACAGGTACTGAACCTCTCCACATTTCCTGTTTTTATTATAGCAAGGCTGAAAAGCATTCCATAAATAACAACATAGTGGTAGAATTTGGTTTGTTGTTTTGACTGGAATGAAAACGTTGGGGAAAACATTCATGGCGACAGGATGTATTTGTGGGTCAGTGAAGACAAGAGTTACCAACTGTGATTGGCCACATTCCTGGAGGTGTCATCACATGTCTCCAAAATCCCATCCCCATCTCTGTCCCTCGGTCAGTCAATGTGGCAGAAAGTGAACAGATTCTTCATTATATAATCAGATCATTCTTCGCAGTCAAACATTTGTTCCTTCTTGATTATATTTATATCACTAGTTATTATTTTTCCTAGACTACCTGCAATGGTGTCCTGGAGTCCCTAAGACAATGCTGGAGGTTTGCTAACCCTCTCCTGTATCATTTCCTTCACTGGTTTTTGGGTCTAGCAGTTGTATGTGGTGAAATCCCAAGGTGAGGGACACATTTAAAATTCCGGTCCCGTGTCCGGTTAATTTATAAATCTTGCAGAATGCCCAATTGGTGTTCAATTTTAAGGCAAACAGCATTAAGAACAGCCCTTTTCAAACCTGCAGGCCCACTCATTTCCAAAGCACAAGCTAAGTGTACATGTCTGAGGGCAGACATCTTCCACTTGCTTTTCGTGGTGTTGATGTAGATGCACTCTTCATACTCACATGGCTGACCTTGCCATAGGTGCAGGAAACCTTTGCTCCAATCCTTGGTTTTGTCTGCGGTCCTGATTAAATGTTAGCGAGAGGCAGGAACCTGTTTTAAGCCAGTTGAATTAGATTGTTAGGAATGAATATAGAATCACAGGGTCAGATTTTCAATATGGGTAAGTCCATATTGAATTCAATATGGATTAATGAGTTTATGAAGCAGATATTTGGAGACAAGCACCTTGCTGTCTCCCTCACCGGCCCATAGAACATTCAAACTGTCATTAGGATATCAGCACAGACTCCAGGTAGTGATTTTCAAAACCAGCTACACCATTATTGACCCTGTGTCCCTTTGAAAATCCCAGCCATTGAGTTATCTCCCCCACCGACCCTCCCCTCTCCGAGGGGGTGCACTAGGGTCCCCCATGTTCTCCATGGACTGGCCCTAAACACAAGGCCTGTAACCCTCAGCTCATGAGACATCTCACAAGCAGTCCCAGTGTGCCCGAGTTTTCATTAAGTGCAAACAACAAGATAGTTTTATAAGTAATGTTTATATCACTGCTACAACATACAACTCCGAGGTTGGATTTTCAACTTGTGGGGCTAAAAGGAAGAAGAGAAAGCAGGTGAATATGAAACCTGACATGAGACTGAATCTCTCCAGTTTGGCACCAGACATCACCTCATTTGTATCTCCTCAAACGGAACATTATCCTTCCCATTCATTGTGTGTGTGTGTGTGTGTGTGTGTGTGTGTGTGTGTGTGTGTGTGTGTGTGTGTGTGTGTGTGCGTGCGCGTCTGTGTCTGTGTGTGTGTGCGCATCTGTGTGTGTGTGTGTGCGCGTGTGTGTGCGCGCGTGTGTGTGTGTATCTGTGTGTGTTTCACAAACGGATATGTTTGGGCACCATTATTCTAAATGCTGGAATGATATTTTTGGATCTGATCAGGTATGGATGCTGCCCTGATGGAGTGACATCAGCGAGAGGATATAACCAGGCTGGCTGCTCGACATATCCAACTGATGATTATTATAATAACAATGACCAACAAATCATTGTAAGTACGTCAGTGACACTTTCTCGTACTGTGACTTCTACAAGTCATTATCACATGTCTGAAAAATTGAACAGCAGAAGAAAGCGATGGCAGATAGGACAGATGAATGTGTGGCTAAGGAGCTGGCATAGGGAGCAGGCTTTCAGGTTCTTGGATCATTGGGACCTCTTCTGGGACACAAGGGACCTATACAAGAGGGACAGATCGTATAAACTGGAATGAAACCTTGCAGGCAGGTTTGCTAGTGCTACTCAGAAGGGTTTAAATAGAGTGGCAGGAGACAGAAACCAGAGCAGCAGGTCAGCAAGTGGAGGGATTAAGGGGAAGGTAGATATTAGGGCTGGTAAGTCTGAAGGCAGGTAAGGTAGGGACAGGTTAATAAACAGACGGGACTGATGGACTGAAGTGTGTTTATTTCAGTTTGAGGAATATTATGGGTAAGGCAGATGAGCTGAGAGCCTGGATCAGTACAACAGACTATGATGTTGTGGCTATTACAGAGACTTGGTTGAGAGAGGGACAGGGCTGGCTGCTCAATGTTCCAGCGTTTCGATGTTTTAGACAAAGAGGGAGGTAAAAGAGGTGGTGGAGTTGTATTACTAATCAAGGAGACTATCACACCAGGACATACTGGAGGCCTCATCCACTGAGGCAATATGGCTAAAGCTCAAAAATAAGAAGCGTGCAGTCACTCTGTTTGGATAATACTGTAGTCCTCCCTACAAAAGCCACCAGGACATTGAGGAAATGAGGATGTATGCAGATAATGGAAAGATGCAATAACAACAGAGTTGTCAAAGTGGGTGACTTTAACTTCCCCAATATTGGCTGAGAATTCCTTAGAGCAGGAGGTTTAGAGAGGGCAGAATTTGTTAGGTGCATCCAAGAGGGTTTCTTGAAACAGTATTTGGATAGTCCAACTAGAGGAGGGGCCATTCTGTACCTTGTTTTAGAAAATGAGCCTGGCCAGGTTACAGACATTCACTGGGAGAGCATTTTGGAAACAGTGATCATAACTCCTTATGTTTTAAGATAGCTATGAATAACGATAAATCAGGACCTTACTAAATTGGGGGAGGACAAATTACAACAGTACTAGGCAGGAGCTAGGGAGAGTTAATTGGGAGCAATTGATATCAGGCAAGTCCACATTTGACATTTGGGAGTCATTTAAAACTTATTGATCAGAGTTCAAGACCAGTATATTCCAGCTGAAAATATTTGGACAAATGTTGTTGCCATCCTGATACAAACCATTGTTAAATCTCCATTCCCCTCGCATCAGTTCTCAAAATCTCTTCATTCTTGTGACTTTCCAGTTACATACAGCCCTGATGTTGATTGTGTGTAAGACTGGGCAGTGAATGCCTGTCTCTGGGGTAGCATCTGTCCTTACCCAATCCTATTCTCGTCACATACCCCTGCACACATTTTGTTATGTAGGGTACGATGATCAGGAATGCTGATCCAATACTTTTGAGGTAAGAGAATTGTGTGCGGTGATATACTTTGTGTGTTTAATGCAGGAATCACAGGCCACTGTTCAGGATAACCCATCAGTTGAATGTCGGAGCTCAATGTTTGGTTGCTGTCATGATGAATCTTCATCTGCATTAGGACCAAATGGAGAAGGCTGCAGGAGTGGGCCCAGACACCGTAAGTAAATTTTCATACTCAATCATTTCCCTCACTGATCACACTCCTTGTTCATTTTGGTGCAGAATAGACCAAATATGTTTGAATCTGCTACAACAGCTTGCACTTATATAGCACCTAACACAGTAACGTGCTCTAAGAGGCTTCACAGGAGGAATACAAGACAAAAATTTATCATCAACCCATATAAAGATATTATAACAGATGACCAAAATCTTGGTAGATTTGAAAAGTGTCTTAAAGATGGAAAAATGGTGAAGTTTAGAGAGGAAATTCCAGAGTTTAGGGCCAAGGCAGCTGAAAGCACAGTCGCCAATGGTGAACTAATCAAAGTCCAGGACATTCAATGGCCAGAAGTGGAGTGCCGATATCTCAGAAGGTTTGTGGAGCCACTGGGAGGTTAAAGATAGGGAGGGACAAGGGCTCAAAGAGATATGGAGGATGCAGATTTTAAAATTGAAGCATTTCTTGACTGGGAGCCAATGTAGGTCAGTGAAACATCTGATGGCAGCAGGGAAGAAGCTGTTCTATGAACACAGGAATGATGTGTGACCAGAATTTAGTATGTGTGAAGACACAAGTAGCAGAGTTTTTGGATGCTTTTGAATTTATGTACAGTAGAAAGTGGGAGATCAGCCAATCATTTAATCACATATAGAGGTAACAATGGCATCAACGAGCATCCTCATCGGAGAGGATGGGGTGAAGGTGGCCAAGCTGCCGAGTTAGGATACAGGCAACAAAGTTTTAGATGAGCTATTGACTGTAATATAACGATCCTGTAAATTTAAATATGGATGTTGGAGGTATCCTTGGTGAAGTGTCTAATGTCTGTTGTATTTCTGGGACTTATTTACAGCTTATCCAGCTCCATGCTTGTTACTGAGTGCCAACGGCCCATGCACAGACTGGACCGTTCGATGGTTCTTTGTACCAGGTGCTGGGGTCTGTAACCGCTTCTGGTATGGCGGGTGCCATGGGAACAAGAACAACTTTGACACAGAGGAGGAGTGCCTGCGTCGGTGCAGAAGGTCAAACACCCACACTGAATCAACCAGCTCGCCCGTTGAGCTGCCACACTGGTGGCTCCCTCACCCAGGACATCATTCCCAACCCCATCAGGCTCCAAACAGGGAATCCATACAACCTCATCCAGAACAGTCTGTTTACAGGTAATGCTTAAGTGTTAACTAATTGCTGTATCTTGTTCTGTATTGTTTTTAAATACTTACAAATAGAACATAGGACATTACAGTGCAGAACAGGCCCTTCGGCCCACGATGTTGCGCCGACCAATTAAGAAAAAAGCAATGACCCTCTAACCTAAACCAATCCCTTTCCATCCATAAACCTATCCACGGATCTCTTAAACGCCCCCAAACTAGGCGCATTTACAACTGCAGCAGGCAGGGCATTCCATTCCCCCACCACCCTCTGGGTAAAGAACCTACCCCTGACATCCGTCCTATAACTACCCCCCCTTAATTTAAAGCTATGCCCCCTCGTGCTAGCTTTCTCCATCCGAGGAAAAAGGCTATCACTGTCCACCCTACCTAAACCTCTAATCATCTTATATGTTTCAATAAGGTCCCCTCTTAGCCGCCTTCTTTCCAACGAAAACAACCTCAAATCCCTCAGTCTCTCCTCATAGGACCTTCCCTCCATACCAGGCAATATCCTGGTAAACCTCCTCTGCACCCTCTCCAAAGCCTCCACATCCTTCCTATAATGTGGGGACCAGAACTGCACACAATACTCCAAGCCGCACCAGAGTTTTGTACAGTTGCAACATGACGTTGCGGCTCCTAAATTCAATCCCCCTACCAATAAACGCCAAGTCACCGTCTGCCTTCCTGACAACCTTATCACTTGATTTCCAACTTTCAGGGATCTATGCACATATACACCTAGATCCCTCTGTTCGTCAACACTATTCAGAGTCCTACCATTAGCCCTATACTCCACACATCTGTTATTCCTGCCAAAGTGAATTACCTCACACTTTTCCGCATTAAACTCCATCTGCCGCCTCTCGGCCCAGCTCTGCAACTTGTCCAAGTCTCTCTGTAAACTATGATACCCCTCTTCACTATCTACCACTCCTCCGATAAAGTAAATCTGAAAAAATTGTTTCCACTGGCAGGAGAGTGGTAACCAGAGAATACAGACTTCAAATAATTGGAGGGAGTTATACCCTTTCAGATTCTGGAATCAAATCAAATCCTTTGGGATTTGGTCTGTGATCAGGGATACAAACAAGGCAGGTATAGACATCCAGAAGGTAGCACTGGAGAAGCCTCAATTTTTGCATTTGTCCAATAGGTTTGTGCAAACCATTTGAATTAGAATAACAACAGCCAGCGATCACAGGGAGGGCAGGGCACATTCAAGGAGAGGGGGAATAAAAAGGGGACCATACAGGATCCTCGCCAGTGAGGACCTTTGCTGGTGAGGCCGCAGAGGCAAGCGAGCCTGGACAATGTGTCCTGGGCTCAATAACAGTATTTAAATTCAACCTGATCTCACCAAATATCCAGCATCACCCCAATTTGTCAGCTCTCTCACGATTTTATTAGCTGGTGGGATGAGATGATAAGATCGTCCCCTTAGACTTTGCGGCCTTTAAAAGGACAACTTAGCAGTAGAATTATACATTCTACGTTGCATAGAGTCACAAAGTCTGTATAAAATAACACACTGGCCTAGCCTTGGAGATTTAGAAAGATAGATTCCATATTGGTCATAACTGTGTCAATATGCAACAGTTGGTATAACTTTGAAAATCACTTGCCAATAATTATTCAATTTAGAAACAATATTTGAACTGCGTTTGAAATGGCTTATAAATTTCAGTTTTAATAAACTTTATTTCCTCTGCCAGGTTAAATATACAAAGAGGTGATCCCTCCTCAGTGGATACAAGGCCAGGGCAAACCGTGAGGCTACTGTGCAGAGTTGATGCATCTCCCTTGCGTATTGTTGAATGGCTCAAAGATGGAAGACCGTTATTTTCCATGAGGTTAGTCTAGTTATTCTAAGTGAAAAGGCATAGCTGATAATAGCTATGGTTATAAAGCTTTTTCTAAGATTTGAGAGTTCATTGTGCCAGATGTGAGAACGTCTCCTTTTCACAGGTGATTCGGACATTGTTCCTGAAGTGCCACAACTGCAGTGTCGAATGGGGAGCATTTGATATTTTCTTACCGTTCTTTTCAGTTGTCACTCACTCAGTCTGTTGAGGAAAAAATGTTAAGAAACGCTTAAAAGAGCAAGAATGGACTTGTTTTGATATCCTCTTTCTGAGATCCCTGAACGTTCCAAAGTTCTTTTCAGTCAATGGAGTATGTCAGAGTATAATTCCTATTGTAATGGGAGAAATACAGCAACTGTTTGTGCAGAGCAGGCTTCCACATTTAACAACATGGTAACACTCAAATAATGTACCCAGTCTGCAGGTGTAGCAGGTGATCAGGAAGGTGAATGGGATGTTGGCCTTTATAGTGAGGGGGATAGAATATAAAAGCAGGGAGGTCTTGCTGCAACTGTACAGGGCACTGGTGAGGCCGCAGCTGGAGTACTGTGTGCAGTTTTGGTTGCTGCACTTGTGCAAGGATATTTTGGCCTTGGAGGGAGTGCAGAGGAGGTTTACTAGGCTGATTCCGGAGATAAGGGGATTGAAGTATGAAGAGAGGCTGAATAAACTGGGTTTGTACTCGTTGGAGTTTAGAAGGATGAGGGGAGATCTTATAGCGATGTATAAGATAATGAAAGGGATGGATAGGGTAGAGGTAGAGAGATTCTTCCCACTTAGAAAGGACAGCAGGACTAGAGGGCACAGCCTCAAGATAAAGGGGGGGCGGTTTAGAACGGAGTTGAGGAGGAACTTCTTCACTCAAAGGGTGGTGAATCTCTGGAATTCTCTGCCCGTTGAAGTGGTGGAGGCTACCTCGCTAAATATATTTAAGACGCGGGTAGATAGGTTTTTAATAGGCAAGGGAATTAAGAGTTATGGGGAGAAAGCGGGAAAGTGGAACTGATCCACATCAGATCAGCCATGATCTTGTTGATTGGCGGGGCAGGCTCGAAGGGCTAGATGGCCTACTCCTGCTCCTGTTTCTTATGTTCTAATGTAATGTTTAGATGCGTTGGTTGAAGGATAAATATTGACTAGGATCCAGGGGTTCCATGGCTCTTTAAAGCAAAAGGATATTTTAATCCCCCTTCAGGAGGCAGATGGGACCACAGCTTAACATCTCTTCTGAAAGATAACATCTCCTACTGTGCAGGCCTGACAATTACTAAGCTGTTCCTGTCTTGCTTTTGCTGTTTCTCACATACAGACACGTCACACACTCAGATGGATCATTAGCAATCAACTGGGTTCGAGAACAGGATGCTGGATTGTACACATGCCATGCATCTAATGGACGTGATGAGGATTTTCGTCAAGTTCAGCTTAATGTTCGAGGTATTGCTTGTTAACCGGGAGTTTTAATCTGAAATATTTAAGCTGGAAGAGTGGACGATCCTGGGTGTTGTGATGTTAGGAGTAGAAACACTTAACATATTCATTTCTACTGTTCATTAGTGGGACTGGAAACACTTCTTTAAATGATGGGCAGATCAGTCTTGTATGAATATGCACGGGAGCCATTCCTAGGTAAACTTCATTTGAAAGACTGTCCTGAAAAGCACTCTTTTTGTTTAATAAACAATTCTGATGTGAACGTTACCTCCGATTCTCACAGGTTACCATCAGTCTCTGCATTCGCATGAACACAGCAAAAACGTTAGAAAGGTCAAAATCAAAAGATCATTTGGCAGTTGGAAGCCTATCCAATTAGTATTCCTCTTGTGCTTTGACCACCTCTGTAGCCTGCATTCCTACAAATCAGTTTGGTGGATTACTTCAGACCACATTACTCCCCATCTGTAAATTGCTCTCATTATTAAATTTAGCTCTGCTCCCCTGAATAACATCCTGATTTAGTCATTTGAAAAACTTGGTTTGTTTAAGCAAGTGTACATTTGATAAGGTTGTACTATAGGCCTCAAAATAGTCAGCGGGAAACTGAGGAACAAATATGTAAGATTATAGAAAGCTCCAAGAAAAATAGGGTGGTAATAGTTGAGATTCTGACTTTCCCAACATTGACTGGGACAACCATAGTATTAGAGGGTTGGATGGAGAGAAATTTGTTGAGTGTTTTCAGAAGGAATTTCTCATGTGAATGGCCCGACTAGAGAGGGGGCAAAACTTGACCTCTTCTTGGAAAGTAAGGAAGGACAGGTGACAGAAGTGTTAGTGAGGGATCACTTTGGGACCAGTGTCCGTAATTCTATTGGTTTTAAGATAGCCATGAGAATGATAGGTCTGGCCCAAAAGTTAAAATTCTAAATTGGGGCAAGGCCAATTTTGATTATATCAGGCTGGAACTTTCAAAAGTTAATTGGGGGAGTCTGTAGGAAGGCAAAGGGACTTCTGGTAAGTGGCACGCTTTCAAAAGTGTGTTATCCAGGGTTCAGGATAAAGACATCACTCTTAGAGTGAAGGGCAAGGCTGGCAGAAGTAGGGAACCCTGGATGACTCGGGATAGAGGCGCCCTGGTTAAGAAGAGGAAAGAGACACATGACATGCATAAGCAGCTGGGATCAAGTGAATCTCTTGAAAAGTATAGGGTGTGTAGGAGTAGAGTTAAGAGAAATCAGGAGTGAAAAAATGAGATTGTTTTGGCAGACGAGGCAAAGGGGATCCAAAGAGCTTCGACAAATACATAAAGGGCAAAAGGGGAGAGAGTAGGGCCTCTTAAGGATCAACAAGGTCATCTCTG
Organism: Carcharhinus amblyrhynchos; assembly: GCF_965287045.1. Classification (NCBI taxonomy): domain Eukaryota; kingdom Metazoa; phylum Chordata; class Chondrichthyes; order Carcharhiniformes; family Carcharhinidae; genus Carcharhinus; species Carcharhinus amblyrhynchos. The sequence goes on from NC_137337.1 coordinate 56,690,318, forward strand.
TGCAGATCCACAAGAGATGGGTGAGATCCTAAATGAATATTTCTCATCATCATTTACTGTTGAGAAAGGCCTGGATGTTAGGGAACTTGGGGAATTAAATATTGATGTCTTGAGGAGTGTATATATTACAGAGAAGAAGTTGCTGGAAGTCTTAAATCGCATCAAGGTAGATAAATCTCCGGACCCTGATGAAGTGTATCCCAGGATGTAGTGGGAGTCTAGGGAGGAAATTGTGGGTCCCCTAGCCGAGATATTAGAATCATCGATAGTCATGGGCGAGGTGCCTGAAGATTGGAGAGTGGCAAATGTTGTGCCTTTGTTTAAAAAGGGCTGCAGGGAAAATCCTGGGAACTACAGGTCAGTGAGCCTCACATCTGTGGTGGGTAAGTTGTTGGAAGGTATTTTGAGAGACAGGATCTCCAGGCATTTAGAGACGCAAGGACTGATTAGGGACAGTCAGCATGGCTTTGTGAGTGGAAAATCATGTCTCACAAATTTAAGTGAGTTTTTTGAAGGGGTAACCAAGAAGGTAGATGAGGGCCGTGCAGTTGATGTTGTCTACATGGACTTCAGCAAGGCCTTTGACAAGGTACTGCATGGTAGGTTGTTAATGTAAGGTATCTAAATGGATACAAAATTGGCTTCTTGTCAGAAGCCTGGTGATTGTTGAGCGGTGTTCATTCATCCATTGTTGTAGCTTCTGCGTGGTCTCCCCAGTGTACCATGCCTCGAGACATTCTTTCCTGCAGCATATCAAAGAACAAAGAAAATTACAGCACAGGAACAGTCCCTTCGGCCCTCCAAGCCTGCACCGACCATGCTGCCTGACTTAACTTAAACCCCCTGCCCTTCCAGGGACCATATCCCTCTATTCCCATCTCATTCATGTGCCAACTACCTTCCCTGGCAACGAGTTCCAGGCCCCCACCACTCTCTCTGTAAAAAAATCTGCCTCGTACATCTCTTTTAAACCTTGCCCCTCGCACCTTAAACCTGTGCCCCCTAGTAATTGTCTCTTCCACCCTGGGAAAAAGCTTCTGACTATCCCCTCTGACAATGCTCCTCGTAATCTTGTAGACTTCTATCAAGTCACCCCTCAACCTCCGTTGTTCCAGTGAGAACAAACCAAGTTTCTCCAACCTCTTCTCATAGCTAGTGTCCTCCATACCAGGCAACATCCTGGTAAATCTTTTCTGTACCCTCTCCAAAGCCTCCACATCTTTCTGGTAGTGTGGCGACCAGAATTGAACACTATATTGCAAGTGCGGCCTCACTAAGGTTCTATAAAGCTGCAACATGACTTGCCAATTTTTAAACTCAGTGCCCCAGCTGGTGAAGGCAAGCATGCTGTATGCCTTTTTGACTACCTTCTCCACCTGCATTGCCACTTTCAGTGACCTGTGTACCTGTACACCCAGATCCCTTTGCCTATCAATACTCCTAAGGATTCTGCCATTTACTGTATAGTTCCTATCTGTATTAGACCTTCCAAAATGCATTATCTCACATTTGTCCAGATTAAACTCCATCTGCCATCTCTCAGCCCAAGTCTCCAACTAATCTATATCCTGCTGTACCCTCTGATGGTCCTATAAATTAGTGCAGAGAGGATTCCCGATTCTCTACACTGGTAGAGAATCCCACCCTTCCACCTCCTCTAACCTAATTATAAGTGTGAGGGAAGTTTTTTTTTATATTTTTACTTTTCTGCTGGTAATTGATTCAGGGATGGCAGTTCAGGCTGTAAGCTGCATCTCCTGTGGGATGTATGTAGTGAGGGACTCCCACAGTGTTTCAGGTGATTTTACTTGTGGGAAGTGTGTTAGATTGCAGTTTCTGGAGGAGCGTGTAAAGGAGCTGGAAGGGGAATTAGAGGAGCTCCGTATAATTCGGGAAGTGGAGGCAGACATAGAAAGGAGTTATAAGGAGATAGTCACTCCTAGGAATAAGTCTTGGGTCACTGCCAGGAAGAGGGGCAAAAAGCAGTTGGGGGGACAATCCCCTGGGGCTGTTCCCCTCCAAAATAGGTTCTCGGTCCTGGAGGCTACAGTTGAGGAGAAATCAACTGGGGATAGCCAAAGGGAGCAGGTCTCTGGGGGTGAGCCTATTGGCAAGCCTCAGGTGGTTAGGGGTAAGAGAGTGGGCCTCGTGATTGGGGACTCCACAGTTATGGGGACGGATAGGAGAGTTGGAGGTAAGGGTAGGGACTCTGGGCTGGTGTGTTGCCTACCAGGGGCTGGGGTCCAGGATGTATCGGACAGAGTATTCAGGACTCTTAGGGGAGAGGGAGATCAACCCCAAGTTATAGTTCATGTGGGGACACATGACATAGGGAGATTAAGGGAAGGGGATATTAAGCAAAGATTTATGGAGTTGGGGTGGAAACTAAAGGCGAAGTCAGAAAGAGTAGTTATATCTGGACTCTTGCCTGTGCCACGGGATAGTTTAGAGAGGAATAGGGAGAGGGAAAGTTTGAACTCGTGGCTGAGGGGATGGTGCAGGAGGGAGGGGTTCAGGTACTTGAGCAATTGGGGCTCATTCTGGGGAAGGTGGGACCTCTATAAGAGGGATGGTCTACACCTGAACCAGAGGGGAATCAATATCCTGGGGGGTAAATTTGCAAAAGCGATGCAGGAAGGTTTAAACTGATTCGGAGGGGGGGAGGGATAGTGAGGAATGGGGGTGAAAGTGAGGGGGGCATAGTTGGGGAATGCAAGGCACGGCATAGTGGGGGTGGGGCGGAGCAGGGTTTGAAATGCGTGTACTTTAATGCGAGGAGTATTCGCAATAAAGTGGATGAACTTGCAGCGTGGATCAGTACCTGGGACTTTGATGTTGTGGCCATTTCTGAGACATGGATAGAGCAGGGTCAGGAATGGATGTTGCAGGTTCCGGGGTACAAATGCTTTAGTCGGAGTAGAGAAGAAGGTAGAAGGGGGGGTGGGGTAGCATTGCTAGTCAAGGACTGTATCACAGTGTCGGAGAGAAAGTTTGATGAGGACTTGTCAGTTGAGGTAGTATGGGCGGAGATTAGAAATAGGAGAGGAGAGGTCACCCTGTTGGGAGTCTTTTATAGACCTCCTAAAAGTTCTAGAGAGGTTGAGGAAAGGATTGCGGAGACAATCCTGGTTAGGAGTGAAAGTAATAGGGTAATTGTTATGGGGGACTTTAACTTTACGAATATTGATTGGAGTTGCTATAGTTCTAGCTCGCTAGAGGGGTCAGTGTTTGTACAAAGCGTGCAGGAAGGTTTTTTGTCTCAGTATGTAGACAGGCCAACTAGAGGTGAGGCTATATTGGATTTGGTGCTGGGAAATGAGCCAGACCAGGTGCTAGACTTGGAAGTTGGTGTGCATTTTGGTGATAGTGACCACAATTCGGTTACGTTCACCTTAGTGATGGGAAGAGATAGGCGTGAACCTCGGGTCAGCAATTTTAGCTGGGGTAAGGGCGATTATGAGGCTATCAGGAGTGAATTAGGAAGCATGGATTGGATTAGGGGATTACAGGGACTGGGAACATCTGAAATGTGGAATTTTTTCAAGGAGCAGCTACTGCGAGTCCTTGATAGGTATGTCCCTGTCAGGCATGGTGGATTTGGTAGATCTAGGGAACCGTGGTGCACTAAAAGAGTTGAGTCGATGGTTAAAAAGAAAAAGGAGGCTTATGTTCGGATGAGATTGGAGGGCTCAGATAGTGCACTAGAAAGCTTTAGATTGGCTAGGAGGGAGTTGAAGAGTGAGTTGAGAAGGGCTAAAAGAGGACATGAGAAGACTTTGGCTGATAGGATTAAGGAGAATCCTAAGGCGTTCTATAAGTATGTCAAGAACAGAAGGTTGGTCAGGGCAAGATTAGGGCCAGTTACAGACAGCAGGGGGAAGTTGTGTGTGGAACCGGAGGAGATTGGAGAAGTATTGAACCAATATTTCTCTTCGGTGTTCACGCAGGGGGACATGAATATAGCTGAGGAGGACATTGGGTTGCAGGGGTGTAAAATAGACAGTATTACGGTTGATAAAGAGGATGTGCTGGAAATTCTTGAGGGGCTGAAAATAGATAAGTCCCCTGGTCCGGATGGGATCTACCCTAGGATTCTCTGGGAGGCTAGAGAGGTGATTGCAGAGCCTCTGGCTCAGATCTTCAGGTCGTCATTGGTCTCTGGTGTAGTCCCGGAGGATTGGAGGATAGCGAATGTTGTCCCATTGTTTAAGAAGGGGAACAGAGACTTTGCCGGGAATTATAGACCGGTGAGTCTTACTTCTGTTGTGGGCAAGGTTTTAGAAAAAATTATTAGGGATAGGATTTATAGTTATTTGGAGTGTAATGAATTGATTAGAAATAGTCAGCATGGTTTTGTAGCAGGTAGGTCGTGCCTTACTAACCTTATTGAGTTTTTTGAGAAGGTGACCAAAGAGGTGGATGGGGGTAAGGCAGTTGACGTGGTATACATGGATTTTAGTAAGGCGTTCGATAAGGTTCACCATGGTAGGCTTCTGCAGAAAATGCAGATGTATGGGATTGTGGGTAATCTAGGAAGTTGGATCAGGAATTGGCTATCAGATAGGAGACAGAGGGTGGTGGTGGATGGTAAATATTCATCATGGAGTGCAGTTACGAGTGGTGTGCCTCAGGGATCTGTTTTGGGGCCACTGTTGTTTGTAATTTTTATTAATGATCTGGATGAGGGTATAGTTGGGTGGATTAGTAAATTTGCTGATGACACCAAAGTTGGAGGTGTGGTAGATTGTGAGGAAGGGTGTCATAGTCTGCAGGGAGACTTAGATAGGTTGCAGAGCTGGGCCGAGAGGTGGCGGATGGAATTTAATGCGGAGAAGTGTGAGGTAATTCACTTTGGTAGGAGCAACAGATGTGTCGAGTATAGGGCTAACGGGAGGACTTTGAATAGTGTGGATGAACAGAGGGATCTAGGTGTGTGTGTACATAGATCCCTGAAAGTTGGGAATCAAGTAGATAAGGTTGTCAAGAAGGCGTACGGTGTCTTGGCGTTTATTGGTAGGGGGATTGAATTTAGGAGTCGCAGTGTAATGTTGCAACTGTACACTACTCTAGTGCGGCCGCACTTGGAGTACTGTGTGCAGTTCTGGTCCCCGCATTACAAGAAGGATGTGGAGGCGTTGGAGAGGGTGCAGAGGAGGTTTACTAGGATGTTGCCTGGTATGGTGGGGAGGTCCTATGAGGAGAGACTGAGGGATCTAGGGTTGTTTTCGTTGGAAAGAAGGCGGCTAAGAGGGGATCTTATTGAAACATATAAGATGATTAGAGGTTTAGATAGGGTGGATAGTGATAGCCTTTTTCCTCGGATGGAGAAAGCTAGCACGAGGGGGCATGGCTTTAAATTAAGGGGGGGTAGCTACAGGACGGATGTCAGGGGTAGGTTCTTTACCCAGCGGGTGGTGAGGGATTGGAATGCCCTGCCTGCTGCAGTTGTAAATGCGTCTAGTTTGGGGGCGTTTAAGAGATCTCTGGATAGGTTTATGGACGAAAAGGGATTGGTATAGGCTAGTGGGTCATTGTTTTTGTAACTGGTCGGCGCAACATCGTGGGCCGAAGGGCCTGTTCTGCGCTGTAATGTTCTATGTTCTATGTTCTATGTTCATCGCTATCCATAAATCCACAACCTTTGCGCCATCCGCAAACTTACTTATCAAAGCAGTCACATTTTCCTCCAAATCATTTATATATATTACAAACAGCAGAGGTCCCTGAGGAATGCCACTTGTCACAGCCCTCCATTCAGAAACACACCCTCCCACTGCTACCCTCTGTCTGACCGAGCCAGTTTTGTATCCACCTTGCCAGCTCACCTCTGATCCCATGTGACTTCACCTTCTGCACCAATCTGCCATAACGGACCTTGTCAAAGGCCTTACTGAAGTCCATGTAGACAACATCCACTGCCCTACCCTCATCAATCATCATTGTCACTTCCTTTAAAAACTCGATCAAGTTCGTGAGACACAACCTCCCCTTTACAAAACCATGTTGCCTCTCACTAATATGTCCACTTATTTCCAAGTGGGAATAAATCCTGTCTTGAAGAATCCTCTCTAATAATTTCCCTACCACTGATGTAAGGCTCACTGGCTTGTAATTACCTGGACTTTTCTTGCTACCCTTCTTAAACAAAGGAACAACATTGGCTATTCTCCAATCCTCTGGAATCTCCCCTGTAGCCAGTGAGGATACAAAGAACCCCAATACTTCCTCCTTTTTGATCTCAACATGACTCAAACTATCTAGATATCCTTTCCCAGATTCATCATCCACCAAGTCCTTCTCTTTGGTGAATACTGACACGAAGTACTCATTTAATACCTCACCCATTTCCTCTGGCTCCACACATAGATTCCTCCCTTGTCCTTGAGAGGGCCAACCCTCTCCCTAGCTACCCTCTTGCTCTTTATATATGTGTAAAAGCCTTGGGATTTTGCTTTACCCTGCTGGCCAATGCATTTTCATAACCCCTTTTAGTCGTCCTTACTCCTTGCTTAAATTTCTTTCTACTTTCCTTGTATTCCACACTTGCCTTGTGTTCCCAGCCTCCTAGTTTTGACAAATGCTTCCTTTTTCTCTTTGACTAGGCTCACAATATCTCTCGTTATCCAAGGTTCCCAAAACTTGCCATACTTATCCTTCATCCTTACAGGAATGTGCTGGTCCTGAATCCCTATCAACTTACACTTGAAAGCTTCCCACATGTCAGATGTTGATTTGCCCTCAAACATCTGCCCCCAACCTACATTCTTCAGTTTCTGCTTAATATTGTAGTAATTAGCCTTACCCAATTTAGCATCTCAACTTGAGGACGACACTTATCTTTATCCATCAGTATCTTAAAGCTTCCTGAATTGTGGTCATTGTTCCCGAATTGCTCCCCTACTGAAATATCGACCACCTGACCAGGCTCATTCCCCAATACAGGTCCAGTATGGCCTCATCCCTAGTTGGGCTATCTACATACTGTTTCAAGAAGTCCTCCTGGATGCTCCTTACAAACTCTGCACCGTCCATGCCCCTAGCACTAAGCGAGTCCCAGTCAATATAGGGGAAACTAAAATCTCCCCCACAACAACCTCGTTACTTTTACACCTTGCCAAAATCTGCCTATATATCTGTTCCTCAATCTCCTGCTGGCAGTTGGGTGGCCTATAGTAGACCCCCAACATTGTGACTACACCTTTCCTATTCCTGAGCTCTACCCATATTGCCTCGCTGTATGAGCTCTCTAAGGTGTCCTCCTGCAGTACAGCTGTGATATTCTCCTTAGCCAGTAGTGCAACTCCCCCATCCCTTTTACATCCCCCTCTATCCTGCCTGAGACAACTATATCCTGGAATGTTAAGCTGCCAATCCCGTCCTTCCCTTAACCAAGTCTCTGTAATGGCAACTACATCATAGTTTCTAATATTAATCCAAGCTCTAAGTTCATCTGCCTTACCTGTTACACTTGCATTCAAACAAATGCACTTCAGTCCACCAGAGCCTCTCTGATTTGCAATCTCCTGCCTGCTGTTTCTCAGTCTTACTGGCCCTCCTCTCTCGTTCCCCTTCAGTTAATTCACCTTTGCTTTGGGTCCCACACCCCCCCCCCCCAAACCAGTTTAAATCCTTCCGTGTGACACTAGCAAACCTCCCAGCCAGAATATTTGTGCCCCTCTAGTTTAGATGCAATGCATCCTTCTTGTACAGGTCCTGTCTGCCCTGCAAGAGACTCCAATGGGCCAGATATCTGAAACCCTCCCTCCTACACCAGCTGTTTAGCCACGTATTGAGCTGCACTTTCTGCCTATTCCTAACCTCACTAGCATGTGGCATAGGGAGTAATCCTGAGATTATAACCCTAGAAATCCTGCTTTTTAACTTTCTCCCTAACTCCCTAAACTGCTGCTGCAGGACCTCATTACTCATCCTGCCTTCGTCGTTAGCACCAATATGTACCACAGCCTCTGGCTCTTCACCCTCTCCCTTCAGAATGCTTTCTGTCCATTCAGAGATGTCCTGGTACCAGGGAGGCGACATACCATCCTGGAGTCTCTTTCAGGTCCACAGAAACACCTATCTGTATCCCTAACTATGAAGTCCCCTATAACTATTGCTCTAGTGCTCTTTGTCCCTCCCTGCTTAACAACAGAGCCAGCTGTGGTATCACTGCTTTGGCTACTGCTGCTGGTATCCCCTGATAGTCCATCTCCCCAAGTAGTGTCCAAAATGGTATGTATTAGATGACCACAGGGGGTTCCTGCACTGACTGCCTGCCCCTTCTGGTGGTCACCCATCTATTAGCCTGCACCTTCGGTGTGACCAGGTCTCTAAAGCTCCTATCTATGACACTTTCCACCTCCTTCATGTTCCTAAGTGCGTCCAACTGCTGCTCCAACCTATCCATGCATTCTGTAAGGATCTGTAATTGAGTGGACTTCCTGCAGACATAGTCTCCGAGATGTTGGAAGCGTCACGGATCTCCCACATCTCACAAGTGCATCACTTAACCCCACTGACTGACATTTCAAGCACCAATGAAAATATTTGAAGAAAAATAACATTTTTTGGCCAAGTCGCAAGTGTATGTACGTGTACCTGGTGGATGGTGTTCTCACGTGAGATGATGGCATGCGTGTCGATGATCTGGCACATCTTGTAGAGGTTGCTGTGGCAGGGTTGTGTGGTGTCGTGATCATTGTTTTCCTGAAGGCTGGGTAGTTTGCTGCGGACAGTGGTCTGTTTGAGGTTGCATGGTTGTTTGAAGGCAAGTAGTGGAGGTGGCCTTGGTGAGATGTTCATTTTCATCGATGACATGTTGAAGGCTCCGGAGAAGATGTCATAGCTTTTCTGCTCTGGGGAAGTACTGGACGATGGAGAGTACTCTGTCCATCGTGTCCGTGTTTGTCTTCTGAGGAGGTCAGTGCAGTTTTTCGCTGTGGTACATTGGAACTGTCCAATGGATCAAGCACCATATTCTTATGAGGGCTGTATGGACCAGAGATTCTTTTCCTCTCCATCATATTCATATCTTTAAAATCTTCTCCTTGCACCCAGAGTCAGCATTTTATGTGGGAGGTATTGGGGATAGTGCATTACCCCAGTTTAGCATTAAGCCTGGATTGAAACATTTTCTCCTTCACGTTACAGCTTTGAAATATAACATTATAAAATATTTTCAATAGAAACCTGGAAATGACAGAACTGCAGGAGTGGGTTTTTTACTGGAAGTGATTGTTTTGTACAGAAAATATGCCCTTGAACATTCCTTTCATTGCAAATTGCATATGGAAACATTTCCTTACATTATTGCAATGTGGCCTTTCTTCATAACCCTCCCTGCATTTAACAAAAATAGGTTCTGTTTTCTTTTGAGAAATAAATGATATTGATGATCCTGTGGGTGGCAGAGTCATCTCTTGCTGCTGAGAATTGATTTCTCTCAGTATTTTTGTGAGATTTCCCAATAGTGTCTCAAAGTGAGACACGAGAACTCCTGCTGCTTAGGGAAGCAGTGAAAATAGCAGCAGGACCAGGTTTTCAGAGTTTAGCTGTCTTGGGAAAGTTATTGGCATTCTCTTCCTCTTGACACCAAAGAGAATTGAAAAAAACTAAAATGAGTTTTGTGTCCATCAGGAGAGCTGAAGATTACAAGACCTCCCCAGAATTTACGTGTGGCCTCACGAGGAACAGCTGAATTTCCATGTATGGTGGCTGCTGCTAATGTTAATATACGATGGACAAGGTAACCGGACAATATGAAATAAAGCAAAGCACAGTACACTCTAACCCTATATGAGGGGAGGAGCTTTAAATCTTTTTAATCCCATTGGCCTCATGATTGGTTGGTTGTAATTATTAACTCTCCTTCAATATCTGTCTCCACTCTACGGGGAGAAGCAATGGTAGCAGACTTGCCCCTGAGTCTTATGTTCAAATCTGTACTGTTGGAGGTGCCATCTTTTGGATCAGATGTTAAGCTGAGACCTTGCTGAAGGTCTGGTGGTGCACAGAGGCAGGGGTTGTTATCCCAGTGTCCTAATCAAGATTTATACCTTGAGCAACATCATTAAAAACTGGTTATCTGGTATTTATCACATTGCTATTTGTGGGTTCTTGTTCTTTGTAAATATGCTTGCCACATTATCTACATTACTATAGCGATTACACTTGAATAATTGGCTGCAAAAAAAATGCAGGACTTCCTGATGCCATGAAAGATGCTTTATAAATGCAAGGGTTTTTTTGCCTTCTTTCATTCAGTCCCCATTAGGGAACCTTCCACTAGCTGCAAGACATCCCTTTCGAGAGTGAAACAATACAAATAATTAGTGACTGAAGATCAAATTCATTTCCTACTCTTGCTAAAACAGTTTGAACATTCATTATTCCTCTTCTTCCCTTCCTCCCCCAACCTCCTCCCTACATCCTCCATCCCAGCACCAACAAGCGATTGATGCAAAAGAGCCTACTTTATAATTTTCACAGAGTACACCTGTAAATGGAAGGGGAGGAGTTGCAGAAAGCAATTTATGACCTATTCATCTCTCTAAAACAGGAATGGAATTCCTTTGAGTGCAGATGGGGAGCACATCTACATTTCACCAGATGGTACTTTGACTTTGCACAATGTTGAGTTGGGAGATTCTGGTACTTACACCTGCAATGTGTACAGCGGCTCTCACTCAGTCAGTGCAAGTGCTGAGTTGACAGTCACATGTGAGTATTGACTTCAGTCACATCTCGGTTTGCTTCACAACCAAATCACAGCATCCTCCCCGTTTCCCCCCTTCAGATTAAGTGCATCAATTGTTCTAACCCTTAAATTACAGGGACTGTGCGTATTTAATGTGATTATTGACAGCAAATGAAATGTAAAAATATTGTACCATTTCCCCAGCCCAGGAAGTACCAAGCTGCAATGATTAAGGTTGATGTCATTAATGTGTTCTCTTTAACAAGATTAAGTTTATTGATGGTCAGCAGATGTATTGAACTTTATTAATACCAAGGTTTGTAACTTTCCATTCATTTTAGTTAAACCAGTGAACTGAAAATTTGTGGTAAACAATGAGAACTGCATTTCCCAACTTAATCCCAGCATTCCCCAATTTAATCAAAACCCAATTCCCCAACTTGATCCCAACCTGATTTCCCAATTTAACCCCAGCCCAATTCCCCAACTCAATTCCCTAATTTAATCCCAATGCATTTCCCCTACTTAATCCCAGCCTCCCCTTCCTGATATCTCCCATAACACACAAACATTAACTTCCTCTATGAAATCATCGCTATATTAATTCCACCTTGAAACATATGACATTAGCTGCCCTAACCCTTGGAACCTTTTTGACATTAGCTGCCCCTGCAGGGATCCCTGAAACCCATGACGTTCTTCTCCTAACAGTCTGCTGTTTTTATCTTACTCATACCACTCCTGTTTGCAGTTAGCTGCATCAGAGTGAATTTGGCAGTGAGGAATTCTCTCTATTGCTCAGTATATAGAGTGCAGGCTGGATCTGCTTCATTTCTGTTCCTTGTGCAATGGTTCACTTACTTTCAGAATAAGTTCTTCAGAATTTTCAAACTTGCTGGAAAAACTTGCAACCCGTGTATCACAGAATCTTAACAGTGCAGAATGAGGCCATTCAGCCCATCAAGTCTGCACTGGCTCTCCAAAGGAGCATTTTACTTCATCCCACTCCCCTGCCTTATCTCTGTAATCTTGTACATTCTTTCCTCTCAGATAGCAGTCAAATTCCCTTTTGAATATCTCAAATGAATCTGCCTCTACCTTTGAGACATTTCCTCCTGACTCCAACCACCCTCTGGGTGAACAGTTTTCCCCACGTAACTTCTACTTTTCTTGTCCATTATTTTAAATCTCTGCCCTCTAGTTCTTGATGTATTCTGGAGGGAGCTTCTCAGTATTAATCTTATCCATACTCCTCAGGATCTTGAATACGTCCACCTAGTCTCCTCTCAGCTTTCTTAAGTCATAACTTCTCCAAGTTGTCCTCAAAGCGACAGTTCATTAACCCTGGGATCATTCTTATGAAGACCTTGGGGTCTATGGGCCAAGTACTGGAAAATGAAATTAGGATGGGTGCTTGATGGCTGAAGCAGACATGATGGGCTGATGGTCCAAAGAGCCTGTTTCTGTGCAGTAAAGCTCTATGACTCTAATCCCCTTTATACTCTCTCCAATTCCTTCACATCCTTCCTGAGGTTTTGGTGCGAACTGGACATAGTTTTAAGTAATACCTTAAGTCTTAAGTACCATGAGTCTTAAGTAATATCTTGCATAAGCTCAAAATGGCCATCTTACTCTTGAACTTGATGCCTTTATTAATGAAACTTAGTATACCTGTCACCTTCAGTGACTTATGTACATATATATGAGATCTCTTGATTTTTAAATTTTTTTTAAAGTTTCTCCTTTTACTTTATACTGTCTTTCCCTATTCTTCCTGCCAAAATGAATCACCTCACACTTCTTTGAACAGAACTTCATTTGCCTCTTGTCTGCCCAATCCACCAATATTTCAAAGTAAAAAAATTATCCTCATCAGTTTCCAGTCTTTGTATCATCCACAAACTTTGAAACCATCCCTGAACACTACAGTCTAAGTCATTGATATATATATCAGGAAGAACAGTTCTGCTTCATTGAACTTGTTTATTTTTAAAATAATAACTCATTTGCAGAGGGGGAAAATAGATGGGGAAACATGAGGACATAGTGCAGGGATAACAAGTTTAGTTAAGAAGGTGGATTTTGAGAAGGACTGAAGGGTTTGAGGTGACAAACACCTTGTGGCAGTGACAAGATTTCAGTGAATTGAACATTTGGGCAGGGAGATCAAAGATCACTTATTGAGAGGAGGAGGAAATCTGTGAATTGTGAGTCAGTAATGGGAGATAATGGACACGTAACTAACAGAACATTACTTTCTTGGGACAAAATGGAGAACTGGAATAATTCATTCTCGATCATGGATAAAAGTTTTACTATTGAAGGGCCTGAACTCTAGATGGAGGCAGATAATGTGTAGTGGAAAATGTCTAGTGGCGTTAGTCAATAGGCTGGGAATTTTGTGGATGTGGCTTAAATAGAACAGGGTTTGGAGTGTAGTTGGGAAGAAATTAAAACTGTTGTAAGGAACTGCTGTTTAATGGCAGAGATTAAAATGGCAACTTTGCTCTTTCTGATGTTGAATTGGAGCATGGTGATGGAGTATTAGCACGAGAAATAAGAGCAGGGAAGACCATTTAGCCCCTGGAGTTTGCTCTGACATTCAGTATAATGGCTGATCCTCTACCCCACTCTCTTAACTTCCTGACAAATCAAAAATCTATTGTTGATTTCAGTCTTGGATAAGGTCAGCAATGGAACACCCACAGACCTCTGGGGTGGACAATGCCCCATTGTGTTAGATTCTCCATCCAGGGGAAATGTCTACCATGTAAGGCACCTCCAGAATTTTGAATGTTTTAATAAGATTACCTCTCATTCCTCTTTACTCTACAGAATTTACTCAGCATCTCATAGTAGGGCAAGCTCTCATCCCAGGAACCAGAGTGAACCTATGCCATACTGCCTCCAATGCAATTATACCTTTCCTTAGAATTGGTGACCAAAACTGCATGCAGTATTTCAGGTGTGGTCTCACCAAAACCTGTATTATTGTAGCAAGACCCTTTTATTCTAGTACTTCAATCCTGTTGTCATTTGCCTTTTAAATTGCTTGTTGCGCCTATAAACTATGTTTGCCTCTACCCACATCTCTCTGAATAGAAACATATAAGAACGTTGAAAAAAAATCTTTTATATTTTTATTGCATTTTCCCACATTATATGCAATCTGCCACTTTCTTATCTAGTTAGTTAACCTGGCTATAATCTCTTTGTATCTGTGTTGTGCCCTCTTCATAGCTTACATCCCCACCTAACTTTGTATCATCAGCCAATTTGGATACATTACTCTCAATCCCTTCGTCTAAGTCATTCATTTGGATTGTAAACAGCTGAGGCTCCAGCAGCCTGATCCTTATGTAACTCCACTATTACATCCTTCCAACTTGAAAACGCCCCACGTACTCTCTGCTTCATGTCCATTAACCAATTAACCACAAACCATTATCTTGCCTTTAGCTCTTGTGTGGTAACTCCTTGAAAACCCTTTTGAAATACAAGCACTGTCTCCCCTTTATCTATTATACAAGTTACATCCTCATAGAAGTCTAAATTTGTGTAAAACAATTTCCCTTTTGTAAAAACAATGACTTTGATAATTTTATGATTAATTATTAAAATCTTTAAGATCCCAGCATTTCTCCAACTACTGATGTCTGGCTAACTGGCCTGTAGTTCCCTGTTTTTTTTTCACTCCCTCCTTTATTGAATAGCAGTGTTACATTTACTAACACATATCCCACAGCCCACCCACCCAGCTTCAACATGTCTTGCCAACATTGGGCACTCTTTAACCATTTCCACACTGTCCAAGGCCTTTGCACAGCAAATTGCCACCTGTCAAGTTTTGCAGGGAACACAGACTGCAACTATAATCCTCCCCAGGCAGTGACTCACATCATTGAAAACAGCACCTGACAATATTTAGCGGAGGAGACAGCTCCATTTAGCCACTGCAGAAGCTATTACTTGGTGATTACTACACTGAAAAAAATTGCCTACTTCCAATCGGCGAAGATCATTCTAGAATCAAGAGAATTATGAAAAATCATAACCACTGCATTCACTGTTCTGCAGTTGCCTAGGAGAAATAAAACTGAACGTCATCAGCACACTTGTGGAAGCTGATGATGTTGTTGAGGGTAGAGTGTAGATGAGGATGCTCCAGTATTGATCTGCTGTTATATGAATATGTGTTCAAACTAGTACCCTCATGCAGATCTGATTCAGCAGAGGCACTGGGCTGAATTTTACCCTGGGCTATGGGACTGCAATAACTGGGTCTCATGCTGCCTGCAGGCTTCTGCCATTGTCAGCCCAATCAGAGGGCTGGCAACTCTGAAGCATCACCACTGGGAGAGGTGGGTACTACAAAGGCAGGTAGGAGACCGTGGCCAGATAAGTAAATAAAATGTTAAGAATTTAGGGGGCAGGGGAGTGCCTTGCAGGGGGTGGGGTGGGGGGTTCAGATTGTTAAGCAGTGGAGGCTGTGTTACCTGCCCATGGTTTCAATGGCCACCCCTTTCCCTCCAGGGCTGCCACAGGGAGGCCACCTCCATGAAGCTGGCAGTCTCTCCACTTGTTTTGAGGGGGGAATGCACTTCAATGTCAGCAACATGGCGGCAACCCTGTAAAGTG
The DNA here is from genome assembly GCF_965287045.1 of Carcharhinus amblyrhynchos. Classification (NCBI taxonomy): domain Eukaryota; kingdom Metazoa; phylum Chordata; class Chondrichthyes; order Carcharhiniformes; family Carcharhinidae; genus Carcharhinus; species Carcharhinus amblyrhynchos. The sequence continues at coordinate 56,705,652 of NC_137337.1, forward strand.
GTTCTAAGCTTTCCTTACGTTGGGGAGCTGTCCTGTTTTTACTGGCCATTATGGCAGTGCTTAATCAACTGAATTAATCTGAGGTTTCAGCAGTGCTCAGATTAAACTCAGTCTCCCAGCGGGGAAGAATGAGAGAGTAAAATCAGCCCCAAGCTGCTATGTCGCTATTCCATGACCCCTGCTGGGAAATAATCTGTCAGTGAATACATGTTCTCATAACCAATAGCCTGGTGCCAAAGGTAAGTATCCTGATTGTACTGTATATAATAGGAACAAAAAAGATTTGCATTAAATATGCTTCATTTCAGTTATACATCCTTCACAGCTGTTATTTTATAGGTTACAGAAATATACCATACAGCTGTATAAACAAATATAACAAAAACAACAACTCTTATTTGAATTAACCTGATGTATTAAGTCACTACTGGGAAAGCAACTGAAGGAGCAGATCATATAACCAAAAGAGAAAATGCTGGAAAATCTCAGCAAGTCTGGCAGCATCTACAAAGAGAGAAAAGAGCTGACGTTTCGAGTCCAGATGACCCTTTGCCAAAGCTAAAAGGCATAGAAAGTAGGAGATACTTACACTGCAGGGTGAGGGAATGAAAAATGAGTCATAGCCACAGAAAGCAGGGGAAAAGACGGTAAGAATGGCAGTCCATAGAAAGAATAAGGTTGTTAAGAAGACGTACGGTGTCTTGGCGTTTATTGGTAGGGGGATTGAATTTAGGAGTTGCAGCGTAATGTTGCAACTGTACACAACTCTGGTGCGGCCGCACTTGGAGTACTGTGTGCAGTTCTGGTCCCCACATTACAGGAAGGATGTGGAGGCTTTGGAGAGGGTGCAGAGGAGGTTTACTAGGATGTTGCCTGGTATGGTGGGGAGGTCCTATGAGGAGAGACTGAGGGATTTAGGGTTGTTTTCGTTGGAAAGAAGGCGGCTAAGAGGGGATCTTATTGAAACATATAAGATGATTAGAGGTTTAGATAGGGTGGATAGTGATAGCCTTTTTCCTCGGATGGCGAAAGCTAGCACGAGGGGGTATGGCTTTAAATTAAGGGGGGGGTAGCTACAGGACGGATGTCAGGGGTAGGTTCTTTACCCAGCGGGTGGTGAGGGATTGGAATGCCCTGCCTGCTGCAGTTGTAAATGCGCCTTGTTTGGGGGCGTTTAAGAGATCTATGGATAGGTTTATGGACGAAAAGGGATTGGTATAGGCTAGTGGGTCATTGTTTTTGTAACTGGTCGGCGCAACATCGTGGGCCGAAGGGCCTGTTCTGCGCTGTAATGTTCTATGTTCTAATAACGGGTGTGAATGACTAAACAGCAGAGAAGCTAAAATCAGAGGGTAAACTGTGACAGATGAAGCCGTGGGGGGAGGGGGGGGGGATGGTGGGAGAGAGGTAACATTTAGAAAAGAGGAAGCAAAGGTGGAGAAAAGGTAAGGAAAGGAGGGATAAAGTAGGAGAAAGAGGAAGGGTGGGCAAGAAAGATAAAGAAATACAATAAAGAAACAAAAAGTAGAGAACAATAAAAAAAATGAAAACAAAGGGCTCGAGGTGGGGTCGAGCAAATCATCTGGAGTTGTTGAAGTCAATGTTGAGACCGGCAGGCTCTAAAGTGCCCAGCAGGAAGATGAGATGCTGTTCCTCCAGTTTGCTTTGAGCTTCGCTGGAACATTGCAGCAAGCCAAGGACAGACGTAGGCACGGGAGCAGGATCGTGTGTTAAAATGGCAAGCATGGGGAAGGTCAGGGTCCTGACTGCACACAGACTGAAGGCTCAACAAAGTGATCGTCCAGTCTATGCTTGGGCTCTCCGATGTATAGGAAACTATATTGAGATCAGCAAATGCAATAGACCAGAACTCAAAGAGATACCAATGAAATACTGCTTAACCTGGAATGAGTGTTTTGGGTCTTGGACAGTAAGAACGGAAGAGATAAAGGGACAGGTGTTACACCTTTTGCAATTGCATGGAAAGGTGCTGTGAGTGACGGGAGAGGTGTTGGGTATAGTGGAGGAGTGGACTAGGTTATCCTGGAGGGAACATCTGTGGAATGCTAAGGGAATGAAGGGAAGATGTATTTAGTGGACTTGGCGAAAATAGCAGAGGATTATGCTTTGCATGTGGAGGCTGGTGGGGTGAAATGAGAACAAGGGGGAGAGGGTGAGGGGCGTGGCACTAGAGATGGACTGCACACTGTTGAGGGCCCTGTTGACAACTGTAGCTAGGAATCCATGGTTAAGGAAAAAGGAATACATATTAGTAGCACTACTTTGGAAAGTGGCATCATCAGAACAGATGCGACGGAGGCGAAGGAGCTGCAAGACATGGAGTCCTTACAGGCTGTACAATGTGAAGCACTGTAGCCCAGATAGTTGTGGGAGTCAATGGGCTTGTAATGGATAGTGGTACATAGGCTGTTGCCAGAAATGGCGATGGAAATTTCAAGGGAAGGTAAGTGTCTAAGATGGACCAAGGAAATTGGAAGCAAAGTTGATGAATTTTTCAAGGTTTGGATGAGAACATGAAGAGGCACCAAAATAGTTATCGAGTTACCAGTAAAGGAGTTGTGGGAGGGGACCTGGGTAGGCCTAGAACAAGGAATGTTCCACGTACCCCATAAAAAGATTGTATAACCTTTAAACACAATATTTAACAGCCCAGGATTCCTATTACTATTGACTTTTATATCCAGTTCTTATAGAATCATTTAGTCAGAATCATTAGAACATAGAAAAACTACAGCACAAACAGGCCCTTCAGCCCACAAGTTGCGCTGATCATATCTCTACCTACTCGGCTTACCTATAATCCTCAATCCTATTAAGGTCCATGTACTCATCCAGAAGTCTCTTAAAAGACCCTATCGAATTTGCCACCACCACCACCAACAGCAACCGATTCCACTCACCCACCACCCTGACATCTCTGTGCCTACTCCCCAGCGCCTTAAACCTGTGTTCTCTTGTGGCAGCCATTTCAGCCCTGGGAAAAAGCCTCTGAGAGCCCATTGCAGCACAGGAGGAGGCCATGCAGCCATAAGAGTCTTATATTGAGGATGTAACCTTTTTACAATATTTTTGGGTTAGCCCGCATGTGGGTAGAGGAATATCCCACTTGATGACAACTGTTTCCTCCTCAGAAATTGCTATTTTAACTTTATATACAATCTAGTCTTGATCCAGGAAATGATAGTGATCTGAAAGCTAATTTCTGTATGTTCTATACACAATCCTGAGGTAAAAGTCTCTGCTGTGGTCAGATGAAAAGGGTAAATTCTAAATTTTTGTTACATTTGTTTTTTTAAACGTGATAATTTTTTCAGCCTTGAGACCAGAGGTGCAATCTCCAGACCATGATTCAGTGTGTGTGGATCAACCAGAACTGGCTAACTGTGATCTGATAGTAAAAGCCAATCTCTGCTCCAATCAGTACTACTCCAGCTTTTGCTGTTCAAGTTGCTCCAAGCACTGGTCACGTAACCAGCATCTACAACAGCAGGGATAATGATGGCGTGTGTATTATGGTGGATTCAGGTGATGGGGTAGAATTTCTGTTTTCTTTTTATTGCTTGGATTAATAAATGTTTTCAGACAATATCTTAAAAGTTGTGAATCAGATTAACGCCACCGCAGGCCTCAATGATGCGCGAAAACAGTAAAGGAAACAGATTGATGGACATCTATTGTTTGTCTTAGGAATTGGGGTCCATTTTTAGCATGCAGAAAATTGGAGCCCCATCCCAAGTGGAATACTCTGTACTGATTTAATAATCAAATCCTCCATGGTGCCCCACCTCTGAGCATAGAAAAATAAAAAATAAAGTTTAGAATAAATTGATCTGCAGCCTCAAACTTCCTTTTTTCCTCATTCCCTTTTTTCCTGTGTGAAAGGAGCTGGGAATTCAGATATATGACTAGTTTGTGTTACTGCATGGTGCCTCAGATGATTATTATGAGTTTTGGCTTTATCTGTTTTTGCTCCTTACGCATCAAATGGTCCATATCTGAGAAACAGACAAGACTAAATACCTATTTTTAGCACAAGGATCATGTAAAATTGGAAATTTGCTTCAAACTTTTTTTAAATTCACAATAAAATCAAATGGAGCAGAAAAAGACAAGTCAATTCCTAACATGAGCACGTAAGAAATAGGAGGAATTAGAACCAGGGTAAGCCATTTGGCCTCCTCCACCATTCAATAATATTATAGCTGATCTGATTGTGACCTTGACTCCACTTTCCAACCTGCTCCCTTGTCAATCAAGAAGCTGCCCAACTCCACATGGAATATATTGAATGACCCACTGCTCGCTGGGAAAGAGAATTCCAAAGATTAACAACCCTCACAGAAGAAATTCCTCATCTTTGTCTTAAATGGGCGAGTCCTTATTTCAAACATCCTATCTACTCTTACAAAGCATCAATATATGTTTCAATTAGATCATTTCTCATTCTTCTAAATTCCAGTGAGTAGAGGTCTAACCAGCTTAACCTTTCCCCATAAGATACCCCTGTAGAATTCCTGTGCTAGATCTTTGAAATAGCTAACTAGAGCAGGTGGGGGGGGGGGGCTTTCTTCAGTCCTGCAACTGCACAAGTCATCTTATGAAATTAAAATCAAAATATGTTGAAACTACAATACATCAGCTTTGAAAAAGAATGAACTCTAGCAAGATGGAAAGTGTGGGTATCTGAAAAGTTTTTAACCCCAAAACATTAACTTATTTTTTCTTTAAGTGTTTGATTTCCAGCATTTTGATTTTATTCAGTTTTCCTTCTTGTATACTTTTCCAACATGAAAAAATTGACGATTCCATCCAGAAACCACTGACAGTATGGTGGTGAGTGAGTCATTGTAAAATATTGACTGAAAACATCCTGTCTCTGATTTCGGTATCTACACAACAGATTGCCTCACATGCATGTTTTAGCTTCACCGGCAGTAGTAATAATGCCTTCTTAGTTTAGTTGCATGGCTGATATGTTTTCTCAAATTAACGGTTTCTTGGTTTCTCTTTTTGTAGCTTTTTCTCTCCCTAGTCAATTTGAACTGTTATCCTGATAAATCTGCCATCATTTTAGCTTTCATGACAGGCTGTAAATGAGATCTGGTTACAATTTAGAACATGCTTGCGTTCATTTATTAGAATATAATGAATAAGGCTGATTGTTTTGAATATACACACTATTTAAAAATTGGGGGAGAAATGCCAATGTCTTTTTTCTCATTTATCGGACGAAAAATGTTCAATATCTGTGTGGAGAGGAATTATTTTTGTTTATCAATTAGAAGGGAATATGATGCAGTAGTTTTCTCTACAGTCAGGTTTCACTTCATACCTTTGGAGCAAGCTAACCTAATAACAATGATCATTTTTCCTCCCTACACGGTACCTTACAGCAGTTAATAGAGTCATCCTGATAACACTATAATAAAGTCACATTTATCTCAATACATTTTTCCTCCTTCTGATAATAATTCCACATATATTTACTGCAATGTGCTGAGGCTGACAAAATTTGAAAGCAATCAATTGATCCATTTATTAGTCATAATTTGATTCATTTATATTATTAGTTAATGTCCGGAAACAGGCCAATTTTAATCTAGCACAGGTTTTCATGTTTAATGTGCAATTTTTCTTCTCATTTCTCTAAGTTTTTTTCCGCAAATTATGTTTAGTTGCTAACACTCGTGCCACTGGAACAATTTTCAAACCCCCTCATAATTCTGAGAACATATTAAATTTTTCTTCATGCTTCTCTGCAGATCAATCTCAACTTTTTCCACATAACTAAAGTTCCTCATGCCTGGTACATATCAGTCCACTCCGATGATTTATAATGAGTTTTTCATACTCTACACCTTTATAAATCTAATGCTTCAAATATTGTCTTAGCAACTTCAAAGATTTGTGTACGTGAACCCTCAGAACTCTGTTCCTGCATCCCCTTTAAAATTGTATCATTTAATAATCCCCTCCAAAATGTATCATTTCATAATTCTGTCTGTTACATTTCAGCTGCCAAGTTATTTTTCTGTGGGGTTAAACAACAAGCAGTACATAATACAAAAAAGGCATATCTGATTGGAGTATTCTCTCTATTATAGGTCCACTTCACTGGCAATAACATGTAAAGTTGTACTGTAGAATATGAACAAGAGATGCCACTCAAGAAATGTTTGAAAATTGATTATCACAGAAAAAGTTGACCAGCATATTTCTGACTATACAAGCAGTCATACCCACATTTTATGATGCAAATAGAAGTACCTGTACTCTTTTTATATTATTGATGTATATAGTAGCTTTAGAACTACAAGTTACTGCACATTCTTATAAACAAATTAATATAGAAAATACAATTTTCAAAGGTTCTGAACTTTGTTATTTCAAAAGATATATGAGATTTATCTACATTCAGATTTTATTTTTGTGTAAAAAGACTGATGTTTTCAAAGGCTAAATGTTGACAAGTTGAATAAACTCAGTAAATTATCAGGTAAGATTTGGTGTTGCACCTTGCCGTTTCATCCTTTGAACTGATGTTAAGTAAATAATATTGTACATAATACTTAACTGATTCTTGACTCGTGAAAAATAGTTATTAAGAACAAGATGTTCACATAAAAATGCGTTATTAACACACTTCCATGAATAGCACATGAATTAAACAAACAATACATACTGAACCAATGGTCTTTCTATATTTACAGAGAATGGCAAAATACAATAAGCTACTGATTGAGGAAATTAAAAAGTTTTGGTGATGGGAATCTGCTATGGAAGGTGCAAGTTAAAGTTGTTCTTGTACAATGTAAAGATCTATCCAGTGCCAACTAATAGGAGTATTGGAAATCTGGATTTCTTTCTTAGGATTAATCATGCATACAAAACTGTCTCACAATAATATTCAAAGCTTTCTCATGTAACATTCCAGCCTTTTTTATTTTACACTCTGGTTTTGGGCACATTATTTTCAAGGTTATATTTATATTTAGAATTATATGGATAGGTTTTGGTAAACTGATTTAAAACATTGTTGCTGGTTTTGGCAGAGTGATAATATGATTAAAGAAATGCTAGAGACTAGTTCAAAAAATTACTGTGTAGAATCTGTTATCAAAGCTCTTCCTTGCTACTGAAATGTAAAATAATTTAAAGTTGTGATTGGAAATAATCAAAAAAGCATTTTCCCAAATTTATTCAGTCTTCTAACCACCATTTATTTCTGTTAAAGATTATAAATCTCCAGTATAAATTTCTTTCTTTATTACAAGTGATTGTAAGGCTCATACAAGTCAAAATTAAAACAAAACTAAAGAAAACCTGCTGAATCCTTAAGTGAGATGCAAAGTAGCTGTAACACAGAAGAATAGACTCTCACTGATCACCACAAAGGTAAGAAGGAAGGTTAGAAAAGTGAGTACAGCTTGGTACCAACAAGGATAATTTTGTTTAACTATATTGTGCAAATCCATTTAAACAATTACAGCAATCAAATCTGACTGACCATCTTAAAACCCCATTCAAAATAGTAAGAAAAACAAAGGAATTTCCAGTAACAGAACAAAATAAGATCTTGCTCAACATATAAGATTGATCCTGCTTTCTGTAGACCATAACAATACTGTTAAAAATATTTAACTGATGATAACTAATGATTGATAATTGGTCATCTGTTCAAGCAAGTTTATTACCCACAGCAAAATAGTCTGTAACAAGGTCCAGCTAAAGGATCCCATATACCTCAATTACTTAATCAGCAATAAACCGTTCCCTATATACATTTCGTACAACTGTTCGGTGTTTTTACCTTTGGCAAGATTACTTACAGCTCAATTTCCATAACTATTTAAAATATATATACTAATGCATAAAAATAAAGATTTTGGCATCAATTTATCCAAAGTGGAAGCTCCAACACTAGAGAACTGCAGCATCATTCTGCAGTCTCACCACAGAATAACAATGTAATGGTAGGTAGAAAGAGTTTAGAAACAAGCAGCTGATCCCCTACACTTGTACCATTAAAATAAACCAATTTTTCTAAGGCAGATAACAGACATGCCCCCTTTGATCATTCAACCTTGCTAAATTTTTCAGTCCAGTTGGGTGTCAGGTTTATAATGGTTTTCAGAGACTGTTAAAGCAGTTCTTCATGCCCATCATCAACACTGAATGCTTTCCACACACAAAAGAAAAAACATCTGAACTCTCCTCAAAGTTCAATCTCAAAGGTTTTCTGTAAGTCACTAGAAAATGGGTTAGTAGGAGAAGGTGTGGCCCGTTGCTTTGATTTATATTCCAATGCATTCCACTGAGCCTCAAAAGCATCAATTTCTGGTATGCCTGCTGTCATCTGAATGCTTTTGGTTTCTGTTGTCCAGTTGCCACTTTCTGATTCATTAAAAGCCGTTGAACCATTAATTTGCTGGGCAGGTTTAAAATAAGGGCTAGCATTTGCAGTAATGCTCATGATGCCACCTTCATTTTGTGGGAATGCATCTTGTTTCAACTGTGCATGAGGAACCTGAATATAACCTGCTGTGCCAAAGACGTTAGCAACCATTTGTGAAGGGGTGATTCCAACCACAGGCACATTTGGAGCTTGATATGGTACCCCATTGGTAACTCCTAGATTGTATGGCTGAGCTGGAACAAACGTAGGTTGCATCTGAGGAACCACACTGACTGGTGCTGCCTGAGGGTTAACAAAGGTGTTGGCCTGAAAGGACTGTGGAGCTGGTGGCACAGCCAGTGATGGTTGTGGCAGTGACTGTGGTGCCGGTTGCATTCGTACACTTTTTGATACTTCTTCAAGCCAGCGATCAGCTTCTGATGGTGTGCGTTTGTGACTGGGTTGAAACTGTGTTGTTACAGTTGCAGCTGAGCCCCATTCAATGCCTGGATAAAACAAGGAGAAAAATATTGAAAACGAACAAAATAAGTGTTCTGATTATCATTAAAAGAAAATGGTGAGTATTTTAAGATGGGTTTATAAAAATCCCAGTGTCTAAGCCTAACCTCAGCTACATCAAGCTCAGTCTTACATCTTCAGAGGAAGAAGTTAAAATGCTATTCCAGTCGGCCACATGGAAAAGGAGGGGCAATCTGGTTTCCTTTACTTGCCATTCAATAAACAAAGGAACAGGCCTTTGAACTCCTGGTTCCACCATTCAATAAGATCATGGCGAACTATGATCTAGCTTCATATAGCCACCAGTGCCCCAGATCCTCAATATCTTTGGTTAACGTTGTATTAGAACATAGAACACTACAGCACAAACAGGCCCTTCAGCCGACAAGTTGCACCGATCATATCCCTACCTACCAGGCCTATCTATAACCCTCAATCCCATTAAATCCCATATATTAATCTCAATTTTAATTAAGTGGGACCAATTGCTGTTTACAAAAGAATTCCAAATATCCTTTGCATTGAGGAAGAGTTTCCAAATTTCACTCAGACAATCATTACAGTGCAGAAAGAGGCCATTTGACCCATCGAGTCTGCTCTGGGAGCATCCCATCCTATTGGCCAAGAGCACCCAACCCTATCACTGTAACCTCATGTACTTACCCTGATGATTCTCCTAAACCTACACATCTTAGGACACTAAAGGGCAATTTAGCATGGCTAAATCAATCTAACCCACGCATCTTTGGACTGTGGGAAGAAACCACAGCACCCAGAGGAAACATATACAGATAAACGCAGAATGTGCAAACTCCACACAGTCAATATTTCAAGATTTCTGTTCTTTGTTTCTATGATTCTATGATATCAGAGAAAAACTACAGCACAAACAGGCCCTTCGGCCCACAAGTTGCACTGATTATATCTACCTACCAGGCTTACCTATAACCCCTAATCCTATTAAGTCCCATGTACTCATCCAGAAGTCTCTTAAAAAACCCGAACAAATTTGCTTCCACCACCACCGACAGCAGCCGATTCCACTCACCGCCACCCTCTGAGTGAAAAACTTACCCCGACAGCTCCTCTGTACCTACTCCCCAGCACCTTAAACCTGTGTCCTCTTGTAGCAGCCATTTCAGCCCTGGGGAAAAGCCTCAGAGTCCACCTGATCAATATCTCTCATCATCTTATACACCACTATCAGGTCCCCTCTCATCCTTCATCTCTCTAAGGAGAAAAGACCAAGCTCTCTCAACCTATCCTCATAAGGCATGCCACCCAATCCTGGTAACATCCTTGTAAATCTCCTTTGCACCCTTTCAATGGCTTCCACATCTTTCCTGTAATGAGGCGACCAGAACTGAGCACAGTACTACAAGTGGGGTCTAACCAGGGTCTTATACAGCTGCAGCATTAACTCCCGACTCCTAAACTCAATTCCTCGATTGATGAAGGCCAGTACACCACATGCCTTCTTAACCACATCCTCTACCTGCGAAGCCAATTTGATAGTCCTATGAACCCTGATCCCAAGATCCTTCTGATCTTCCACACTGCTAAGAGTCTTACCCTTAATATTATATTCCTTCATACCATTTGACCTGCCAAAATGTCCCACTACACATTTATCTGGGTTGAAGTCCATCTGCCACTTCTCCGCTCAGTCTTGCATCCTATCTATATCACGCTGCAACTTCTGACATTCCTCCAAACTATCCACAACACCTCAGACCTTTGTGTCATTGGCAAACTTACCAACCCATCCCTACACTTCCTCATCCAGGTCATTTATAAAAATCACAAACAGTAAGGATCCCAGAACAGATCCCTGGGGCATTCCACTGGTGACCGACCTCCATGCAGAAAAAGATCCATCTACAACCACTCCCTGCCTTCTGCAGACAAGCCAGTTCTGGATCCACAAAGCAATGTCCCCTTGTTTCCCATGCCCCCTCAGTTTCTCAGTAAGCCTTGCATGGGGGACCTTATCAACTGCCTTGCTGAAGTCCATATAAACCACATCCACCACTCTTCCTTTGTCAATGTGTTCAGTCACATTTTCAAAAAACTCAACCAGGCTCGTAAGACACGATCTGCCTTTAACAAAGCCGTGCTGACTACTTTTGATCATACTATACTTCTCTAAATGTTGATAGATCCTGTCTCTTAGGATCTTTTCCATCAACTTACCAACCACTGAGGTTAGACTCACCGGTCGATAATTTCCTGGGCTATCTCTATTCCCTTTCTTGAATATAGGAACCACACCTGCAATCCTCCGGAACCTCTCCCATCTCCATCGATGATGCAAAGATCATCGCCAGAGGCTCTGCAATCTCTTTCCTCGCCTCCCACAGTAACCAGGGGTACGTCCCATCCGGTCCCGCCGACTTACCTATCTTGATGCTATTCAAGAGCTCCAACACATTCTCCTTTTTAATGTCCACACACAGTCACCGAAGGTTGGAATCGAATCTGGGACCCTGGTGCTGTGAGGCAGCAGTGCTAATCACTGTGCCACGACGCCAACTGAGAGATCCAGCTCTGATTTTTAGACCATGTCCCCTCATTGTTCCCAGGAGGCAAAAATATTTCCTCCCAATCTACCTCATCTACTCCCCTCAATATCTTGAAAACTTCAATCAAATCAGCCTTACCTCCAAATAACTTAACACTTGGAGTCCAGGTGCTATTCTAGTGAATCTCTCCAAGACCTTCCTAAGGTGTGGCATTCAACGCTACTCACAGTACTCCAGGTGTGATCTAACCAGGAGTTTGCACAGTTAAAGCATGATCTCTACAACCTTGTACTCTAGTCCTCAAGATACAAACAAAGAAAATTACAACACAGGAACACGCCCTTCAGCCCTCCAAGCCTGCATTGACCATGCTGCTCCACTGAACTAAAACCCCTTACCCTTGCGGGAACCATATCCCTCTATTCCCATCCCATTTATGTTAGTTGTCAAGATGCCCTATCATATCTGCTTCCACTACCTCCCCTGGCAGCGAGTTCCAGGCACCCAATACCCTCTGTGTAAAAACATTTGCCTTATATATCTCCTTTAAACATTGCCCCTCACATCTTAAACCTATGCCCCCGGTAATTGACTCTTCCACCCTGGAAAACGCTTTTGACTATCCACTCTATCTAAACCCCTCATAATCTTGTACATTTCTATCAGGTCACCCTTCAAACTCCATCATTCCAGTGAGAACAAATAAAGTTTCTCCAATCTCTCCTTATAGCTAAGATTTTCTGTAAAAAGGTTAACATTCCACTGTTGAAAGGTCACAGGTCTGAAACAATAAGTCTCTCCATAGATGTTGCATAACCTGCTTTTATAGCATTTTCATTTTTTATTTCAGTATTTCATTAACCTTTATTAGTTTTAGTACCTATTGATGATATTTTAATGTCTTAAGTACTTTGACCACCACTGTTCTGAGATTTTCACCATTTAGAAAGTATCTGTACGTAAACTCCATTTAGCTGCCTTTGACCCATATCTTCAGATAGCTTCAGCAAGGAACAATGCAAAAACATCTCCATTACATTAGCCATTTTATTTCTCTTCACCCTCCTCAATCTCATTTAAAAATGTAACAAGGAAGATAGCAAAATGAAATGGTTGCAAGGTTAGACCAATCAGTCTCTCAAGCCTAAACTTGAACAGTTGAATTAGATTCTGGCCGATCCATACTTGAATTCCTACTATTTGCCACATCCCTCAATACCCTTGCCTAAGATAAATCTAGCACACTCAATCTTGAAATTTTGAATTGTTGCTGAGCTTCACCAGCTTTTATTTTAAGGCTGAATGGAGGAGAAAGCAAGTACTCCAGATTTCCACAGCCCTTCCTGATATCACCCCTAGTCTAGCTGTAATTTTATGACTGCACCCCCCCCCCCAACCTCTCTATCTATCCAACAACTCTTTTAATCATCTTAAAGCAACTCAATTAGATCATGCCTAATTGTTTATATCCTAGTGATTATGAGTCACGTCAATGCAACAAATGGGAGAAGATAACAAAAGTGTGTGTTGCCAAAAAAAGAGGCATGCTGTTGAAGCTTTTCGTTTGCGTTCATCAGGACAATTTTCACCGAAACTAATAGTAAAATGAATGACAATTTATACTGCATAATTGTTAGTTGGCTGGCAAGTTGATTCTAATTGGTAGAGGCATTGCTGTGGTGAATGCACCAGGAAACAATTAATTGCCAATCTTTTGTGCAGGGTTCAACTACGCAGGTCAACTAGATTGGTAATGGCATTGTCATGGGGAATGCACCAGGCAATGGCTGTACCCTAAGCTTTTGTTTCGTTGATAAAAGTGCAATGCATGGACACAATCCTTGGTCTGCAAATAATAGTACCCCATGTGTGAATGGATGTAGTTTCTAGAATACATCAGTGAGCCAAACTGTAAGCTCGACTGATGATCTTAAACTTATTTTCTGCATAATTCCTAGCGCAATCAGGATTGTTTAACAAGTGTTGGCCAATCACAGCGAACATTAGATTCTACGGGTGGGATTTTCCACATGTCCCTTTGGCGGGGGAATCTTCTGGCCCAGAGTCATAAGGGATTAAAAGTCGCAGCCTTCGTCCCATTTATGAGTTTGCATATAGCAAGCAATTATTTGATCAGGGTAGCCATTAGCCCATGGAATGGCTTTGATGCACCCTATTTTAGCACCAAACTTACATGCTGAGCAAATGGCTTGGGCCTTATTTCCAAAGTTCCAATTCCTACTGCGTGGAACTGCAGAATTCCAAGGCGTATAGATTGTTGAAGGTAGGCTTGTGGTCAATAGCAGTAGAGAACCCATTGTCAGATCTCTCAATAAGCAGTGAGGAAAGGGAGCTCACTGCCTGCTCCATTTCAAAGATATGTAACGAAATGCTTAGGTGGATTGTAGATTCAAATACAGCAAATATCTTACTTACTTTCTAACCCTTGCGTAGATGGTAAGTATCATTCCATCACAGGTGGAAAACAACAAAGATATTTATGAGAGCTGGACTTAGAGAATCTATTTGGGCACACATGCATGAGTTGCTGAATTCACAAATTTAATTAATACAAATTCAGACAATGGTGGCATGTTTAGATTGCCATAACAGCAACATGGTGCAAATGTCTATGACTTCCTTGAATGGTACACTGGTGAATAGGCTAGCAATATCGAATGACAAATCTGAGTCAACCTGCGAAGTTTAAATTTGAACAAAAGCTTGACAATTCGCTGGTGCATTCTCTATGGAAACATCTATCAATCAGCACTCTCTTTGCATGCAGTATTAATTGCTGTTTCATTTACTATTGGTATTCTTGCAAAGTGTCCTGATGAGTGCAAAACAAAAGGCTTCAACAATATTTTTCAGTAATACTCAAAAATTCTGAACTACCAAGAAACAGCCAGGTTTCTTTGGGAAACGTTTGACAGCATATCATACTCATGCTTCATTTATTATTAAGCCAATGTAAACTGTGTGAGAATTAAATGCTACTTACAGGAGTTTTAGTCTATTAAACTTTAAATGTTAGTAAAATATTCAAAACTAATAATTATTACAACAGATAAATCAAGCAAATATTAAACAATTTCAAATTTAAAGCGATTTAAATATCTTCAATATTGACTTTTAACCTACTTCAAAGGACTTACTGAAAAGAATTTAATTATGTTGTCAGGAATTTGAACATGTTTCTCATATTTCAGAACATATTGACTCATATTTCAGTACATATGGAATATGTAAGATGAAAATAGCAACTCATATATAACACCTTCAACAGAAAAAGTTTCAAGATGCTTCAAAGGAATGTAATTTGGAATGTAATTATTGCTTCAAAGGAATGCAAAAGTCTACATTGAGGCAAAGACAATATTAGCAAGGTGATGAATAGCTCAAGTCAAAAAGGTAGCTTTTAGGGACAAGATAGGAGAGTGGAGTGGAGAGATTTAGGGAGGAAATTCCAGAGATTAGGGCCATGATGGCTGAAGGCACTTGTCTATAGTGGTGCAAAGAAATGCACAAAAGGCCACAGAAGAATGAAGAGATCTGAAGGCTGTTGGGCAGGACATGGTTACGAAGGTAGGCTTGGCCAGAGTGACAGGAAAATACTATTAATGACTTTACGTTTGCATAGCACCTTTAACATGGATTTGATTTGATTTATTATTGTCACATGTATTAGTATACAGTAAAAAGTACTGGTTCTTGTGCACTACACAGACAAAGCACACCATTCATACAGAATGAAACAAAGGTGTGCAGAATGTAGTGTTACGGTCATAGGTAGGGTGTAGAGGAATATCAACTTAATGCAAGGTAAATCCATTCAAAAGTCTGATAGCAGCAGGGAAGAAGCTATTCTTGAGTCAGTTAGTACGTGACCTCAGACTTTTGTATCTTTTTTCCCATGGAAGAAGGTGGAAGAGAGAACGTCCAGGGTGAGTGGGGTCCTTAATTATGCTGGCTGCTTTTCCGAGGCAGCGGGAAGCATTGATAAACTCAATGGATGGGAGGCTGGTTTATGCGATGGCTTGGGCTACATTCACGAACTTTTGAAGCTTCTTACAGTCTTGGACACAGCAGGAGCCATACCACTTGTGATAAAACCAGAAAGAATGCTTTCTATGGTCCATCTGTAAAGGTTTGTGATAGTCATTGCTGACATGCCAAATTTCCTTAGTCTTCTGAAAAAGTTGAGGTGTTGGTCAGCTTTCTTAACCATAGTGTTGACATGGAGGACAACCAGGACAGGTTGCTGGTGATCTGGACACCTAAAAACCTGAAGCTTTTGACCATTTCTACTTCATCCCCATTGATTTAGACAGGTGCACGTTCTCCACTTCACTTCCTGAAGTTGATAAAAACCTTCTGTTGACACTGGGCGGCACGGTAGCACAGTAGCACAGTGGTTAGCACCCAGCTCGGTTCACTGTCTGGGTGGAGTTTGCACATTCTCCCCATGTCTGCGTGGGTTTCCTCTGGGTGCTCCAGTTTCCTCCCACAGTCCAAAGATGTGTGGGTTAGGTTGATCGGCCATGCTAAAATTGCCCCTTAGTGTCCTGAGATGTTTAGGTTAGAGGGATTAGTGGGTAAAATAATGTAAGGGTATGGGGGTAGGGCCTGGGTGGGATTGTGGTTGGTGCAGTCTCGATGGGCCAAATGGCCTCTTTCCGTACTGTAGGCTTTCTATGATCTAGTTCTATGACCTACGAGGAAGAGATTTCCCTCATTCCTATACTCTGTCTCATCATTGTTTGAGATCCAACCCGCTATGGTGGTGTCATCAGCAAATTTGAAAATCAAATTGGAGGGGAATTTGGCTACACAGTCATAGGTGTATAAGGAATATAGTAGGGGGCTGAGAACACAACCTTGTGGGGCACCAGTGCTGAGGATGATCGTGGAGGTGTTGTTTCCTATCGTTACTGAATGTGATCTATGGGTTAGGAAGTTCAGGATCCAGTCACAGAGGGAGAAGCCAAAGCCGAAGCCTTGGCCACGGAGTTTGGAAATGAGTTTCGTAGGAATAATGGTGTTGAAGGCTGAGCTGTAGTCAATAAATGGGAGTCTGACACAGGTGTTCTAGCAAACCATCCCAAAGCATTTAATAAGAACATTGAAGTGGTCAATGGTAAGGTTTTAAAATAGAAGAGTGAATAGCAGAATTAAAGGAAGGAGTTGGTGTCTGAAGGGATGGAACTGTTGACACCAACTAACCTTCAGGATAGAAAGGAAAATTTGGACGGAACAGGGTTGAAGGAGGAGTCATAGAAGTTTACAGCATGGAAACAAGCCCTTCAGCTCAACTTGTCCATGCCACCTTTTTCTTTCAAACAAAAAAGCTAGTCCCAATTGCCCGCACTTGGCCCATATCCCTCGATACCTATCTTACTCATGTAATTGTCTAAACGTTTTTTAAAAGACAAAATTGTACCTGCTTCTACTAGTACTTCTGGCAATTGTTCTAGACACTCACCACCCATTGAAAAAAATGCCCTCTGGACCCCTTTGTGCCTCTCCCCTCTCACCTTAAACCTATGCCCTCCAATTTTAGACTCCCCTACCTTTGGGAAAAGATATCGACTATCTAGCTGATCTCGGCCCCTCATTATTTTACAGACCTCTATAAGAGCCTTCTATGTTCCAGAGAAAAATTTCCAGTCTATCCAACCTCTCCTTATAACTCAAACCATCAAGTTCTGGTAGCATCCTAGTAAATCTTTTTTGCACTCTTTTTAGTTTAATGATATATTTTCTATAAAAGGGTGATCAGAACTGTACACAGTATTCCAAGTGTGGCCTTACCAGTGTCT
Source organism: Carcharhinus amblyrhynchos (assembly GCF_965287045.1). Lineage (NCBI taxonomy): Eukaryota > Metazoa > Chordata > Chondrichthyes > Carcharhiniformes > Carcharhinidae > Carcharhinus > Carcharhinus amblyrhynchos. The sequence goes on from NC_137337.1 coordinate 56,722,931, forward strand.
TGTACAACTTCAGCAAGATGTCCCAACTCCTGTGTTCAAAGTTCTGACCAATGAAACCAAACATGCCAAATGCCTTCTTCATCACTGTATCTACCTGTGACTCCACTTTCAATGAGTTATGTACACGTACCCCCAGATCTCTTTGTTCTATAACTTTGTTCTAATGCTTTACCATTAACTGAGTAAGTCCTGTCCTGGTTCGATCAACCAAAATGTATCACCTCGCATTTATCTAAACTAAACTCCATCTACCATTCATCAGCCCACTTGCTCAATTGATCAAGATCCCACTGCAATCTGAGATAACCTTCTTCACTGTCCACTATGCCACCAATCTTGGTGTCATCTGCAAACTTACTAACCATGCCTACTAAATTTTCATCCAAATTATTAATATAACTGGCAAATAACAGTGGACCCAATACTGATCTCACCACTGGTCACAGGCTTCCAGTTTGGAAAAGGACCCTCTACAACCACCCTCTGTCTTCTGTCATCAAGCCAATTTTGCATCCGTTTGGCTACCTCACCCTGGATCCCATGAAATTTAATCTTATGCAACAGCCTACCGTGCAATACCTTTGTGAAGGCCTTGTTAAAGTCCATGTAGGCAACATCAATTGCACTGCCCTCATCTACCTTCTTGGTAACCCCTTCAAAAAACGCAATCAAATTTGTGAGACATGATTTTCCACTCACAAAGCTATGCTGACTGTCCCTAATCAGTCCTTGCCTCTCTAAATGCTTGTACATCCTTCTGAGGAGGAGGTGAATCTCACGAATACAATGAACTTAAAGAGTAAGCAAGACAAAAAATAAGTCATAGAGATTTACCGCAGGGAAACAGGCCCCTCGGCCCAACTTGTCCATGCCGGCCTTTTTTTTTAAACCCCTAAGCTAGTCCCAATTGCCTGCATTTGGTCCATGTGTCTCTATACCCATCCTACCCATTGTTGTATTCTGAGTTGATATAAGGCAGACTTTAGAGAAAGATGCAAGTTCAATGCTAAGGGGGGGTGGGAATCAGTTGAATAGATGATCTTCATTTTTGTGAGAAGCCCACAAGTTCCTTACAATTGAGAGTGGGGGAGTCATGCTTTAAGTTGATGCTTCATGGTGAAGAGAAGGTATTATTTTTGTACATGCGATGATGTTTGCATAATGAGTAAGATCTGACTGTTCTATATGGTCCAATGAGGTCTGGCAATGGATGGTTAAACCTAAGTATAGGGTAGATAAGGAACTATTGTCAGTCAGCAAGTACAGGGATGGCAGGTGGAAGGAATTTGCTGTAGATTAAGATATGGACAGTGAGTTTTGAATCAACTTATGTTATGGAGAGTGAAGGATGCTTGGCTGTTTAGAGTTTAAAATAATCACATCTGGAAATAGCAAACATTAGAGAGAAACATGCAGCAGAGAAGTGGCAAAGACAAGCAATGCTAAGCAAGCTGTGTTAGTGATGGAGATATGACTGGTTTAGAAGATCAACTCAGGCTTAAAGAGAATGTAAATATGAGACAGGTGCTGAGGAGAAAGGGGGAATTGGAGTAGAGTTCATTGAAAGGGATAGTGGATGACAATTACAGATTAGGTATTCTCAATATTTAGCTTGAGTACATGAAATAAAAATGGAGAGATATCCATAGTAATAGTAGTAGACATGTCTGTATAAATACAGCATACTGAATTTGAAATAAGTAACTTCAATTATTTTTTAGGCTGAGCATTAATATGTACCACCATAGAAAAAAAGATGAGTTAACAGAAAGTGAAATTTCCGTATTTTTGGTGCTGAGCAAATATTTTGGGGCTTTGCAACAAATACTTAATTATAAATATGCCGCTTGCTTCCATTTCCAGTTATATCCTTAAACCGTATGTATCGCCTTACTTGCAGCAATTGTAGTTCCTGCACTAGTTGTGGGGATCTGGGCCCAAGGGTTTGTGTCACGTACTGGCATTACTGTGGGAGACATGGTAGGTGCTGCTGGTGCTGGAACAGGCAGTGGAAAGGCTGAAGCTGCTCCATTGACTACAATAAGAGCACATATCAAACGGTCAAATCAAATACTGCAACCTAAACATTCTTTGTCAAAGTTCAGTCATTTTCCAAAATGCCATCAAACCCACCTTGGGAAGCAGTTACTTGAGGAGCTGTACCCATAGTAGGTTTCGTCATTGGTGCAGAAGAAAATGGATCCTCGACTTGACCACTGAATGCATGTGTTATTTGAGAGCACAGAGAGCTTATACTGTCCACTTCAGCTGTGCTCTCACCTTCCATTTCAGGCACTAAATGAAGATAGAAAAGAACAATCACAATAATATTTACACTGGAATATATACGTGTTCTTTGAAATATTCTCTTTCATTTCAGTGCAGTGCAAAATAGGTAAGCTAGGCTAAAAGACGATAACATTTGCTGTATTCCAGCATAGCCTTTTCACTTCTGAAGCTCAAATACAAAGGAAAACTATTAGAGAAACTTCTGAAAGAGAATATCTATCTCCATTTGGAGAGACAAAGCTTGATCAGGGATAGTTAGCATGGCTTTGACAAAGGGAGGTTATGCCTAACAAATTTGATTGAATTTTTTGAGGTGGTGACCAGGGTAGTGCAGTCACTGGTAGTTTATATGTATTTCAGCAAAGCCTTTGACAAGGTCCCACATGAGATTTGTAAAGAAGATAAATTCACATGGGATACAGGATAATTTGATAAAGTGGATTCAAAATTGGCTCAGTTGTAGAAGACGGAGGGTGATGACAGAAGGGCTGCATTAGTGACTGGAAGCCAGTGTCCAGTGGCGTATCACAGGGATCTGTGTTGGACCCCCCATTATTCAACATTTATATAAATGACATTGATGAATATGTGGGGCATACAATTAGTAAGTTTGCAGATGACACAAAGATTGGATGGGTAGCTAACAGTAAGGCTATAAAAAGATATAGTCTTGGACTACAAGATAATATACATGGAATGGTCAAATAGGTGAATAAGTGATAGATGGAATTTAACCCTGAAAAGTGTGAGGTGATACACTTTGTAAGGAATAATTTGACAAGAAAGTACTCAATGAATAAGAACATAAGAACTAGGAGCAGGAGCAGGCCATCTGGCCCCTCGAGCCTGCTCTGCCATTCAATAAGATCATGGCTGATCTTTTTGTGGACTCAGCTCCACTTACCTGCCTGCTCACCATAACCCTTAATTCCTTTACTGTTCAAAAATTTAGCTATCCTTTCCTTGAAAAATGATTGGACATTAGAAGTTCTGTGGAACAAAGTGACCTTGGCATGTTTGTCTACAAATCTCTGAAGGCAGGTGGACATGTTAGTAGGGTGGTGATAAAGGCACATAGGACACTTGCCTTTATCAATTGATGCTGTGGAGATGTCAGCGTTGGGACTGCGATAAGCACAGTAAAAAATCTCATGACACCAGGTTGAAGTCCAACAGGTTTATTTGATAGCACAAGCTTTGGGAGTATCATTCTGTCTTCAGGTGAGTTTGAGTGTCTTACCAATGTCACCTGAAGGAGGAGTGACACTCTGAAAGCTTGTGCTACCAAATAAACCTGTCGGACTTTAACCTGGTGTTGAGAGACTTCTTTCTTTATCAATTGAGGCATAAGTCATGTTGGAGTTGTATAGAATTCCAGGGGTGGCATGGTGACACAGTGGTTAGCACTGCTGTCTCACAGCACCAGACACCCAGGTTCGACTCCCTGCTGAGGCCACTGCCCGTGTGGAGTTTGCACATTCTCCCCGTGTCAGTGTGGGATTCCTCTGGGTTCACCGATTTCCTCCCACACTCCAAAGATGTGCAGGTTAGGTTAATTGGCCATGTTACATTGCCCCTTAGTGTCAGTGGGATTAGCGTGGTAAATACATGAGGTTACAGGGATAGGGCCTGGGTGGGATTGTTTTCAGTGCAGACTTGATGGGCTGAATGGCCTCCTTCTGCACTTTATGATTCTATGATTCTACAGTGCGCAGTTCTGGTCGCCACATTATCGGAAGGATGTGATTGCACTGGAGGAGGTGCACAGGAGATTTACCAGGATGCTGCCTGGGACGGAAAAAATAAGTTATGAAGAGGCGCTGCATAAGCTTGGGTTGTTTTCATTGCAGCTGAGAAGACTGAGGGGTGATCTGATTGAGTTATGCAAGATTGAGAGAAATGGACAAAGTGGATAAGAAACAGCTGTTCCCCTTAGTTGAAGGGTCAGTCACAAGGGGACATGGGTTCAAAGTGAGAAGCAGGCAGTTTAGGGGGATGTGAGGAAAAACCTTTTTACCCAGAGGGTGGTGATGGTCTGAAATCAGCTGCCTGGGAGGGTGGTAGAGGCAGGTTGCCTCATATCCTTCAGAGAGTAGCTGGATGAACACTTGGCCCATCATAACATCAGGGCTATGGTCCAAGTGCTGACAGATGGGATTAGGTGGGAGTTCAGGTGTTTCCAATGTATTGGTATGGACACAATGCACCAAAGAGCCTCTTGAGTGCTATATGATTTTATGAAATCCAGTCCAAGCAATTATCTATCTTGTAAAAATGTTAACGATCTCAAGTCAGTTTGTCTGAACACATTAAATCTAGGTGTGAGTGAAAAAAGGTCACAACATTAAAACCATCTTCGAAATAGAACCAATACCAAAATTTACAGTTTGATAGTAAGTTAGAGCAGACAGATATATTCTTTGGTATGTGGATGGAACTTGATTAAAGCATACCTACTGATGATGAAGTTAATAAAATTGCTTTCTCAGCTACTACCTAAAGTAATGGACATAAACATACTTCCACAGTATTCCTACATCATTGATTTGCATGTGATGATGTATCAAGATAACAGTTCTGCACATGACTGTGTGGCTACAGGTAAATGATGCAGACGTAGTCTTCCCTGATATGTGTAGCGTTTGATGGTCTCAACCAGTGCAGCAGCTTAGGTGCTATGACAAGTCTCAACATCCTGGGTCATTAAAGAGAACAATTACTTACCCAAGCTTTTCCCAGCTAAAAAATGACCCATATTTTCCTGGAATCTGGCCACAGATAAAGAACAACCAATTGAGTGCGATATTAAAAAGCTACAAGTGCCACGGCAGCATACTCCAGAAGGAGGCAGCACCCAGTTGTCATATAAAAGCAAAGAAATACATGGAGTAACACTCCAATAAATAGTTTAACCCAAGAAAAGATCACACAATTTCCTTTTTCCTAGACACTGACTACTAAATAAAGAAAATGAAAATTTCGTATCAAATGAGAAACAAAAAAAAAGGAAGAGTTGGTTCCTCTTTTTTTTTGTTTCTCATTTGTATCTAAACTCTGATTTTTTTGGGAACTCGAGATTAGTTTGGGACTTGATTCCAAAACCTGAAAAGGCATCTAAGCCTAACTGCATTTTGAGAATAAAAGAGGTGTAGAAAGTTTTTCCTGCAGCCTTAAATGCCTTGCTCAGGCATTTTTGTTCAGATTATTCATTAAAACAACATTTGCTACAAATCAGGAGAATTATTAGCATTTGCAAGCAAACATGAGTGTGCATGTTTAGAAAATGCAAGTTTTCACAAATTTTTATAATGCTGCTCAAATCTTTGACTGAAAAAGCATTTAATGGATAATTGTCCTCTCCAATATCAATTAATACCTAAAACAGAAACTCACAGGTTCTCATACCAGTGTTTTTAATTTGGAAATCTGTCTTCCGTTGCATGGTCGAAGGCAATTCATTTATTCGAAGTGACATTTGCCTTTTGAATGGAGATGTTGTCTGGCTCAGTACTGGGAATCCTCGGAAAGATCCTTGCCTGGCAAGTTGTTCCACAGGTGCATGCCTTCTCGGTATGGCATGTATATTGCTAGATTCCTTGTTTTCTGTAATGGCTGAAGTGGCAGATGGCGAAGCTGATGGAGCTGTAGGTAATGCAGCAGGCGTGGTTACGACAACAGTTCTGTCTACCTCAGCTGCAAGTAGAATGTCATACTCTTAAACTCGCATCAAAGTTTGGACTTAAAAACTTTATCAGGTTTCCAAACTCCTGACTAATTTCTTCACAAAAGTGTGCCATTTAAAAGAAAAAGACATTATTGGCTTCAGTTTCTGAGGACTTTTGACAAAAAAAGTAAACTTGTCAACACTGTTAAACAAAACCATTCAGCACATTTACAGCTAATAAATACCTCCAAGAAAGCTTTCTGCATTATTGTCGTTACTCCACCTACTTGATGAAACAAGCGTACAGGTCAGTCCATCAATTGCACAACGAGTCCACCTTGGTCTAAATACACTAAGCACTTGTGTTTGAAAACGGTTTAAACTTTTCAGCTTTGATTTTTGCATTGATGTGTTGGGCTCCTCTATCATAGTGGTTGAGGATATTTGTGGAGCCTCCTCCTACAATTGGTTGTTTAATTGTCCATCACTATTTGCAACAGGATGTGCCAGGACTGCAGAACTGGGATCTGATCTGTTGGTTGTGGGATCACTCAACTCTGTCCATCACAGATGCCAGTCTTCGGTCAATTTGGCTGACTCCAGATGATATCAAGAAATGGCTAAAGGCACTGGATACTGCAAAAACTATGGGACCTGATAATATTCCAGCAATAGTTCTGAACTTGTACTCTAGAACTAGCCATACCTCTAGCCAAAGGATATACGCAAGGATATTTTGGCCTTGGAGGGAGTGCAGAGGAGGTTTACTAGGCTGATGCCGGAGTTGAGGGGGTTGAGCTATGAGGAGAGGCTGAATAAACTAGGCTTGTACTCGTTAGAGTTTAGAAGAATGAGGGGAGATCTTATTGAGACGTATAAGATGATGAATGGGATGGATAGGATAGAGGTGGAGAGACTCTTCCCGCTCAGAAAGGACAGTAGGACTAGGGGACACAACCTCAAGATAAAGGGGGGGGGGGGGGCGGTATAGAACGGAGTTGAGGAAGAATTTCTTCACTCAAAGGGTGGTGAATCTCTGGAATTCTCTGCCTGTTGAAGTGGCGGAGGCTACCTCGCTAAATATTTTTAAGAAGCGGGTTGATGGGTTTTTGATAAGAGAGGGGATTAAGGGTTATGGGGAGAGGGTGGGAATGTGGAACTGAGCCACGACAGATCAGCATGATCTTATTGAATGGCGGGGCAGGCTCGAAGGGCTAGATGGCCTACTCCTGCTCCTATTTCTTATGTTATGTTCAAACTGCTCCAGTGCAGCTACAACACTAACATCCACCCAACAATGTGAAAAATTGCCCAGGTATGTCGATCCATAAAAAGTGACACATCAAACCCAGCCAATTACCGCTCCATCAATCTATTCTTGATCAAACAGAGGGGAGGCCTAGGGGTATTATTGCTAGACTATTAATATAAAACTGGGAATCTGGGTTTAAATCCAATCATGGCAGATAGTGGAATTTGAATGCAATAAAAAGTATCTGGAACTAGGAATCTACTGATGACCATGAAACCATTGTACATTGTCGAAAAAACCATCTGGCACACTAATGTCCTTCAGGGAAGAAAGTTTGCTGCCCTTACCCCAGTCTGGCCTGCATGTGACTCCAGAGCCATAGCAATGTGGTTGACTCACAACTGTCTCCAAAATGGCCTAGCAAGCCACTCAATTGAAGTGTGACTAAGGATGGGCAATAACTGCTGGCTAGCTAGCAACACTTTTGTCCCATTAATGAATAAAAAAAGTGATAAAAGGGGTTGTTAACAGTCATAAAGAGGTCAAGCAACACTTACTCAGCAATAACCTGCTTACTGATGCTCAATTCAGGTTCCATTAGGATCACAGTTCTTGATCTAGCCTTGGTTTAAACACCGACAAAAGAGCTGAACTCCAGAGGTGAGGTCAGAGTGACTGCCCTTTACTACAAGGCAACATTTGATCAAGTGTGGAATCCAGCTGGCAAAGCTGGAATCAAGGGGAAAACTTCCCACTGGTAAGAGTCATACCTAGCACAAAGTTTTGGTTGTTGGATGTCAGTATAATACTAAGTCAGTTAGGATTATATTCATTGGAGTTTAAAAAAGTGAGGGGGGATCTCATAAAAACTTATAAAATTCTGACAGGGTTAGACAGGGTAGATTCAGAAAGAATGTTCCCAATGGTGAGGGAGTTCAGAACTCGGGGTCATAATTTGAGGATAAGGAGTAAACCTTTTAGAACTGAGGGGAGAAGAAATTTCTTCACTCAGAGGATGGTGAACATATGGAATTCACTATGACAGAATGTAGTTGAGGCCAAAATGTTGTCTAATTTCAAGAAGAAATTGGGGCGAAAGGGATTAAGGGATATGGGAAGAAGGGGGATCAGGGTACTGAATTCGTTGATCAGCCATGATCAAGGTGAATGGCGGCAGAGCAGGTTCGAGGAGCTGAATGCCTTACTCCTGCTTCTAGTTTCTATGTTTCTACGTTAATCATCTCAGTCCCAGGACATCACTGCTGGAGTTCCTCAGGGTACTGTCCTAGGCTGAATCATCTTCAACTGCTTCATCAAATGACATTCCCTTCAATGTGAGGTCAAAAGTGGGGTTGTTCATTGGTGACTGGACAATGTTCAGTACCATTTGTGATTGCTTAGATACTGAACCAGTCCATGTCCATATACACTTGCACCAAGACCTGGACAACATTCAGGCATGGGCTGATAAGAGACAATTAACACTCCTCTCTCACAAGTGTCACATTATTATGACCATCTCCAAGTAGAGAAAATCTATTAATCTTCTCTTGATATTCAATGACATTACCATTGCTGAAAGCTAACTATCAACTCCTGGGGTATATCATTGACTAGAAGCTGAACTGGACTTGTCATAAATACAGTGGTTAAAAGAGCAGCTCAGAGGCTGTGAAGTCTGCAGCAAGTAACTCACATCCTGACTTCCCAAAGACTGTCCACCATCTACAAAGCACAAGTCAGAAATATGTTGGAACACTCTCCACTCACCTGGATGCTCTCAGTTCCAACAACACTCAAGAAGCTTGACATTATCAAGGGCAAAGCAAACTGCTTGACTGGTATCCCCTCTACCACCAACGCACAGTGGCAGCAGTGTTTATCAGCTGCAAGATGCACTATGGGAACTCACCAAAATCCCTTAGACAACACCTTCCAAACCCTAGACCTCGATCAGGATGATGTGCTGCCTCCCTGGTGTTAGAATCAAGGATGTCACTCAATGATTGCAGGGCATTCTGAAAGGGGGCGGGTGAACGGTCAGGAGGTCAAGGTTCACATTGGCAACAATGCTTCGGCAAGAATTTAGGGAGCTGAGTAGCAGATTGAAAAGGACGACCTCAAAGGTTGCAATCTTTGGATTATTCCGATACCACATGCCAGGGAGTATTGGAATAGAAGGATAGAGCAGATGAATTTGTGGTTGAGGAGATTTTGCACGAGGGAGGGCTTTAGTTTCTAGGATCACTAGGTTCTTGTAAGTGGGACCTGTACAAGTCAGATGGGTTGCACCTGAACCAGAACGGGACTAACATTCTTGAGGAGGAAGTTGGCTAGTGCTGTATGAGGGGGATGGGTTGAAAGGTCTCTTTTTTGTGCTGTAAAACTCTATGACAGCTAGAAGGACATCACCACCTGCAAGTTTCCCTCTAAGCAACACACAATCCAGACTTGGAAATCTTTCACCATTCCCTTCACTCTCGCTGTATCAAAATCCTGGAACTCTTCCCTCAGAGCACTGGGTTGCAGCAGTTCAAGAAGGCAGCTCAGCATCACCTTCTCAGGAACAATTAGGATTGAGCTATAAACGCTGACCTTGGCCATCTCACAAAGCATACATTTATTTTAGAAGAATACAGATTGGAGAAATGTCAGACGTAATGCACTAATGAGAAAACAGAGACGATATTGCTCACTCAGTCACTTCTTATCCCAATAATTTTAAACATGATCTTTCTCTTTGGGGCTCACTACTCTGCTCTTCTCCACTGCCTCCCCCACCACCCAAATCTGAGATAATCCCTTTATTTAAAACAATTCAATCAGATATAAGGCCTTCAGATCATTTTGTTGTATCCCTTATACTCATACACATCCCTCTTCCAACTCACTTTTTTTGCATCTACTCTGGGGGAACAGCCTCTGCCCACGTCACTTACAATGGTACTTAAACTCTCTTTGGTTCCCATTTGTAAGGCTACTTTCTATAGTTCTCAATTTGCTCAATCACTCCTTCACCTTTTTCAGTAGTCAGAAATCTATTTGATGCATCATGGATACAAAATTAGCTTGGCAAACAAAACAGAGGGTGGTTGTGGAGGGTCATTTTTCGAACTGGAGGCCTATGACCAACAGTGTGCCTCAGGAATCAGTGCTGAGTCCACTGTTATTTATATTAATGATTTGGATGAGAATTTGAGGCATGGTTAGTAAATTTGCAGATGACACCAAGATTGGTGGCATAATGGACAGCGAAGAAGGTTATCTAGGATTGCAAAGAGATCTTGATCAATTGGGCCAGTGGACCGATGAATGGCAGATGGAGTTTAATTTAGATAATTGTGAGGTGATGCATTTTGGTAGATCGAATCAGGGCAGGACCTACTCAGCTAATGTTAGGGCACTGGGGAGAGTTATAGCACAAAGAGATTTAGGAGTACAGGTTCATAGCTTCCTGAAAGTGGAGTCATAGGTGGACAAGGTGGTGAAAGAGGTATTTGACATGCTTGGTTTCATCAGTCAAAACACTGAATACAGGAGTTGGGATGTCTTGGTGAAGTTGTACAAGACATGAGTGAGGTCACACTTGGAATACTGTGTACAGTTCTGGTCACCCTTTTGTGGAAAGGATATTATTAAACTAGAAAGAGTGCAGCAAAGATTTACTAGGATGCTACCAGGATTTGATGGTTTGAGTTAGAAGGAGAGGCTGGATTGACTGGGACTTTTTCCCCTGGGTGTTGGAGAATTGGGGGTGATCTTACAGAGGACTATAGAATAATGAGGGGAACAGATAAAGTCAACATATTTTTCCAGAGGTAGGGGCGTCTAAAACTAGTGGGCACAGGTTTAAGGTGAAAGGGGAGAGATATAAAAGGGTCCAGAGGGATATATTTTTCACTCAGAATGTGGTGAGTCTCTGGAATGAGCTGTCAGTAGAAGAGGAAGATACAATATTTTGTCTTTTAAAAAGCATTTAGATAGTTACATGGGCAAGATGGGTATAGAGGAATATGGGCCAAATGTGGGCAATTAGAACTAGTTTAGTGGTAAAAACTTGGCAGAATGGACATTTTAGGCTGAAGTGCCTGTTTTCATGCTGTAAACCTCTATGACTCTAACCTGGGTAGGCGCTCATGCTCAATCTAAACAACAAAATTGTGAAAATTTGAAATTAGGCTGGAGATTTGTCTGACGAAGGATAATCCTGAGTCAAAATGTTAGCTTTGTTCTTTCTCTACACGTTTTCAAGCATTTTCTGTTTTTAGTTTAGATTTCAGCATCCAAAGTAATTTACTTTTACATTATGGAAGATTTGTAGAGCTTGCACTGGAGAGAGAATTGTCAGACAAAAAAATTCACTGTGAAAGAGAGTTGTGGGGTTTAACTTTGCCAGATTGAGAAAGAAAAGGAAATTAAGCAAATTCTTAGGAGCTAAGAATCACTTTGGAATGAATCATAGATCCTTACAGTGCAGAAGGAGGCCAATCGGCCCATCATGCCTGCACTGACAACAATCCCAATCAGGCCCTATTCCTGTAACCCTATGTAGTTACCCTGTTAATCCCCCTGACACTAAGGGCAATTTAGCATGGCCAATCAACCGAACCTGCACATCTCTGAACTGTGGAAGGAAACCGGAGTATCCGGAGGAAACCCACGGAGACAGGGGGAGAGTGTGCAAACTCCACAGACAGTGACCTGAGGCCAGAATTGAACCCACGTCCCTGGAGCTGTTAAGTAGCACTGCTAAGCAGTCTGCCACTATGCTGCCCCAGTCTCTGAACATAAGAAATAGGAGCAGGAGTAGGCCATCTAGCCCTTCGAGCCTGCCCCGCCATTCAATAAGATCATGGCTGATCTGTCGTGTCTCAGTTCCACATTCCCGCCCTCTCCCCATAACCCTTAATCCCCTTGCCTATCAAAAACCTATCAACCCGCGTCTTAAATATATTGAGCGAGGCAGCCTCCACCACTTCAACGGGCAGAGAATTCCAGAGATTCGCCACCCTTTGAGTGAAGAAGTTCCTCCTCAACTCCGTTCTAAACCGCCCCCCCTTTATCTTGAGGCTGTGTCCCCTAGTCCTACTGTCCTTTCTGAGTGGGAAGAGCCTCTCCACCTCTATCCTATCCATCCCATTCATCATCTTATATGTCTCAATGAGATCTCCCCTCATTCTTCTAAACTCTAACGAGTACAAGCCTAGTTTATTCAGCCTCTCCTCATAGTTCAACCCCCTCAACTCCGGTATCAGCCTAGTAAACCTCCTCTGCACTCCCTCCAAGGCCAAAATATCCTTGCATAAGTGCGGCGACCAAAACTGCACACAGTACTCCAGCTGCAGCCTCACCAGTGCCCTATACAGCTGCAGTAAGACCTCCCTACTTTTATATTCAATCCCCCTCGCTATGAAGGCCAGCATCCCATTCGCCTTCCTGACCACCTGCTGCACCTGCAGGCTGGGTTTTTGCGACTCATGCACAAGGACCCCGAGGTCCCTCTGCACCGTCGCATGCTGCAGTTTTTTGCCATGTAAGTAATAGTCCTTCCTACCATTATTCCTACTAAAGTGGACAACCTCACATTTGCCAACATTAAATTCCATTTGCCAGTTCCTGGCCCATTCACCCAGCCTATCTAGATCCTTCTGCAGACTCTCCACACCCTCCGCACAATTTGCCGTTCCACCAATCTTGGTGTCATCAGCAAATTTTGACACCATACACTCGGTTCCCTCCTCCAGATCATCTATATAAATGGTAAATAGCTGAGGCCCCAGCACCGACCCCTGGGGCACTCCACTAGTCACCAACCGCCAATCCGAATAGCACCCATTGACCCCCACTCTCTGCATCCTATTTGACAGCCAATCCTCTACCCACGCTAACACCCTACCCCCAACTCCATGCCCCTTGACCTTCTGTAATAACCTCTTGTGAAGCACCTTGTCAAATGCCTTCTGAAAATCAAGAAACATAAAATAATGAAAATAATGCTTCAATCAGTTCTTTTAGTCTGTTACAGTAAGAGCCTGGCCATGTTATCATTTCAGCTGTCAACAAGAAACTTGATTTTTTTTTAAAGAAATTGATTTTCATGGGAATTGTAATAGGAGGAAGAAATATTTCTCAATGCCTGCATCCAGAATCACTTTGATTCTGTTTTCTATTACTGCTCTGCAAATTGTGACACAAAAGCTAAATTAGTCATTCCAATTGCAAACTGTTTGGCTGACACTGCTAATAGATTTGGTGAAGTTAACATTCCTATAATGTGCATGGATCTTCAGACTAATGAGCAATGACAACCGATGTCTAATTACTTTACAATTCTAAATACTTTACTATAGATGATGAATAATTTCAAAATTTAAGTTTATGAAATGTCATAAGGCAAAATCTTCAAATATTTTCAAGTTCACTGAATATGGCATTCAGTGATCCAATTAAATGTCGCAGTTAGTATATCATATATTTTACAGCTATTTACATTGACGTTACTTAAGGATCCCACTCTTGTTGAAACAATATATAAACACAATTTAATCTGAATAGAGTTGATAAGCTAATCTTCAAATGTGAAAACACAAGTCAAGACAACCGTCAAAATGCACACTGGAACCTTGACTTTATAAACAGAGCAGGGTACAAAAGCAGGATGGCATACCTTATAAATCAACCGGAGTCATGTGTCTAGTTCTGGGCACTACACTTTAAGAAGGGTGTTAAGAGAAAACTTATTCCGATGATACCAGACTAACAAAAAAAAATAATCTCAGCCCAGCTTCAGTGGCAGAGATAATAAAATCCAAGGTCTTTTTGGACCTCCATTAGGTAGTGGAAGTAGATTCAAAAACAAGTATCAGAAGACAATTGGATAAATACTTGAAGGGGAATTTTTTTTAAAAAAAAACAGGTCTATGGGGAACAGCAGGGTTAATGGGATAAATTGAATGGCTCTTTCAAAGAGCCAGCACAGGAACTATGTCCCAAAAGACCTCCTTCTATGTCATTTGATAATGTGATTTTAAATTTGCTATGGTATAATGCAATTGTAATGTATACACACATGTAATGATGTAGTATGTACATTGTGGTGCTATGTTACAATATCCAAAGCTAATTTAATTGGAAGACTCCTCCAAACTCATTTCCCCAAACGGAGTCCTACCCAGCCCACAGGCCAAATTTGATTTTTGTTCTGTACCGTTCTTGGAGTCTTGTATTTGTTTCATGGTTTCTTCTCGCTCTGCTTGTTCAGTGGCTGTGATTACCCGAAAGGAACCTTCCCTGGTGAATGTGGTCCGGTTGGCATCAAATGTGGCAGTAACACCACACTCCTTCTCACGCTTCTGCTTCCTCTCCAAACATGCCGCAAAAGCACAGCCCACAGCATGGCTTAACCGTTCACCCTGAAAAATAATGCAATATTGTTAACATGCTCGAGCATGAGGAAATTTATTTTCCACACAACATTACACATCAACCACAAAAAACACACTCAGCATTACCCATCATAAGGCTAACTGTCTTGCTTCTACTATCACCTTGGTACAGATAGGGTAAACACAACTTTCTGGCAACACTGAGGCAGTTCAGTCATAAAGAACAGCCAGATTCCATGTTCAAACCCCAGGAACTATAGACCCATATTCCCAAAATAAACACCTTCCAGATGAGAAGGATGAAATTTGACAAGAAAACTAAGGGAGGAGCCAGAGATTTTTGTCAATATTATGTTTTGATAACACACCAGAACGTGTATTTATTCACACAGCTAATGGGAGGGCAAAAAGCAGACATTAATTTTTAATTTTAAGTGGGCGGGAAAATGTCAAAAATGCTTTTACATGCATCATTTCACTGAAATTAATTTACCAAACTTGTCAACTCTTTCGGTTGGGGAATCTTATGGATTTGCATTTGCTAATGAAAATTTCAGTGCAGGTGACAGAGTATAAACATTACAAATTAGTTTGGTAACAGCAGAAAACATTTAAGTTTGACGTTGTAGGTCAAAGTAGAAAATTACACGATGCCTATTCTTGGAAACAGGCTAGCATTTCATCTGCTATTGTTTTATGGCTTTTGAAGAGCTCACTGAAGATCCAGCATAATCAAAGGTGTCCCACGCACCTCAAACATTCTCTCTTTCACCTTCTTCCATTGAGAAAAAGATACAAAAGTCTGCGATCATGTACCAAACAACTCAAAAGCAGCTTCGTCCCTGCTGCCATTAGGCTTTTGAATGGGCTTAGCTTATGTTTCTCTACATCTTAGTTATGACAGTAACTATACATTCTGCACTCTCTCCTTTGTTTCTCCCCTATGTACTCTATGAATGGTATGGTTTGTCTATACAGTGTGCAAGAAACAATGCGTTCCACTGTATCCCCATACATGTGACAATAATAAATCTAAATCAATTTATGCTTTTGAGATGCTCATATCTGGAACTTTATCTTCCAGAATTGGTATTGCTAAGCACTGTTGTATGCTTGAGAAATCAGAAAGCAATCAAAATGGAAATAACTGGAGGTTTTTGATGGTAAATATTCATCATGGAGTTCGGTTACGAGTGGTGTGCCTCAGGGATCTGTTTTGGGGCCACTGCTGTTTGTAATTTTTATTAATGATCTGGATGAGGGTATAGTTGGGTGGATTAGTAAATTTGCTGATGACACCAAAGTCGGAGGTGTGGTAGATAGTGAGGAAGGGTGTCATAGTTTGCAGGAAGACTTAGACAGGTTGCAGAGCTGGGCCGAGAGGTGGCGGATGGAGTTTAATGCGGAGAAGTGTGAGGTAATTCACTTTGGTAGGAATAACAGATGTGTCGAGTATAGGGCTAACGGGAGGACTTTGAATAGTGTGGATGAGCAGAGGGATCTAGGTGTATGTGTACATAGATCCCTGAAAGTTGGGAATCAAGTAGATAAGGTTGTTAAGAAGGCATACGGTGTCTTGGCGTTTATTGGTAGGGGGATTGAATTTAGGAGTTGCAGCGTTATGTTGCAACTGTACACAACTCTGGTGCGGCCGCACTTGGAGTACTGTGTGCAGTTCTGGTCCCCACATTACAGGAAGGATGTGGAGGCTTTGGAGAGGGTGCAGAGGAGGTTTACCAGGATGTTGCCTGGTATGGAGGGGAGGTCCTATGAGGAGAGGCTGAGGGATTTGGGGTTGTTTTCGCTGGAAAGAAGGCGGCTAAGAGGGGATCTTATTGAAACATATAAGATGATTAGAGGTTTAGATAGGGTGGATAGTGATAGCCTTTTTCCTCTGATGGAGAAATCTAGCACGAGGGGGCATGGCTTTAAATTAAGGGGGGGTAGTTATAGGACGGATGTCAGGGGTAGGTTCTTTACCCAGAGGGTGGTGAGGGATTGGAATGCCCTGCCTGCTGCAGTTGTAAATGCGCCTAGTTTGGAGGCGTTTAAGAGATCTGTGGATAGGTTTATGGACGAAAAGGGATTGGTTTAGGTTAGCGGATCATTGTTTTGTAACTGGTCGGCGCAACATCGTGGGCCGAAGGGCCTGTTCTGCGCTGTAATGTTCTATGTTCTATGTTTTAAATATAAACCTTATAACCTAATATCACATACCAAAGTAATTTTTCCTTGGAGACACAGGCTGTAATATAATTCATTACCACGGGAGGTAGTTGATGACAAAACACTGAATGCATTCAAGAGGCAGCTAGATATGGCACTTGGGACGAATGGGATCTAAGGTTATGGGGAAAAAGCAGGTTTAGGCTATTGAATTGGACAATCAGCCATGATCATAATGATCAAGCGGAGGAGGCTCGAAGGAAAAAATGGCCTCCTCCTATCTTCTACCTTTCTGTGTTTCTATACCATTCGCCTGCACCTTGGGTAATACAAAATCTTATTGAGTTGCAACAATATTTCTATCTCAGTAAATTATTTTACCTCAGATTAAGATGAAGCCTTTCATTCATGAAAGGATTTCCTTTCATTCAGAAAAAAAATTAAGAATATTGAAGATTCATAGAATCATAGAAACCTTACAGTGCAGAAAGAGGCCATCTGCCCCATTGAGTCTGCACCAACCACAATCCCAACCAGGCCCTACACCCCACATATTTACCGCTAATCCCTCTAACCGATGCATCTCAGGACGCTAAGGGACAATTTTAGCATGGCCAATCAACCTAACCCACACATCTTTGGATTGCACAAGCATTTATGAACAAATACAAAGCATTACATGTTACACTTTAAGAATCCAGACATTTCACTTTCAATTTTAATACGGTATTTTTAAAATTCGCAAAATATCATATCAAAGAAAGTTAGCACAATAATCTGCTTTGCAAGGATATCAGAATGTCATCCAAAGCTTTGCTGGATAAGCATGTACGTGCTGCAATACAAAACAATATATGACCAGAAGACAGCAGGTTCTATTTCTGGTCCGCGCTCAGTCATGGCAGCACATGGGAGGCCATAAGGTAAAACTCTCACTTCTGTCTGAGGTGAAAAGTGCACTTAACATCAGATTGAACAAGATCAATCAAGAACGAATCCTTGGTTGTAACATCCTCTAACTCTGACTGATCAAGTTCACACAGTGGATGAAATTCTAGAAGTCTACAAGTGTTTTGTACAAATGTACACAGGAATGAGTCAGCACAATCACGAGAAAACTGATAATAAAAACGGCCAGATACAAAAATAATCCATGTAGAATGGAAGCCAATACTTCTTTAATGCCCAAAAATGTTACTTCAGTAGTAATGCATGTCATGTCTCTCAAGTGGTTAGCATGAGATAGGGGATAAGCATCCATCATCTGCTATGCAGCCTACACAGGGGAATCAAGATGACAATTCTATAAACTGCTGCAAAGTGTCATTCCAAAATAGCCAACGGCAACTTCATCTAATTTTAACCGCACTCCGTGGTAAGTGCCAACAGCCATGACTCTGCTCCCTCACTGTGTAGCACTGGTCCTGTGAATGCTGTGTGACCCCACATCTTATCATTATGTCATTGGGCATTGAACTACTTCAATCTTAAAATAAGTTTTATAGTTTCAAGCGGGCCAATTTTGGCAACAGGACAAGTCAATCCTTGTCACCTGACACTCAATCTGTAATACTGTTCACAACATCGTTAAATGCCTCTCTTATGAATCTCAAATATGAGCCTCTGGTGGTAATCTTTGCATCATCAATGGAGACAGGAGAGGTTCCGGAGGATTGCAGATGTTGTTCCTTTATTCAAGAAAGGGAGTAGAGATAGCCCTGGAAATTATAGACCAGTGAGTTTAACCTCAGTGGTTGGCAAGTTGATGGAGAAGATCCTGAGAGGCAGGATTTATTAACATTTGGACAGGTATAATATGATTAAGAATAGTCAGCATGGCTTTGTCAAAGGCAGATCATGCGTTATGAGCCTGATTGAATTTTTTGAAGATGTGACTAAACACATTGATGAAGGAAGAGCAGTAGTTGTAGTATATATGGACTTCAGCTAGGCATTTGATAAAGTGCCCCATGCAAGGCTTATTGAGAAAGTGAGGGGGCATGGGATCCAAGGGGACATTGCTTTGTGGATCCAGAACTGGCTTACCCACAGAAGGCAAAGAGTGGTTATAGATGGGTTATATTCTGCATGGAGGTCGGTCATCAGTGGAGGGCCCCAAGGATCTGTTCTGGGACCCTTACTCTTCGTGATTTTTATGAATGACCTGGATGAAGAAGTGGAGGGATGGGTTAGTAAGTTTGCTGATGACACAAAGGTTGGAGGTGTTGTGGATAGTGTGGAGGGATGTCAAAAGTTGCAGCAAGACATTGATAGGATGCAAGACTGGGCGGTGAAGTGGCAGATGGAGTTCAACCCAGGTAAGTGTGAAGTGGTTCATTTTGGCAGGTCAAATAGGATGGCAGAATATAATATTAACGGTAGGACTCTTGGCAATGTGGAAGATCTGAAGGATCTTGGGGTCCGAGATCGTAGGACGCTCAAAGCAGCTGCTCAGGTTGAAGCTGTGGTTAAGAAGGCATATGGTGTACTGGCCTTCATCAATCAAGGAATTGAATTTAGGAGTCGAGAGATAATGTTGCAGCTATATAGGACCCTGGTCAGACCCCACTTGGGAGTGCTGTGCTCAGTTCTGGTCACCTCATTACTGAAAGGATGTGGAAGCCACAGAAAGGGTGCAGAGGACATTTACAAGGATGTTGCCTGGATTGGGGAGCGTGCCTTATGAGGATAGGTTGAGGGAGCTTGGCCTTTTCTCCTTGGAGAGATGAAGGATGAGGGGTGACCTGATAGAGGTGTATAAGATGTTGAGAGGTATTGATCAAGTGGATAGTCAGAGGCTTTTTCCCAGGGCTGAAATGGTTGCCACAAGAGGTTACAGGTTTAAGGTTCTGGGGAGTAGGTATAGAGGAGATATCAGGGGTAAGTTTTTCACTCAGAGTGGTGGGTGCGTGGAATGGGCTGCTGGTAACGGTGGGGGCGGGGGGGAGGCAGATTCGATAGGGTCTTTTAAGAGACTTCTGGATGAGTAATTGGAACTTAATAAGATAGAGGGTTATGGGTAAGCATAGTAATCTCTAAGGTAGGGACACGTTCGGCACAACTTTGTGGGCTGAAGGGCCTGTATTGTGCTGTAGTTTCTCTTTTTTTTTCCTAAATATAGTATGACTTTAGTTTTGTGACCCACTCCCCAGACTTGTACTGAATTTGAATTTTGGCCTTAGCAACACTAAGGGAACCTTACCGAATCTCTTATAGCCAGGAAGCAGTGACAAATCCAACGCCGGGTTGTACCATCTCGACAAATGTATGAGAAGGCCTTGTCAAAATTTCGGTCAGGGGCACAGAAGGATACTTTCTCTATGGTTTGATCAACAATAAGATCCTGTAAATAACAAAGAAAATGCAAGAGAAATTAAGAAATTAATACTTCTGCAATATGCTATAAATAAAATCCAACTACTTTACAACAATCTCAAGGTTGGGCCACCCTCAAACTATTTTAATAGAATAACCTATTTTCTTCCTCAGTATTACACTAGATGGCAGTCTTTCACGTATAAATATTGTTCACTACAAGATTTATATAGCATTTCATTTCAAAAAGCTACAGCTTTCTCAGTGTTTACACACATATTTAAACATTGTGAATCTTAAAATCTTAATTTTGTTTGCAAACGTGGACCTTATCTGATTAATGTTTTATTTAAAATTGATCCAATGTTTCAGTCAAAAATGATACTCAGTATTACTGAATTTGCATTATTCTTCCACAAGTCAGTCAATATCCCTTTTCCTCACTATTTAAGTGCCAATATTAGATTCTTTTCTAACTGGTGAACCAATTACACAACATGAAACTCTTGTGTCATTTTAATTTTCACAATCGTCCACTAAAAAGAAATTTTACTTAATTTTTTTTACATGCTCACTCCACTCAAATTTTCTTTTACCATACAGCCTCAACAGCCCTCTTATACACACACACACATACTCAAAAAATGAAGTTTGTAAAAAAAAAATTAAGAGTTTAGGAAAAAGTAATGCAAGATGCTAAACCATTATAGATTTACCATTCCCAACTTCCAGCCTGACTTCCTGCTCCCACACCTGGTCTGACATACCCTACTGTGCCTTATGAACATTGTAGACCTTGGGCACACCTTTCCTGATGCATCACTGCCGATGTGCAAATAAAAGCTAAACAACTGTTGCCCCAAACCTTCATCACAGCACGTGCTTGAGAAACTTGACTAAATAGCAACAGCTTCACTGTTGTGCTACAGGTCAGATGCAACAGTCAAGTAACCCAAGAACAACTCCCAGGAACCACCACATTGACAGTACTCCCACACGCCGCCAAAGCAACTCTAAGTCTTTTACATGACAACACAATCTGATCTCAAACCAATCTAATGATATCTCCTTTCATAGGCTCTGCTGAATTCACTCACATTAACCTGTTGCTGTCACTGACACTTCTTCAGAGTTCTCCTTTCTTTCATCAATTCCAAATATTCTGCGATTTACATGTCGATCCCTCTTCCTGCTCCAGCACCACCATACTTCACATCATTTTTCCTAAACTCTTAAAAGATTCAATTTCTGCTATTAAGGTGCAAATACATCAACTGAATATGTATAGAGCTTGCTAGCATAAAATTAAATGAACTGATTAAAAAAAAACTTGCATTTATGTAGCACTTTTCATGACTATCAGACGTATCAAAGAAGTAAAGTTAAAGTTTATTTATTAGTCACATGTAAGGCTTACATTAACACTGCAATGAACTTACTGTGAAATTCCCCTCGTCGACACTGTCCATTGTTTGGGTCAATGCACCCAGTCAGCACATCTTTCAAAATGTGGGAGGAAACCGGAGCACCCAGAGGACACCCACACAGACACGAGGAGAATGTGCAAACTCTACACAGACAGTGACCTAAGCTGGGAATCGAATTCGGGTCCCTGGTGCTGTGAAGCAGCAGTGTTAACCACTGTGCTACCATGTTGCCCCAAAATATCTGCTCTAGGTGAGGTTCGAACTCTCAACGTCAGTATAGCCTGCTCGCTGCATGCTGTATAAATGTTTTTTTAAATTCATTTGTGAGACATGGGCCTTGCTGGCTGGCCAGCATCTATTGCCCATCCCTAGTTGCCCTTGAGAAGAGGTGGTGAGCTGCCTTCTTGAATCGCTGCAGTCCATGTTCTGTGGGTTGACCCACAATGTTGTTAGGGAGTGAATTCCAGGATTTTGACCCAGCGACAGCGAAGGGATGGTGGTATATTTACAAGTCAGGATGGTGATTGGTTTGGACGGGAACTCGCAGGTGATGATGTTCCCATTTATCTGCTGCCTTTGTCCTTCTAGATGGAAGTGGTCGTGGATTTGGAAGGTGCTGTCTAAGGATCTTTGGTGAATTGCTGCAGTGCATCTTGTAGATCTGCTGCTACTGAGCATTGGTGGTGGAGGGATTGAATGCTTGTAAATGTGGTGCCAATCAAGCAAGCTACTTTGTCCTGGATAGTGTCAAGTACCATGTGCTAACTGACTGCGCCACTAGAACACTGTTTATTTAGTCTGAGTAATTTAGAAGTGTAATGTACAAAATGCAACGGCCAATTTGCGCATAGCAAGCTCTCACAAAGAGCAGTTTCTCTTTTGGTTTCAGATTCCAGCATCCAAAGTAATTTGCTTTTATTAAGAGCAGTGCAATCATGACCAGATAATTGTTTTTGTGATGTTGGTTGAGGGATAAATATTGGTCAAGCTATCAAGGGTAACAGCCATACTCTTTCTCAAAATAGTGACATGGGATCTTTAACATCCACCTGAGAGAGCAGATCATGTCTTGGTTTAACACATTTAGAGTAACTGAAGGAATTACAGAAGGTTAATTATACTAAGTAATGAGGGTTACAAGTTATATACTTCAATACTTGAAAATAAATTTATCAGAACAAAACAAAAATAATAATGAGACTATAAAACTATGTTGTTTACTATTTACAATTTATATTTTGTCAACAGCCACTTCACAGGGATCAAGCCTTAAGAACTGTTGTTTTGCAAATATCTGGGGAAATTTGCAGAAGGTTCTGAAAGTACACCTGTACTCATTGTTCACAGAAAGCATCAAAGAGACTTGGTGGTGAGGGGGAGATGATTTATTTATTCAATTTTCTATTAACTGCAACCCGTTTAAATAAAGCCAAAAAGCCATTGTTTAAATCAATGTCTGTGTTGCCACTCAGAATAAACATTGATGAACTAATTAACACATTTGAATCTGGAATTCTCTCAAAACATGGCTGAAGTTATGTCAAAAGCAGAAATCGATCGATTTTTATTGGGGATCTTATGAAGCATTACAGAACCAGCTTGAGCAGAAGAGGTAAGATGAGCCACAGGCTAACTGAATGGTTGACCAAGTTTTAGGGGCTGAATGGTTTATTCCTGGTTCTGTGTTCCACTTTCACTCCTGCAAGCAGCTGTGTCTCAGTGATAATATTCTCACTTCTGCAACAGAAGTTATGAATTCAGGCTCCCCCCGATACTTGAGCACACAGTCTAGTGTGGTACTGGATTAGTCCAGTAAGGCTTCCAGTTTCAGAGATATAGACTTTATTTGTTCTCTCAGTTGGACGTGACAGGCCCCACAGCATTATTTCGAAGAGGGGCTGGAGTGTTTCCCCAGTGTCCTGGTCAATTTTTAACACAAACAATATTACAAAAAAAAATGCTCTGATCATTATTTCTTTGCTGTTTGGTTATGGAAGGCACTGTCTAAAGTCCTAAAAGATTCTATCAGGGTTGTAGCTCCTGAGATGTGAAAAATGGTAATGCAAATATTACACATATATCAGCTAGTATGCACGCACAGCAGTTTGTATAAATGCTGCAGTTTTTCTTAAACCTCTGTTATTCAAATATGCAAAGCTGAGAAAAATCCCAAATGGGTTTTCTGTCCAGGTCAATAATTAGGAAGGGACAGATGAAAAGGACGTGACTCATTTTACCCCATTGTATAAACTGGGCATTGCCAAGCACAGGGAGGAGAAACTGAATTGTCAACAATAAAAATCCAATGGAACTCTGTAATGTGGACATGGCAACACACACTGTTGTGCTAACAAACACTGTGCTAAAGACAGATAGGCAATCAAGACTGACACGCCATCTCCTATTTGAATGCCTGATGTTTCAGTTCGAATTTGTTTCAAGTCAACTTGTTGTACTGTTTAACAACTCCGGAGGGCACCAGACAGCCAGTCTGCTGGAACAGTCAACAAATCCTGCAGACTAAGGTTATCAAGCAAAATGGTAATGCCTGACTGCACACTGATCAATATGGAAAGATATTAAATGTAGCTCATGTTCAGTCACCTATAAATAGCATTGTATATAGCCACCATAGATGTCTGGGTAGCTTCCTCTGACTGAAGGAGAATTCATTCTCTGAATCAAATTTAATCGAGCTACTATATTTATAACATATTTTATTACAGTTCTATTTTAGTTATTGTTTAAAACAGCATGTCATTTGGCTTCTGCAGAAGAACAGGATTTATAACCTTATGCTGTCAATGATAATTCATCACATACTTCCTGTTCTAAGGTTTCGTATCCGTCTTATAATATTAAATTATTTATAAAGAATGAGCAGATGATCAATAGATAAGACATCATGGCTAGAATTTTCCTGCCGTTCACACCCTGCCACCGCTGCAAGCAAGGAAATTATGGCCCATTCCTTTGAGAAATGGACTTTGGCTTCTAGATGAGTCACTAAGATGAAGGCCATCTAATCAGCTGCCTTTGTTGTGTCCCCAGTTTCCACAAGTCCACTTGGTGAAACCTCCTCTAATGCTACCCACCTGCTCTAGCTCTGAACTCATATCTTTTCGACTTTCTCTCCCATCTCATGCTCGCTCTCAGCTCATCCAGTTCATAAAATCCACCTTCTCCTTCAATCTAATTTTCACTAAACTACTGGACACCAAGCTTCCCCTCGGTCCTGATATTCATTAATATTGTTAATGATCCTTTCTTTTCGGGCGCCATACCTCTCTAAAATCTGCCACATTCGCCCGTCTCGTCAAAATAAAAAATTCACTCCAGCATCCTCGACCTCCCTTTCTTCTCCAAGATTGCTAAATGCATTGTTTCCTTCTAAATCGATTCCCATATTCTCCACATCTCCATGTTGGAATTTCTCCTATCAGCTTTCTGCCCTGTCACAATGCCAAAACAACTGTTAGCAAAGAAATAAATGAAATCCTATGCGATAACGACAAAAGTAAACTTTCCTTCTTCGTCATTTTCTGCAGCCTCTGACAAGGTTGACCACACACCATCCTCTCCAAGATCGTTCTGCTGTCATCCAGCTGGGTGGGACTATCGTCACATGCATCCATTCTTAGCTATCTAAACACAGTATTATTTGCAATGGCCTTCTTCCTACTCCTGCAGCCAAAAGCATATCAATAGTTTTCACATGTACGCTGACAACACCTCGCTCTATCTCACTACCATCTCTCTCAACTCCTCCGTGTTACTGAATTATCAGACTGTTTATTCAATATCCAGTACTGGATGAGCAAAAATTTCTTCCAAATAAATACCAGAAAGACTGAAGCCAGTGGTTTTTTTCAAAGTTTATTAATCACAAGTAAGGCTTATATAGACACTGCAATGACATTACTTTGAAATTCCCCTAGTCACTACATTCCAATGCCCATTCGGATCAATGCACCACCTCACTTTTCAGACTGTTGGAGGAAACCGGAGCACCCAGAGGAAACCAACGGAGAACGTGCAAACTCTGCGCTCAAGCCAGGAATCAAACCTGGGTCTGTGGAATGTTGAGGCAGCAGTGCGAACCTCTGTGTCACCATGCCGCCCCCCAGTGTTTCTGATCCTTGGTCCAAAATTATTTCCCTCGCCACTGACTCAATCCTTCTCCCTGGACTAAGTTGATTAGATTAAGTCTATACATAACCTTAGTGTCACACTTGACCCTGAGATAACCTTATGGACTTATATGCATCCCAGGATACTGAAGGAGGTCGCCATGGAAATAGTGGATGCATTTGTTCATCTTCCAAAATGCTATATACTCTGAAACATTCCTGGCAGACTGGAAGATGAAAATCTAACCCCGCTATTTAAAAAAGGAGAGCCGATAAAAGGGAATTACTGGGGAATTAGTAGGGATAATGTTAGAATCTATCATAAAGGATGTAATAAGATACTTAGAAAACATCAACAGGATTAGGCAATGTCAACGTAGATTTATGAAAGGGAAATGGTGTTTGACTCACTTACTGGAGATTTCTGAGAAGGTAACTTGTAAAACAGACATGGGTGACCCAGTTAACATGGTATATTTGGATTTTCAGAAAGTTCTTGATAAAGTCCCACCTAAAGGGCCAATCACAGAATCCCTACAATGCAGAACAAGGCCATTCGACCCATTGAGCCTGTGCCAACAACAATCCCACCCAGGCCCTATCCCCATAACCCCTCATACTTACCTTGCTAATTCCCTGGACACTAAGGGACAATTTACCATGGCCAATCAACTAAACCTGCACATCTTTGGACTGTGGGAGGAAACTGGAGCACTAGGAGTAAACCCACGCAGATACGGGGAGAATGTGCAAACTCCACACAGTTACCCAAGGCCAGGTGAATTGAACCCAGGTCCCCTGGCGCTATGAAGCAGCAGTGCAAAATTAAAGCACATGGGAATGGGATAATATATCAGCATGGATTGAGAATTGGTTAGCAGATAGGAAAAAAGGTAGCAGACAAAAGGCGGAGAATTATAGGCCGGTTAGTTTAACGTCTGTCGTTGGAAAAATGCTATAATCCATCATCAAAGAAGAATTGGCGAGGCACCTAGAAAAGAATGGTTTGATCGAGCAGACGCAGCACGGATTCGTTAAGGGGAAGTTGCATTTGACAAATTTATTGGATTTCTGTGAGGATGTAACTAGTGCGGTAGACAGAGGGGAACTCGTGGATGTGGTGTTTTTAGATTTCCAAAAGGCGTTTGATAAGATGCCTCACAAAAGGCTGCTACAGAAGGTTAGGGTGCACGGAGTTGGGGGTAAGGTGTTAGCATGGATAGAGGATTGGCTGTCTAATAGGAAGCAGAGAGTTGGTATCAATGGGTGCTATTCTGGTTGGCGGTTGGTGATTAGTGGAGTGCTGCAGGAATCGGTGCTGGGGCCTCAACTGTTTACCATTTATATAGATGATCTGGAGGAGGGGGCTGAGTGTAGGGTGACAAAATTTGCTGATGACACAAAGATGAGTGGAAAAGCAAATTGCGTGGAGGGTGTGGAAAGTCTGCAGAGAGATCTGGATAGGCTGAGCACGTGGGCGAGGACCTGGCAGATGGAGTACAACGTTAGCAAGTGTGAGGTTATCCACTTTGGCAGAAATAATAGTAGGAGGGATTATTATTTGAAAGGTAAAAAGCTGCAGCATGCTACGGTGCAGAGGGACCTGGGGATCCTTGTGCACGAATCGCAAAAACTCAGTCTGTAGGTGCAGCAGGTGATCAAGAAGGCAAATGGAATGTTGGCCTTCATAGCGAGGGGGATAGAATATAAAAGTAGGGAGGTCTTGCTGCAACTGTACAGGATACTGGTGAGGCCGCAGCTGGAGTACTGTGTGCAGTTTTGGTCGCCACACTTGCGCAAGGATATATTGGCCTTGGAGGGAGTGCAGAGGAGGTTCACTAGGCTGACGGCGGAGATAAGGGGCTAGCCTATGAAGAGAGATTGAATAGACTGGGTCTGTACTCGTTGGAGTTTAGAAGGATAAGGGGGGGGCGGGGGAATCTTATAGAGACGTATAAGATAATGAAGGGGATGGATAGGGTAGAGGTAGAGAGATTCTTCCCACTTAGAAAGGATAGCAGGACTAGAGGGCACAGCCTCAAGATAAGGGGGGCGGGGCA
Source organism: Carcharhinus amblyrhynchos (assembly GCF_965287045.1). Classification (NCBI taxonomy): domain Eukaryota; kingdom Metazoa; phylum Chordata; class Chondrichthyes; order Carcharhiniformes; family Carcharhinidae; genus Carcharhinus; species Carcharhinus amblyrhynchos. Next base: position 56,750,619 of record NC_137337.1, read on the forward strand.
GTTTAGATCAGAGTTGAGGAGGAACTTCTTCACTCAAAGGGTGGTGAATCTCTGGAATTCTCTGCCTGTTGAAGTGGTGGAGGCTACCTCGTTAAATATATTTAAGTCACGGGTAGATAGGTTTCTGATAGGGGAATTAAGGGTTATGGGGGGAAAGCGGGAAAGTGGAACTGATCCACTTCAGATCAGCCATGATCTTATTGAATGGCGGGGCAGGCTCGAAGGAGGAGTAGGCCATCTAGCCCTATTTCTTATGAAAGAGAGGAGGAATAAATGGGACTTTTTCAAAGTGACAGGCGGTGACTAGTGGGGTCCTGCAGGGATAAGTGCTTGGGGCCCACCGATTCACAATACATCAGTGATTTAGATGATGGAATCAAATGTAATATTACCAAGTTTGATGATACAAAACTTGGTGGGAATATGAATTGTGAGGAGGATGTTAAGAGGCTTCAAGGTGATTTAGACAAGTTGAGTGAGTGACTGGGCGAATAAATGGCAGATGCAGTATAACATGGATAAAGGTGAAGGTATCCATTTTGGATGGAGAAACAGAATGGCAGAGTATTATTTGAATGGTTTCAGATTGGGAAATGTTGACACAAAAAGGAACTTGTGTGCTCATTTAAAGTAAACATGCAGGTGCAGCAAGCTGTCAGGAAGGAAAATGGTAGGCTGAACTTCACTGCAACTGGACTTGCATACAGGAGCAAGGATATCTTATTGCAGCTGTACAGGGCCTTGGTGAGACCACACCTGAAGCACTATATGCAGTTGTGGACTCCTTATCCAAGGAAGGATCTATTTGCTATAAAGGAAGTACAGCTAAGGTTCCTGGGACAGCAGGATTGTTATATGCGGAGAGATTAGGTTAATTGGCCTGTATTCACTACGATTTGGAAGAATGAGAAGTGATCTAATTGAAACATATAAAATTCTGACAGAGTTGGACAGACTTCCTCTGGCGGGACAGGAGGATGGGGTAGTGATGGTGTCTAGAGCAAGGGGTCACAGTCTCAGGATACAGTATAGGCCATTTGGGACATAGATGAGAAGAAACCTCTTCACTCAGTGGGTGTTGAATCTATGGAGTTGAAGTAATTAAAAATATTTAAGAAAGAAGTAGATTTCTAGACTCTAAAGGCATCAAGGGGTATGGGGAGAGTGTGGCATGGAATTAGAGAATCAACCATGGATCATACTGAATGGCTGAGCATACTCGAAGGGATAAATGACATATTCATCTACTTTCACCTTTACAACATCATCTGATTTCCCCCATCTCAGTTGATCTGCATTACTGCTCCCTACAATGCAGAAAGAGGCCATTTGGCCCATCAAGTCTGCACCAACAACAATCCCATCCAGGTCCTCTTCCCATAACACCATGTATTCACCTTGCTAATCTCTCTGTCACTAAGGGCCAATATGAACATGACCAATCAAATTAACCTGGAAATCTTTGGACTGTGGGACGAAACCAGACCACCCAGAGGGAACATGCGCACACATACACACTCCTCACGCTCACACACACACTCCTCGCGCTCACACACACATGCACACACACGGGGAGAATGGATAAACTCCACACAGTTACCTACGGTTGGAACTGAACCGGGTCCCTCGCACTGTGAGCCAGAAATAGTAATTACTGTGCCATTGTGCCACCCAAGCCCTGCACTTGATATCTATCCCATGCACTCAACCCCCCACTCAATGAAGCATCCCATCCAATGGTATTCCCCATCCTCCATCCACAGAAGATTCCCCATCCCCCGACCTGAACCCTGACCCAACTCCACAATTGACCCAATGTCTGACTCCCCGCAAACCCCATCTCAATGTCAGAACCCCAAACCCCTTTGATGTCCCATTCCCTCACCCCCAATATCACAGCCGACCCCCTACCCTCAGCTCAGGTGACATATCATCCAGACTCGAAGCACTGGCTCTATTCTCTCTCCAGAGATGCTGTCAGACCCGTTGAGTTTTTCTAGCTTTTCTTTTTCAGATTTCAGCTTCTGCAGTATTTTGCCTTTACCCTACCCTCCATATCCTTATTACCTAATCCATGGCCTGTTATTTTCAATGGGATATTTAAACTCACCTGCTTTATGGCAGCTAGCTCCATAAAAAGGGGATTTGTCCACCTTCTTTTACATCTCACCGGTGGAGCCAGGCATCTGATGCACTGTCTGAATCGCACCTGGCTTGATCAGGAAGATTGGACAGACAGGCACTTAAGAATTTAAGTGCAAGTAAGTCGGTAGGGAGAAGGAAGTTATTGGCCCGGAGGTCATCCAAAACTCTGTTGCCTGTGTCATACCATGTTCTACTCACCTATTACCCTTCTGTTCTGCGCTGGCTGCCAGTTATTCAAATCTTAATTTTTAAAGTTCTCATCTTTGTTTTCCAATCCTTCCATGGTCAGACACTCCTCTCCCTATCCCTATACTCATCTCTGCCTCTCTACCCTATAATTATCCCCTCTGAGACCTGCACTCCTCTAATTCTAGCATCCTGAATATCCCCAATTTTAACCACTTTTGGTTGCCTAGATCTGAAATAGTCTAAACCTTCCACCTCATACCTTGGTTTCCTCCTGGATTTACGAAAGGGAAATCATGCTTGACAAATCTACTGGAATTCTTTGAGGATGTAACTAGTAAAGTTCATGAGGAGGAGCCAGTGGATTTGGTTTATTTGGACTTTCAGAAGGTTTTCAACAAAGTTCCACACAAGAGATTAGCATGTAAAATTTAAACACACGGGATTGAGGTAGTGTATTGAAATGGGTAGAAAACTGGTGGGCAGAGAGGAATCATGGAAAGAATAAATGTATCATTTTCTGAATGGCAGGCAGTGACTAGTGGGGTACCAAAGGAATCAATGCAAGGATTCCAGCTTTATTAGCGATTTAGATGAGGGGTCTAAAATGTATTATCTCTAAAGCTGGGTGGGAGAGTGAGCTGTGAGAAGGATGCAGCGATGTTTCAGTGTGATATGGACAAGCTGAGTGGCCAGACGCATGGCAGATGGAGTAATGTGGATAAATGTGGTAGATACCACTTTGGTGGCAAAAATAAAAATGAGATAGATACTGAATGTCCACAAATTGAGAGAGAGGAACGTGCAACTAAACCTGGGTGTCCTCATACACCAGTCACTCAAGGTAAGCATGTGGGTGCAGCAGGCATTAAAGAATATAAATAGTATGTTGGCCTTCATAGTGACAGAATTCAAGTGCAGGAACAGGGATGCCTTGCTGCAATTATGCAGGGCCTTGGTGAGGAATACCGTGTGCAGTTTTGATCCGCTTATCAGGAAACAAGTTCTTGCTTTAGAGGGAGTGCAGCATAAGTTTACAAGATTGATTCCTGGGATAGTGAGGTTAATGTATCAGAAGAAGTCGAGTCGATTAGGATTATATCCACTGAAGTATAGACGAGTTGGGGGAATCTCATGGAAACCTATAAAATTCTAATAGGACTAGTCAGGGTAGATGCAGGAGGGATATTGCTGATGGTGAGGGAGTCTAGAAACAGGGGTCTCAAGGGGTAAATCTTTTAGAACTAAGACAGGAACAGGTCCTTCGGCTCACTGAGCCTGTGCCAATTCCTAATCCATTATTTAGACCTGCTACTTATTGTACCGTATTGCTCATTAGCAGTTTCTATCTTTCTGTTCGCATCCATTCGATGGTTGCTCCCGCAGCCCTTCTCCCTCACTGCGGCCACCCCCTCAGCTCTTCTCCCTCGCTGCGGACGGCCCCTCAGCCCTTCTCCCTCGCTGCGGCCCTCTGTCACCCATTCTTTCTTGCTGCAGACACTTCCTCAGCCCTTCTCCCTCAACACTGCTCTCACTGCAGCCATTTCCTCAACACTTCTCCCTCACTTGCAGCTGTTCTCCCAACATTTGTTCCTCACTAAAGGCTTTGCCTCAGCACCTCTCCCTTGCTGTAGCCATTCCCTCAACAATTCTCCCTCGCTGTAGCTGCTCCCTCAATACTTCTCCATGCTGCACCAGCTCCTTGTCATTGCTCCAGTCCTCAGGCTGAGCACTGCTACTCATCTTTCCAGTACTCCTGCAATCACAGACTGTTTCTCTCCTAAGTTGCCTGCTGAAAGGCTCATCAGTAAGCCTATTCACAGATAATGTGGTAATCAGCCAGCCTGTGATTGGAGGAGCAGAACAGAATCTGCCACTTGTGCTTACTAGTACTTGTGTGCATTTTGAACACTGGTTTGCAGACATGATAAAGTCCTGTGCTGACCCTGACTTACACTGGACAATCAGTGTCTATAATATTGTCATAATTCATTAACTAAACCAGCAGTGCAATTTCAAAATTTCATTTTCTCCGCCTCTATAACTCTAAGCCAAAACATCACAAAAATGCTCCTGCACTGAGTGCCAGAGGAAAATTAATAATTTGATGCATGTTAAAAAATCTGGAAAATAGATTATGTTATAACTTTAAAGAGCCACAAGATAAAAGAATGTTGACAATTACTTCACAAAATGACAAACCAATGCCAAAGTAAAGGTTTGCAAAAATTAGAACTAATCATGGCACAGAAGCAAACAGAATAGTAAACTGACCTTCGTTTTCTCGTCCACCACACGCAGTCCGTCTGCTGACACCCACAACAAAGCCTTAACTGGCTTCTTCCCAGTCTTAAAAAGGAAAAAAAATGCACAGATTTAGTTAAACAGTTTAATGAGCCAATGTATTCAAAGGGGAAAGTCAGCAGAACCATAAGCAGGAATAACAGTGAGGGAGATCAGATTCCATTGCCAAATAACCCAGCACACAGAGCAGCTGAACACCATAGCTTCAAGGCACTAAAGGAAGAAAAGGAAACCCACACCATTAAACACACGCAGCACTGATCTCACTCTATTATTAAACCAGAATAAAAAATAAACTGGAAGTTTGGGTAAACTGCCTCTTAAGGAGTTACACCACTAATATGGCTGGCAGTTTTTCTGCCACTGGAGAAACAACCTGATTTTAAACACTGCTCAACACTTAAGTTAATTTAGCTTTAAGGCTGAATCTGCAATTTAAAAGCATTTCTAAAGTTTAGCTCAACTACATGAGAAAGGAACATTACTCACCATCTGACAGCAGGTCAGACAAAAAGACTTCTATTCACGGTGTCCTGTTGCAATTGGTAAATTCAACTTTCATAACATCTATTTAAGCCCTGATAACATGCAGCCTTATACATGCAAATATTTTCACAACATTTCTTGGAACATTAACACACTCACTGGAACCCTAACCTAACAGTATCAGCCATCAAATGGAAAAATAGTGCTATTTTTGCCAAAGTATCTTTCAAAGTATGGCAACTGAAATAATTTGCAAGTAAGTTAATGAATATAAGAAAAATTCAAATCAAGAAATCTAATGAACTTATGAACTTTATGACAGTCCTAAACTCTAAGATGTTTTAAACACATCTACACTATACAGTCCATTGCACATAGGGTCAGTGTTCAGAGATGAAAGGTGGGAGAGATTATATATGTACACTCTCTTTCTGAGTAACGAAATTACTAAAGTGAGAAATATTTCCAGTTCAGCGCTCCCCATCATTAGGTAATGAATGGAGAAGTATAAGTGTATGCTAAGAAAGGGGACCAAAACAAGCTATTTGAGAGAATTTGTATCAAAGTATGACTTTACTTACGAAATTGATCCTTTGCAAATACTATGTACAGAAAGGAGAAGCTTGTCAACACTGGAAAGACAAAGCCACAACTGCACAGAAGCAGCATGCATTCTGCTTGAAAAGCTATTTCAATTCAATTGAGAAAAACTATTTTCAAATATGTTTTCCCTGTTTCTGATCAATCGGTTTTGCGTCAACAAGCTGTGGTCCCAAGCCTAAGAAACATGCCATCTAACTTAATTCAGGTCAATGGGGTGAATATGTACAGCACTTGTGAATATGTACAATTGCGTTGCGGAATCCTATTCTGGCAGGAGTCTCCACTTTGAAAAAGGCAAATTTGTAACAGAACAAGAAGTGGGGAAATATTCAGATAATAAAACGCTTAGAGAAATAGTCACTCTATTTGTAAAACTGAAAGTCCACAGTTTCTTTCCCTCAAATTAAAGTGAATTCTTGGAGGGCATATCCCCATTTTCTTAAACTGTACTAGCTGTAGTAAAGCATGCAAGGGCCCAATCAAATTGGCAAGCAAAGAATAAGTGTCTAAGGTATGTGGATAGGATTTGGACAGTCAGAGGGGGAGTCAGAGGTTGGGTGAGGTTGTAGCTCAGAAAGGATTTGGGGCGGGGGGGTGGGTAACGGTAGATTCGGAAGTCAGGGGTGGGAGAGGTCACGGTCCAAAGCTCAGGTGTAGGCATTTCGGGGTGTATGGGGGAGGGGGTGGGATGGGGGCGTTGTAGTATTGGTTGGGTGTTTACAATAGTTATCTAGCAGTTAGCAAAGTTTAAAGTTTATTTATTAGTGTCACAGGTAGGTTTACCTTATCACTACAATGAAGTTACTGTAAAAATCCCTTAGTTGCCACACTCCGGTGCCTGTCTAGACACACTAGAGTCATAGAGATCTACAGCATGGAAACAGGCCCTTTGGCCCAACTTGTCCATGCCACCCTTACCGAGGGAGAACTTTGCATAGCCACTGCACCTAACCAGCACATCCTTTGGACTGTTGGGAGTAAACTGGAACATCCAGAGGAAATCCACAAAGACGTGGGGAAAACATACAGATTCCACACAGACTGACTCAAGCCGAGAACGTCCCTGTGCTGTGAGGCAGCAGTGCTGACCACTGCATCTCCCTGGGTTTTAATTCTAACTTTTTTGAGTAAATATCGGTTATTATTAATTATTGGTTGCTAGGGGAATACTGCAAAGTTTGCAATCTAAATTGTGTTTTTGCATGGTTCCCATCACAGCCCAATTTCCCAGAGGAAGTTAGCACTTCTGGGCATTTGTTATGCAAACCCTTATCTGGGAATTTCTAAGCGGGATGTTCCAATGTATCTTTGATGTAACCCCAAGGCTGGAGAGTTTGGAAGTTACAGTCTCATAGGTAGATGAATGAAGCAGTCAAAGTCCCTTTCCATCTGTATTAGAATTTATTTTTAAATTGTGATTACATATACTAAGTTATCATTTTTTTGATGGGGGGGTGTAAGTAAAGATGAAATATGGATTAACTAACAAACTAACATCCAAAACTAATTAGACTTGATTTGGTGACCTTTAGAATTGACTTGAATTATAAGATATTATCCTGGCACATGGTCTATAATCCTTTGACTGAGGGAGGCCTGCACTGAAGAGATAGATGAGTCTAGTGGAGAGAACATCGATGTACCCTGTTATATCTACGTTCCAATATCAAACAAAGTAATTGAGTCTTCTCTGAAATAATAGTGCATTCTCCTCTCTTCTGTTCAATGATATGCAGAGCAGCCAGTAAATTATATAAGGTATATTTACAGAATTCTAAGATTACAATCCATACTATTCAAAAGGCTGGGGATGAGTGCACTACGAAAGGATCCACCCATTCTGCTTATCGTAAGAATTCACCTGTGTTCAGAATTTATAGCTTGCTAACATTTTGATCAGCTTAAGGTTTACAGTTTACTAGGAGAATTTTTTTGTGTGAATAAAAAAAATACATAGTTACTCAGCCTCCCTTTATCAATAGCTATTCAAACAGTGTGTAATTATACTGTACTGTCGGATGGTAATATTTTTGCCCTATTGACTTTGTCATCATTTTGTAAACAAGGTGTCTGCATGACGCAATTCAGCTATCATTTATCTTGGATTATCTGTTTATACCTTACTGTGACATTATTTGAATATTCAAGACTCTACAATGAGGTGTGGAATGTTCCTGCCAGGTGGAGTTAGAGTACAAAAGTCTGAAATCTTTTGAACTGAAGTTTTGATCATTGGACAAGTCCCCTTTTCATCTTTCCTTTGGTATCATCCTAAATTCAAAATGAAGAAAATTGATAATCTAGATTATTTAATATTTTTGCAAATGGCTACTCAGGTTGATGGTTGAGGAGCTAGTAGAATGGTCCTGGTGAGTTCAGATTCATAAATATTACCAGATTGGACCCTAATGAAGCTTCAAAAATATCGGCCCCGATATTCATTGGGAGAATGCAAGACAGTGTGTCTCACTCAGAAAGCTTAGGGGTATGGAGGTCTGCTGATATTCACTGCAGGAGCTCATTAACATTTACACATTCTCTCTGCATCTATAAAACTCCTTACCAAAATCAATTTGATTTGCATATCTAAGCGTACCAATATTTGGACAGCATAAAGTGGATGAAGTGCTAAGTTAACTTCTGGGTATAGAAAATTTGGAAATGTGTCGGTAAACAGGATTACTTCTTCTACCGACACACAAGTTTGTTATTATAATGTTACTCAGTCATTTTTATTCAAGAGTTATCCAGGTATGTAACCAGAGGAGACAAAGTTAAGAAGATTGGCTGACAAACTAGAGATGACAATATCCAACAAGTAAGTTTGCTGAACAGCACTGTGGGTGTACTTACACCTCAGAGGCTGCGGAGGTTTAAGAACAGTAAGAAGTCTCACAACACCAGTTTAAAGTCCAACAGGTTTATTTGGCAGGACTAGCTTTTGGAGCCTCAAGTTCTTTCATCAGGAGAGTGAGGACTTGTGTTCAAACTCAATTTACAAGATAATGGTTGGAGTGCAAGTCTTTACAGGTAGTCAAGTCTTAAAGGTACAGACAATGTGAGTGGGGAGAGGGCCAAGCACAGGTTAAAGAGGTGTGTATTGTCTCCAGCCAGGACAGTTAGTGAGATTTTACAAGCCCAGGCAAGTCGTGGGTGTTCACACAGTGTGACATGAACCCAAGATCCCAGTTGAGGCTGTGCTCATGTGTGCCTAGCTATACCACACTATCTGTAACTTCCACGACACCAGGCAGGAGTGTTCCTTTCCAGTCGGTGAATATTTCAGCAGTCATGAGTATTCAGCCTTTGATCTTCAGGTAAATGTTCTCCAAGGCAGCCTTCACGACACACAACAATCTCTGAGCAAAAACTGATAGCCAAGTTCCACACACAAGGATGGCATCTACCGGGATCTTGGGTTCATTGTCATACTTGTCTGGGCTTGCAAAATCTCACTAACTGTCCTGGCTGGAGACAATGCATTGCTCTTTAACCTGTGCTTGTCCCCACTCACATTGTCTGTACCTTTAAGACTCAATTACCTGTAAAGACACACATTCCAACCATTATCTTGTAAATTGAGTTTGCATCTTTATATGCCCTGTTTGTGAACACAAGTCCTCACTCACCTGATAAAGGAGCTTGAGACTCCGAAAGCTATTGCTGCCAAATAAACCTATTGGACTTTAACCTGATGTTGTGAGACTTCTTACTGTGCTTACCCCAGTCCAACCCCAGCATCTCCGTATTGAGGTTTAAGAAGGCAGCTCAGCACCACCTTCTCAAGGGCAAGCAGGGATGGGCAATAAATTTTGGTCTAGCCAGCAATGTCCACATCTTTTAAATGAACAGAAAGCATCATCCTAAAACACAGCATCAGTTTCCACATATATCGCTGATAACACCTTCAACATCTCTAAATTGTCAAACATTCTCTAACATCTCTAAATTGTCAAACATTCTCCAACATCTATAACTGAACAAGTAGCAATTAAATGCTGGGAAGAACAAAGCCATAATCTTTGGTTCCATAGCCTTTGACTCCATCCCTCTCCTTGGCAATCGTCTAAAGTTAACTTGCAATCTTGGTGTCATATTTGGCCTGATGATCATCGTTCCAGCACTAAAACTGCCCATTTCCACTTCAATGACATTTCCCAGCTCATCTGTTGCCAAAACCTCCACCTATGCCTTTGTCACCTCAACACTTGACTATTCCAAAGACTCTTGGGTAGCCTCCCAAATTCTATCCTCTATAAGCTTGAAACATGGAAAATAAGAGTAAGAATAGGTCACTTAGCCCTTCAAGCCGGCTCTGCCATTCAATACGATCATGGCTGATTCTCTATCTCAATGGCATACTCTTCTGCTCTCTCCATTTCCCTTGACAGTCTACAAATCTTATATATTTCCTTCTTAAGTCTGTTCAGTGGCTTGGCCCCCACAGCCTTCTGTGGTAGAGAATTCCACAGGTTCACCAACCTCTAAGCCATCTAAAACTTTGCTGCCTAACGTCCACCAAGTCCTGGTCACCCATGCTCGTAAGAGGAAGATGCTGTTTTGATTAAATTACACATTTGACTGCAGGCTTCCTTTAAAAGAGGCCCACCAGCAGCCTGAATGAACTGTTTTATGTGGCCAAAGCTTATGCACTTGGGAATGGGAGAGAGGTTGGACTGATTGGGAAGTGCAATTTCGTGAGTATCTTTCTGGGTCTAGATGAAACACTCCTGCTCCACTTGACCCACAAACAATGCTGTAAATCTTGGTACAATCAGGCCTTTCCACCTTCTTTCTGCCAGAGTTTGGGTAACCTGCTCACTGGTGGTTGAAAATAGATAACTATTAAAAGGAAGGTGGGAAGTCTCATTGGCTAACATGGCACCATTTCCTCATCCTACCATCATTAACACTGTGAATTCCTATTTCAGTGTTTTAACCTCTGATACAACCCCAATCCAACCAGTTTTAGGAGTCAAGGTTCAGCCCCATTTATTACGCCAAGACCCATGTCAAGTTTGTACAGCTGCTTTGGGCAATGCAATGCTGGTTCCCTCATAGATTCAGCCTTCGAGAAGTCATGCCACCTTTGTGTATACATCAGTAAAGAATCCTGATGAAAACTGTATTCTGGCAAGTACCCAAGCATTTTGAGGAATTCAAGTTAATCTATCACTCATTGTCATTTCAGTAATGCTGTGCAAATTTCTGTAATTGCAGCACATCAAACAATGTGTACCCTGTATAGATTTTTAAAACTGAAGGGTAAAGGTTTTCATTTCAGTGTGAGTTTTAATCAACACATTTGGGAAGAACTCCCAAAGTGTGGTCTCCTCTATGCTTTTTTAGAGAATTGAGTTAATTTTTATTTCTTGAGCCTAGGGCACGTCCCTCCCCAAACATTAATAAATGCATGGTTCAAAAATGGTTACAAGACCAAAAACAAACTTTATAATCATATCACACACATCAACTTGTAGCAAACAATTCTGAGCCAGTGAATAAAAAAAACTGCAAACCATTCTTATTCAAAAGTTCAGCTTATAACTGAACAAAGTTTTATGATATCTTAGCCAATAAGATAGTATATTTAAAGTTACTGTCTAGTATATAAATGTAGTGGTGTAACCCCTTAATGTATCAACAGAAATCTAGGCATTCAAACTTACTTTTCCAAAGAGGGCTTTGAAGAACTTCCTTTCCTGGAGTGACAGGGGGAACAAGTCAGGAGACTATTACTGCAGGAAGCTACAATTACTGCAAAAGTTTCAAACCAAAGCACGAGAACTAGTTTGAAGAGGTTGTCCGAAAGAATGTAAAGAAACATAAGTGAAGATCACCCATAATAATGCAGTGCATTACATGGACTTACAGTAAGCTACAAGCCACCAGTGTGATTGAGTAGACAGAGATAGTCCCAAGACCTGCCACATGCAGAGGCACTAGTTACATCAATTTTAGCTGAATGCTCAAGAACACTTCAAGTTCAGTTCAAGTTGGCAGCAGCAGTTATGGCAGCATCGAGACATTTTGGATCAGAGGCACAAAGACCAAGCACAGCTACATTGTTAATAAATTTAATTGCAACAGAAATTGTAAAACATATAAACTTCATTGCATTATTGTACCTTCAATATTTTCTGATTTTTTTTAAACCAAATGCATACTGAATTAAAACAAAATGAAGAACAAGGTCACTTCAAATAGGATGTGGCAAGACCTTGTCAGCATTGCAAATTGCAGATAATTTCCCACAGGTATGGCTGAAATCAATGTAATGGTTATGGAGTATTGCAAACAATACTGTGAGCAAAATGAAATGGGTGCTGCTGCCAAGTTTTATGGTCCTAAGTCAGATTTATTAGCCATTAATGTAGGTAAATCAACCTTACTGAAGAAACTAAGTTAGCTGAGAAATTTCAAAACAGCTAAATCATGCCTAAATGGATGTATTAATAATTAATGTAGTTTATTTTCAGAGGATGTTGTCTAGCGACATTAGTACAAGTATCAGTCATGCAAGATTATAACTAGAATGCTATAAGAAAAATGCATTAAAAATTAATGTTTCTTATACCTGCTGAAACAAAAACAAACATTTTACATCACAATGTCAAATTATAATAAATAACAGAATAGAGGCACGTATATGTTTTCATTACAGGAGTGTATAAAGAAAAAAAACATTTTTAGTTGTATACTTCAGCACACAATGATTCAAGGTGCAGTGCACTAGTTTGGGCACCAAGTCACATAACTCAAGAGAAAGCAGGTTTGCATACAAAGCATTCTCATCCCAGCCAGGATATATTAAACAGAAACTCAGTATTTTCCATGCAGAATAAGGTACAAAAAAAACAATGGTGGGAAAATAACCTTCGGCAACACTCAAATGCCGAATTCCAAGTGAAGATTGGGAGCTATTTAATATGGAAATTTGTGAATCTGAAGGATGTCAAAATTCATTCCTAAAAATTTTTCAACAAATACAAGCAAATTGCATTTTCAGCTGACTGGCTTTTCCCTTCTGAGCAGATAACTGATTTTTCTTTCTTGCAATTTCCAGAAATCCAAGATAACTCGAATTTATGATTTTTACACTGAGTATCTAGTCTATAAAATTTTATTAATTTCCAACAGAACATTCTATAGCTGAAAGCAGTGTAAGTCAATACTGCCCCAGGAGTCAATGATCACATTACAGTAAAACTTGATTACAACACATGTCAGAAGAGCAAAGTCATAATTCATTATCCCACCAAATTAGATCAATGAAGGAATAGCCAAAAGTTTACTTAATTTTTCCCAATGAAATGTCAAATCAGGCAAGTGAATACAATCTGGGGGAAAGCTAGTTAACAAGTCTTCAACACATTCAGTTTGTTAGGAAACTACAGTCTTGAATTGAGTAGCAAACTACAATATTGAGTTGGTGGGTCATAGTCCCAGAAATTGTGCACAAAATTGGAGCTGTGCAAAACAATGAATGCAGGCACACTTCAAGAGATAACCAACTTGAAATACTGCAACAGAGCTTTCACTGTACAAAACTAGTTTTCCGCTAGGTTGTATCATGTAACTAACGCAATAGCTTATGTTTATCATGTAGAATCTAACAAATGTTGCATTACATAACCACAAAGTAATGTTGGACAATATTGAATATTCAGCTCATATCTGAAGGGTCTTAAAGCAAGTCATAATTAAAGCAGGTTTGACTATTTGCATTCAGTTCCTAAACTGCAGGAGCTCACTGCAAAGATATCCTGGATTTAACTCATTCTGAACAGAATACCTGACTAACATTGTATGATTCCTATTTCCAAGTTATAAAGTTATAATTACAGATTATAAACTGCGTGGCCAAATTCCCCTCCAACTCGATTTTCAAGTTTGCTGATGACAGCACCATAGTGGGTTGGATTTCAAACAATGACAAGACACAGTACAGGAATGAGATAGAGAATCTGGTGAACTGGTGCAACAACAATAATCTCTCCCTCAATGTCAACAAAACAAAGGAGATAATCACTGACATCAGGAAGCATAATGGAGAACATGCTCATCTACATCAATGAGAATGAAGTAGAAGTGGTCGAGAACTTCAAGTTTTTAGGTGCTCAGATCACCAACAACCTGCACTAGTCCCCCCATGCCGACACTATAGTTAAGTAAGCCCACCAATGCCTATACTTGCTCAGAAGACTAAGGAAATTTGGCATGTCAGCTACGACTCTCACCAACTTTTACAGATGCATCATAGAAAGCATTCTTTCTGATTGTATCATAGCTTGGCATGGCTCCTGTTCTGCCCAAGACTGCAAGAAACTACAATAGGTCGTGAATGAAACTCTGTACATCATACAAACCAGCCTCCCATCCACTGACTCTGTCTACACTTCCCGCTGCCTCGGCAAAGCATAATTAAGGACCTCAAGCATATGGACATGCTCTCTTCCATCAGGGAAAAAAAACAAAAGTCTGAGGTCACGTACCAACGAACTCAGCTTCTTCCCTGCTGCCATCAGACTTTTGAATGGACCTAACTCGCACGGAGTTGATCTTTCTTTACATCCTAGATATGACTATAACACTACATTCGGCACTCTCTTCTTTCCTTCTCTATGAACAGTATGCTTTGTCTGTATAGCATGCAAGAAACAGTACCTTTCACTGTATACTAATACATGTGACAATAATAAATCAAATCAAAAGTTAATATTGCGAGACTAACTCTCAACATATCCTTACAAATAAAACCATTACTCAAATTCATCACTCTTTTCTCACTTCAATGAGTGAATGATCAAAGGGTTTGGTTTAGGTTAGAGGGTCATTGTTTTTTAACTGGTCGGTGCAACATCGTGGGCCGAAGGGCCTGTTCTGCGCTGTATTGTTCTATGTTCTATGATCAAGGCAATAGCTTCTCGACATTTTGGCTAAGATCAAGCATCAGACCAAATCTAAGATGGGGTGCAATGCCTCATCTTGTCAGCTTGGATCTTGTTTGTCTCCCTTGTGGAAACCTTGAATTGAATTCAATTGGATTTTGAATTTGGGTTTTGGAGCAAGACAGGAATGGATTTGGCTTTGCCCGGTCCATTGGTTTTATCACTAAGAATGGAGTAAAAATTTTAAAAAAGAATCCAGATAACAGGTGATAATATTTAATCTGGTCATCAGACTACAATTTAAACATTGTTTTTTAAAACCATAAGGAATCTTGGGAATGCACGGTCAGGCTTCTTACAATAAAAGGTTGACTTTTAAATTGATGAAAATAAATTATATGAAGTAACTTGCATCATCATAAATAAAAATTACACTTTGTAAGGTGGAGAACGTCTAGCCATAAGTAATTCAAGCTATTGAATGTTTCCCAATGCAGAATTTTTCAAGTTAGCAGATAATTATAGTTCTCAATGTTAGAACCTCTCCTAGGTTAAAATTAAATATATACCAACAGAGGATTGAACACTTGACAGCAAATACTGTTGCAGTTGGCTTGTTGCTAAAAAAGTGTTTTTAAATAGTGAAGTGATTTAGCTAGTTTTATTGGTGTGTTGCAAATGGTGACACTAAACCATAGGAAAATGTAAGAGCTAAAGATTTGAAAAATAACTATTCAGAGAATGCTGACAGTCAATTCAATGAGTCAAGCATGATATTATGACTGATTCAGCAAACATCCCATTGGAATATCAATTACATTTCGTGACAGGTTATAACACATGGAAATAGGGTCATATCTTCAAAAAGCAAAGTGATCTAAAAACATCATGGCACAAATCAGTTCCAGCCTCCAGGACTACCTGGGTCCACTACAGTTTGCCTACCGCCGCAACAAGTCCACTGTAGATGCCATTTCTCTGGCCCTGCACTCAACTCTGGAAGACCGAGATAACAAAGACACCTATGTCAGACTCCTATTTATTGACTACAGCTCAGCCTTCAATATTATTATTCTCATGAAACTCATCTCCAAACTCAGTTGCCTGGGCCTTGGCACCTCCCTCTGTGACTGGATCCTGAACTTCCCAACTCACGACCACAATCAATAAGGATAGGTAACAACACCTTCTCCATGATCAGCCTTAACACCGGTGCCCCACAAAGCTGTACTCTCAGCCCTGTACTATACTCCTTATACACTTATGACTGTGTGGCCAAATTCCCTCTAATTCGATTTTCATGTTTGCTGACAACACCACCGCAGTGAGCTAGATCTCAAACGAGACAGAGTACAGGAATGAGATACAGAATCTGGTGAACTGGTGCAGCAACAATAATCTCTCCCTCAATGTCAACAAAACAAAGGAGATCGTCATTAACTTCAGGAAACATAAAGGAGAACAGGCCCTTGTCTACATCAATGGGCACGAAGTAGAAAGAATCGAGAGCTTCAAATTTTTAGGTGTCCAGATCACCAACAACCTGTCTTGGTCCCTCCATGCCGACACTATAGTTAAGAAAGCCCACAATGCCTCTACTTTCTCAGAAGACAAAGGAAATTTGGCACGTCAGCTACGACTCTCACCAATTTTTTACAGATGCACCGTAGAAAGCATTCTTTCTGATTGTATCACAGCTTGGTATGGCTCTTGCTCTACCCAAGACCGCAAGGAACTACAAAGGGTCGTGAATGTAGCCCAATCTATCACGCAAACCAGCCTCCCATCCATTGGCTTTGTCTACACTTCCCGCTGCCTCGGCAAAGCAGCCAGCATAATTAAGGACGCCACGCACCCTGCACATTCTCTTTTCCATCTCCTACCTTCGGGAAAAAGATACAAAAGTCTGTGGTCATGTACCAGCCGACTCAAGAACAGCTTGTTCCCTGCTGCTGTCACACTTTTGAATGGACTTACCTCGCAGTAAGTTGATCCTTCTCCACACTCTAGCTGTGACTATAACACTACATTCTGCACTCTCTCGTTTCCTTCTCTATGAACGGTATGTTTTGTCTGCATAGAGCAAGAAACAATACTTTTCACTATTTTAATGCAGGTGCCAATAATAAATCAAATCAAAAATAAGAATTCTTTTTGTGTTTAAAGGAGGATTCCAGTTTAAGATCGAGAGTGACACTAATTAGCATTTTGGATTGGGATGCGAGTTAAAATCTTCTTTATAAGATAGGCAAATACAAAGAAGTATTTTGTGAACTGGCATGCTTCACAGGGCATGGGCGCACACTGTTCGTTTCCCCAAGCAGTAACTTGGGCTCAACATATCTTACTGTACAGTTACTGACTTTCAAATACAAGATCAAGTACAAAGAACAACATAGCACGGTAAACAGGCCCTTCGGCCCAACGAGCCCGCGCCGCCATTTTAACATTGAGTGCCCTCCTCTACCTTTGTCTACGCCTATTGGGGAAGATTGAGGGAAGACTAATTTAGGGACAATTTGTTACACCAATCAGCGTAAGAGCATGTTTTTGGGCTGTGGGAGGAAACTGGAACACCTGGAGAAAACCCACGCAATCACGGGGAGAATGTGCAAACTCCCGCAGACACCAGCCGAAATCCATGTATCTGCACAGCAAACAGTGATAGTCACTGAACTGTTACGTTGCCCGTCAGATGGTCCAGTTTAAGCGTACACTAAGTATTGAAAGATTTTCAATCAGACGCATTTATTTGCGATACTATTAAAAAAGGATGTGAATTTGTTTTTCCAGGTGAGTTTTTAAGCATTTTTAAATGTTAGAATAGAAACACACAACACTAAAATTTGTGGAATTTTCAATAACTTAGACTTATAAGGAAATGTTCCCATCCCGCCCACCACAGGAATCATGGGGTGGCGGGGGGGGGAACCATGCAATGGTCCGTTGATCTCGGGTGGGATTTTCCAGTTTTGGGGCGAGTGCAGTCAGAAAATCCTGCCCCTAATCCTTAGTTTAAACATTAGTAATGACTACTGCAGAAGCAATAAGTGGACAAGAGATTAGGAATTGCTCTGCTCAACAAACAAAAATAGATCTCAACATGAAGTAAGTCCCTCAAAAAAAACAGAACTTTTGTGCACAAAATGAAACCTATACACACTAGCTACAAGGCAATATGGGACAGTAAGGAAGGAAGGAGTTAGAAAAGATACTCACTTATCATACTACAAATTCTTTGGTTTCCATCTCGTTAGAAATGAGCTAAGATCCTAGAAGCTACACACAGTTGAGCTGCATTGTGGCTAATTAAAGCGTTCAAGGATCAAAGCATTCAATGATCAGTAAACACAATCACCTGACCCCTACACAGTTACGTGTTTCCAACTCTGCCACACATTCATTTTTTTTGCAATTCAATCCTTGACATCTTTACTCTTATTTCGTCTCTTGCTCCTTACATTTTTGACTTTAGTTAGTAGCTAGAAAGTTGGTAGAATTGAAGGAGTTCTGGAGATAGAGTCATTTAAGGAACAGAAGGAGGCCATTCAAACCATTGGGTCCATGTTGCTTTCCATGGAGCAACTCTTTGTTGAGTTCACAGTTCATAGATCAGAGAGGGACACAGGCAAGAATTACAGAATCACAGAATCCTACAATGCAGAAGGAGGGCACTGGGCCCATCGAGTCTGCACCAACCACAATCCCACCCAAGCCCTATCCCCTTAACATGATGCATTTATCCAAGCTAGTCCCCCTGACACCAAGGGGCAATTTAGCATGGCCAGTCCACCTAACCCACACATCTCTGGACTGTGGGAGGAAACCGGAGCAGCCGGAGTAAATGCACAGAGATACGGGGAGAATGTGCAAACTCCACACAGATAGTAAGCCAGGAATTGAACTTGGGTCCCCGTCACTTTGGGGCAGCAGTGCTAACCACTATGCCACCAAGCTGAGACAACATGAAAACTTTTTATGTATCAATATCCATAGAACCATAGAACCCTACAGTGCAGAAAGAGGCCCTTTGGCCCATCAAGTCTGCACCGAACACAAACCCACCCAGGCCCTACCCCCATATCCCTACATATTATACCCACTAATCCCTCTAACCTACGCATCCCTGGATACTAAGGGACAATTTCTTAGCACAGCCAGTCAACCTAACCCACACATCTTTGGACTGTGGGAGGAAACCAGAGTGCCCGGAGGAAACCCACGCAGGCACGAGGAGAATGTGCAAACTCCACACAGACAGTGACCCGAGCTAGGAATTGAACCCAGTACCCTGGAAATGATTGAGATATTAATTTAAATAGATGCATGGTGAATTAATACGACTCAGAGACTTAAGATTTACAATATTGTTGTAATCAGTAAGCCCTTGGAGAGAATTAGTGAAGAGTAGTGCTAACCACAATGCTACCGTAGCACCCACGATACACAGAAATTGGAATTTCTTCCAATTGAGTGAGAAATCAGACAGTTCTCCAGCCAAATTAAGAAGAAAGCGGTGGAGTCACTTCTAATGTGTGGATGATTAGCTAGAGATAATAACATAACAACCAAATTGTCAGTTATAAATTTGTTCTGGCAGTGGCTATAAATTATGCATTCAAAGTTACAACTGTCAATGTATCACATCACAACAGTAAACATCAAAAATTCTCTCCAAGGGCTTACTGATTACAACAATATTGTAAATCTTAAGTATCTGAGTCGTATTAATTCACCATGCATCTATTTAAATTAATATCTCAATCATTTCCTGGGTTAAGCCACGCACAATATTAGATTCAACACGCAACCAGTAACTTTCAGGAAAGAAGCTAAACCTAGCTTACTAAATAATTTATTGAAGCTAAAAAAAGAAGCTTCTCGGGTTCCACTGAACAAAGACTTTGAAACTGCTAAACTTAGTATTGAAGTCATGCAATCTGACACAAATGAGACCGGGCCAACTGCTTTAGTTTTTTTTGTTGTACATCTGAGTAAGTTTGGAGCAATTCAGGATTCTTAATAAGGAATTAATATTAATTTTAATCCCATTAATGGCTGAAATTTTGTAGAATAACACTCTGACCCACCCAATCTCAATGCTATATGCCCTGGTGTTAACTGTGTCTCAGTGGATTGCGCATTTGCCTGAGTCATAAGGTGCAGATCAGCTTCCACCTTAGGGCTTGAGCACTAAGATCAAGGTTAACTCTCCAGTGTGTTACTGATGGAATGCTACACTGTGGCAGGTGCTGTCTTTTCAACCAGTCATTAATCAGAGATTCTATCTGCATGCTTCATGGATATAAAAGATGTCACAACATTATTAAGACAAGCAATTTCTCCCTGGTGTCCGGCCCAATATTTGTCCCCCAATCAACTTTATACAAATCAGATCATCTGGTCATTCTCACTATTGTACATGGGTGCTTGTTGTGCACAAATTAGCTACAATGTTTCTTATATTATAATATCATTAGACTTTAAAAGTAGTTAATTTATCATAAAGTGCTTTGGAGATGTGAAAAGTACTGCATAAATGCAGTAATTTTTTTTCTCATATGTTTATGTGACCCCTTTTACCAGTTAACAGAAAATATTCCCCAGCCCCAGCACTACATTTTTATTAGTTTATCCGCAAATGCTCAATTTCTGGAATAAGCTACAATTTGTTAACACCCGATTTCAACTAAACCCTTTCCAAATAGGCACTTCTTTATACGAAAAGAACGTAGTCTGTGGAGTTAGATTATTATTCACTGATTTTGCTTGAAGTTATGCAGCAGCCGTTTTCATGGGGTGGGGTTTGGTATGGTGGTGGCACACAGAATGAACAAGGGAGATCCAGAATTAATTGGGCTTTACCTTCTTCCTAGCAAAAACTCAATTGGAACAGTCATGTTCACAGAAGTTAATATTCAAGCAATAACAAAAGCAAATTGTATGTTGGCTTCTGATACATGATAAGCCACGAGGACCAAATTTGCACCCCAACATGCCAACATCTTCATGCACAAGTTCAAACAAGACTTCTTCACCACACAGGACCTTCAACCGATGCTATATATTAAATACATCAATGACATTTTCTTCCTTTGGACTCATGGCAAACAATCACTGAAACAACTATATGATGACATCAACAAGTTCCATCCCACCAGACTCACTCTCCAGAATTGGTTGCATTCCTGGACACATGCATCTCTATCAAGGAAAGTCACCTCAGCACTTTACTGTACCGCAAGTCCATGGATAACCTCATGATTCTCCACTTTTCCAGCTTCCACCCTAAGCACGTTAAAGAACCCATCCTCTACAGACAAGCCCTCCATATGCACAGGATGTGCTCAGATGAAGAGCGCGCAGGCACCTGCAGACGCTGAGAGACGCCCTCATAAGAACAGGATACGGCGCTTGACTCATTGATCAACAGCTCTGACGCGCCAAGCGATAAACCGCACCGACCTCCTCAGAAGACAAACATAGCAGACAGAGTGCCCTTCGCCATCCAGTACTTTCCTGGAGCGGAGAAGCTACGACATCTCTGGAGCCTTCAACATGCCATTGATGAAGACGAATATCTCACCAAGGCCATTCCCACACCCACACTATTTGCCTTCAAACAATCTCAGACCTCTGTACGCAGCAATCTACCCAGCCTTCAGGAGAACAGTGACCACGACACTACACAACCCTGCAAGACGTGTCAGATCATCAACACAGATGCCATCATCTCACATGAGAACACCATCCATCATGTACACGGTATGTACTCTTGCAACTCGGCCAACATTGTCTACCTGATATGCTTCAGGATATCACTGGCGAGACCATGCAAGCGCTACAGCAATGGATGAATGGACACTGCTCAACAATCACCAGG
Organism: Carcharhinus amblyrhynchos; assembly: GCF_965287045.1. NCBI lineage: Eukaryota > Metazoa > Chordata > Chondrichthyes > Carcharhiniformes > Carcharhinidae > Carcharhinus > Carcharhinus amblyrhynchos. Next base: position 56,772,117 of record NC_137337.1, read on the forward strand.
CAGGAGAGTTCCCTTTCTATTGGGAAACACTTCAGCCTCAAGGGCATTAAGCCTCTAATCTTCCGGTAAGCGTTCTCCAAGGCGGCTTTCAAGACACACGACAACGCAAAATCGCCGAGCAGAAACTGATAGCCAAGTTTTGCACACGAGGATGGCCTCAACCGAGATCGTGGGTTCATGTCACACTATCTGTAACCCCCACGACTTGCCAGGGCTTGCAAAATCTCACTAACTGTCCTTGCTCAAGACAATTCACACCTCTTTAACGTGTGTTTAACCCTCTCAACACTCACACTGTCTGCATCTGTAAAGACCTGATTTGTTAAGACTCACATTCCAACCATTATCTTGCAATTGAGTTTGTGTCTATATATGCCCTGTTTGTGAAACAAATCCTGCATTCACCTGATGAACGAGCAGTGCTCCGAAAGCTCATGCTAACAAATAAACCTGTTGGACTTTAACCTGGTGTTGTGAGACTACTTACTGCGGCTTCTAATACAGTATTGGGGGTACAAGATTAAGGAGATAATGCTGCAATCATACAAGTCTCTGGTGAGATGTACCTGGAGCTAATGCATAGCTTTAGTCTTCTTATTTCTTATTGAAAGACATATTTGTCTTGGAGTTGGTGAAATGAAGGTTCATAAGATTGATTCCTGAGATATGTGGGTTGTCCTACAAGGACAGCCCAAGAACAATGGGACCTACATTCTCTGGATTTTCAAGATTGTTAGGTGATGTCATTGAAACATATAAAATTCTTATTATAAATACTGTTAAACCTTTCCCTGGAGTGTCTTGGAAATACTCCGCCCCAGAGAGCTGTAGATGCTCCATTGATGAGTACATTCAAGACAGAATAGAATCCCTACAGTACAGAAAAAAGCTATTCAGCCATCGAGTCTGCAAAAACACAATCCCACCCAGGCCCCATCGCCATATCCCTACATATTTTACCACTAATTCCTCTAACCTACACATCTCAGGACACTAAGGGCAATTTTTTTTAACATGGCCAATCAACCTAACCTGCACATCTTTGGACTGTGGGAGGAAACTGGAGCACCTGGAAGAAACCCATGCAGATACAAGGAGAATGTGCAAACTCCACACAGACAGTGACCCAAGCCGGGAAACAAACCTGGGTCCCTGGAGCTGTGAAGGAGCAGTGCTAACCACTGTGCTACCGTGCCACCCCAGATTCATAGATTGGGATTTAAGGGCATTAAGAAATATGAGAGTAAATAGTTGCGTTAGAAAATCAGCCATGATTTTATTGAAAGACAGGGCAGTTTTATATAGTTTTCACAGTCCACTCCAGTTTGTACATATTTTCTTGTATTTTCAGCTACACTAAATTTACAAAGATCCACCAGGGAGCCACAGAAACCACAGTACAAGAGTAAGCAGATATTATAGCAATCATACAAGTCTTTGGTGAAGAATGAAAACAAAATAATATTTTGCATTTTAGCATGTAGTCCTATGTTTTGCAGGCAAGGAAGATCCGATTCTGTTTGTGCCAAGTTATTTTTTTAGCTGGGATGATGAAGGATTCATTATCTCCTGGCTAGAAGGGGGAAGGGCTGATTGCTATTTGGCAACTGCAACTAGAACATGGCATTGAATAAGGACAGAGCTCTGCTGGCTCTTATTATCCAGATTCAAATTAAATAGCCATTTGGGCAAGGTACCAGAGAACAGTAATGGCTGGAATCATGTCTGGCACTCTGATGGGAAGTGGGAAAAAGGGCAGGAAACAGCTATTTTTTTTCCCCTAAGGATTAGAAGAACAACAATTTTTGGTGATGGCCAAGAGTGCAGTCACCCCACAATATCAATTAATATTCATAGGCTAACTTTCTGCTTTGACCAGCAGTTAACAAGCTTGCAAGTCTTGCACATTTGAGTTTCTTCATCAGCAAGTTAATGAGACCGAGAACAAACAGCGTATTCACCAATGGACAAAACGCAATTGGCATTGTTGAGTGGTTGTGATACAAGTACATATTTAATGCACTTAAAAACAAAATGAATAAAGACAGTCTTTGTCAGTCAAATCCTGTTCAACAGGGCAGCCTTTCCTCAGCTTTGAATCTGACTTCTTTCCGTGTTTCAGCCACTTATAAAGGATCTTTTTCAATGTTTTTCCCCTTTTCAAAAATGCTTGTGCTCACCAAGGATGTGGGATGTTAGTTCTAGGGATAGAAACACTTATTTCAGGCACCCTATGGCACATACTTTCAAGAGGTTTATTTGGTAGCAAAAGCCACTAGCTTTCGGGCCTCTGACCCTTCGTCAGGTGAGTGGAGAGTTCTGATCACAAACAGGGGATATAAAGACACACACTCAGTTTACAGAATAGACTTGTAAACTGTGTGTATCTTTACATCCCCTGTTTGTGATCAGAACTCTCCACTTACCTGACGAAGGGGCAGCGCTCTGAAAGCCAGTGGCTTTTGCTACCAAATAAACCTGTTGGACTTGTGAGACTCTTACTGTGTTTATCCCAGTCCAACGCTGGCATCTCCACATCATGACACACTTTCAAGTCAAGAAAACAGCAATATGAAAAGCAGAAGTCCCTCTGTTTTGCCTCAAAACTTTGCATCATCTTCAACCTCAGCAGGAGTTCACCCTCTACAGTCAGAGAGTCATAGTGGTTTATAGCATGGAAACAAGCCCTTTGGCCTAACTTGTCCATGCTGCCCTTTTTTTAACCATTAAGCTAGTTTCAATTGCCCGTGTTTGGCCTATATCCCTCTATACCCTTTTTTCCCATGTTCCCATCTAAATGCTTTTTAAAAGACAAAATTGTACCTGCCTCTACTACTACCTCTGGCAGCTTGTTTGAGACACTCACCACCCTCTGAAAAAATTGCTCCTCTGGACCCTTTTGTATCTCTCCCCTCTCACCCTAACCCTTTAGTTTTAGACTCCCTCACCTTTGGGAAAAGATATTAACTATCTAGCTAATCTATGCCCCTCATTATTTTACAGACCTCTATAAGGTCACCCTTAAGCAGTTAAGACATATGAGCCAAATCTTCCAAATGCCAATAGCTTGCTCAGTGATGTTTCTGGTCTGCACGTGGCAGCCGTATGGAGTTGTCATTCAGGTTCTGTCTGCAACAGCCTCAAGAAGATCATTCGCTTCCTCCTTAAGGAGTACCCCTTGTCCCTCAGAAGTCAATCACAGGCCTGTGTTTGGGATTGGAACAGTTAAGGCAGCTGTGAATCTCTCAGCAAGAATGTGTCATGATAGCTTCCTAGAAAATACACACATACTTTCAGCGACTGGTGTACAAGGACACAGAATCTCTATAGTGCAGAAGGCGATCAAGTCTGCACCGGTGACAATCCCCACCCAGGCCCTATTCCCATAACCTCTCATATTTATCCTGCTAATCCCTGTGACACTATGGTTAATTTAGAGAACAAATAAAGAACAAAGAACAATACAGCACAGGAACAAGCCATTCAGCCCTCCAAGCCTGCACCGATCACGTGTTCCTAACTAGACCATCCGTTTGTATCCCTCTATTCCCAGCCTGTTCGTGTGACTGTCTAAATAAGTCTTAAACGATCCTTCATCATTTTATAAACTTCTATTAGGTTGCTTCTCAACCTCCATCTTTCTGGGGAGAACAACCCTAGTTTACTCAATCTCACCTCATAGCTAATACCCTCCATACCAGACAACACCCTGGTAAACCTTTTCTGCATTCTCTCCAAAGCCTCCACGTCCTTATGGGAGTGTGGCGACCAGAACTGGACGCAGTATTCCAGGTGTGGCCTAACCAACGTTCTATATAACTGCAACATCATATGCCAACTTTTATACTCTATGCCCCGTCCAATAAAGGCAAGCATGCTATATGTCTTCTTCTTCACCTTTTCCACCTGTGCTGCCACCTTTAAGAATCTTTGGAGGAGGTGTTGTTGCCTATCCTTACTAATTGCGATCTGTGAGTTAGGAAGTTCAGGATGCAGTCACAGAGAGAGGTGCCGAGGCCCAGGCCATGAAGTTTGGAGATGAGTTTCGTGGGAATAATGGTGTTGAAGGCTGAGCTGTAGTCAATAAATAGGAGTCTGCTTATACTCAACATAAGACCTTGGTCTCCGTGATCTAAACTCTGTCTGGTTCACTGCACGAGTGGGTTTGATGATGCAATTTTTCACTTTGTAATTCTGACACTGTGGTTCCATTTATATATTAGCATGTAATCCTTTGGAAGTTCCTATAATCTCTTCACTTTTTTTCAGTGTGTGAAATAAATTATTATACAAAGCTTGTAGAAAGTGTAAAGAAACTTGTGGTACTTGCATTATAAAGTACAGTAGTAATGAATAGTAAATTTACCATTTATATAGATGATCTGGAGGAGGGAACCGAGTGTATGGTGTTGAAATTTGCTAATGACACCAAGATTGGTGGAACGGCAAATTGTGCAGAGGGTGTGGAGAGTCTGCAGAAGGATCTAGATAGGCTGGGCGAATGGGCCAGGAAATGGCAAATGGAATTTAATGTTGGCAAGTGCGAGGTGGTCCACTTTGGTAGGAATAATGGTAGGAAGGACTATTACTTACGGGGCGAAAACCTGCAGTATGCGACGGTGCAGAGGGACCTCGGGGTCCTTGTGCATGAGTCGCAAAAACCCAGCCTGCAGGTGCAGCAGGTGGTCAGGAAGGCTAATGGGATGCTGGCCTTCATAGCGAGGGGGATTGAATATAAAAGTAGGGAGGTCTTGCTGCGGCTGTATAGGGCATTGGTGAGGCCGCAGCTGGAGTACTGTGTGCAGTTTTGGTCGCCGTACTTACGCAAGGATATTTTGGCCTTGGAGGGAGTGCAGAGGAGGTTTACTAGGCTGATACCGGAGTTGAGGGGGTTGAGCTATGAGGAAAGGCTGAATAAACTAGGCTTGTACTCGTTAGAGTTTAGAAGAATGAGGGGAGATCTCATTGAGACGTATAAGATGATGAATGGGATGGATAGGATAGAGGTGGAGAGGCTCTTCCCGCTCAGAAAGGATAGTAGGACTAGGGGGCACAGCCTCAAGATAAAGGGGGGGCGGTTTAGAACGGAGTTGAGGAGGAACTTCTTCACTCAAAGGGTGGTGAATCTCTGGAATTCTCTGCCCGTTGAAGTGGTGGAGGCTGCCTCGCTAAATATTTTTAAGACGCGGGTTGATAGGTTTTTGATAGGCAAGGGGATGAAGGGTTATGGGGAGAGGGCAGCAATGTGGAACTGAGACACGACAGATCAGCCATGATCTTATTGAATGGCGGGGCAGGCTCGAAGGGCTGGATGGCCTACTCCTGCTCCTATTTCTTATGTTCTTAAACATCTGACTTCTATAACTTGCTTTAGGTTGAAGCTGCATTTAATATGAGTTTGCGATAGTTCCCATCAAGCATAGGTTACAACAAAGGAAATTGTTGTACCAGGCATCTCTGTAACAGGGAAGGTTCAGAAAAGTGGGTGTACTTTACAATTGTGAGCAATGGGAACACGTAGGTACAATCAATGGATGAGTTAGCAAAATCAAGAATATCCATAATTTATATTGGCATTAAAGTATTTGCAGTAGTTGTTACTGGATAACACATTGGGATAGGAGTTCCAAATGAATTTTTCTGTTTTCTAACCATGGTATGGTGAGGTAAATTGTAGTGCCTGCAGTATTTGAGATCAGCATTGACAGAAATCAAACCTGGAATTCCTCTCTAGAATTCTGATGAAGGGCCATCTAGACACAAAATGTTGGCTCTCTTCTTTCCCCACAGATGCAGTCAGACCTACTGAGATTTTCCAACATTTTCTGTATCAGATTCCAGCATCTGCAGTATTTTGCTTTTATCTGGAATTCCCCTTAACTGGGAGAATATTTCATACTAAGTGGTGCAGTTATTCACTGGAAGATTAGAGAATCCCATTGTGTATTTTAATCCCTAATTGAACATCACTTTGAATTAAATTAAAACAGTCAATGATGTACTTATTTCTAACTGAAACAAAGTAGATCTTTTATTTTACCTTAAAGGAGCTCACCCTAATGATGCACACATGACAACAGTTATTGTATATTACCACAGAAAGTGAATATTTAAATTGTTAGTAATTTTAGCCTAGTTAAAATTAGCTCTAAATTAGTTCATGTTTGAGATTTTAAAACTTTTCTGCTCATTAGAATGTGACACATCACAGTAAAGGGTATATCCAGCCATTCAACTTTAAGAGAATTCAAGAAATTCACCCGAGTTGTGGCATTCCTTTCTGTGCATAGTTACAACATGCAATTACATCTAATTTAACGGACCACTTGATGCACCAGTGCACAACCCAAGAATTTCCTGGGAAGCAATAAGTGAGGGTCTCATGTTTGCATGCATTGTGGGATTTTCATGTTTTATACAGCCAACAAAATGGAGTAAATGGGATTTAACAACCAATATATTTTGCAATAACATGTAGAACCCATAGATCTGTCGTGCACATTTCAATGGAACAATTTGCCTATCTCATTTATTCAGCAACTCAGTCTGAGATTAAATCTGCACTCCACTCTGGTTGGTTTGCAAGTTAAATATAACTTAAAAAATAGTGGTAGGCTGTTATGGCCCGTCCAATATTCAATTAAATCATGACAGAATTTTAACTTAAACTTCATTTTTCCTCGTGTCACTTAATATCCAAAAGTCTAACTGGACTACTCAACAACTGAACACCCACAGCAACCAAGGGTAGCTCACAACCTTCTGAGTGCAGAAATTTCACATTGTGGTTCAAAGAACAAAGAAAAGTACAGCACAGGAACAGACCCTTTGACCCTCCAAGCCTGTGTCGATCATGATGCCTATCTAAACTAAAACTGCATGCAGTTAGGGAGTCCATATCCTTCCATTCCCATCCTATTCACGTATTTGTCTAGTTGCCCCATATATGCCGCAATCTACCTGCTCCCACCACCTTCCTAGGCAGTGCACTCCAAACATTCACCACCCTCTGTGTTAAAAAAAAACTTGCCTCACATATCTCCTCTAAATTTTTCTTCATGTATCTTAAATTTATGTCCCTAGTACATCTTTTCTACCCCAGGAAAGAGCATCTGACTATCCACTCTGTCCATGCCACTCATAACCTTGAAAATCTCTATTAGGTCACCCCTCAAACTCCATTATTCTATGATGTGGAGATCCCGGCATTGGACTGGGGTTAGCACAGTAAGAAATCTCACAATACCAGGTTAAAGTCCAACAGACTTATTTGGTATCATAAGTTTTCAGAATGCTTCTCTTTCATCAGGTGAGTGGGCCACTCACTCGAAGGAACAGCGCTCCAAAAGCTCGTGATACCAAACAAACCTGTTGGACTTTAACCTGGTGCTGCGAGACTTCTTACTCCGTCATTCCAGTGAGAACAAACAGAGTTTATCCAACCTCTCCTCATAGCTAATACCCTCCAAACCACACAACATCCAGGTAAACCTCTTCTGTACCCTCTCCAAAGCATCCACATTCTTCTGGTAGTGTGGCGACCAGAATTGTGCGTAGTATTCTAAATGAGACCTAACTAAGGTTCTGTACAGCTGCAGTATGACCTGCCAATTTTTATACTCAGTGCCCCAGCTGACGAAGGCAAGCATGCCATATGCCTTTTTGACTACCTTATCCACCTGTGTTGGCACTTCCAGTGATCAGTGGATATGTACGTCCATATCTCTCTGCCTGTCAATACTCCTAAGAGTTTCACCACTTACCCAAAATGACTGACTCCTTAATTCTGAGACTGTGGTCCCAGCATGAAGCTGTCCCTTCAGGAGAAGCAACTTCACAACCCAGAAAATGTCATGTTTCAAAGCAATCACCTCTCATTTTTCTCAAACCTTCAAAATACAGGCCTCAACTATCCAATCTAGTGAAATTTTGTTCAGCTTGCGCCAAGACAAATACTTCCTTTCATACATAAGGAAACAAAAAATGTTCAAAGTATTCCAGGTGTGATTTCGCTCAGAGCCTACACTGCAATAAGACTTCTCTTCTACATAGAAACACAGAACAGTACAGCACAGTACAGGCCCTTCGGCCCTCAATGTTGTGCCAAGCTATGTCCAAACCCAAGATCAAGCTATCCCACTCCCTATCATTTTGGTGTGCTCCAGGTGCCCAACCAATATCCGCTTGAAAGTTCCTAAAGTGTCCGACTCCACTATCACAGCAGGCAGTGCATTCCACACCCCGATCACTCTGAGTAAAGAGCCTACCTTGGACATTCCTCCTATATCTCCCACCATGAATCTTATAATTATGCCTCCTAGTAACAGCTACATCCACCTGAGGAAATAGTCTCTGAACGTCCACTATCTATCCCCCTCATCACCTTAAAAACTTCTATTAAGTAGCCTCTCATCCTCCTCCGCTCTAAAGAGAAAAGCCCCAGCTCCCTCAACCTTTCCTGATAAGATATACCCTCCAAACCAGGCAGCATCCTGGTAAATCTCCTCTGCACTCTCTCCAATGCTTCCACATCCTTCTTATAGTGAGGTGACCACAACTGCACACCATATTCCAAACATCACCATATCACCAAGGCCCGGTATAGTTACAGCATAACCCCACAGCTCTTAAACTCAAACCCCCATTAACAAACTATAAGCCTTCTTCACGGCTCTATCCACTTGAAATCTGTGGATATGAACCCCAAGATCGCTCTGTTCCTCCACATTCCTCAGAACCCTGCAATCCACATTCAAGTTTATCCTACCAAAATGAATCACCTCACACTTATCAGGGTTAAACTCTATCTGCCACTCTTCAGCCCAGCTCTGCATCCTATCAATGTCTCTTTGTAGCCTGCAAGAGCCCTCCACCTCATCTACTACTCTACCAATCTTGGTGAACTCAGCAAATTTACTAACCCACCCTTCAGCTCCCTCTTCCAAGTCATTGATAAAAATCACAAATAGCAGAGGACCCAGCACTGATCCCTGTAGTACACCGCTGGTAGCTGGTCTCCAGTCTGAAAATTTTCCCTCCATCACCATCCTCTGTCTTCTGTGAGATCGCCAGTTACTTATTCAATCAGCCAAATTTCCTTCTATCCCACACCTCCTTACTTTCTTCATGAGCTTACCATGGGGAACCTTATCAAATGCCTTCCTAAAATCCACATATATGACATCAACTGCTCTACCTTCATCTACACACTTAGTTACCTCCTCAAAGAATTCAATCAAATTTGTGAGGCAAGACTTACCCCTCACGAATCCGTGCTGACTATCCCGGATTAAGTTACATCTTTCCAAATGGTCATAAATCCCATCCCTTGGGACCTTTTCTATTAACATACCGACCACCGAAGTAAGACTAACTGGCCTATAATTACCAGGGTCATTCCTATTTCCTTTCTTGGAGAGGAACAACATTCGCCACCCTCCAGTCCTCTGGCACAATCCCCGTGGACAGTGAGGACTCAAAGATCAAAGTTAAAGGCTCTGCAATTTCATCCCTTGCCTCCCAAAGTATCCTAGGATGTATCCCATCTGGCCCAGGGCACTCTGACTCTGAGGTTTTTCAAAACTGCTAATGCGTCTTCCCTCAGAACGTCTACCTCCTCCATTCTATCAGCCTGTATCACACTCTCATCGTCAAAAACATGGCCCTTCTCCTGAGTGAACACTGAAGGAAGTATTCATTCAATGCCTCACCTATCTCTTCTGACTCCATGCACAAGTTCCCACTACTATCCTTGACCGGCCCTAACCTCACCCTGGTCATTCTTTCATTTCTCACATAGGAAAAGCCTTGGAGTTTTCCTTGATCCAACCCACCAAGGACTTCTCATGCCCCCTCCTAGCTCTCTTAAGCCCTTTTTTTTAAAGCTCATTCCTTACTTTGTAACGCTCAAGTGACCAAACTGAACCTTGTTTTCTCATCCTTACATACGCTTCCTTTTTCCTCTTGACAAGATATTCAAACTCCTTTGTGAACCATGCTTACATACGCTTCCTTTTTCCTCTTGACAAGATATTCAAACTCCTTTGTGAACCATTTCCTCCCTGCCTGACAGGGACATGCCTATCAAGGACATGCAGTATTTGTTCCTTGAACAAGCTCCACTTTTCATTTATGCCTTTACTTGACAGTTTCCGTTCCCATCTTATGCTCCCTAATTCTTGCCTAATCGCATCATAATTACCCCTGCCCCAATTATAAACCTTGCCCCGCCATGTGACCTTATCCCTCTCCATTGCAATAATGAAGGACACTGAATTGTGGTCACTATCTCCAAAGTGCCCTCCCACAAACAAATCTAATACTTCACCCAGTTCATTGCCCAGTACCAAGTCCAATGTGGTCCCACCTCGTCGGCTTATCCACATATTGTGTCAGGAAACTCTCCTACACACACTGTACAAAAACTGCAACATCCGAACTATTCACCTCTAAAGGTTCCAATCAATATTTGTAAAGTTCAAGTCACCCGTGAAGACTACCCTGTGACCTCCACACCTATCCATTATCTGCTTTGCCATTTCCTTCTCCACGTCTCTATTATTTGGGGGCCTATAGAAAACTCCTAACAACATGACCGATCCTTTCCTATTTCTAACTTCAGTCCTTAGTACCTCAGTAGGCAGATCCCCCTAGAAATGCCTTTCAGCAGCCGTTAAACAATCCTTGATCAACAATGCTACTCCTCCACCTCTTGTATCACGTTCCCTACTCTTATTGAAACATCTATACCCTGGAACTGCCAACAACCATTCCTGTCCCTGTTCTAACCATGTCTCTGTAATGGCCACAACATTGTAGTCCCAAGTACCAATCCACGCTCCAAGTTCACCTACCCTATTCCGGATGGTCCTTGCATTGAAGTAGATACACTTCAACCCACCATCCTGCTTGCCTGTACACGCCTGTGACCTTGATACTTTCCTCAGTACCTCACTATCCTCAAAACTGGCTTCTGGACGACAGCTCGTTTTCCCATCCCCCTGACAAATTAGTCTAAACCCCACCACCCCCACCCCCGAAGAGCCGTAGCAAATTTCCCTGCAGGATATTGGTGACCCTCTGGTTCAGGTGCAAACCATCCTGTTTGTACAGGTCTCACCTTCTCCAGAATGTGCTCCAATTATCCATGTAAATGAAACCCTCTCTCCTACACCATCTCTGCAGCCACATGTTTATCTGCACTCTTTCCCTGTTCCTCAATTAATTCTAATTTACTTTATACTTGAATTCTTCTCAATAAAGGCTAACATAAATTCTGTCATTTGTATACAAGGACATCCAAGGCTGCCCTCTGAATAGCAACATCGCTCAGTCTCTCTCCATTTATTTACGAACCGACTCAAAAACAGCTTCTTGCTTGCTGCCAGGCTTTTGAAAGAGCCTATTATATTTAAGATGATCTTTCTCTTCACCCTATCTGTAACTGCAACACTATATTCTGTACCCTATCCTTTCTCTCTTCCATATATACTCTTTGAATGGTACGTTTTGTTTGCGTAGCTCGCAAGAAACAATACTTTTCACTGTATCCCAATACATGTGACAATAATAAATCAAATTTTAAAATATTTTCTATTTTTTCTACCAAAGTGGATAATTTTACAATTCATAAATTGCATTCCATCTTCCCTGCTCTTCACTCATTTAACCTACCTATATCCCATTGCGTCCTAATGTTGGCACAATGTTAAATTTTTCAAAATTGAATGGATTGGTAATTCAAGTGGTTTGCTAAGGGTCATGGTGTGTTCTAATTACTCAAATACTCATCTGTTTTAGTCAATCACATGTTATCAAATTATCTTTTCTCTCCTTAGTAATTTACTTGAAATTTAAGGCCCGACTAAAACAAACAATCAATAGGTTGCAGAGAGTCCACCAACAGGGTCATTTGACTGTTAATCATTCCTTCTAGGTCTTGTGCATGTGGGTATCCCTAGAATGAGACCATATGGATATATATCAGTACACTTCTTTGATCATAGGCACCATTTTGTATAGTTTACATCAATGATAATGAAGAGCTGGGATCGGAATTATTTGTACAATCTTAGCTTCGTTGGGCCAATAATAAATGGTGACTTCCTCTCTGAATCTTAAGATAATCTTATCTGGAGGCATTGATAAAATTCCAGGGTCGCTAACTGACTCTGATCAAAAGACTGCCAATGTAGTGCTCCACATTCAACTGTTTGTTCTGTTCCTGTTGACTTTGTAAATGAAAATAAGCTGTGGGTACTATAATTTTAAATAATGAAATCATAGCAGTGAAATCTGAACAGTGACAGTTCTGGCAAAATTAAAATGTTTACAGGATGTTTGAATAGCATAATGGATAATTGTAGACTAGAAGCCTTCCATTAATTCTATAATAAAACTTTACTCAGGAAACATGGTGCAGCAAACCAATCAGTTCAGCATTTTAATTTATTCAAAAGTTAGTCGCACAGACAAGAAGGGCCAAAAGGCCTGTTTCATGCTGTAATTTTCTATGGTTCTATTTCCTAAATTACAGGACCTCATATTTGAAAAACAGTATAGATCTGATTCATTCTGTTTAAATCAAGTTAAATCTATACCTGATTTTCTCAGTTACTGTTATGACAGATTAAGTGCCAAAATATTAAAGCATCAAGAGTACTAATCAATCCTCAACTGACCACGAGTTGGCCCCATGGATGTTACTTGGACACATCAGATTTCAAGCTGGGCAGCATTATATCAAACTGACTTTAACAACATCAGACCATATACTCTCTCCTTTTGCCACCCCCTTTTTAAAATCCCATTGTTTTGTCCCAGTGATTTGCCTCTTCCTTATAGGGCCATCTGTCACTTGTTCTTAAGTTTTGCTTTGAGCATTGAACCTTGTCCTGCTATTAACACATTCTGCTATCTTACCTTTATGTCACTATCAGCATCTTCTTTAGTCCTTAACACTACCATTAACACTCCCTTTGTGTTCCATAACATCATTGTCAAGTTTCCCCTAACTCCCATCTATCCTGACCTACTTTGTTCCATCCTCCTTATAGACTAAAATCTATCCATTTCTCCTTTTTAGCTCTGAAGTCATATGGACTTGAAATGTTAACTCTGTTTTTCTCTCCACAGATACCGTCAGGCCTGCTAAGTTTTTCCAGCATTTTCTGTCTTTATTTCAGATTTCCAGCATCTGCAGTATTTTTTTTTATTACATTAAATCAAATTGAGTTATCTATGGGGCAGGTTATGAAGCCATAAGATGTTGGAACAGAAATAGGCTATTTGGCCCAGTGAGTCTGCTCCAATATTCAAATAAATCATAGTAAGAAGTCTCACAACACCAGGTTAAAGTTCTTACTGTGCCCACTCCAGTCCAACACTGGCATCTCTACATCACAAATAGATTGTGACTGATCTGATATAATAATCCTCAACTCCACATCACACGTGGAGGGAGGAGACATTGAAGGGATCTAGTAGTGATCCCTCCAATGTCTTCAAATACTGAAAAGGTATGAAAAAAGCAGAGTAGTTGAGGTGAGTGACTTTAACTACCCCCATAGGAAGTGGGGACTTCCTTACAGCCAGAGCCTCAGATAGAGAGCAATTTGTTAGATGTGTCCAGGAGGCTTTTTTGGATGGTACGTTGACAATCCAACCAAAGAGGGGGTCATACTAGACTTGGTGATCGATGATTCAATGGAGGAGCATTTTGGGCTTAGCAAGCATAATCCTATAAGATTTCGAGCAGTCACGGATAAGGACAAGACTGGCCCTCAGCTGAGGGTGCTTAATTGGGTAAAGGCCAATCACATATAAATTAGACAGGAACTGGAAATGTGAATTGAGAGTGGCTATTTGAGGGCAAATCCATGACATGTGGGAGGCTTTTAAAGGCCACTTGATTGAAGTGCAGTTCAGGTATGTTCCTGCAAAAACGAAGGATAGAAAATGGCAGCATTCAGGGACCATGGATGACATGTGCAATTGTAAGCTTACTGCGGGAAACAAGGGGAAAAGTAGCTGGGGCCTTAACAGATACCTTCACATCCTCTTTGACCAAAGGTTAGATTCCAAAGGACAATCAATGTTATTCCCTTGTTTAAGGAAGGAAGCATGGATAATCCAGGAAATTATAGACCAGTGAGCCTGATGTCTATGATGGAGAAACTTTTGGAGAAGATACTGAGACACAAGATATATGCACATTTGGAAGAAAATGGACTAGTGACAGACAGCACGGTTTCATACAGAAAAAGTCATGTCTCACCAACTTGATTGAGTTTTTTGAAGAGGTGACAAAGATAATTGATGAGGGAAGGGCAGTAGACGTACTTTATGTAAACTTGACAAGGTTCCACAGGCAAACTAGCACAAAAACTAAAATCACATGGGACTTGGGGTTAGTTGGCTAGATGGATGCAGAACTAACTTGGTCATAGAAAGTCACAGAAACCCTACAGCACAGAAGGAAGCCATTCGGCCTACCGAGTCGGCACTGACCACAATCCCACCCAGGCCCTACCCCCATAACCCTACATATTTACCCACTAATCCCTCGAACCTATGCATCTCAGGACACTAAGGGCAATTTTTATCATGGCCAATCAACCTAACCTGCACGTCTTTGGACTGCGGGGGGAAAATTGGAGCACCCGGAGGAAACCCACACAGACACGAGGAGAATGTGCAAACGCCACACAGACAGTGGCCCAAGCCGGGAATCAAACCCAGGTCCCTGGAGCTGTGAAACAGCAGTGCTAACCACTGTGCTACCGTGCCTCCCATAGAAGACAGAGTAGTGATGCAAGGGTGTTTTTGAGAATAGAGATCTACAGCTAGTGCGTTCCACAGGGATCAGTGCTGAAACCTCTGTTGTTTGTAGTATCTCTAAATTATTGGAGCAAATGTGGATGGTCTGATTAGTAAGTTTGCGGATGCCACAAAGATTAGTGGAGTTGCTGATAGTGCCAGGAATTGTTGCAGAATACAAGAGACTTGGGCACAGAAATGGCAGATGGAATTTAACCTAGACAAATCTAGATGCATTTTAGAGGATCAAATTTAGGTGTGAAATTTAAGTAAATAGCAGAACCTTTAGACATATTAACATTGAGGGATCTGGGCGTGCAGATCCACAGTTAGTTCGAAGCGGTAACACAGGTGGCCAAAATGATTAAGTAGGTATATGGCATGTTTGCCTTCAAATGCCAAGACATTGAGTACAAGAGTGGCAAATCATGTTCCAGCTATATAAAATCTTGGTTAGACCACATTTGGAGTATTGCATGCAATTTTCAGACTCACAGAATTCCTACAGTACAGGATGAGGCCTTTCGGCCCATCGAGTCCACAGTGACCACAATCCCAAACAGGCCCTATTTATGTAACCCCACACTTTTACCCTTCTAGCCCCCCTTGACACTAGGGTCAATATAGCATGGCCAGTCAACTCAACCTGCACATCTTTGGACTGAGGGAAGAAACCAGAACACCTGGAGGAAAACCAGGCAGACCCAGGGAGAACGTGCAAACTCCACACACAATGTCCCAAGGCCAGAACTGAACCTCAGACTCTGGCGTTCTGAGACAGTAACACTAACCACTGTGCCGCTCAGTACTGGTCACCACACTATCAGAAAGATGTGGAAGCTTTGGAGAGAGTGCAAAGAAGGTTCGCCAGGATGTTGTCTGGTCTCAAGTGTGTTGGCTATGTGGAGTGGTTGAATAAACTAGGATTGCTCTTCACTGGAAAGACGGAGACTAAGGGGAGACCTGATAAAAAAAAATTATGACGCATAGACAGGGTGGATATTCAGAGGCATTTTCCATGGGCAGAAATGTGAATTACAAGGGGGTACAGGTTCAAGGTGAGAGGGCAAAACTTAAGGGAAATGTACAGAGCAAGTTTTTTTTTACACAGAGTGGTTGGTGCCTGGAATTCGATGCCAGAGGTGATGATGGAATCAGGCACATTAGCAACATTTAAGAGGCATCAGAACAGATACATGAATAGGGAAGAAATAGAGGGATACAGATCAAGTAAAAGCAGGTTTTAAAAAAAATTTAGTTAGGGCATCATGATCAGCACTGGCTTGGAGAACCAAAGGGCCTGATCCTATGCTGTACTTTCTTCTATTCTTCCTAAAAAATTCTATAGATTCACTACCTCCTCAGAGAAAAAAAATCCTCCTCATCTCTAATTATCCCTTTCTCTGAGATTATGCCCTCTGGTCCTAGACTTGCCCACAAAGGAAAACAATCAACACTATCCTGTAAAGACCCCTGAGAACCATATACATTCCAATAAGGTTGCCTCCAAATGTTGTAAACTCCAATGAGCACAGGCCCAACCTACTTAACCTCTCCCTACCAGGTAGCCCAAGGACCTTCAATCTTTCAATGGCATACGGATTTTGAAAAGTTGGCTTCATCTTTTCAAAGCATCTAGTTTTCATATTATTAGCGTACATTCTATTAAATCTAAGCATGTAAATATAACAGTATTGTAGTTCAGTTCAGTCTCACTCTTCCAACAGTGAACATTCCTCCTCCTTCCTCAAAGGCGTGATATAACATTGGCAATCATGTTCCCTATTCTCCTTTTTTCGACACGCTGCTGTTGTTTAGCTGTTTCCTCTTTATTTTCAAAAGCCTCCTTCTTTCAATCCTACTCTGATTCCAAGTCCGAGTTTGATTCTGTTGTCATGGTTGTAAATCAATTGTGGTAACGTCCTCAGAGTTGGGCAGGACCCAGAGGGTAAAACTTTACATTGAGTATAAACTGGTACAAACTACTCTGGATTTGCTTTTCAATTTCTTTTGTTGAGTCCACTGGGGTGGTACAGTGGCACAGTGTTTAGCACTACTGCCTCAATGCCAGGTACCCAAGTTCTAGACCATCTATGATCATGTGACCATCTGATCAAAAATCGTTTCTGATAACTGAACTTCAACGCCCTTATCTTTACTCTTTGATTCCTCCTCCTGTCTCAACCTCTAGCTTTATGATCTTGTTACCACACAGTCAGCAAACATCCCAGTATATGCTTCCTGCAACACCTCAGATGTTTAATTTTCCACTGGCTTTTCAACCACAATAGGCATCACTCCTACCTGTGATCCAGCTAGGATAAACTGTATCCCTGAGAAAAGTAATTTCTTTATATTCCTACCACCACTTCACCAGGCTTTCCAACCTTACCTTATAAAATGGAACACTACTTTTTCACCATGAATTCCACCTTTTCTGGCAATACTCCTTCTAAACTACACATCTCCTCATCTCTCACCACTAAAGATTGACTTGCTCCCACATCTCTGAAGATCTTAACTTCTTTACCTACTCCTCCTGGTACATACAAGTAAACCTTACCCACACAAGTAAGTTCTTTAAAGAGGCTTATGAACCTATCCTTGAACAGGCTGTTCTTTTGCATCTCTTTAACTTAAATCATAGTTTCCTTTCCCACTTTGGCAAATCCCACCACTGATTCCTATTTTACTACGTCTGTCTTCCTGAGATATTACGGGGTTAAATATCGCATGCTGCTGAGAGTTGATTTCGAAATGACAAGCTTAAAGATATCTGTGATTAACGAACTTACTCATTAACAGTTCTCTTTCTTTCAACATAACCATATTACAACCTTAGATATGGCCAACCTGACTACAGCAAAGGCTGTACTGTATCAGACCTCATGTGATCATAAGGATTGTAAAAGCTACATAAAGGGGGACTGTCCCATTGTTAGGAGTGCCTTTGCTACCAATTTGACGGCGGGGGGTGTGGGCGCGATGGCGGGGGCAGGGATTGGGGGCACTGGGCAGGGGCGTGAACGGCACAATGGCGCGCGCGGGAAGGACGGACAAGAGCGCGCGGGAGGGGGCGAGAGGGTGCATGAGAGGGCAACACTGCTTGCTTTTCCCTGTAAGCTTGGCTTCTTCCCTTAAGCAAAGGGCTCTATCAATCAACCTAATCAAAATCCTACTCTGACACCACAGTGGAAAAACCAAATGTATAATAATGCATTAACTCAGATTAAGACAAACATATCTTTTGCTAAAATCAATTATTAGCCTGCATTCTCAGCACATGAGCGGCCTGATTTGTTGACAAATTGGCAACATATGAAACAGCTGAATTTTAAATATACTCCTCGCAAAAACATGATATAAATACATGTCTTAATGGCACAGTATCATCACAGCCCTCTGTGCTTCCTAGCTTAGTGTTATCTCTATCTATCAATGTACATCATTCTAATCCTTCACCCAAGTCGTCTGCAGTTCTCTTTCTGAATGTACAGATCAGAAATGTGCTTCTGAGCTATAACAAACATATCAATAAGTGCCTGTTCCAAAAAAACATACATTCTGCAAATCAAGCATAACATCTACCCTTCTAACATTGAGAGTTTTGAAGTTGACAGTGATAAAGAAAAGTTACAAAGCTTTGTTTACATTATCAACAAACTGGCATTCTGCTGCTAACTGAATTGCTGATTTAGGCCTTTACAACTCGTAAAGTGTTAGCTGAGCTTGATATGGTGTACCCAAAGGTGAAAATCATTAAATGTCATGATTTTGTAATAAAAGTTTTTCAAACCAGGATACAGAAACATCTTAATATAATTTACACCAAACTTTTAAACACTGCCAAAATGTTTAATTAGTATTTATGAATTGGTACGATTTGCGGCTTGTACACATTTTAAACAGAAACAATGAGACCCTACTCACTGTTGTAATTCAACACCCATGCACACTGCAGTATACAAAACATGCCATGTTTTCCATGTAAATGAAGTTTTACATCATACTTTGTCACAGGATGAAATGCGCAACCTATATTCAAAATAACACTAAAGTCAAACCATCAGTCCCCCATCTGGCTGAGAAAGTCAGCATTATGCTCTCAGTTTTTTGCCAATCACGTTCTAAACTGATAATCTGGCAAACAGATGCCAAAGAAGCACGTGATATTTTGACAGACGTGCCCAGCCTCTGCAAGGATAAGAACACCTCATCAGGGTTAGACGTGAGGGAAGGGAATGAAAAGAGGTTAGAAGAAAATGAAAATCACTGACACAGGACCACTATTACACACACGCAACACAGCACGTTAAGGGCTCAAATGTGCGGTATCAATATCAAAAACTTAAATCTATCATATATGTGAAATAGTTAAGGCAAAGTTCAGAAATCATTCAGCATCACAACATGCAACACAAAGCTGCAGCAGCATCGCTGTAAGGAACAGTAGTTAGAGTCAATATGGCATTGAATGAAGCAATTCAGTCCATTGAACTAATGTTGGCTTTCAGTAATCAGATGGCAATCGTATTAGTCCCATATTGTCACTCTTATCCCTGTAGCCCGGCAAGTTACTACGCTGAAGTGCTCAACCAATTACCTTTTGAAGTCATTAATCATCTCCAGTTCAGCACCATCATGGGCAAAATATTCCAGGTCATTATTACTTTCTCAGTGAAAAAGTTTTTTTTCATATTCCCCCTGTATCACTTGCCTACAGTCTCAAACCTTAATCCTTGCGCCATTCGCTAATGGAAACATTATTTTCTTTGTCTATCTTCTAAACCTGTCACAATCTTTTTCACTTCTGTCAAATCTCTCATTTCTTTGGAACCATTCTGGTAAATCTCTTCTGCACTCTCTCAAAAACCTTCAAATCCTTTCTAAAGTATAGACACAATATTCCCGTTCTAGCTAAATCAAAACTGAACAAAGATTCAGCATAACTTCCCTGCTTTTGTGCTCAGAAGTTCAAGGTTTTAAAAATAGTGTGGATGCTGGAAAACCAAAAGCAGAGAATGTAATGCTCGGCAAGTTTGGCATCATCAGGCAGATTCTTTCTTCACAAATTTTAAGTTTAAAACTACACAATCTTTAATATTACTACATCTGATTTTACCCATGGTTACTCTAATAGCTTTTCTAACAACTCTCTCAATATGATCCTGATATCTTCAAACACTGATGCTCATGAACTCCTTGGTCCCTCTGGTACTGTGCACTCTATAGAAGGTGCTATTAAGTCTATACTGCCTTCCCTATTCGTTTTGCCAAAATGCATCACCTCACACTTCTTTGTATTAAATTCCATCTGTTTCCACTCTGGTAGTCCAAGTCCTATCACATTTGATTGGTATCATCTTCACTGTTAACTACACCTCTAAGCTCAGCAAGTTTTGACATGTTATTTCTATTCCAATATCCAATTCATTAATAAACACCTAAAAAGGCAGTGGTCCTGGCAATAATCCTTAAGGACCACAAATGCCATCCTCCATTTTAAAAACCATTTACTACAATTCTGTGTGCTCTATCCTTAAAACGTTTTTTAAAAATCAAACATGACACTGACCCTTCTGTTCCACGAGTCTCAATTTAAATAACCGGTCTTTCATGTGTTACTTTGTCAAATGCTTTTTTAAAAGTGATATAGAAAAAATCCATTCTACTCTCTTCATCAATCTGCTCTTGTTACTTCATCAAAAATTAGTCAAGCACAACCTGACTTTTGCAAATCTGTATTGTCTCAAAACTCTCCAAGTGCCTGTCGATTTTATTTTCCTGATTAATGCTTCAAAAGCTTTTCTGCTATTATAAATCATAGAATCTACAGTGCAGGAGGCGGCCATTTGGCCCATCGAGCATGCACCGCCAAGAATCCCACTCAGGTCCTACCCCCGTAACCCCACATATTTACCCTCCTAGACCCCGACTAAGGGACAATCTTATCATGGCCAATCAACCTAACCTGCACATCTTTGGACTGTGGGAGGAAATTGGAGCACTCGGAGGAAACCCAACACGGCAGACATGGGGAGAACATGCAAACTCCACACAGACAGTGACTAGAGGCCAGAATCAAAAACTGGAAGATAATGACAAACCCACTTATTATCTCCAACCGCACTTCCCTTAGCAACCTGAGACATAAGCCATTTGGACCAGGAGACTTATCCACCCTAAGCTTGGCTGCCTTTCCAGCAGATCCTGCCACCAAATTTCACCACTTCCATTAGCTCCATCATCCTTGTTTTTACAGATATTTTGTCAGTATGCACAATAAAATCATCAAGTACTGCAGCTTTGCCCTGCATATATCACCTTCCTTGTCCCTAATAGCCCACCTCTTGCTTTACTTACATGTCAGGAGAACATTTTTTAAAGTTTATTTATTAGTGTCATAAGCAGGTTTACATTAACTCTGCAATGAATTACTGTCTAAATCCACCTTTTTACGTTAACTTCTCCTCCTTTATTCTTTCATGCGAGTATTACTGATAAGGCCAGTACTTGATGCCTATTCCTAATTACCCTTGAGCTGAGTGGCTTGTCAGGCCATTTCAGAGGGCAGTTAAAAGTCAAGTACATTGTTGTGGGCCTGGAGTCACATGTAGGCGAGACCAGGCATCAGACATCCTTCCCTAAAGGGCATTAGTGATCCAGACTTTTTTTTTAACAACAATCAATGCTAATTGCCATTGTAACCAATACTGAGATGAGCTTTCCATTCCAGATTTATCAGTTGAATTTAAATTCCACCGTCTACCAAAGTGGGATTTGAACCCATATCCCCAAGCATCAGCCTGGGCCTCTAGATTACTAGCCCAGTGACACTGACACCACATCACCATCCCTCCCACCACTTTATTCCCATATCCTGTCTTTGCCAGTCATATTTTTAACTTCCTTTCCCCTCTTAACTTATTGTATCTAATTTTAATTTGAAGAATTCACTTCCAATGCATCCTTTTGTTTCATCATATTCCCTATCCCCTCATCATCCAAGAACCCCAAAATTTTAGTTTCCCTGCCATGTGCAATTCTAATACACTGAGCCTGTACCTGAATCATTTCTTCTATAAAAAATCATCCATTATTCTGTTATAGTTTTTCCTGTCAACTTCGATTCCATTTACCTTGGCTAGATCCCTTCTCATCCCACTGAAATTAGTTGTCTTCCAATTCAGAATTCATGCTTTAGTTTGTACCTTGCTTTAGATTATAAAGCTACATAAAGTCAGCATTTGCATGTTAAAAGAGTTAAGTTTTCTAAAACATGTAGATACATACAGATTTCAATCTCTTTACAGCTTCCTCACAGATGTGCATCCCTCGCGATTCGTCTACCTCCACATGGCCCAAGTACTGGAAAAGAAAAATATAAATCAAAGTTTAGATCAGCCTCCAACATATTTCAACTAGATACCAGCCAACTTAACATAAAATCACCACAAACCCCTCAGTTGCTTAGGAGTCGAATGGGTCAACATTCTCCCGTAGACTTGGTCTCAATGGTTGTGGTATATCCAGCTGCTCCTTATCATTATTCTGACCCATGATGAAAACTGTGAACTTTGGACATGCATAGGGTTGAATTTAGCCATGACAATTCAAGAGTTGATTTGCCTGCTCTTAATGCACAACTAAGAAAAACTACTTTAGCAAGTAATTGAAAGATCAATGTCAGCAGTGAAGCGCTTTGTGAAGTAAAGTCTGCTCCTATAGGCCAGGAGGGAATGAGGGGGAATAACACCTATATTATGATACACAAACGAGGTTACTGTTATCAAAATCAGACTTTTTTAACTTCATATTTATTAGCGTGCACTCAGTTCCCTTCTTCCTAGTTTACATTCACAAGTATTTCACAGCATCAGGTGATACCTGGATTTTAAATGCCACTGATAATCCATCTGAGTACAGTTATGGCAGTTATCTCAATTCATCAATGAGTACTCCATTGAAACCAGCCCCAATCAAAAAACTACCTTACTTTGTTTCCGAGTCACTAGTTTGGAAAGGTAAAGGAAGGTATTTTGTTTCTATTTGAAAGCTGTACTTTTGAAGCAGGGTCTCAATGGAAACAGACATTTCAAGCTTTAGCCATTTTCCAGGCCCGCACATCAATTCAAAACAAGTTTCTGCATTTATATAACACCTTTTAACAGAGGTCAAAAGAAACAAGGTGCTTAAACTAGATGGTTCATCCATGGCAAACAAGTTCGCTCAGGTTTTGATGCAGAATGTATTGTGACACTGATTCTTTAAACAGTCTCAGTTACTACATGGAACCAAAGGAATTTTACAGAAAAAAGCAAAGGGATAACAAATAACTGATAAAAAGAGGGAATAAATAAAATGAGAGTAAACTAGCCACATAAACTAAAGTAGATTGTCAGAGGTTTTATAAGAATAAATATTTGTAGGGTATCTTATTTTTAGAATAATAAAGTGCTTCATAGGCATTTTATAAAACAAAATATGATACAAAGACACATAAGAACGTATTAGATCATTTCTTCTATAAAAAATCATCCATTATTCTGTTACAGTTTGGTCAAGCATGTAAGTTTTGATGAGTATTTTAAAGGAGGAAAATGGGTTTGCAAGATGGAAGGGCATTGGAAGGGTATTCCAGATTAGGGTTTTTGCAACTGAAGGAACAGCCAACAAAGATGGAGTGATTAAAATTGGGATGTTCAAGAGGCCAGATTTAGATGTGTGCAGATCTCTGGCAGGCATATTGGGCTAGAGGAGATTACAAAGATGGAGAGGGGCAAGGCCATGGAGAGATTTGAAAACAACAATGAGAATTTTAAAATCAAGATGCTGCATGACCCAGAGCTACCTTAAGTCCTAGTGTGAGTAGGATTTAGAATTTTGGATGACCTCCAATTTGCAAAATGTGGGAGGATGTCAGAAGTAAGTTAGAACAACCGAATCCAAAGGTAACATAGGCATAAATGAGGGTTTCAACAGCAGGTTAAATGAGACAGGGCAAAGTCAGATGATGCTAGAGGTAAATATGTGGTCTTAGTGATGACACAAGTCAGAAACACATCTCAGGATCAAATATGACACCAAGGGTGCAAAGACAGAATTAGTTTCCAACTGTTGCCATGGAGCAAGACAGGGTCAGTAGTTAGGGAATAAAATTTGGAGCACGAACCAAAAATTATAGATTTAGCTTCATGATATTTAACTGGAAGAAATTTCTGCTCAAAGTATTGGATAAGCAATCTAATATTTTAGCAATAGTGGAACATCCTCAACGTGTGTAAAAACTGGTTTCCAGATGATGCGATTGAGAGTCAGCATGCAGGTATGCAAAAAGGAGAGTAGCTAAAATAAATTTTGAACCCTTAGAGGCGACAAGAGAAATTATTATGGTGAATAGCAAAAAAACACTGTCTCGTAACCTTCCTGGCTTCAACATTAATACCATCCCACCTACTGGTTCTTGCCTTGCAGGGGGAGCGGATAGAGTGAAGGTCACTAAATTGGTTTCCAGGATGATAAGGTGCTCCAAGATGAGGAGTGCAGAAAACTGGATCTATTTTTTATAGAATCTAGAAGAACGAGAGGCAATCGCATTGAAACACACAATATTTTAAAGGGACTTCACAAGGTAGACACTGAATGGCTGTTTATCCTGGCTGGGGAATATATAACATGGTAGCGCAGTCTCATGATAAACATAAAGTCTCATTTAACACTAAAATGAGAATAAACTTGTTCAATCATGAGGTTATGAATCCTTGGAATTCTCTCTTTCAGAAGATTGTGGATATTCTTTCACTGAATATTTTTAAGGCCGAGACTGAATATATTTAAGGCCAAGATAGATAGATTCTTGATCTCTCAGGGAATCAAAGGACATCAGAAACAGGCAAGATGTGGTTGAGGTAGAAGATCAGCCAGCATAGTACCGAATGGCAGAGCAAACTCAAGCGATCACATGGTTTACATTTGTGTTTATTATTAACATATGTTATTAACATATTCTATTCGGCATAAAATAGGATTTTTTTGAAGCATAATTAATGCTCCACATCAAGTGTACAATTACAATTGGCAATCATATGACACTAATTGTTGTCTGAATCTGAAATTATACCAATATCACAAATGACTAACCACTTAAGAAACAGTACAATAACAGCTTCAATGTAATTACCATCTTTAACACAGAAAAAGATCGCACAAAGTTTCTTTTAAAAAAAAGGAGCAGAAGGTGAGTTACAAGGTGGTGATCAAAAGCTTGTTCCAAAAGATAGGTTTATGGAAAGCGTTAACAGAAAGCATAGTTTAAAGATAATAAGGCCAGATAACAAAGGTCAAATCAAAGCTGCCAAACTTTCTGGCACCAATAGAAAGTAGGAGGGTGTACACAGAAGACAGGGAATATATAATTGGAGATGATGCAAAGATATACTGGTGAATGTTAAGGGACTTGAAGATTTAGATGGAGAATATTTTTGGAGGACTGGGAACAATCTAGATAACGAGGGTATATCTACCCACTTCCTTAGCTTTCACATCCCTTAAGTGTAGATTGCAGAATTGGGCACAATACTCCAGTGGGGCTGCACTGATGTTTCATACAGGGCACTTGCACCCTGTGTCTCTATTTATAAAGCTCAGTGGCCCTTTACTGCATTAACTGCTTTGCTAAACTGTCTTGTCATTTACAATGATTTGTGCAGGAACACCCCAGGGCTCTGTTCTGGCACCCTCTTTAAAATTATACCATTTAGCTTGTAGGCTCTCTTGCCCCATTCTTTCTAATAATGTGGGAGGCAATGGCATAGCAGTAATGTCACTGAGCTAGTAATTCAGAAGCCCAGTGTAAATGCTCTGCATATATGGGTTCAAATCCCACCACAGCAGCTAGTGGTACTTAAATTTGATCAATAAATCTGAAATACAGTGAATTCCAAATGTCCTCTGAACTGCCAGCAAGTTGTATCAAACTGCTACAAAATCTAAAAGGAATTAGACTGGATGGAACACCTGGCATCAACCTAGGTATCAGAACCTTCATTGTCACTGGGTCAAAATGCTGGAACTCTCTTCCTAATAGCACTGTATTCACCTACTCTACATAGGCTGCAGTGGTCACCACTATCTTCACAATGACAATTAGGGGTGGGTAATAGAAACTGGTCTAGCCAGCAATGCTCACATCTTGTCAATGAAAGCGTTTTTAAAATGTTTTAAAAATTCATCACTTCATATTTTTCTGTGTTAAAGTTGCCTATGACGTGTAGTCAATGAAAGAAAGGACAAAAGAAGAGGCAGGTTGGTGAAATGGACATTTAACATATGACATTTAACATGAACAAACGTGATCCATTTTGGATGAAAAATGAGGAGGCAATATCAACTAAATGGGACACAAAGAAAGTGCAGTAGCAGAGCCATGGGTGTACATACAAAAATCTTTGAAGATGGCAGCACAAGTTGAGAAGGCTGCTAAAAAAAAAAATTGGATTCTTGGATTTATTAAAAGAACACAAAGCATGAAATTACTGGAATATTGTTTTCAATTCCAGGCACCACGTTTTAGAAAGGATGTCAAGGCCTTGGAAAGGGTGCAGAAGTGATTTATTGAAATGGTCGCAGGGATGTTGGAGTTCTGTTATATTGAAAGACTTGAGAAGCTGGGGTTGCTCTCCTGAGAGCAAAGTTTAAGTGATAAAGATGTTCAAAGTCACAAATTGTTTTGAGTAAATAAATAAACTGTTTCCAGTGGCAGAAAGCCTGGTAAAGAGGACACAGTTTTAAGGTAATTACTAAAAGAATCAACAGACAACATGACAAAGCACTCTTTCTTTCACCAGCGAGTTGCTGTAATTTGGAATGCACAGCTTGAATCTGGTTCCAAATAGTAAGATTGAAAATTCAAACAATTCAAAATGAGAAAAAAGCCAAATGGAGAAAGAGCAGACAAGCGGGACAAATTGGAACACAATACCAAATTGCCAGCACAGGCATGATGAGCCAAAATGGCTTCTTCTGGTGCTATATTATTCCATGATTTTAACATGGTGCCAACAAAGAAAGAATGCTGAGTACTTCGATTAAATGGAGATTGAGGAAATTGGGAGTTGGGTCTCATTGAACAGATGAACCTGGGGAATGCAATAGTATGAGAGATGGTAGCGGATCCTTAGAATGGAGGTGGGGTTGGAGGGCAGGCAGGATAGTAGAGGCAGCGCGGCAGTTGATCTCAATTATAAAGATTATT
The DNA here is from genome assembly GCF_965287045.1 of Carcharhinus amblyrhynchos. NCBI lineage: Eukaryota > Metazoa > Chordata > Chondrichthyes > Carcharhiniformes > Carcharhinidae > Carcharhinus > Carcharhinus amblyrhynchos. The sequence continues at coordinate 56,799,187 of NC_137337.1, forward strand.
AAATCTTGATGTTTGAAAGGAAGCTGGATGCAGGGAATAAGGATTTGAATAAGCAGGTAGACATGGAGAGAGTAATAGTTGGTTGCCTTTGTTTACTTTATTAATGCAGCTAACATTGCTAGTTACTGCCCAACAACAAATGGTCTTCAAGGACCAATGAAGTCAATTTCACAAATACAGAATTTTGCCCCATTGCAATTTAATACCAAAAGCTGAAAATGTAATTTAAAACCATTATTCCATATTAACTGAAAGTATATGCAATAAATACTTAATAATTTAAACATATTTAATTCAAATTTTAGGTTTTGAACTTTAGTCAAACATGGGACTCAGTTGACATGCAGACCATAGAATCAGAGAATCCTGCAGTACAGAAGGAGGCCATTTGGCCCATCACGTCTGCGCTGACCACAATCCCAGGCCCTATCCCCGTAACCCCATGCATTTACCCTAGCTACTCTCCCTGACACTAAGAGGCAATTTACCAATCCACCTAACGTGCACATCTTTGGACTGTGGGAGGAAACTGAAGCATCCAGAGGAAACCCAGACAGACACAGGGAGAAAATGCAAACTCCACACTGACAGTGACCCAATCCAGAAATCGAACCCTGATCCTTGGCATTGTGAGGCAGCAGTGTTAACCACTGTGTTTACCAATCAACTGAAATGTATCAGATACTAATGCCTACTCAGCATCAACTTTCTTTTGAAAGTTGACAGAGACGTAGTTGAAGGAGGGGCATGACTTGCAACTCAACATCCCAGAATGTAGATTTGGGCCAGTGTCTGTGGGAGTTTGCACATTCTCCCTGTGCTTGCGTGGGTTTTCTCCAGGTGCTCCGGTTTCCTCCCACATCCCAAAAACGTGCTCTTAGGCTGATTGGTTAACAAATTGTCCCTAACTTAGGCGTCCCTCAATCTGGTTATAATTCCTTTATTGTGGAGTCCAATGGGCGTAGACAAAGGTCATAGGTAGAAAAGGGTACTCACAATGTTAAAATGGCAGCGTGGGCTTGTTGGGCCGAAGGGCCTGTTTCCTGTGCTGTGTTGTTCTTTGGTCCTAAAGTAATCATTCACTAACACTTATCCCTCCTGCCAGTCTTTATTTCCGAAGAGGGCGTTTTGCCCCCTCTCTGAGAAATTCTTCCTGAATCCATTCAACAATTTTCTCTCCATCCAAGCCCCTAATGCTACAGCTCTTCCAGTCAATGTTGGGGAGGTTGAAGTCTCCTCCTATTACCACCCTATATTTCTTGCAGCTATCTGTAATCTCCTTACGTATTTGCTCCTCAATTTCTCACTGGCTATTTGGGGGTCTGTAGTACAATCCTATCAAAGTGACCTTATTTTTCAGTTCTACCCATATAGATTCAGTGGACAAACACTCAGATATATCCCCTTTCAGTAGTGTCATGATGTTCTCCCTAATCAAAAATGCAACTCCCCCCACTCTCTTACCTCCTGTTCTGTCTTGCTGACAGCATGTGGCAGCACGGTGGCAACTGCTGCCTCAATGATTAGCTGCCTCAGAGCCAGGGTTTAATTCCAGCCTCGGAGCACTGTCTGTGTGGAGTTTTCACATTCTCCCTGTGTCTGCATGGGTTTCCTCCAGGAGCTCAATTTTTTCCCCACAGTCCAAAGATGTGTAGGTAGATTGACTGACCATGCTAATTTGGCCCTAGAGGCAGGGGATTAGCAGTGTAAATATGTGGGGTAATGGGAATAGAGCCTGGATGGGATTGTGTTCGGTACAGACTCAATGGGCTGAATGGGCTCCTTCTGTACTGCAGGAATTCTATGGTTATCTTCTATGATTATCTGTACCCTGGAATACTGAGCTGCCAGTCCTGCCCCTCCATTAACCATGTTTTAGTAATAGCTATAATGTACCCATATACCCATCTATGCCCTGAGTTTATCTGCCTTACCCATCAGGCCTCTTGCATTGAAATGAATGCAGTTTAATCTGGACTTCCCTTGCTCTCTGCCCTGCTTTCTCAGACCATCTGTCCTCTCGTATTTCATACACTCTCCCTGTGTTTTATTTCTCTTAGCCTTACGGGACCCATTCATTGAATTCTCCATGGTCTCTATAATCCCTTTTTGATTTTAGACTTTGGTTTCTCTGCCTTTCATCTTCTGGCGAGGCACTTTACAGCCTTCCGGTCTCAACATCGAATTCAACAACTTCAGATAATTTGCTCTACCCCTCATCGGTCCCCTTTGTTTTCATTCTTTTTTTTAAACTGTTCTCTACCTTTTATTTCTTTATTTTCTTCATTTTTCTTCCCCCACCAACTCCATCCCCTTTCCCTTAGCTTTTCTCCACCCCTGCTTCCCCTTTTCTACATTCTGCCTCTATCCCATTTCCTCCCACCCAACCCTCCCCCAACATATTCATCTAACGCAGCTTACAGCTTCTCTACCGTTTGGCCATTCACACCCATCATTCTCTCTATGGACAATTATTAGCAGTCTTTTCCCCTGATTTCTATGGCTATGACTCATTTTTCATTCCCTCCCCCTGCAATATAAATATCTCCGACTTTCTATGCCTTTTAGCTTTGACAAAGAGTCATCTGGACTCAAAACTCAGTTCATTTCTCTTGTTACAGATGCTGCTGGACCTGCTAAGATTTTCCGGCGTTTTCTTTTTTTGATCCTGGAATTCTTAGATGGTTGCAGGATACTTCTATCTGACTAGCGACCATGTCCCTCCTGCATCTGGCTATGGTAGGTTTTTTTTATTATTCATTCATTGAATATGAACAGCACTGGCTAGGCTAGTGTTTGCTTCCCATCCCTTATTACCCTCGAGAAAAAGTGATGGTAAGCCACCTTCTGGACTGCTGCTACTGTTATGTTGTGTAGATGCACCCAGCAGTGAAATTAAAAACATAGGAACTAGAAGCGGGAGTAGGCCATTCAGACCTTCGAGCTCGCTCCGCCATTCATGATCGTGGCTGATCAATATCTTGATTCCCCCTCCTTCCTATAATCACTTGATTCCTTTAACTTCAAGAGCTATATCTAATTTCTTCTTGAAATGACAAAGTTTTGGCCTCAACTACTTACTATGGTAATGAATTCCACAGATTCACAACTCCCTGGGTGAAGAAATTTCCCCTCACCTCAATTCATAGAATCCCTACAGCACAAAGAAGTCATTTGGCTCATCGAGTCTGCACCGACCACAATCCCACCCAGGCCGTACCCCCATATCCTGACATATTTCTCCATTAATCCTTCTTAACCTACGCATCTCAGGACACTAAGGGCAATTTTAACATGGCCAATCAACCTAACCTGCACATCTTTGGACTGTGGGAGGAAACCGGAGCACCCGGAGGAAACCCACACACACACGGGGAGAATGTGCAAACTCCACACAGACAGTAACGGAAGTCGGGAATCAAACCCAGGTCTCTGGAGCTGTGAAGCAGCAGTGCTAACCACTGTGCTACCCTAAAGGTTTCTAAAAGGTTTACTCCATGCTCTCTAGCTCTGGACTCCCTCAACATCAGGGACATTCTTTCTGAATCTACCCTATCTAACCCGGTTAGAATTTTACAAGTTTCTATAAGAGCATCTCACAGTTCTAAACACCAATGAGTCTTTCCTCATATGACAGACCTGCCACCCCAGGCATCAGTCTGGTAATCCTTTGTTTTACTCCCTCTATAGCAAGGATTACGTGGTAAATGGGGTGCTAATCAAACAAGCTGCTTTGTCTTGGGTGAAGTTGAGCTTCTTGAATGTTGTTGGTACTGCACATTTCCAGGCAAGTGGACAGTATTTCATCGCTGACTTGTCTTGTAAATGGTGGACAGACTTTGGGAGGTCACAACATTTCCAGCCTCTGACCTGCTGTTATAGCCACAGTATTTATACAGCTGTTCAGTTCCTGGTCATCCTTAATTGCCCTCAAACAAATGGTTCATGAAGCCAAGCAGCCACTTTCTCTACTAACCACACCTAACTGCTCCCTGTGATATTCCGATTTGTAGGGAAACCCATACCTTGATCTCAAAAATAGTTTCCTCTGTACTTTTTCCCCATGTCGACGTGAAACACATTAGTCTCGCATCCAGGTATAAATCCTGATTAGTTGTCTCGACTCCCAACTCTCTTTCACCTTTAGAACTAAATGGACAGGTTATAGAATAACCTGTTCTCAATCTGATCTTTCAGCTCCATTCTGGGACTTTGGGAAACTCAGAGTCTATTAACTGTGAACCCAACTGCTGTCTCCACCCATGAATACTATACACTATCACCCCAGTAACACAAATTGGCTTTCCTTTGATCTTCAAACACCTCAGGCCTGTTGCCAAGCAAATTTCAGACTGTGTCTTATGAACACCACCACCCACCCTACACCTCTCTCTGTTTGCCAGTTTACCTTAATTAAAGATACAATTCCAAAGTTTATCCCAAATTCCATAATTTTATAAACTTCATAATAGTAACATGTTTTGAAAATATTCTGTTCATTTTTGGGATGTGAACATTGCTGGAAAGGCAGCTTTTATTGCCCATTCCTATCTGCCAAGCAGGTAGTGATAAGCTGCTTTGTGAACTGCTGCCGTCCACAAGGTCTTGGTACATCTACAATGTAGTGAGGGAGGGAGTTCTAGGATTTAGACCCAGTGAAGATCAAGAAACAGCAATACATTTCCAAATAAGGATGGTATGTGACTTGACAGAGGTCCTTGTAGGTAATGATGGTCCCACATATCTGCTGCTCCTCTTCTAGGGAATGGATGCTGCAATTGTGAAGGTACTCTAAAGGAGCCCTGGGAAGTTGCAACAGTGCATCTTGTAGATGTTATTTATACATGATTGCCACTGTGCACTACTGCTGGAGGGGACAAATGTTCAAAGTGGAGGACAGGGTGAAAATCAAGCAGGTTGTTTTATCCTGGATGGTATTGATCTTCTTGAGTGCTGTTGGAGATGCGTTCATCCAAGTAAGTGGATAGTATTCCATCGCACACAGATAATGGACTGACTTTGCAAATTGACAAAGTAAGTTATTCATTACAGAATTCCCAGCCTCTGACCTGTTCTTGCAGCTGCAGTATTTAAATGGCTGGTCAAGTCAAGCTTCTGGTCAACGATAGTCTGAAAATGTTGATGGTGAGGGATTCAGTGATGATAATACCACTGACTGTCAAGAGGACAGAATTAAGTTTCACCTGCTGGATACGATCATTTCTCGTTACTTGTCACTTACAAAACCATAAATGAACAGATTGCTTTAGTTCCATTCTCAATACTTCAGAAACTAAGTATTGTGCAATCAACAAACATCCCCTGTCATTCTAACTTCCCCTTTGAAATTCATGTTTGGACCATGGCTGTGATGAGGTTTGATGCCAAGTGGCTCGGCCAAACAGAGCATCGATCAGCAGAATATTGGTGACCAAGTCTGCTTGAAAGTGCCTTCCATCACTTCGCTGAAGATTAAGAGCAGATTTATAGAGGAGTAATTGGCAAAATTGGATTTGTGCTGCTTTTTCTGGACACATCTTGGCAATTATCAACTTGGACAGGTAGATCAAGTAGTGTAAGCAAGAGTGCAGTGGTAAGATAGGGAAAAGGGCAATTATTAGCATGTTTTTAATTTAGTCAATATTGGATTTGAGAGAGGCAGAAACATAACTATTCTTAAAAAAAAGGGGAACAGCGTATGGAAATTTGCACAACTTGACATATCTCACTGAAATAGGATGAGGCGTGGAAAAAGGGTGAAAAGGTTGTGTGGAACTACAAACGGAGATTGGACTTTTTGAAGTAAAACTATATTTTTGCTGACTGCTTACTGATAGCTAGTCATCTAAATTTGAACTGCCTTCTTATTAAATACTTGATCATGTAAAACATTTCACTAACAGCTCACACATCACTCACAGACAGTGGTTGCTTCACTTTTGCTGCTACGTGGATGTTGCAAAATAACCTCCATAAGATTCAAGTGGCTATTTCCATAAGGAGATTGATTGCATAATTCAGTCAGTCTTGAGCAAATTTCTCTACAATTAGGATTCGAGCGAACATGTTTTCACTTTGTAACAGTGTTTATACCAGATATTAAATGCAGAAATAGAAATTTTAAAAATTCTTTGTTGGTAAAACACCATTTGTTGCCCATCTTGAACTGAGTGGCAGTTACGATTCAGCCACATTGCTGTGAAACTAGAATCCCATGCAGGCCAGACCAGGAAAGGCTGATCGGCTTCTTTCCAAAAGAACATCAGTGAACCAGATAGGTTTTTAATGACAATCTGTGAGTGTTTAATGGTCACCCTTACTGTAATTTTTATTATATTTAAATTCTATCAGCTGCCATGGTGCAATTTGAAACCCTGTTTCCAGAGCATTAGTCTAGGATCACTTGTCCAGTGACATCACCATTAAGACACGATCTCCCTGTTCGCGAACCATGCAAGTGCTAACATGTTATGAAGAAAACATGCACTGTGAAGTTAGTGTTCAAATACCTTTCATGAGAGTTTTTGTATAGGAAGTTCTCCTGCTGTAATCAGCTTAGTGGTCACTAGAATTCAGCATTCCAGAGATTGAGTGCTTTGGGCACACTTACCAGTTTTGTAGAGTTATTACAGGCAATCTCCAACAATCAAACCGTCAGTTTCAGAGAAGCACACTTACAGCATAAAACCAAGGCGAGTCAATATGATTGAAATGCCTGTCACTACACATCTCAAGCATCTGGAAATATTACAACACATAATTTCTGTTTTTATCAATAATTGACAGAACAAACTCTGCTTCTCCAGTGTATATACTACATACATTCTAATCAGTCATGTCATGCCATTATCAACTGTGACCCTGTTCCGTCTGTCTTATATAACTAATACTTATGGGGCTGACTATAGCCCTAAAAATTAATTTCATAAGTTAAGGGCTCTTGGACATGTGCAATTTAATATTTTTACATTGTAAACTTAAGTTCCCATCATTCAAAAAGACTTGTTTGTCTCTAATATTGAAACTCTCCCATCATTTACCTCATCAACCAAGTCAATTCTCCTCCAGAGCTCTCCCTGCCTTATCCTGGAGTAAAATCTTGTTCTACTTTCTTTCCTGTCTCCCAACATGCCCTCTTTGAACTCATCTTGTCCATGTCTGTTTCTTCAGCCTTAAGCCCACTAAACTGATCAACATTCAATCCCTCTGGCTATCAAACAAGTTGTGATTTTAAGTGATTCTCTCCCCGCTCCTCTCCACAATACCCCCACACGTCCAGTACTGTTTTTCACTCTTTCAAAATAAACATCATTTTCATGTCTGATCATAGTGCATTGCTTGTCCTTCCTACTGTCTTTGACAATAGAACACACCATCTTCCTCCAATATCGCTCTTCCATTGTACAACTCAATAGATCTACTCTTGCTTTGATGTAGCAGCAGCAGACAGTCACCTCCAGAGTCCTTCAACTTTCTCATCGACAGTCACATCTTTTGTAGACTTAGTTCCAATCTTGGACTTACATATATACTTGCTTTTACTCACCAACCAATTGGCAAACAAAACACATTTTAAGACCTGGTTCTCATCATTTCAGGAAAATTTGAAACTCTGCGATTTGCAATTGAAGAAGAGTAGCCTATTTAAAAAGAACTGCCATAAAGCGCAATACCATATTTCAGTTTAATATACAAACTTTGGACTATCACCTAAAAATATACAGGTGAATAATTCTTTTTGGGGCGTAATCATAGTAACTATACATCAGAAGATTTAAATAGTTGTAAATGTATTATACAAACCACAACTTGAGTTTTAAATAGAATTTCACTACAGAGTAGTCAAACAGCCTTAGTAGCAAAGAAGTGGTCATTAAAGCTCGTGTTCATCACTACAATCTTCATAGAGACCAATTTTTAAAAAGAAATATAAATTTACATAGTTGCAAGGATGAGAAAAGATTTCACAATTTGAAACTTTTACCGTAACAGAAGACTATATCTTAGGTTTACCCATCCCGCCTCTGGATTGTTAAAGTGTGGACATACTATCAAAGATGCGGGTCAGGACCCTGTGGAAGTTCTGATGTGTGGATCTATGTGGAAATTGCCCCGGACATTTCAACTTCTGATGAACAATTTCGCTGCTCCCTGGAACCCTCCTCAAATGCCAACGACAGAGCTGGAGTCAGAGAATTCAGAAAGTTCTGCAGCAGTTAGCTAGGTAGTTACTCAGAAAATCTTACGAACACATTAATATCTATTCTAACATATGGGTTACTACACAAGTGATACACCCTTCCCCCCTGTCAATCACCTCCCCCCAACTCACTAAACAGTATCTAGTGCTCAGAGGCGTGACTTGTCTTCCCCTAACTCTTCTCCGTTCCGACAGAGTGCCATGATGAACTCTGCACTGCAACCTTCTATTCTGGTCACCTTCTCCCCCTACACTCAACGAGATAATCCATCAAATTTCTAGCCCTCTTCAGCACTGAAGAGTCATATGGACTCCGAATGTCAACTCCACTTCTCTCTCCACAGATGCTGACAGACCTGCAAAGTTTTCATTTGCATTATATAGTAAACCTCAGCCAAAGGGATGAAAGCATGCATGTCTGGGAACATGGGGACACTCACTGTGAGCCCAGGAGTCAAGGTGTAAACGGTCTGTATTGTAGTTGCTGTGCCTGTGTAAAGTTTTACCTCGTTGTTGTTTAAATAAATCACTCCATGGTTACAGCAGCTTCCTCGATACCTCATGCATTGGCGATGAGAATAAATTGGACTACAATTGTGACTTACAGAAGCCAAGGGGAAAGAGTCTGCCATCGCAGGTCTCCAAAGGAAAGAGGTCTCTGCAGTAACCATGAATGAAAAATAATACCACTAATTAGGAAAATTCAATCCTTTTGACCAAGGATGTGAAGACTGGGACCAATACATTGAGAGGCTGCAGTATTTGTTCATGGCTAATGATATTATTGGGAAAGACGAACAAAAACTCATCTTACTTATGGTATGCAGACTTGAAAGAATTAAAAATTACACAAGTTTAAAAATCACAAACTGCAAGCAGTCACAAACATAAAGCGATATGCAGATGACAGGTTTTGATTAAAGTAAGTCCAGTTAAGGCTCATGGACTATCTAATCAAAAGAAGAAACAACATAGAGGTTAAGGTACCATTGATTAGAGATGTAGCTATCATTTCTTGATGATATAAGTTTTAATTGGCCATTATACCCTGATGTATGCATGATATAACCATAACTATGATTGGATAGAGATAAATTCTATTCCGTTATTGATATATGCTAATTATTTGTAATCAAAGCTGAGCCTTGAATTACCTTTTTTTTCTGATTTTTCACTCTGAATGCCTTGGGGCTGCACAGTGTCACAGTGGTGGGGCAGCACAGTGGTTAGCACTGCTGCCTCACAGTGCCAGGGACCCAGGTTCGATTCTCAGCTTGGGTCACTGTCTGTATGGAGTTTGCACATTCTCCTCATGTCTGCATGGGTTTCCTCTGGGTGCCCCAGCTTCCTCCCACAGTCCAAAGATGTGCCGATTAGGTGGATTGGCCATTCTAAATTGCCCCTTAGTGTCAGGGGGACTATCTAAGGTAAATACATGGGGTTATGGTAGTAGGGCCCAGGTGAGATTGTGGAAGGTACAGACTCAATGGGCCAAATAGCCTCCTTCTGCACTGTAGGATTCTATGATTGGACATTCAGGTCCTGTAGCTGGTTATAGTAAAGATCATCTTGAAACCACTCTTACTTTGTTTGGCTACTTAAGGGGAACAATAGTTTTTAAATACAACAAGAAAACCAATGTAACAGCCCTTAACAGGAGTCCAGACTTGTAACCTCATTTAAAGTTCAACTTCTCCAAAGGTTCCAGGTCAGGTGGTGGCGTTAGTAAAAGAGCATTATAACTGCAGACCCTCTTACTACATTGCAAGGCGATCAATTTAATTGAATCCAGAGGAGACAATTTCTGCATTTACTACAAGACTTTGTCAAACAGCTGAGCATTATGAATTTGGTTCTTCATCAAGTGACATGTTACGCAGTCGTTTGGCTTGCAGCATTAATAAGCTGAATATCCAAAGGAAGTTTCACAACACCAGGTTAAAGTCCAACAAGTTTATTTGCTAACACAAGCCACTAGATTTCAGAGCGCTGCCCCTTCATCAGGTAACTGAAGTCGATGACTATCTCCTTCGTTTTATTGACATTGAGGAAGAGATTATTGTTATCACACCAGTTCTCTAGATTTTCTGTCTCTTTCCCGTAGTCTGTCTCATTGTTTGAGATCCAACCCAACTGAAGGAGATAGTCATCGATATAGAGATACATCTTCTGAGAAAGTAGAGGCATTGATGGGCTTTCTTAACTACAGTGTTGGCATGGGGGGACCAGGACAGGTTGTTGGCGATCAGGACACCTAAAAACTTGAAGCTCTCGACCTTTCTACTTCGTCCCCATTGATGTAGATAGGGGCATGTTCTCCTTTATGCTTCCTGAAGTTGATAACAATCGCCTTCATTTGTTGATATTGAGGGACAGATTATTGTTGCCACACCAGTTTACCAAATTCTCTACTTCATTCCTGTACTCTGTCTCGTCATTGTTTGAGATCCGACCTACTACGGTAGTGTCGTCAGCAACTTTGAAAATCAAGTTGGCGGGTAATTTGGCCACACAGTCATAGGTGTGTAAGTAGTATAGCAGGGGGCTGAGAACAGCCTTATGGGGCATTGGTATTGGGGATGATCGTGAAGGAGATGTTGTTGCCTATCCTTACTGATCGTGGTCTGTGGGTTAGGGAGTTCAGGATCCAGTCACAGAGGGAGGAGCTGAGGCCCAGGCCACAGAGTTTGGAAATGAGTTTTGTAGGAATAATGGTGTTTAAGGCTGAGTTGTAGTCAATAAATAGGAGTCTGACATAGGTGTCTTTGTTATCTAGGTGATCCAGGGTGGAGTGCGGGGCCAGGGAGATGGCGTCTGCTGTGGACCTTTTGCGGCGGTAGGCAAACAGTAGTGGATCCAGGTGGTCCGGGAGGCCGGAAATGATTTGTGCCATGACTAACATTTTGAAGCACTTCATAATGGTGGATGTCAGCTACTGGATGATATCCATTAACGTACACTGCTTGGCTTTTCTTTGGTACTGGGATGACGGTCGTCTTCTTGAAGCAGATGATTTCTATGGTTCTACAATATTGAGACAATTTTGAGATTTGGATAATCATCTTTAGAGGAAGAATTCCAGAATTTTGTACTAACCAACAGTCTCCCGCACATCCACACTGCATCCCATTACCTGGGCTCAAATGGCTAGCAGAAAGAGCGGTACAAACCTTTAAATTGCAATTTTAAAAAAGCCAGATAGGCCACTGCAATTTAAGCTGGCCAATTTCTTTCTTTCTGAAGGGCCTGTTCCTCTGCTGTACTGTTCTTTGTTCTTACATGTTAAAGTGAACTTGAAGAACTTTTAAATCAGCTGAGCTCATTTAGAAACAGAATGAAATCCAGAAAAATGTGTGTTGGGAAAAAACACCTATTCCAATCAGCACAAAGATATTGTGTGCGCACCATCCTTTCACTGCTCAGGAATTTCCCTCAAAGATGCAAAGTCAAAATAGGTATACGTATAACAGCATAAGTTAAAAAATAACACCTGAGTACTTGTTAAGTGATAACTACCTGATGATCAATGCGATAATCAGAAAAAGACAAGCTTACAATTTGGATGGGATATTTCAATTGAGGGCACTTATTTTTTTAAAAATCCTTATGAACTTACAAACATATAGTATAGTGCTCTCGGTCATGGATGTATGTTTTGAGTCCACCAATATTCTAAAAATTGAGGACTTCAATGCCAAATTACCACGTTAGATCTCAGTTACGCCTACCAGCAGCTGGAGTACCACACAAAGGATTACGTCAGTACACCCTTTTACCCTTTGGAATCTCACCGGCATGTGTCATTTTCCAGAATATAATCAAAAGTTTATTTCAAGGCATTCCAAAGTCATGGTGTACCTGGATCATGTTCTAATTATGGGAGCGTCTCTTGAGGAACATAGGACAAACTTAGAGGAGGTTCGAAGATTTAAAGAAGCAGTCATCTATTTGAAACGAAAAATTGCATTTTCCAGGTGGATGAAGGTACATACTTGGGCTTCGGGTTAGACAATAAAGGTCTATATCCTTTGGAGGATAAGATTAAAGGCATTAAGGGATTGGCGCAGCCTAAAAATTTCTCCTAGGACTGGTGAATTACTTTAAAAGATTCTGACACAACATACCTACAATTTTAGCCCCACTTCAACTTTTGAAGAAGCATCAGAGATGGAAATGGAGAGAAGCACAAAAAAAGAGGCATTTGCAAAGATAAAGCACACTTAACAGCCGTTGGCAGTGTTTGTACACTTTGATTCAAATAAACATTAAGGGGTTATGGTGATACGTCACAGATATGGAGTGGGAGTAAATATCTGATAGAGTAGGGAGGCATTTGTGTCAAGAATTTTATCAGATGTTGAGTCGGGTGATAATTTATGCAAGGAAGGTATTTTGTCTATGTATACATATATATAGTAGATATTTCACACCATTGTATTAAATCACAAGTCATTGTTGGGTTTACTCTGCAAGGTGCAGATATGGGCTTTATTGCTAGCTGCATACAGCTACTCTACTCTTGGCATAGGCCAGGAACACAAATATCAAATGTGGACATGTTCAGCTGCTTCCCTCTGCTGCAAACAGTACCATCACTACCTATACCACAAGAAATTGTGTTACCGTTGCATCTGATGGAGACTTTGATGGTCTCAGCTACATTTAAAATTTGGACTGAAAGAGACCCAATGTTGTTAAGAGTATGGTGATGCAAAGATGGTGATGAGATAAGTCAGAGCAAATTAGACCTTTCCAACAGCACAGGATGGAGATATTATCTGAGCACAGCATGTTATTGTGGGAGGCTCATGTTATGGTGCCACCCTAGGGGCAACAACTTTTATTACAGGAATTGCATGATGCTCATCCCGGACAAAGTAGGATGAAAGCACTAGCCCAAATTTACGATTGATGGCCATTGATAAAGAAAGCAAAAAAATGGTCAGTAGGAAGCGTAGTGGAGAACATGCCCTGTCTACATCAAAGGGGACGAAGTAGAAATGTTCGAGAGCTTCAAGTTTTTAATTGTCCAGATCACCAACAACCTGTCCTGGTTCCTCCCATGCTGACACTATAGTTAAGAAAGTTCACCAATGCCTCTACTTTCTCAGAAGATTAAGAAAATTAGTCATGTCAACAACGACTCACAGCAACTTCTCCGGATGCACCATAGGAAGCATTCTTTTTGGTTGTATTACAACTTGGTATGGCTCTGCTCTGCCCAAGATTGTAAGAAACTACAAAAGGTTGCGAATGTAGACTAATCCTTCATGCAAACCAGCCTCCCCTCCATTGACTCTGTCTACACTTCCAGCTGCCTCAACAAAGCAGCCAGCATAATTAAGGATGCCATGCACCCAGACATACTCTCTTCCACTTTCTTCCATTGGGAAAAAGACAAAAATCTGAGGTCCTGTGTCAACTGACATTCAATAACTCCTTCCCTGCTGTCATCAGATTTGAATGATCTATTTCACACTAAATTGATTTTTCTCTACATCCTAGCTATGACTGTAACACTACATTCTGCACTCTCTTTGAATGGTATGCTTTGTCTGTATAGCGTGCACAAAACAATATTTTTCACTGATAATACATGTGACAACAATAAATCAAATCAAAGAGCTGTGAAACCCAGAAGTCATTGATGCCACTGGCAAATATGCATCCATGGGAGTGGCTGGGTCCGCCATGCTCAATACTGCACACAGACTTCACAGGATTGTTCATGGGACATATGTTCCTCATCCTGGTTGATGCTCATTCTAAATGGTTGATGGCTAATTAATGGAAGACCACAATAGCCACAGCCACCACTGATAAGTAGCAGTTGATTTTCTGCTATCCATGGCATCCCAAAGGTCTTCGTGTCAGACAATGGCACAGCATTGACAGCAGACGAGTTTCAAAAATTTAAGTCAAACGGTAAATGCCACATTTGGTCTGCCTCTTACCGCCCAGCTTCCAACGGTTTATCATAATAACCTGGACAAACATTCAAATCGTCTATGAAAAAGCATAGGCCACTGACTTTATGTTTGACAAGTTTTTTGTTGTCATATAGTACTACACCAAATGCAATCACAGGGGTTACACCAACTGAAGTACTGATGGGATGCTCCTTATGAAGATCTGGTGTTTCCAGATTTGGTGGGAGGGTGGAGGCCAGGCAAGCGTCCCAGAAAGAAAACCATGACCCAAGTGGATGATTTAGTTATGGCCAGGAATGTGACAGCTGGACCAACATGGGCAGCCAGCAAAGTTGGAGAAAGAACAGGATGCATCTCCTAGGCTGTAGAAGTACAGGCCATTGTGTAAAAACGCATGCGGGTCTGAAGAGAGTTGGGCCTATCACAGGGGAACAACAGGTATGTCCTACGGTACGGTTGTGCCCTGCTGTGGGCTCATGTTTGCCAGTTGCTGATCCAGGGATTCTTGTTGTTAATGTGAAGCTGAGGCAACCCACGAATTCCAAAGCTGAGGAGGCAGTAGCTATTGAGGAGGATGTCAACTTCAGATAGATAGATGAACTGCCTTTTGCAGCTGTCTGCCCAGATTTTTTTACTCTCAGAAGTACCCAGTATGGAGTTGAGAGTCCAAAAATCTCCAGATTGATTGACTGACTTTGTTTTGAGTTTTCCCTTGGGTGTCCCTGATTTCTTGTTGTGCCCTGCTTGCCTATGTTCATTGACATTCTTTTTGTTTCATTGATAGGTGGACTGAGGGGCTAGGGGGAAAGAAATGTGGCAATGTGATCCCTTTAAGGGGTGATCCTTTGAGGGCTACATAGCTGGCCCGACCCTATGGAGAGGCCATACGGAAGCCAAGCCAACCATGAGAAGGAGCACATATTCTGGAGCAGGGAGGAACCTCAGTTGGAGCCAGAGAGAAGAAAATAGACATATATTCCAGCTTTGTCAGACCCATATTTGTATGCATATATAGTTGTTAATAAATCAATTATTGCTTGAAGCCACAATGAGTTGCCTTCAAAATTACTAGTTACTCTCATTTAGGACAAATTAAATTAATTGGTACTAACACACATCATGACTTAAAATGAATATTATTTGCCAATTGAATGCAAGCATAGACCTGGCTTGACTGGCAGCACTCATTTTTATCAACTCCCACTAAAAAGTCACCATAGTTCCAGGAGACCATCCATATTGGTCAAGGTGTTTCATTTTAAATTAGACAATAAACCAAGGTCTGTTTGCCAGCTAGATGTGGAGATGCCAGTGTTGGACTGGGGTAAACACGGTAAGAAGTCTCACAACACCAGGTTAAAGTCCAACCAATTTATTTGATAGCTTTCGGGGTTTGCTCCTTCGTCAGGTGAGTGGAGAGTGCCAGCTAGATGGACAGAAAATATATATAGTAATGTTTGAAAGTTGATCTCTCTCACTGACCAGACCACAATTCCCTGCAACAGTCACTAACAGTTGATTCCATTGTTATTTGGTGGACCTCTATGCAAATTGTCTGCTTCATATGGCCAATATTATTAAACTAATCCATCATCTGTAAAGTGTTTAGTTAGTTCCAATAAATCACCTGCAATGGGAACACACATTGTCACCCAGACGTTGTGACACTGGGGAGGCTGGAATGCATCATTGCCCCTGGGAATATCACTTTAATCTGCTAGATTTTCTTTAAAGCTTTTTTAATGCTACAGTGGTTCTTCATCTTTGGCAATCTTTCAGTTGGGTAAAAAGAGACATAAATTTAAGTTCTTAAATGTAGAACTTCTGTAACTCCACTGCAGTTATTGCTTCAATCAACAAACCAAAGAGCCTTCCACAAATAAATTACTGAATTTAAGTAAATACATTGAAGGTGCAGAAAGTTTTCACCTTGACCTGGAAGCTACATTTGCCACTGCGAACTGCTTCTTCATCAGTCTGCCACTGGTGTGGTCGGCTTGATTCTGGAACATAGATGTCTTTCTTACGCCTGAAGCTCTGTCGTAGCTTGTTCATTTTTGACCACTCACTTCCTACCAAAGGGAAAAAAAATGCATGTTAACTTGCGGCCCACTGAACATATTATGTTATTACTTTTTCCTGACAACAGTCACCCTACCACCAGAACAAATTACTTCTTAATGTGATGAACAGAAAATCAAGACTTTATTTTGTTAATGAATCAAAATCATATTCCATTATGACAGTGCCAATTAATCAAAGAAAGCAAATTACTCATCTAATCTTCAAAATCAACTTAACCAATTTCTCATTGCACAACCTGAACCAATATCATACATACATATGGACAACAAATATAATCACACATGCGAAGTTCCCAGCAAAGTGTTCACATTGTAGCAAATATATTTTCTCTAAAACAAAGAGATCTTTCCCCTATTCCCTTGCTTTTGTCTTCAGTGGATTTTCACAGTAACTTCATTGCAGTTTTAGTGCAAGCCTACTTGCAACACTAATAAATAAACTAAACTTTTCTGGCATCTCACACAGCATCCAGTCCACCTGCTTCCAACACTGCTACTGAATCATGAAAAGCAATTCCATTGTGAAGGAACCAGAGGATCAGTCCTTAATAGATGTCCTTGGAAAGCAGGAACCAAGAGTGATTTTTCCTGCCTACTGCAGTGCTGTCAACTCTGGTTTGAAATACCTGAACAGTAGAGTCAAAAATGACTCCAATGACCATTCCTTCCTGTACAGAAATATACTGGCTTCATGTGGGCCAAAATACAACCACAGGCATAAATACCTCCGCCAAGGCACAAATCATCGTTCTACTCTATTGTGCCATTTTTACAGCATTTTCCTGAAATAAATTCCGTGGGGTGAATGGTAGAAAAAATGGTGATCAGATGGATGATTTATATCTGCAATGAACTGAGACATTGTGCAAGTCCTTCCTTCTTTCAAAATTAAATGAGGACCTTTGAGATGCAGATTTGATTTTAAAAAAAGGTTTATGCCACAAATAATAACCAGCACCCAATGTTCAGGCAAAGTTTGCTTTTCCCTTCAAAACTGATTTAATTGCCAGCCAGCCTCTCAAACACCCCATTCCTTTCAAAATAAGTTCCTATTCCTCACCAAGGTCCTAGAGCAGGTGATTGCCACCCTGTTTTCCCTCAGTGATTACAAGCATGGAATGAAATCCCACAGCATTCAGCACAACTCACCACATCAGTCAGCCCCAGCTTTGTCCACTCTATCCCACTTCCCTTTCAAATCAGGTCTATCAATAAGAGAAGGACTTTAATTGCTGGGAAACATTGAAGTGCAGCTTGACCGTTCGTAAATACAGTACGAGTAAAAGTGAAGTAAAATGAGCATTATTTTCCCCTAGCCTTTCTCCCATCTCTTTAAGGTGATAAGTCTCTGAATTTCATGGTTGTTAATAGAACATAGAACATTACAGCGCAGAACAGGCCCTTCGGCCCACAATGTTGCGCCGACCAGTTACAAAAACAATGACCCACTAGCCTATACCAATCCCTTTTCATCCATAAACCTATCCATAGATCTCTTAAACGCCCCCAAACTAGGCGCATTTACAACTGCAGCAGGCAGGGCATTCCAATCCCTCACCACCCGCTGGGTAAAGAACCTACCCCTGACATCCGTCCTGTAGCTACCCCCCCTTAATTTAAAGCCATGCCCCCTCGTGCTAGATTTCTCCATCCGAGGAAAAAGGCTATCACTATCCACCCTATCTAAACCTCTAATCATCTTATATGTTTCAATAAGATCCCCTCTTAGCCGCCTTCTTTCCAACGAAAACAACCCTAAATCCCTCAGTCTCTCCTCATAGGACCTCCCCACCATACCAGGCAACATCCTAGTAAACCTCCTCTGCACCCTCTCCAAAGCCTCCACATCCTTCTTGTAATGTGGGGACCAGAACTGCACACAGTACTCCAAGTGCGGCCGCACCAGAGTAGTGTACAGTTGCAACATGACGCTGCGACTCCTAAATTCAATCCCCCTACCAATAAACGCCAAGACACCGTATGCCTTCTTAACAACCTTATCTACTTGATTCCCAACTTTCAGGGATCTATGTACACATACACCTAGACCCCTCTGTTCATCCACACTATTCAAAGTCCTCCCGTTAGCCCTATACTCGACACATCTGTTGCTCCTACCAAAGTGAATTACCTCACACTTCTCCGCATTAAATTCCATCCGCCACCTCTCGGCCCAGCTCTGCAACCTATCTAAGCCTCCCTGCAGACTATGACACCCTTCCTCACAATCTACCACACCTCCGACTTTGGTGTCATCAGCAAATTTACTAATCCACCCAACTATACCCTCATCCAGATCATTAATAAAGATTACAAACAACAGTGGCCCCAAAACAGATCCCTGAGGCACACCACTTGTAACCGAACTCCATGATGAATATTTACCATCAACCACCACCCTCTGTCTCCTATCTGATAGCCAATTCCTGATCCAACTTCCTAGATTACCCACAATCCCATACATCTGCATTTTCTGCAGAAGCCTACCATGGTGAACCTTATCGAACGCCTTACTAAAATCCATATATACCACGTCAACTGCCTTGCCCCTTGGTTGTTGGCAGTAATTTGTTAATTCAGTTGTGAAGGTCGTCCCAGCTGACTTTGATCTATCCTCACCCAATATCCACAGGCAGTCACCTCAACAGTAGTACTTGAAAAGCTATCATCTTGGCTGATATTTCCTGACAATTGCATCAGTCCGAAATAATTCTGACATTATTAGCCAACTACAATCAAACCTGGCACCGGGACAGCACTTTACTCATGCTGTTTGGCCTTTACTCAAAAAAAGATCAGTTTGAAAAATAATTTTCCAAGGAACAGATAAAATTAGTTGCGCTACCTTTTCCCATCTTGCAAACAACTGTAACATTAGGTATAAGGAATGCTCCAAATCCCTTCCATGGACTGCAGCAGTTCTAGAGGGCAATTAAGGATAGGCAATAAATGCTGGCCTAAATCAACAACTCAGCAGCAGCAGAGATCAACTGAGTGCACCTCATTATCTTTGCACAGTCAAGCAGTACCAGAGCAAAAACGTGGCTTTTACAAGGGGTGCAGAGTTATTTTTGAACAGTTTGTAACAGCCTGAGCACCAAGATTAAATTACAGCCCTGCAAAAACATTTACAGATATTACCCATGACGATATGCTTGGTTAATTAATGTGGGGCCATTTTGTCAAGCATTAGCACCCATCAACTTGATGATTAAGAGCATTTATGAATTCTTCAGATTTTAGAAGCAAAAATACTGTTCATTATTATGAAATTTTGCAGCAATAAATGTTGCTTTGCAATCAGCCTCAAAAACCACAAGATTGTCAACTTGAAGTTCAGTAATTCTACAGGATTTAGTCTCAAAATTAAAAGCAAAATGAATGTTTTTTAATTAACAAAAATATAAAAGAACATTAAGTATTGGACAAGGAGGAGAGATACTAAGCCTCAAATTCTGCTTCACACACAGCTAACATCCATTTTGAAACATCAGTTCCACTGGTCGGCGCAACATCGAGGGCTGAAGGGCCTGTACTGCACTGTAATGTTCTAAAGCTTTTTAGTCACTTTCATACAACTTGATTGTTAATTTCAATCCGCCTGCCTGAAATGAAAGCTATCTTGTGCTTTCCAAATAACATTTCACATGCTTAAAACAGGTTACAATGTAACTCCTAACTTATATTTCTGCATCATAGAATTATTTTCCCTGATAATATGCTGTCAATCTAACCAGAACTGACTATTGATTATATATTTAGTTTGACAGAATTGCGAACAGACAAAATTATTCCACACACCATTTTAATCATTTCTTTCCACATTCAACCAGAACGTGGCACCATCTGAGATACACAGGTGTCTACTCTGTTGAAACTCTTGCAAACAACTGAACATTAACCATTTCAACTAAAATTAAAGTTCACTGCACCATTTAAACCCTGTTGTCAGAATTGGGATTCCATTATAGATACGGTGAAGAGCATTGTACAGGCATGTATTATGTATTTCATACCCAACATGTCTAACATATTACAAACTCCATTACCTTACTCCTCTGAGAACAGAGGAGTTCAAAAAGTGAGTGCTATTAATAATTAGTAAATTTAAATTTTAGAACTACTGCAGTGTTTTGGCTTTTGAAGTCTACAGCCCTGATTAAACCCAACCACCTGCACAATTCCTCAAAACTGTAAAACATCAAAGCCACCACACTGCAATTCCAGGCCAACTTGGAGCTTGTTTCTCTGCTCAGTGCAGAGAACATGTTTTTTCGACTGTACTGTGGGTGCTAATAAGTAATTTCCCAAATCCCGATGGTGAATTGCAGCGAGACCTGGGGGCGCAAGTGCACAAGTCTTTGAAGGTGGCAGTGCAAGTGGAGAGCGTGGTGAAGAAAGCCTATAGAACGTTAGCCTTTATCGGAAGGGGTATAGAATATAAGAGCTGGAGTCTAATGTTGCAGTTGTACAGAACGTTGGTTAGGCCGCATTTAGAGTACTGCGTCCAGTTCTGGTCGCCTTACTACCAGAAGGACGTGGAGACTCTGGAGAGAGTGCAGAGGAGGTTTACCAGGATGTTGCCTGGTATGGAAGGACTGGGTGATGAGGAAAGATTGAAGAAATTGGGGCTCTTTTCCCTTGAAAGACGCCGACTGAGGGGGAATCTAATAGAGGTATATAAGATTATGAAGGGTATAGACAGAGTAAACAGAGGTAAGCTGTTTCCTATGATAGAGACACATAGGACAAGGGGCCATGGACTTAAGGTGAGGGGGGAGAGATACAACACAGACATTAGAGGGAGGTTTTTCACACAGAGGGTAGTGGGGGTATGGAATGCTCTGCCAAGTAAGGTGGTGGAGGCAAACACGCTAGAGTCATTTAAGAGTAACTTAGACAGGCATATGAGTGGGTTGGAGATGGGTGGATATAGGAGATTGTTTTAAATAAGGGTCATTAGCATTGGGGCGTCCCTGGTGAGTTAAATGGATATGGTACAACAATAATGTTTTTTTTTCCTTTTCATTCACAGGTTTTAAGTCAGTCCGCCTTGTGTCCAACGAGGGGCTTACACACGATGGGTCGTACTGGGGCTGCTCTTGGTTGTTCCGAGATTGGCCTAGTGCTTCATGTCATTAGTGTGTGCCTAAACTGGACCAGATACTGGGCAAGATGACAGCTCAGTGACTATCACTGATTGCTGTGCAGACACATGGATTTGGGCCGGTGTCTGTCGGAGTTTGTGCATTCTCCCTGTGCTTGCGCGGGTTTTCTCCGGGTGCTCCGGTTTCCTCCCACACCCCAAAGATGTGCTGTTAGGCTGATTGGCAGTAATAAATTGTCCCTAAATCAGTTTCCCTCAATCTGGATGGCCATAAAACATTAGACAAGGGTCATGGGTGGAGAGGGGGACTGGTGGTGTTGAGATGGCGGCGCGGGCTCGTTGGGCCGAAGGGCCTGTTTCCCGGGCTGTTTTTGTTCTTTGTGAACCTGCAGCTAAGAGAATTCCTGACCTTATGTTCACTCAGAGGGTGGTGAGTGAATGGAATCGGCTGCCGTCAGTGGTGGTGGAGGCGAATTCGCTGGGGTCTTTTAAAAGACTTCTGGATGAGTATATGGGGTTTTATGGGATTGGGGGTTATAGATAGGTGTTGATGTGATCGGCGCAACTCGTGGGCCGAAGGGCCTGTTTGTGCTGTAGTGTTCTATGTTCTATGAAGCTGAAAAGTTATAAAATTGGATTGAGCCAAGGGATACGTAAACAAGGCTTCAAACGCAGAGTGCAACTTTGAACATAGCAAGTGGCTTTTTAGGTCAAAAACAGCTCTCAGCTGTTGCTACCTTATGCTGCAGGTGGTTTTTAGGTCAAATAAAACAGCTCTCAGTTGTTGCTACCTTACGATCATAAATCTATGATTAACACAAAAAAGGGACAGCCAGCACGGAATAATTAATCACATCCATGACATACAATTTAACTTTGGGAGAGGAAAAACAGAGCAAGTGAAAGGAGGATTGAAATAACTTAATAACGAAGCAATGCAAATTTCTACCATTGTTGTAAAAATCACACTGTTCTGGATATTGCAGAGAAATGGGCATATAACTAACTGGTAAATTAATTTCCAGGTGTGAGGTGGTGCAATTTAGTAACAAGAGTAAGAACGCCATATGATGGGAGTGCAGGTTATATACAAGTTCAGGTCACCCATGATAGTATTGAAATCTGAGGGGTTCTATGATTTATTCCTGCTCTGATTTCTAAAGCACCATGATTCCTCTAAGAGTCTAAATGACGTAAATGAACAAAGGGATCGAGTACATTATTAAGAAGTAACAATCCAAGTTAATAAAGCCATAAAAAAGACAACAAAGCAAAGGTGTAATTTCTAGACAGAACATCCCCCCTAGATCTTCCGTTATAATCCTGCCCACCAAATCTAGACATCCTTAGACACTAAAGGGCAACGTAACATGATCAATCCACCTAACCTGCACATTTTTGAACTATGGGAGGAAACAAAGCATCTGGAAGAAATCCACGGCGACGCAGGGAGAACATGCATACTCCATACAGGCACCCAAGGCCGGAATCGAACCAGGGTCCCTGACACTGAGATAACAGAGCTAACCACTGTGCCACCCTGTCAGATAGAGTTGAAAAGCAGAAAAATTATGTTAAACTTACTTTCCAAGCCACACACTTGGATCTATATTGCTGCTCCTTCATTGTCATTTGGTTAAAATCCTAGAATCCCTCCTGAACAGCACTTGTACCTACACCACATGGACTGCAGTGGTTCAAAAAAGGTGGTTCACCACCACCACCAACTTCTTAATAGGAATTAGAACATAAGAAATAGGAGCAGGAGTAGGCCATCTAGCCCCTCGAGCCTGCCCTGCCATTCAATAAGATCATGGCTGATCTGTGGTGTCTCAGTTCCACATTCACGCCCTCTCCCCATAACCCTTAATCCCCTTGCCTATCAAAAACCTATCAACCCGCGTCTTAAATATATTTAGCGAGGCAGTCTCCACCACTTCAACGGGCAGAGAATTCCAGAGATTCACCACCCTTTGAGTGAAGAAGTTCCTCCTCAACTCCGTTCTAAACCGCCCCCCCTTTATCTTGAGGCTGTGTCCTCCAGTCCTACTGTCCTTCCTGAGCAGGAAGAGCCTCTCCACCTCTATCCTATCCATCCCATTCATCATCTTATACGTCTCAATGAGATCTCCCCTCATTCTTCTAAACTCTAACGAGTACAAGCCTAGTTTATTCAGCCTCTCCTCATAGTTCAACCCCCTCAACTCCGGTATCAGCCTAGTAAACCTCCTTTGCACTCCCTCCAAGGCCAAAATATCCTTGCATAAGTGTGGCGACCAAAACTGCACAGTACTCCAGCTGCGGCCTCACCAGTGCCCTATACAGCTGCAGCAAGACCTCCCTACTTTTATATTCAATCCCCCTCGCTATGAAGGCCAGCATCCCATTTGCCTTCCTGACCACCTGCTGCACCTGCAGGCTGGGTTTTTGCGACTCATGCACAAGGACCCCAAGGTCCCTCTGCACCGTCGCATGCTGCAGTTTTTCTCCATGTAAGTAATAGTCCCTCCTACCATTATTCCTACCAAAGTGGACATTTGCTAACATTAAATTCCATTTGCCAGTTCCTGGCCCATTCGCCCAGCCTATCTAGATCCTTCTGCAGACTCTCCACACCCTCCGCACAATTTGCCGTTCCACCAATCTTGGTGTCATCAGCAAATTTTGACACCATACACTCGGTTCCCTCCTCCAGATCATCTATATAAATGGTGAATAGCTGAGGCCCCAGCACCGACCCCTGGGGCACTCCACTAGTTACCAACTGCCAATCTGAATAGCACCCAATGACCCCCACTCTCTGCCTCCTATTTCACAGCCAATCCCCTATCCACGCTAACACCCTACCCCCAACTCCATGCTCCCTGACCTTCTGCAATAACCTCTTGTGAGGCACCTTATCAAACGCCTTCTGAAAATCAAGAAACACCACATCCACCGGCTCTCCTCTATCCACCGCCCTAGACACATCCTCATAGAACTCCAATAAATTCGTCAGACACGACTTCCCCTTAACGAAACCATGCTGTGTCCGCTCTGTCAAACAATTCTCCTCAAGATGCCTCGCTATTTTCTCCTTGATCACGGATTCTAACATTTTACCTACAACAGACGTTAAACTAACCGGCCTATAATTCCCTGCCTTTTGCCTGCCACCCTTCTTAAACAACGGCGTAACATTAGCCGTTTTCCAATCTTCCGGCGCTTCCCCGGAATCCAGCGACGTTTGGAAAATAATCACCAAGGCATCCACTATCACCTCCGCCATTTCCTTCAGAACCCTCGGATGCATTCCATCCGGTCCTGGGGACTTGTCCACAATCAGTCCCTCCAGTCTGTCGAGCACCGCCTCTCTAGTAACAATAATGTCATTCAGGCCCTCCACTTCTACCATCTTTCCATCGCTAACACCCAGCAAGTTATTCACGTCCTCCTCTGTGAAGACCGAAACAAAAAAGTTATTCAAGGCCTCAGCCATTTCCCCATCCTCTACCACTAAGTCCCCCCTCTCATCCTCTACGGGTCCAACGTTCACCCTAGCTAGCCTCTTCCTTTTTATATATTTATAAAAACTCTTACTATCCTTTTTCATATTAAGCACTAGCCCAGCTTCATAGTTTATCCTACCCTTCTTTATCAACTTCTTTGTCATTCTTTGTTGACATTTAAACCTCTCCCAATCTTCTTCTCGCCCACTACTCTTAGCTACTCTAAACGCTTCCGCTTTTAATTTAACACTTTCCTTTACCTCCTTCGTTATCCACGGCTGATTATCTCTCCTCCTACGATCCTTTTTAACCATCGGAATAAATTTCTGCTGAGCACCAAGAAAGATGTCCTTAAAGATCCTCCACTGTTCCTCAGCAGACCTACCTTCCAACGCGCTCCCCCAATCAACATTCACCAATTCCTCTCTCATCCTACCGTACTCCCCTCTGTTCAAACAAAGGACACATGTCCGGGAACCCACTTTCTCCTCCTCCATCTGCATCAGAACCTCCACCATACAATGATCACTCTTCCCAAGAGGATCCTTCACCACAAGGTCCCTAATTCTACCCGCCTCATTACATAACACCAGGTCCAAGATAGCTCGCTCTCTCGTCAGCTCCAGTTAGAGATGGGCAACAAATGCTGGCCTAGGCACTGACAGCCAAATCCCCTGAAATAATTTTTAAGATTTGTTCTGAACCTTGTTAAGACCACACAGAGTATTGTGCACAGTTCTGGTGAAATCTGGTCCATGGTAACCCCCGAACATTTATAGTGAGGGATTCAGTGATGGCAATGCCATTAAGTGTCAACAGGAGATGGTTAAATTCACTCTAGTTGGAGATGGTCGTTTATCAACCCAAGATTGAAAGTTGTCCAGGTCTTGTTGTCTATGGACATGCACTGCTTCAGTACCTGAAGCCACAAATGGTGCGGAGCATTGTGCAATCATCAGCAAATATCCCCATGTTTGAGGTTATGATGGAGGGAAGTTATTATTGAAGCAGCTGAAGATGGTTGGGCCTAGGGCACTACCCTAAGGAACTCCTAAAATAATGTCCTGAGACTGTAAAGATTCACTCTATGAACGACAATCATCTTCCTTTTTGATGGGAATGACTCCAGCCAGTGGAGAGCTTTCTCCCACAGGAATCAAAACAAACCAGACCAAATTTACTCAGCAACCCAGGGCTAAGCCTTGAATTTGACAACTTTTATTACTTTTATTTTAATAAATCAATATCAACATAAATTTAACATGAATTAACAGGCAAACTGTGGTAAATATAAGCTGCAAATTACATTTTAAATAGCAGATGCAAAATTAGATCTCACTAATTTACAAGGTACTCTACTCCACATATAGCAGTATTTTCAGTCAAAATCTTTTACAGCTCTGAACCTTCCCATGTAAAATTCCAGCTCCTTTCCTTCGAAAATTAATTCTCTTATGGCAGATCCCAATCAACTTACGTTCTATGGGCACGGTCTTCACCTTTGCATTTATCCAAGCCCGCAATAACAGCCCTGTGCAATATATGGCCAATCAGTTCCTTCAGAAATAAATCTGAAGCAGCAGGAGTAACCTTATTCTCTTTACTACTTTCTCCAGCATTCATGTCCTTCTTTTAAAATACACCACAACTTCTCTCCAATGTGGTCACGAAGGCCAGTTTTCATGAAGGCACAGCTGAAGTCCAATGGCCCAATTCCTGCAGCTTTTTAAGATGGACAGAGTGAAAGTGGCTCTGCCAACAGCCACCAGTTTCACTGCATCTACTTCGCAACCCCTGCTTGTCCCAACTTCAAATTGCAGCAGACCCTCACCCAGTTCCCAGGCAATGGGGCGCCGAACAGGGAGCAGACATAGCATCAACTCCCCAACATCACACAAAACAATGCTGGCCCAGCCCACTGAATACCATCAGGCGTAATAACAGTTCATTTGGTCTTTTAAGATAGTTGGTATGTTCACTCATCCTTGCAATGCATTTAAAACATTACTGTAAAGAATTAAAAGTTCTAAACATGCAAGTATGTATGCCAAGAACTGATCGGAAATGTTGAACACAGTCACTCATCAAGTACTCAACTTCTATTTTCTCCATTACATAAAGACATTAATTAACTTACTCATAAAATGCTCATTTGTAACCAAGCTTTGAACTTTAGATCATCTGTTAATTCAGAAATAAACACGGGGCGGGGGTGTGTGTGTGTGTGTGTGTGTGTGTGTGTGTGTGTGTGTGTGTGTGTGTGTGTGTGTGTGTGTGTGTAGAGAAGAGATATTCCTTACAGTGTAGGGACAGATTCAAAACGGACTATACCTGACCAGGAAAGCCCACAAGTACAAAGGGAGATGAATCCTCCCAATTAAAATCTCTAAAATTTACAGAAATAGGAATAGCAGCAGGGATGGGTGGGGCCTGGGAGAAATCAGCACGTGAGGAGTCACACAGATAGCTACATTAAAAGCTTCTAAGTTAGTGAAACTGTAGAGTAGGAATACCCAGAGGATTTGCATCTGGTATCCTTTAGTTGTATAAATACTCATTTTCAAAATGGGTATCCAATGCATAGTAAACTATTCCCGGTGTATCCCCTTAAGTCCTTTTTTTCACCCTCACTGAATTGTGCCTATTTCTTGGACCCTGTCAGCACAGGATGGAATTTCAGTTCATGTTCTACAAAGGCTTTTTGCAGAT
Source organism: Carcharhinus amblyrhynchos (assembly GCF_965287045.1). Lineage (NCBI taxonomy): Eukaryota > Metazoa > Chordata > Chondrichthyes > Carcharhiniformes > Carcharhinidae > Carcharhinus > Carcharhinus amblyrhynchos. Next base: position 56,826,705 of record NC_137337.1, read on the forward strand.
ACTGGAATCTGAAACAAAAACAGAAAATGGTGGAAAATCTCAGCAAGTTTGACAGGATCTGTAGAGAGAGAATAGAGTCTGGATGACCCCTTGTTAGAGCTCTGACGAAGAGTCATCCAGTTTATTTTCTGTTTGTTGGGTTTCCAAGTCCATTCCCATCTGACCAGAGGTGGTGTGAGCTGCTGTGGGGTCAGAGAACTTGGCAGACCACAGCTACATTGATTAGGAAGCAGGAATTAACATCCTGCAGACTGCAATCTGCAATCTGAGACCATCTCCTTCCAACGGCTGCCACTGATAAGGTTTGAAGGGCTGCAGTTTATCAGGACCTGTTGTACTGGTGCAGCAAATTTGTCAACTCTGGCTGGAGGCATTCCTGAAGGTTTGATGACAGAGATCTCTTTCCTTCACACCCACAATAACAGAGAAACCCCCTCTATTCCCATGATAGAGCTGTGTAAACATTCAATCCAATAAGTAGGAGTTGTTCATCTACTATGCATGCAACACATGTTGACCTTGAATAGTAAAGATTTCTCTAAAATATCAAAAACACTTTTTCATCTATTTACTCTTTCACCCATACCAGCATGTCCAATGTGTTAAATAGCAAACAGACATGGTGCATTCGAGGCCGTCTGTCATTCATAATTCATGAATGTTCATTGGCTGTCAGGTGGTCTTTTTTGGTTGTGGCTATTTGTAAAGATTGCACAATAATGCCAAATACTGCCCTGAAGGACCACTATCCTTATTCTGCATTAGAAACACAAAAGAGACAGAGCAGGCCATTTGGCCCCTATTTGAAATTAGCCATAGAAATGTTATGGCTAACCATATAAATGCTATGGCTACAACTGAAGGTCAGAGGCTAGGAATTTAGTGCTGAATGTCTTACCTCTTGATCTCCACTGCCAGCCCACTACCAGTAAGGCACTAAAAAGTAATATATTGGAATAATCTCCACTCACCAGATTGAGCATGTTTGACAGCATTCTACAGCCCATTGGATGGGTATTCCATCCACTACCTTAAACATTCACTTCCTCCACTGGTACAGTCGTAGTAATGTACATCATCTACAAGATGCACTGCAGCGACTTGCCAAACATCCTTCTACATCTTTCAAAATTATCTGCATCATCTCAAAGGACAAGAGCACCAGACACATGAAACACGACTACTTGCAAGTTCGCCTCCATGCTGCCACTCAATATTATAGTTATTCTGACACAACTCCACCTTCCAACAGTTCCCTTAATATCATTTATCTATTGCTCTCAATCTTGAATAAACTCAGTGACTAAGTATCCAAAACTCTCAGGTATAAAATTACTAAGATTCATAAACCTTTGAGTGTAGAAAGTTTTCCTCAGTCCTAAATAGATGACCAGTTGTTCTGAGATTGTGACCCCTAATTCTCGATTTCCCAACTAGGGAAACATCTTCCCAGCATCTATCCTGTCAAGCCCCTCAGGAAATTTGTGTGTTTCAATGAGATCATCTCGAATTCCTCTAAACTACAGGGAATGGTGACTTAACTGTCACCAGGATCCACCAAATCTTGGATATGGTCATCTTCACCACACAGGACAGCAATGATAAAAGGCTAACAGAGCATTTGCTTTCCCAACTACCTTCGCCACTGAAGGTGGGTACAGTAATACTTTCACCGTTTGTTATTTTGTTTACAATCTCTCCAAAAAACTAACTGGTATCATAGAATCATAGAACCCTACAGTGCAGAAAGAGGCCCTTCGGCCCATCGAGTCTGCACCAAACACAATCTCACCCAGGCCCTATCCCCATATCCCTACATACTGTACCCGCTAATCCCTCTAACCTACACATCCCAGGACACTAAGGGGCAATTTCTTAGCATGGCCAATCAATGTAACCAACACATCTTTGGACTGTGGGAGGAAACCAGTGTACCCGGAGGAAGCCCACGCAGACATGAGGAGAACATGCAAACTCCACACAGACAGTGACCCGAGCTGGGAATCAAACCCAGATCGCTGAAGCTGCGAAGCAGCAGTGCGAACCACTGTGCTACCTTGCCGCCCAAGAAAACATAACACGTGGAGGACACTGCCCAAGAAAGATGTGCTTCCACATCCTGGAAATCCTTAAACATTTTGAGATAGAGCGTTTTGGCTTTTTAAAAATTTTTATGGATGTTTATTTTGAAAGTTGATTATTTTAGAATGTCTTAGCTATTGGGTGGAATTGTCAGAGCTGTTGGAATGTGAGCAGAGTTTTCAGAGTAGGATATTGGATATGAATTAGAACATAAGAAATAGGAGGAGTAGGCCATCCAGCCCTTCGAGCCTGTTCCACCATTCAATAAGATCATGGCTGATCTGTCATGTCTCAGTTCCACATTCCCGCCCTCTCCCCATAACCCTTAATCCCCTCGCTTATCAAAAACCCATCAACCCGCATCTTAAAAATATTTAGCGAGGCAGCCTCCACCACTTCAACGGGCAGAGAATTCCAGAGATTCACCACCCTTTGAGTGAAGAAGTTCTTCCTCAACTCCGTTCTAAACCGCCCCCTAGTCTTGAGACTGTGCCCCCTAGTCCTACTGTCCTTTCTGAGCAGGAAGAGCCTCTCCACCTCTATCCTATCCATCCCATTCATCATCTTATACATCTCAATGAGATCTCCCCTCATTCTTCTAAACTCTAACAAGTACAAGCCTAGTTTATTCAGCCTCTCCTCATAGCTCAACCCCCTCAACTCCGGTATCAGCCTAGTAAACCTCCTCTGCACTCCCTCCAAGGCCAAAATATCCTTGCATAAGTACGGCGACCAAAACTGCACACAGTACTCCAGCTGCGGCCTCACCAATGCCCTATACAGCCGCAGCAAGACCTCCCTACTTTTATATTCAATCCCCCTCGCTATGAAGGCCAGCATCCCATTAGCCTTCCTGACCACCTGCTGCACCTGCAGGCTGGGTTTTTGCGACTCATGCACAAGGACCCAGAGGTCCCTCTGCACCGTCGCCTGCTGCAGTTTTTCACCCCATAAGTAATAGTCCTTCCAAGCCTTCTCAGCAAGATAGAAGGCCTCAATAAAAAGATTTTTTTTCAGATTTATTAGGTACCAGGCATTAACCAGGCAGGGTGATGTCTCAAGGGAGAGTTGTGCACCAGTAATAATTGAGTTAGCATAGTATGACAGATGTGCACACTCCGAAGTGCCCTCTTCACTTGTTGCTTTATGTACCTTCATGTTAACTTTGTGAATATGGACAAAAAAACACCATGCTTACCTGAGTATGCATATTTCCCAGTCTATCAGCATGTACAAAATAATTTGCTTCATAATCTTTCCTTCCAAAATGGATACCTTCACATTTTTCCACATTATATTCCATCTGTCAAGTTTGTTTACATAAATGTTAGAAGAGAGAGCTTAGAAACAATCACGCTCTGGTCCCCTCTCTAGTCACTGATATACACCGAGACCCAAGAACTGATCCTTCTGGTATCCTGCAAGTTCCAGCCTGCCAACCTGAAATTAAGATGTTTATACCATAGTACCATGGAATCTCTACAGAGCAGAAAGAGGCAATTCAACCAATCAAGTCTATACCAATTCTCCAAAAGTGGCCTTCTTCTCCATCCTATCCCATAATCCCGTATATTTACCATGACTAATTCACCTAACATCCAGGTCTTTGGACTGTGGGAGGAAACTGGAGCACTCAGATAAAACCCACACAGGAACAGGGAGAACGTGAAAGCTCCACACTGACACCCAAGGTCAGAATCAAACTTGGGTCCCTGGCGGTGAGAGAGCAGTGTTAACGGCTGTGCCACCAGTGTTGCTTGGTATTTTGATGAGTCTGGTGGTCACGGAATATATTACTTACAGCAGTGCACGGTATTTCTTTCATTTTACTTACAACTAATAGTAGACTAATTAGCCAATAACTCCTTGCTTTTTTTTATCTATCTTTCTCCTTGAAGATTACATTCTCTACCATCCAAACCTTAGGGACTGTTCCAGAACATTTTTTGGAACACCCTGCAAGCACCCATACAGTTTGCAGTAACTCAGATTTTTTGCCACTTCATTCTTCCTGAATGACATACTGCTGGGCAGTTTGCCAAAGTCTCTGTTGCTGTAACCCGGATACTCAGCTAGCACTTTCGCAACACTTGGCTTGTGGTATAGACCCGTCAATTAAAAATAGGTTTCATGAAATTCTGACACACGAATGATTCAGAATGTTTTATGATAAAAGGAACTGCAAGCCTTAAATGCCAAACCCAGCGCCAGAAATTGCTGATATTGTAATACATCAATATCAACTAACAAGGGAAGTGCGAAGCAACTATCAGCTGCCAATTAAAATGCTGATCTGCAAAAATGAAAAATTGGATTAAAAGTTTTACAACTTTAATGAGGGCAATTTACAACATGTATTGCGGTAGTGCAATTCCCCTCCTGATAAACATGCACCTATTTGTGAGGCAATGTATGCACTCAAGATGCAACATCTCCCATTTCAGTCCTGGAAACAGAGTGGAAGGAAGCAGAATGGTCCACTTCAATACAAGAATCAGTTTTACAACGCTGTTTAAAATACAGCCCTTCAATTTTAAAATCAAATCTGCATTCAGTCTTTCAATTATCCAGATGACAACACTGACCATGATTGATGTACAAAGTTCATTGTCAAATATAAAATGACTCAGTTACTCAGTACTATGAACTGGTTTCCTAAAATATAAATCTTATCATATGATCATAAGGAAATAGGAGCAAAAGTAGGCCATACAGGCCCTTGAGCCTGATCCACTCACCATTCAATACAATCATGGTCTTAACTCTACTTTAAAGAAGTGTTTAGGTAGAATAAAGGGAAGTTGTTTCCAACAGCTGAAGGGCCAATAACAAGAAAGCACATTTTTAAGGTGATTGTCAAAAGGACTAGAAGCAACATGACAAAAAATGAGACATGGCATAAAAGCCTGGAGTGGATTAACTGGATTCCTCCTTTAGAGAGATTCAATGAGCCAAATAGCGTCCTTAACTGTGGGATCTTTCATAAGAACATAAGCAGGAGACCATCTAGCCCTTCGAGCCTGCCCCGCCATTCAATAAGATCATGGCTGATCTGAAGTGGAGCAGTTCCACTTTCCCGGCTTCTCCCCATAACCCTTAATCCCCTTGCCTAACCAAAAACCTATCTACCTGTGACTTAAATATATTTAGCGAGGTAGCCTCCACCACTTCAACGGGCAGAGAATTCCAGAGATTCACCACCCTTTGAGTGAAGAAGTTCCTCCTCAACTCCGTTCTAAATTGCCCCCCCCTTATCTTGAGGCTGTGCCCTCTAGTCCAGCTGTCCTTTCTGTGCGGGAAGAATCTCTCTACCTCTACCCTATCCATCCCTTTCATTATCTTATATGTCTCTATAAGATCCCCCCTCATCCTTCTAAACTCCAGCGAGTACAGACCCAGTCTGTTTAGTCTCTCTTCATAGTCCAACCCCCTCATCTCCAGTATCAGCCTAGTGAACCTCCTCTGCACTCCCTCCAAGGCCAAAATATCCTTGTGCAAGTGCAGCGACCAAAACTGCACACAGTACTCCAGCTGCGGCCTCACCAGTGCCCTGTACATTTGCAGCAAGACCTCCCTGCTTTTATATTCTATCTCCCTTGCTATAAAGGCCAGCATCCCATTCGCCTTCTTGATCGCCTGCTGCACCTGCAGACTGGGTTTTTGCGACTCATGCACAAGGACCCCAAGGTCCCTCTGCACTGTAGCATGCTGCAGCTTTTTGCCCTTTAAATAGTAATCCCTCCTACTATTATTCCTGCCAAAGTGGATAACTCACACTTGCTAACATTGTACTCCATCTGCCAGGTCCTCGCCCACTCGCCCAGCCTACCTAGATCCCTCTGCAGACTTTTCACACCCTCTGCACCCTCCTGCATATTGCTTTTCCACTCATCTTTGTGTCATCAGCAAATTTCGACACCCTATACTCAGCCCCCTCCTCCAGATTATCTATATAAATGGTAAATAGCTGAGCCCCAGCACCAATCCCTGCAGCACTCCACTAGTTACCAACCGCCAATCAGAATAGCACCCATTGATACCAACTCTCTGCTTCCTATTAGACAGCCAATCCTCTATCCACGCTAATACCTCACCCCCAACTCCATGCCCCCTAACCTTTTGTGCGGCACCTTATCAAACGCCTTCTGAAAATCGAGAAACACCACATCCACCGGTTCCCTCTGTCCACCGCACTAGTCACATCCTCATAGAATTCCAATAAATTTGTCAAACATGACTTCCCCTTAACGAGTCCGTGCTACGTCTGCTCTATCAAACAATTCTTCTCTAGGTGCCTCGCTATTTCTTCTTTGATGACGGATTCAAGCATTTTTCTATCGTTGTAAGAAATAAATTTGGTAGTAGATTCTGTTTTGGATCCAAAATTAATACTGGAATTATAAATTTAAAAAGTTGTTTGATAGCATTGCCAATATAATGAAATTTTCCTCTCTATTTGAATGAAGAAGTCGAATGTTGGAGATGTGTCGGTTTAGAAAATTGGGATGCCACTTTAAAGCAGCAGATTCTTTTTTCTGTTTGACAATTGACAACAAAAAAGCAAACGGACCGTAGAAATAATTGTTATATAACAAGTAATGATTTTGAACACACTGCCTAAAAGACAGGAGGATTCAAAAACTCACTTTATGAAGGAGTAGTGCTCCAAAAGCTCGTGATTCCAAATAAACCTGTTGGACTTTAACCTGGTGTTGAGACTTCTTACTGTGCCCACTCCAGTCCAATGCCAGCATCTCCACATCATAATTTTCAAAAAGGAATTGAATAAATATTTAAATGCAGGTGAAGCCAGTTCTTTCACGCTGCTACTGTGTAGTAACAATGCAAGTGGAGTTTGTCACTAACATCATATTGCTGGGCAGCCAAAAAGACATCCTGCCTTTCACGCAAATGAGTAATGTGGTAAATGAATTTTGGTGCAGTGAGATTCTAAGTATGTAAGCCGTACATGGCAAAGGCTGACAGATCATGTCAAACAGCATATCCTTTCTGCTATTTGTAACTCATAAAAGGTACAGACCTCACCCAACCAGCCCATGTTTGCAAAACTCAAGAGTCTAACATTAGATGCAATGATTCCACGACTGGACAACATTTCCTAAATAATCCTCAGTGTGCTAAGAATTACGTTGCCAATCAACTGAACACTGAAAATCGGGCTTGCATTGTGGCATATTTGTGTGTACTAGAAGTTATGTATATTAATATACAGAATCCTGTTCTCTGCAGACAAAAAGAACATATGCAGGTAGAATTAGGGATCTTCTTGTGAGGGATCCTCTTGGGACGAGTGATCATAGTATGGTTGAATTTCTGATGCAGATGGAGGTTGAGAAAGTAGGGTCCCGAACCTGTGTCCTCTATTTGAACAGAGGGGAGTATGATAAGATGAGGGTGGAATTGGCGAATGTAGATTGGGGGCACAGGTTGGTTGGTAGGACGGCTGAGGAACAGTGGAGGATTTTTAAGGAGATCTTTTTCAGTACCCAGCAGAATATATTCCGAAGGTAAAGAAGGACTGTAAGAAAAGGGATAACCAGCCGTGTTTATCAAAGGAAATAAAGGAGAGTATTAAATTAAAAGCTGATGCGTTCAGAGCGACTAAAAATAATGGGAGATTAGAAGATTGGGCAAGATTTAAAAAACAACAAAGAATGACTAAGAAAGCGATAAAGAAAGGAAAGATAGAATATGAAGCTAAACTAGCTCTAAATATAAAGAATGATAGTAAAAGTTTTTACAAATATATAAACAGGAGGAGACTGGCTAGAGTGAATGTTGGACCCTTGGAGGATGAGAGGGGGGATTTAGCAGTGGGTGATGAGGAAATGGCTGAGGCTTTAAATAAGTTTTTTGTGTCGGTCTTCACAGAGGAGGACACAAATAGCTTGCCGAATATTAAAGATAGAAGGATGGTAGGAGATGAAGTCCTTAATGTGTTTACTGTCACTAGAGAGGTTGTGCTTGATAGACTAATGGGACTGAAGGTAGACAAGTCCCCAGGACCGGATGGAATGCATCCAGAGTTCTGAAAGAAATGGTAAAGGTGATAGCGGATGCCTTAGTAATTATTTAACAAAATTCGCTGGGCTCTGGGGAAGTGCTGGAAGATTGGAAAACGGCTAATGTTACGCCGCTGTTTAAAAAAGGTAGCAGACAAAAGCCAGGGAATTATAGGCCGGTTAGTTTAACATCTGTAGTTGGAAAAATGCTAGAATCCGTCATCAAAGGATAAATAGCGGGGCACTTAGAAAAGAACTGTTTCATCAAGCAGACACAGCACGGATTCGTGGAGGGGAAGTCGTGTTTAACGAATTTATTGGATTTCTATGAGGATGTGACTAGTGTGGTAGACAGAGGGGAACCGGTGGATGTGGTGTTTTAGATTTCCAGAAGGCGTTTGATAAGGTGCCTCACAAAAGGTTGCTGCAAAAGGTTAGGGTGCACGGAGTTGGAGGTAAGGTGTTAGCGTGGATAGAGGATTGTTGTCTAATAGGAAGCAGAGAGCTGGAATCAATGGGTGCTATTCTGGTTGGCAGTTGGTGACTAGTGGAGTGCCGCAGGGATTGGTGCTGGGGCCTCAACTGTTTACCACTTACTTAGACGATCTGGAGGAGGGGGCTGAGCGTAGGGTGACGAAATTTGCTGATGACACAAAGATGAGTGGAAAAGCAAATTGCGTGGAAGGCGCAGAAAGTCTGCAGAGAGATCTGGATAGGCTGAGTGAGTGGGCGAGGACCTGGCAGATGGAGTATAATGTTAGCAAATGTGAGGTTATCCACTTTGGTAGAAATAATAGTAGGAGGGATTATTATTTAAAGGGCAAAAAGCTGCAGCATGCTACGGTGCAGAGGGACCTGGGGGTCCTTGTGCACGAATCACAAAAACTCGGTCTGCAGGCGCAGCAGGTGATCAAGAAGGCAAATGGAATGTTGGCCTTCATAGCGAGGGGGATAGAATATAAAAGTAGGGAGGTCTTGCTGCAAACGTACAGGGCACTGGTGAGGCCGCAGCTGGAGTACTGTGTGCAGTTTTGGTCGCCGCATTTGTGAAAGGATATATTGGCCTTAGGGGGAGTGCAGAGAAGGTTCACTAGGCTGATACTGGAGATGAGGGGACTTGCCTACGAGGAGAGATTGAATAGACTGGACCTGTACTCGGAGTTTAGAAGGCTGAGGGGGATCTTATAGAGACATATAAGATAGTGAAGGGGCTAGATAGGGTAGAGGTAGAGAGATTCTTCTCGCTTAGAAAGGATAGCAGAACTAGAGGACACAGCCTCAAAATGAGGTGGGGGGGGCAGTTTAGATCGGAGTTGAGGAGGAACTTCTTCACTCAAAGGGTGGTGAGTTTCTGGAATTCTCTGCCCATTGAAGTGGTGGGAGCTACCTCGCTGAATATATTTAAGTCACAGGTAGATAGGTTTCTGATAGACAAGGGCATTAAGGGTTATGGGGAGAAAGCGGGAAAGTGGAACTGATCCACTTCAGATCAGCCATGATCTGAATGGCGGGACAGGCTCGAAGGGCTAAATGGCCTACTCCTGCTCCTATTTCTTATGTTCTTATTACACATATTGAGCCTGGTTCAGCTAAACAAAATAAGTGTCAGCCACTTGCTGGTTCATTTCTCAAAACAATGTTTTGACCAACCCAAATCAAGCTGCTTAGTTTAAATTTCAAGAAATGCTTGGCAGTTAAATGTCAGTCACCATCAACTGGTGCAATCTCCATGGCAGTGTCTTTACCAGTTAGAGACAATCTACCAATCAGACTTTTTACTCACAGTATAAATTTGTTGATTTTGCTATCATTGTACTCTTGTGATTATTCTGATAATATAAGGTAAGCTTCAGCAAAAAAAAAAATTTCAGCAAGACATCATGGGCAAATCCTTTCAAACCTCCACTGGTGTGTTCAATAGCAGATGTGGTGGGAGATTATGTCACAAGGCCTAGGAAAAAGCATTTCACACAGGCGCGAACTTACGGTGGGGATCTTACATTGGTACCCACTTGTGGCCCATCCGAAAACCCACCAGAGGTCAGTAAAAACCTCAGTTGCATCTCAACACCTCCTACACCAGATTATCTGCAGTGCCAGCAGGATAATATGTTGAGAACAATGTGGCATGCAGACAACAGCTTCAGCATCATCCAAGATATGCAATGCTCACTTGGAGTGTGATAAGAACCCAAGATCCCGGCTGAGGCCGTCCTCACGTGTACGGAACTTGGCTGTCAGTTTCTCCTTAACGACTCTGTGCTGTCGTATGTCGTGAAGGCCGCTTTGGAGAACGTTCACCTGAAAATCAGAGGCCGATCTTGGGTTCATGTCACGCTATCTGTAACCCCCGTGATTTGCCTGGGTTTGCAACATCTCACTTACTGTTCTGTCCAGAGACAATACACATCTCTTTAACCTATGCTTAACGCTATCTCCACTCACATTGTCTGCACCTTTAAGACTTGATTAGATGTAAAGACTCGCATTCTAATCAGTATTCTGTAAACCGTGTGTGTCTTTATATGCCCTGTTTGTGATCAGAGCTCCCCACTCACCTGATGAAGGAGCAATGCTCCAAAAGCTGGTGGCATTTACTACCAAATAAATCTGTTGAACTTTAACCTGGTGTTATGAGACTTCTTACTGTGTTTACCCCAGTCCAACTTGGCTATCTCCACATCAAAACAATCTAAAGCAGCCTAATTTTCCTAAATCACAATTTTCTTAATAATGCACATTTTACATGCTATTCAACACTGCAGCTTGAGAATTTAGGTCAATGCCATCTAAAAAAAAGGATTGCCAAGTACTGAAGGGTAGGCACAGACCTAATATTTACATTTGTGGGTGCATCCAAAAGTAAGGGCTATAAACCCAATATGCAATTTGGCAGAACTTCTCTACACAGTGTTTTAAAAAGGCACAGCTCACTACTGTAAGGGACAGTGAGATATATACAAGGCGGAGAGAAGAATGTAAAGTTTGTGAATAAGATTAAATGAACATGATGACATGGCTCCTGTGAGCATGAGGACAGATGTAGAATTTACAGCACTGAAACTGGTCCATGTAAAGACAGTTGCAAACAAACTCGTGCCTAAAACAAAGGAAATGCCCTGGAAAAATTGCTTTCTCACCTGATTGATTTTTGCCCTTTAAAATGCAGTTTAAACAAAAGGATCTCACAATGATTCAGTCCGTTGGTGCAACATGTAGTGAAGATGCTTAAACATAGACCAGAGAGATCCCATGTCTGATCTGTAAAACATCTGCCAACATAAGGAGCAAGTAATCAAGTCATCACGGCAGGAAGCTACACAAGGATCATAAAATGCAGTTCAGGAGGGGGTTGGGAAAGAAGGTTTAAAATATAAATTATGCTCGTTTAGGCTAGCAATTTTAATTTTCATCCTTTTTTTGGCATATGGTTAATAACCGCAAAATAGCCTCTATTTGCAACGTGCCCAAGTCATTCATGCATACAATAAAAACAGAAAATAGAAATTAGTGCTCAAGGGAGCCACTACAACACAAATCAAACAATACAAAAATAATTTCTACACAGGATCACAAACCTGACAAGTTTCCTTTCCAAGCTGAAACTGGTGCTACACCCAAAGATTTCACATTTTTTGTACCTGACTCACAGCAACAAATGTCATGACAGCAATCCCTCCTTCTACAGAGGATCTCTTGTGCACACGTACACACAAATATCATGCTGTTTACTGTCAGAATAGATTAGTCTCAAAACCTGAGCAAATTTCTGAATATACAGAAACTATATCACTCAGTAAGGTCAAATGCAACTGACCTATAAGAACATAAGAACTAGAAGCAGAAGTGGCCTACTCCTTTTTTGTTTCAGTCTTCACGGAGGAGGACGTGAATAATTTGCCGGGTGTTAGCGATGGAAAGATGGTAGAAGTGGAGGGCCTGAATGACATTATTGTTACTAGAGAGGCGGTGCTCAACAGACTGGAGGGACTGATTGTGGACAAGTCCCCAGGACCGGATGGAATGCATCCGAGGGTTCTGAAGGAAATGGCGGAGGTGATAGTGGATGCCTTGGTGATTATTTTCCAAACGTCGCTGGATTCCGGAGAAGTGCCGGAAGATTGGAAAATGGCTAATGTTACGCCGTTGTTTAAGAAGGGTGCCAGGCAAAAGGCGGGGAATTATAGGCCGGTTAGTTTAACGTCTGTTGGAGGAAAAATGTTAGAATCCGTGATCAAGGAGAAAATAGCGAGGCATCTTGAGGAGAATTGTTTGGTAGAGCAGACGCAGCACGGTTTCGTTAAGGGGAAGTCGTGTCTGACGAATTTATTGGAGTTCTATGAGGATGTGTCTAGGGCGGTGGATAGAGGAGAGCCGGTGGATGTGGTCTTTCTTGATTTTCAGAAGGCGTTTGACAAGGTGCCTCACAAGAGGTTATTGCAGAAGGTCAGGGGGCATGGAGTTGTGGGTAGGGTGTTAGCGTGGATAGAGGATTGGCTGTCAAATAGGAGGCAGAGAGTGGGGGTCAATGGGTGCTATTCGGATTGGCGGTTGGTGACTAGTGGAGTGCCCCAGGGGTCAGTGCTGGGGCCTCAGCTATTCACCATTTACACAGATGATCCGGAGGAGGGAACCGAGTGTATGGTGTCGAAATTTGCTGATGACACCAAGATTGGTGGAACGGCAAATTGTGCGGAGGGTGTGGAAAGTCTGCAGAAGGATCTAGATAGGCTGGGCGAATGGGCCAGGAACTGGCAAATGGAATTTAATGTTGGCAAATGTGAGTTTGTCCACTTTGGTAGGAAGGACTATTACTTACATGGCGAAAAACTGCAGCATGCGACGGTGCAGAGGGACCTTGGGGTCCTTGTGCATGAGTCGCAAAAACCCAGCCTCCAGGTGCAGCAGGTGGTCAGGAAGGCAAATGGTATGCTGGCCTTCATAGCGAGGGGGACTGAATATAAAAGTAGGGAGGTCTTGCTGCAGCTGTACAGGGCACTGGTGAGGCCGCAGCTGGAGTACTGTGTGCAGTTTTGGTCGCTGCACTTACGCAAGGATATTTTGGCCTTGGAGGGAGTGCAGAGGAGGTTTACTAGGCTGATTCCGGAGTTGAGGGGGTTGAACTATGAGGAGAGGCTGAATAAACTAGGCTTGTACTCGTTAGAGTTTAGAAGAATGAGGGGAGATCTCATTGAGACGTATAAGATGTTGAATGGGATGGATAGGATAGAGGTGGAGAGGCTCTTCCTGCTCAGAAAGGACAGTAGGACTAGAGGGCACAGCCTCAGGATAAAGGGGGGGTGGTTTAGAACAGAGTTGAGGAGGAACTTCTTCACTCAAAGGGTGGTGAATCTCTGGAATTCTCTGCCCGTTGAAGTGGTGGAGGCTGCCTCGCTCAATATTTTTAAGACGCGGGTTGATAGGTTTTTGATAGGCAAGGGGATTAAGGGTTATGGGGAGAGGGCGGGAATGTGGAACTGAGCCACGACAGATCAGCCATGATCTTACTGAATGGCGGGGCAGGCTCGAGGGGCTAGATGGCCTACTCCTGCTCCTATTTCTTATGTTCTTATGGCCCCTTGACCCTGTTCTGCCATTCAATAATATCATGGCTGAGCTTTCGTGGACTCAGCTCCACTTACCTGCTTGTTTACATTAACCCGCAATCCTTTCCCTGTTCAAAAATCTACCTATCTTTGCATTCAATGAGAAAGCCTCAACTGCTTCACTGGGTAGGGAATTCCACAGATTCACAACCCTGTGTGTGAAGAAGTTCCTCCTCAACTCAGTCCTAAATCTGCTTCTTTATTTTGTGGCCATGCCCTCTAGTTCTGGTTTTAGCCGGCAGTGGAATAACCTCCCTGCTTCTATTTATTTACTTTTTCATTTTATAAGTTTCTATAAGATCGCCTTCAGTCTTCGAAATTCCTATGAGCATAGTCACAGTTTACTCAGTTTCTCCTCATAAGCCAACCCGCTCAACTCCGTATCTCTTCTGCACCCACTCCAGTGCCAGTATGTCTTTTCTCACGGAGACCAAAACTGCACACAGTACTCCATGTGTGGCCTTAGCAACAATCCTCTACAACCACTCTCTGGCTTCTATCAAGAAGCCAATTTTGTATCCATTTAGATACTTCACCCTGGATCCCGTGAGATTTAACCATATGTGACAATCTACCATGCAATACGTTGTCAAAGGTCTTACTGAAGTCCATATAGACAACATCAACTGCACTGCCCTCATCTACCACCTTAGCTACATCTTCAAAAACTCAATCAAATTTGTGAGACACGATTTTCCACTCAAAGCCATGCTCACTGTCCCTAATCAGTCCTTGTGTCTCTAAATGCCTGTAGAACCTGTTTCTCAAGTGGAATTCTTTGAGGATATCATGAGCACGGTGGACAATAGGGAACTGGTGGACATGGTGTATCTGGATTTCCAGAAGGCATTCGACAAGGTGCCGCACAAAAGGCAGAAGATTAAGGTGCACGGTGTTACAGGTAACATATTAGCATGGATAGAGGATTGGTTAACAGAAAGCAAAAACTGGGGATAAATGGGTGTTTTTCTGTTTGGCAGTCAATGACTGATCCTCAGGGATCAGTGCTGGGATTGCAATTGTTTACAATTTACATAAATGATTTGGAGTTGGGGGCCAAGAGTAGTGTGTCAAAGTTTGAAGATGACACTACGATGAGTGGCAAAGTGTGCAGACAAAACTACAAACTTCCCTGTTTTTAAACTTCATCCCTCTAGCAATGAGGGACAAAATTCCATTTGCCTTCTTAATTACCTGCTGCACCTGCAAACCAACTTTTTGTGATTCATGCACAAGGACATCGAGCTCTGTACAGCCTCATGCTGCAATTTTTTTTCCCATTTAAATAATAGTCCATTTTGCTGTTGTTCCTATCAAAAGGGATGACCGCACATTTACCAACACTGAACTCCATCTGCCAGACCCTTGCCCACTCAAACTATCCCTTTGCAGATGTTTAGTTTTGTCTACACGCTTTGCTCTACCACTCACCTTAGTGTCATCTGCAAACTTTGACACACAATACTTGGTCCCCAACTCCAAATCATCTTTGTAAATTGGAAACAATTGCAGTTTCAACACTGATCCCTAAGGTACACCACTAGTCACTGACAGCCAAACAGAAAAATGCCCATTTATCCCCATTCTTTGTTTTTTGTTAGTTACCCTATCCTCTATCCATGCGAGTACATTACCCCTAATACAGTGCGCCTTTTGTGCAGCACCTTGTCGAATGCCTTCTGGAAATCCAGATACACCACGTCCACCAGTTCTCTATTGTCCACCGTGCTCGTAATGTCCTCAAAGAATTCCACTTGACAGACAGGATCTACAGGCATTTAGAGACGCAAAGACTGATTAGGGACAGTCAGCAAGGCTTTGTGAGTGGAAAATCATGTCTTGCAAATTTGATCGAGTTTTTTGAAAGTGTGACCAAGGTGGTAAATGAACAACAAACATAGAACCCCACAGTGCAGAAACAGGCCCTCCCCAGCCCATCGAGTCTGCACCGACCACAATCCCACCCAGGCCCCACCCCCATATCCCTACACATTTGCCCACTAATCCGTCTAACCTACACATCCCAGGACACTAAGGGGCAATTTTAGCATGGCCAATCAACCAAACCCACACATCTCTGGACTGTGGAAGGAAACCAGAACACCCAGGTAAAACCCACACTGACACGAGGAGAATGTGCAAACTCCACACAGACAGTGACCCGAGCCAGGAATCGAACCCAGGTCCCTGGAGCTGTGAAGCAGCAGTGCTAACCACTGTGCCACAGAGCAACGCAGTTGATTTTGTCTGCATGGACTTCAGCAAGGCCTTTGTCTACATGGCAATGAGGGCAGTGCAGTTGATTCTGTCTACATGGACTTCAGCAAGGCCTTTGACAAGGTACCGCATGGTTAAATCTCACAGGATCTAGCATGACGTATGTAAATGGATACAAAATTGGCTTCTTAACAAAAGCCTGAGGGTGGTTGTAGAGGATTGTTTTTCAAACTGGGGGTCTGTGACCAGGCATGTGCCTCGGGGATCGGTGCTGCGTCTGCTGTTATTTGTCATTTATATTGATGATTTGGATGAGAATATAGGGGACATGATTAGCAAGTTGGTGGATGACACCAAGATTGGTGGTATAGTGGACAGTGAAGAAAGTTATCGCCAATTGCAACGGGGTCTTGATCAATTGGACCAGTGGGCTGATGAATGGCAGATGGAGTTTAATTTACATAAATGCAAGATGATGCATTTTGGTAGACTGAACCAGGGCAGGACTTACTCTGTTAATGGTAGGGTGTCGGGAAGAGTTACAGAACAAAGAGGTCTAAGGGTGCAGGTTCATAGCTCCTTGAAAGTGGAGTCACAGGTGTACACACACACACACACACACACACACACACACACACACACACACACACACACACAGCCCACCCCACAACTCCCACCCCTTCAGCTCCCCACTCTCTGCTCCACTAGCCCTTGGTTCCCCAACTCTTGGCTTTCAAGGTTCTGCTCCTCTGTTCCCCAGCACTTGGTTTCCTGGGTCCTGATGCTTAACTTCCCAGCACTGTGCCCCATAGCCCGAACATACCGCTGCTCCCCCAATTGGACTGTATCTGCTAAATTTGCTGCTGATGGGCTCACTCGGCAGAAAACATGGGAAAAAACTGGCCTGGAAGTGTGGAAGCAGCTCCATGCAGATTCTTCCAATCAAATTTACCTGTTTGACTGACGTTTTGTAAACTGGCTCCAGGGTCCGAATTGAGGGGCTTTTACTGCATTTGGTCCTCAGGTCGCATATTGGTCAAACCAACCTCCCCTCATCACTGCTCTATGACTGACATTGGCTCCAAGTCAAGGAAATCTTGATTTTAAAATTTTTCATCCTTATTTTTACATCCTTCCATGGCCTTAGCCCCTTTAGCTCTGTAATCTCCTCCCTCCCCACAACACTCTGCATTTGTCTAATTCCTGTCTTTTAAGCATCCTGGATTTAGTCACTTGACCATTGGTAGCTGTGTTTTCAACTGCATGGACCTAAACTTGAAATTCTCTGCCTACACTTTTCTGTCACTTTCTTGCTTTAAGGCACTCCTTTAAACCAATCTCTGATCAAGCATTTGGTCAGTGGCTTGCTGTCGTATTCTGTTTTATAGCACTCTTGTGAAGCGCCTTGCTTTAGAAGGTGCTATATAAATAAGGTGCCATTGTTTTAAATCCCATATTGAAACCCAATTATAAAATCATGAGTTCAGCTATTGTCACAGTGGTAGCTAAAAGAATATCCTAAAAACTTTTCATCTCCTTTGTTGGGAGAACTAGGAGATATGCAAATACAATACACAAAGTGAGATTAGACTTTAAATTAGCATTTCTTTTCATAAAGGTCACTGCCTTTTCCAATATCTTGCCAAAGCATGCAATTAGTACATATTCCCTGCATTCTTCCAAGACATTCTGACAAGTCTCTGACGGAATGTTTCTGGTTATAGCTGGGAATTGTAGGACTCCAGTTACTGTGATCTCTTGGAGCTCTGCTTAACAAGTTGGCTCTTAAACTGTAAGAGGGATTTTGCCTAATTAACCAAGTAGTAGTGAAATTGAATGGTGCAGTTATATTAATGAATATTCCGCAAAGGTATAACAAAAGTAGAAAATAACTACTAAGTAAATACACTACTAATTATCAAAGAAAAATGTAGAAACAACTTGACATTCACAACAAAGCAGACATGAAACGTTTATGAAAACTAAGACCTAAAAAAAATCAAACATAGACATAAAACAAATCTACTCCCTAGCAGTTACTCTGAAAGATCTGGCAAGCTAACTGTGAAATAATTTATTCCACTTCAATTTTTTTCAGAAAAACTTGTCTGTAATACAAGTTGGTTTCATTCAAAAATGGGGACTTGCATTCTGATCCCAATGTCTGTTTTATTATAGGATGCAACAGGTGCTGAGCAGATTGCTGGGTATGCATTCAGGATTGGAACAAACTGAGTAGCTTGGATAATAAATCTTCAAAACATTTACGCTCTTAAAGACACCCCAAGCCTGATGATTCTTCTGCCAATATCTTTCAATTCTTGACAGGCATCAGAAGACTAAACAATTGTAGCTACAAAACCAGAAAATTGCAAATTATAAAAGCCTCTCAGTAGCAATTACTTTCAAAACACACGCACTCCAGCTTCAATTAACTGCACCAAGCAGTTAATTGAAGGAGGCCATCAATCCTTTGAGTTTGCACCAGCTCATCAAATAAGCTATTTACTTGACTGCCATTTTCCCACCTTCACCACAGAACCCTGCGCATTTTTCCTTTTCAAGTAACAGTCTAATTTCTTTTTGAATGCCTTATTTGAACCTACCTCCACCACACTCAGGCAACTCATTCCAGATCTTAACCAATCACGGTGTGGACAGGGTTTCTCAGGCCATTTTTGCAAGTTACTGTAAATTTTGCCTCTCATTCTTTTCATGAAATGGGAACAGTTTCTTCCAATCTGTCCAGACATCTTAAAATTCTGTACACATATATCAAATCTCCTCTCAGCTTTTTTTTCACCAAGGAAAATATATCCAACTTCTCCAGTCTATCTTCACACAGTGTCGCAACAAACTAAAGCAATTTCAACACCATAATAATTTTCTACAGAGCTCTGTTATTTAAACTTGTTTATCAGCAGTAAATCAGGAAGGAAAGAAAGAAAACTTTCACAATTGAGAGCAGTTAGTTTAACAGAATGCAAACTTACTATGCTAAGCTTCAACCTTGCCCAGATGTTCCTGCACACATAAAGAGACTGTTCCACCATCTAAGATGTAGTGAATGATACTGAACATTGCAATCAACAAACAACGAATTTTAATCTTATAATGGATGGCAATGGCAAACATTCAAAAAACGCATCGGTGAACTGCAACAACTACAGTTATGACAATTGTACAGTCCTGTCTGGCATAAAAATACAACAAGAAAGAACTAAACCCTGGCCTACAAGGGAAATTAGTTATAGTATTCAATCCAACAGGGATACAAATTCGCCAGAAAAAACAGCGGACTTGAGGATTAGGAGCTATTTAGAATTCAGGAAAGAAGGGCCAACGCATTGATTAAGATGGGAAAAATAGGGTACAAAACTAGGCTTGCAAGAACATAAAAACTGACTGTAAAAGCTCTACAGGTATATGAAGAGAAAAAAAGATTGGTGAAGACAAAGGTGGGTCCTTTACAGTCAGAATCAGGGAAATTTATAAAGGAGAATGATGAAAAAGGGTTGCAAGGAAAAGCCTGGGAACTGCAGGCCAGTGAGCCTCACATCTGTGGTGGGTAAGTTGCTGGAAGGTATTTTGAGAGACAGGATCTACAGGCATTTAGAGACGCAAGGACTGATTAGGGACAGACAATATAGATTTGAGTGGAACATCATGTCTCACAAATTTGATTGAGTTTTTTGAAGGGGTAACCAAGAAGGTAGATGAGGGCAGTGCAGCTGATGTTGTCTACATGGACTTCAACAAGACCTTTGACAAGGTACCGCACGGTAGGTTGTTATGTAAGGTTAAATCTCACGGGATCCAGGGTGAGGTATCCAAATGGATACAAAATTGGTTCTTGACAGAAGCCAGAGGGTGGTTGTCAAGGATTGTTTTCCAAATTGGAGGCCTGTGAGTAGTGGTGTGCCTCAGGGATCAGTGCTGGGTCCACTGTTATTTGTCATTTATGCTAATGATTTGAATGAGAATACAGGAGGTATGGTTAATAAGTTTGCAGATGACACCAAGATTGGTGGCATAGTGGAAAGTGAAGGTTATCTCCAATTGTAATGGGATCTTGATCAATTGGGCCAGAGCAGGATTTACTCAGTTAATGGTAGGGTGTTGGGGAGAGTTACAAACCAAAGAGATCTAGGGGTACAGATACATATGTCCTTGAAAGTGGAGTCACAGGTGGACACAATGGTGAAGGCGGCACTCGGCATGCTTAGTTTCATTGGTCAGAACATTGAATACAGGAGCTGGGACGTCTTGTTGAAGTTGTACAAGACATTGGTAAGGCCACACTTGGAATAGAATCATAGAACCCTACAGTGCAGAAAGAGGCCCTTCGGCCCATCGAGTCTGCACCAACCACAATCCCACCCAAGCCCTACCCCATATCCCTACATATTATTACCCGCTAATCCCTCTAACCTAAGAATCTTAGGACACTAAGGAGCAATTTTAGCATGGCCAATCAACCTAACCCGCACATCTTTGGACTGTGGGAGGAAACCGGAGCACCCAGAGGAAACCCACGCAGACACAAGGAGAACGTGCAAACTCCACACAGACAGACCCGAGCCAGGTCCCTGGAGCTGTGAAACAGCCATGCTAACCACTATGCTACGGTGCCACCCCACCGTGTGCAGTTCTGGTCATCCTATTATGGAAAGGATATTATCAAACTAGAAAGAGTGCAGAAAAGACTTACTAGGACGCTAAATTTGAAGTAATCTTATCTGGTAGCAAAAATAGGAAGGCAGATTATTTGAATGGCTCTAGATTGAGCGGGCAGATTGGGGGGGGGGGAAATATGCAACGAAATCTGCACACCATTTGATTTATTGTCACATGTATTAGTACACAGTGAAAAATATTGTTTGTTGCATGCTATACAAAGCATACTGTACATAGAGAAGGAAAGGAGAGGGTGCAGAATGTAGTGTTACAGTCATAGCTGGGATGTAGAGAAAGATTAACTTAGTGTGAGGTTGGTCCATTCAAAAGTTTGATGGCAACAGGGAAGAAGCTATTCTTGGTTGGTACATGACCTCAGACTGTTCCATCTTTTTACTGATATAAGAAGGTACGAGAGAGAATGTCCGGGGTGCATGGGGTCCTTAATCACACTGCCTGCTTTTCCGAGGCAGCGGGAAATACAGACAGAGTTAATGGCTGGTTTGCGTGACGGACTGGGCTTCATTCACGACCCTTTGTAGTTTCTTGCGGTCTTAGGCAGTACAGGAGCCATACCAAGCTGTGATACAACTTGGTATGAAAGAATGCTTTTTATGGTGCATCTGTAAAACTTGGTGCGAGTCATAGCTAACATGTGAAATTTCTTTAGTCTTCTAAGTAAAAGGCGTTGGTGAACTTTCTTAGCTATAGTGTCATCATGGGAGAGGCCAGGACAGGTTGTTGGTGATCTGCACACCTAAAAACTTGAAGCGCTCAATCATATCTACTTCATCCCCATTGACGTAGACAGTGGCATGCTCTCCACTGCACTTCCTGAAAGTCAACAACTATCTTTTTTGTTGACATTAAGGGAGAGATTATTGTCATTGCCCCAGTTCACCAGATTCTCTATCTCATTCTGTACTCTGTCTTGTCACTGTTTGAGATCAACCCACCATGGTTGTGTCATCAGCAAACCTGAAAATTGAGTTGAAGGGGAATTTAGCCAAACAGTCATAACTGTCGTTGAAAGTAAGCATGCAGGTGGTGAAGACAACAAATGGTATGTTGGCCTTCATAGCGAGAGGATTAGAGTACAGGAGCAAGCATGTCTTGCTGCAGTTAAATAGGGCCTTGGTGAAACCACTCCTGGTGTGTGCAGCTTTGGTCTCCTTATCTAAGGAAGGATGTTCTTGCTGTAGAGAGTGTAGCAAAGGTTTACCAAACTGATTCTTGGGATGTTGGGACATGGGCAGAGTGGAAACATTTAAGAGCTGCTTTGAGTACCTAATAAACTATTGAGTTTACCTGCCATAGCAAGCAATTGAGGCCAAAACATTGTATGTTTCAAGGCTGTGGTTCTTGGGGTTAAAGGGATCAAAAGACATGCAGGGTCAGGTTACTGAGTAAGATGATCAACCATGATCATAATGAATACTGGAACAGGCTCAAAAGGGGTGAATGGCCTCCTCCTGCTCCTATTTTCTACATTTCTAATGTTTGATGAAGCAGCTGAAGATGTTTGGGCATTGAAGAATACCATAAAACATTGAAGAATACCATAGAATCCCGACAGTGCAGAAAGAAACCATTCAGCCCATCGAGTCTGAACCAACAACAATCCCACCCAGGCCCTATCCCTATAACCCCACATTTACCCTGCTAATCATCCTGACACCAAGAGACAATTTAGCATGGCCAATCCACCTAACCCGCGCATCTTTGGAATATCTCCAGCAATGTCCTGGGACTAACATGATTAATCTCCAACAAACATAACCATGTTCTTTCATGTTAGGGATGACGCAGAACAATGGAGTTTGATTCTTTGATTCACATTGACTTCAATCTTACAGGGGCCCCATGATGTCAAACTCATTGAAATGCTGCCTTGATTTCAAGGGTAGTCTCTCACACATCACCTCTGGAATGTACCTCCCTTATCGATGTTTGAATGATGGCTGTAACAAAAATTCGAACCTAGTGACTCTGGCAGAACCCAAAATGAACATCAATATTAGTAAATGTCACTGCTGCACTGTCAATTACTTCTTTATATTACTTGGCTAAGGGGGCAGTAAACTGACTCAATTGGATATGTCCTGCTTTTTTTAAAAATAGAACACACCTTGGAAATTGTCCACTTCATCAGGTAAAGGCCACTGTTTTAACTGCACTGGAATACTTTGCATTGGAGTTGGGTTAGTTCTGGAGCACATCTTTTGTATTAAAGCTGGGATGTTGCCAGGGCCAATAATCTTTGCCATGTCTGACATGCCATTTTTTTCCCTAAAATTCATGTGAAACGAATCAACTTGAGTGAAGACTGGCATCTGATGTTGAAAATTTCAGGAGGATGGATCATTCAGCATGCTTGGTTTCATTGGTCAGAACACTGAATACAGGAGTTGGAATGTCTTGTTGAAGTTGTAACAAGACACTGGATATGGCTACACTTGGAATACCGAGTACAATCCCTATTATAGAAAGAATATTATTAAAGTAGAAAGAGTGCAGAAAAGATTTACCAGGATGCAACCCGGATTTGATGGTTTGAGTTATAAGGAGAGGCCAGATAGACTGGGACTTTTTTATCTGGAGCGTAGAAGGCAGAGGGGTGATCTTATAGAGGTCTATAAAATAACGAGGGGCACAGATCAATTTGTTAGTCAATATTTTTTCCCAAAAGTACGGGAGTCTAAAACTAGAAGGCATAGGTTTAAGGCAAGAGGGGAGAGGTACAAAAGTATCCAGAGGGGCAATTTTTTCACAGAGGGTGGTGAGTGTCTGGAACAAACTGCCAGCGGTAGTTGTAGAGACAGGTACAATTTAGACAGTTACATGGGTAAGATGGGTATAGAGGGATATGGGCCAAATGCGGGGCAATTGGGATTAGCTTAGAGGTTTAACAAAAAAGGGCAGTGTGGACAATTTGGGCCAAAGGGCCTGTTTCCATGCTGTAAACCTGTATGATTATGATGCACTTGGTATTTCTGGTTAAAGACAGTTGCAAATGCTTCAGCCTTTTCTTTCATTTCGATAAGGGAATTAAGAGTTATGGGGAGCAGGCAGGTAAGTGGAACTGAACCACTTTCAGATCAGCCATGATCTTACTGAATGGCGGGGTAGGCGCGAGGGGCTAGATGGCCTACTCCTGCTCCTATTTCTTATGTTCTTATTTTCACGTTGTCCTCCACCATCATTGAGGAAGAGGATGTGTATAAGTGCTCGGTTCCAAAGTATGGTGACCAAGGACTTGTAACAACAATAGTTCATTGAGTACTCTGAGCAGCTCTTACATGTTTGCACTATGCCCATGTTCCAAGGGCAATTTCCATATTTCTGCCATGTGACACTAAGTAGGCGCATCATCACATGATCACTCAGTCCACATCTTCCCCCATTCAGTTGGGACAACCGGTGGTACTGAGATGTAATAGTGTGCGCAAACAGTAATCTTGTGGAAACCATTTTATAACATATAGATTGAACAGGCTAACAACACCCAACTACTTACATAGGGGAAACACAGACTATAAATTGAAGGGGGCCTGTTTGCTGGTTAGATGATTGGGTACTGCTTCCAATACTGTCACAGTGATTAAGCAGAAAATCAGAGATGTGTTAAACGAACATCTGTAATTAAGGGTGACCTTAATCTGCACATAGATTGGGAGAGTCAAATTAGTCACAGTACAATAGAGGAGGAATTTCTGGAGTGTATACAGGATGGCTTTCTGGATCAATACACAGTGAAGAACCAACAAGGAAACACACCATCTTGGACTGGGTATTGACAATGAAGAAGAATTAGTTGGCAATCTAGTTGTGAGAAAATACGTGGGGATGAGTGACTATAATATGATACAGCTCTTTGTCAAAACGTATAGTGATGTAGTTGATTCTGTGACCGGAATCCTGAATCTCAATAAGGTAACTATGACAGTACGAGACATTGGCTATGATGGACTGGGAAATATTACTGAAAGAAAAGACCATGGCGGGCATTTAAGGTACAAATAAGTGAACTCCAGAAGTTGTTTATTTCTGTTTGTGGCAAGAGTGATAAGGGAACAATGATAATCCATGGTTTACAAGGGAAATTAGAGATATTTGATCCAAAGAAGCAGCATACAAATTGGCAATAAGCAATAAACCTGGGGACTGGGAGCAATTTAGAATTCAGCAAACAAGAACCATGGGATTGATTAAGAGAAAAATGGAGTATGAAAGTAAAGTAACAGGGAATGTAAAAACTGACTGTACAAGTTTCTATAGATATGTAAAAGAGAAGACGATTGACAAAAACTAATGTAGGCCCCTTACAACCAGAAATGGGACAGTTCATAATAGGGAACAAAGAAACGGCTGAAGAACTAAATTCATATTTTGCTTCTGTCCTCACAAAGAATAATGTACCAAAAGTTTTGAGAGACACAAGTTTTATTGAGTTGAAGGAAATTAGCATTAGTAGAGAAATGGTTTTGGGAAAATTAATGGGATTGAAGGCAGATAAATCTCCAGGACCAGATAATCTTCATCCCAGAGTATTTAAGGAAGTGACCCTTGAAATAATAGATCTATTGGTGGTCATTTTCCAAAACTCTTTGGACTCTGGACTGATTCCTACAGATTGGAGGTTAGCTAATGTAAGCCCACTACTGAAAAAGGGAGATACAAAGAAAACAGAGAACTATAGTCCAGTGAGCCTAATGTCATTACTGGGGAAGTTGCTAGAGTTCATTATCAAGGGTTTCATAGCTCAGTATTTGGGATGCAGTGGCATAATCAGAAAGTCAGCATGGATTTACAAAGGGGGAAATCATGCTTGACAAATTTGCTGGAATTTTTTGAGGGTGTAATTAGTGGAGTTGACTAAGGAGAACCGATGGCTGTGGTTTATTCAGACTTTCATAAGGCTTTCGACAAGGTCTCACATAGCAAAATATGTGAAGTTAAAGCTCATGGGATTGCAGGTAGTGTCTTGAGATGAATAGAAAGCTGGTTAGCAGATAGGAAGCAAAAAGTTGGCATAAATTACCCTTTTTTCGATTGGCAGGCAGTGGCTAGTAGAGTAGCACAGGAATCTGTGCTAAGACCCCCAACTGTTTAAATTAATATGCTAACAATTTGGAAGAGTGAACTAAATGTATTATCTCCAAATTTGCAGATGATACAAAGCTGGGTGGGAGGATAGGCTGTGAAGAGGATGCAGAGTTGCTTCAGCATGATTTGGACAGGCTGAGTGCCTGGACATATGCATGGCAGATGCAATATAATGTGGATAAATGTGAAGTTATCTACTTTGGTAGCAATAATAGGAAGGCAGGTTATTATCTGAATGGGTGAAAATTAAGAAAGGTGGATACTGAGCAAGACCTTGGTGTCCTTTTGTGCAGCAGTCGCTGAAACTAAGCATGCAGGTACAACAGGCAGTAAAGGTGGCATATGTTATGTTGGCCTCCATTGCGAGAGAATTTAAGTATAGGGATAGAGATGTTTTACTGCAATTGTATAGGGTATTGGTGAGGCCACACCTGGAGTACTGTGTGAAGTTTTGGTGTCCTCATCTAAGGAAGGATGTTCTCACTATCAAGGGAGTGCAGCAAAGGTTTACCTGGCTGATTCCTGGGATGGCAGGTCTGTCATGAGGAGAGACTAAGTCAGTTAGGATTGTACTCATTGGAGTTTAGAAGAGTGAGAGGGGATTTCATTGAATTAGAACTGAGTACAGGGAGGCTGTTTGTAATATACTCAAAAGTTCAATGTGTGCGTAAAGTCAAACTCATTCGGAATGAACTGATGAGCACTTTCTTAAATTTCCACTGGGGGATGCCATGTGTGGCACCATCTCTTGAACTTGGTTATGACTATTTTATTCTTCATGTCTGCCAAGTGGTTGATTTCAGATCAGCTAGAATACGAGTCGACTAGGACCAAATTTCTTTACCATTCCATTCATAAGCGTTAGCTACCATAAGCAACCAGAAGAGGTCCAGAACCTTGATAATGGACAAAGACTGACACTGGAGCAAAGCACAACAAACTGCCTGGGAAAATGCAGTGCAAATTAGGCTTTATCATAGTTGTCAGAGACAGCTGAATGGCTTGCTGGACCATTTAGGAGGGCAATTAAGAATCACATTTTGCTGTACATCTGGATTCATGTTTAGGCCAAACCATGATGGCAGATCTCTTTTCCTGAAGAACATTAGTGAATCAGATGGATTTTTTTTTAACCACAATCCAGTAATTTAATGATCACCAAGCTTTTTGTTCCAAAGTAGCTTCTCTTTTCTCTACCTTGATTACAATGTCAACCACCATTTACTTCTACAGTAAGTGTGTTGCTATAAAGTTCAATAACATGATGAAAATTGGTACTAGACGTTTCCGCTCAAATCTGTAGCTTCCAAACAGAATTAAGAGATTACAAACAACTGCATCTTAACCCAAAAATACCAACAGTTGCAATTTGGCAGGGAAAATGAGGGGTGGGGGAAGCAGAAATACAAAAATGACATATTAAGATTTGGTCCCAGGTTGAACATTGGAGAAACCTCCTCATACAACCTGTTCTTATATTTTCCTTTTGGTGTGGGAAGGAGAGAAATGAATGACAGAATTAATGCTGGTGAAGGGTCAGCCAGGCTTAAAATGTTGGCTCTGTTCTATCTCCACAGATGCTGTCTGACCTGCTGAAATTTTCTACCATTTTCTGTTTTTGTTGCAGAATTAATACCAATGTTAAGAAAAGGAAATGGTATCATAAGTTTGTCAGAAGACATGATTATAGATTTGCAAAACTCTTTACCGAGTTATATCACAATGCTAAAACAAGTTAAGCAGAAAATTGCAATAACTGCATTGGCATTTTCTTGATATCGATTTTTCAGAAGGACTGAGAAAAGGGAATTTCTGCACCATTTGAAGGATTGTATGTCAAATCTTTAAAAAGTCAGTAAATTATATCTAAGTATTGAAAATTAGGGTCATCCCAACTCAAAATGTTGCTCTCTCCACAGATACTATCAGACCTGCTGAAATTTTCCAGCATTTTCTGCTATTGTTTCAGATTATAGCATTCATGCTATTTTGCCTTTATATGAAAAACCAGAACTATTTGAGTTAAAACAAATTACAAATCTATGTAAATTACTAATTACACATTGGGCCATATTTCAATTCGTATTCCCACAAAACTGTTTTGCCATGAATCATAGAGAGGAAGAGATCTGTCAGTGCTCATTTTTCATATGTAACTATCCACTTAAGTTTTATTACACTGCCACCTCCCCTTATAACTTCTTGTTTTCCTCATTTGTCATGGTATTGCCATCAATATCAATTCATCAATAAGTGGAAATAATTTTCCACTATTAACCCTGATACAAAAGGATTAGCTCTTCTGGCTGCCATCCTAGTGAATTTTTCCTGTACTTTTTCCATCATTCTGATGCAGTGGTGGGCAACCTGAGGCCCGGGGAACACATGCAGGCAAAATGCGTTCTGAGCGCGGCACACGAGGCATTTGTTGACCAATGCCCAGGCACAAGTTTGCCACATTACGTCAATTTAAAATTCAAAGAATCCCTAATCCCTAAAGTGAAGGAGGAGGCCATTTGGCCATCGAGTTTGCACCAACAACCTCACCCTTTTATCGTGGCTAATCCACCTAACCCACACATCTTTGAACTGTGGGAATAAATTGGAGCACCCAGAGGAATCCCATGCAGACATAGGGAGAACATCAAACTCCACGGACAACCACCCAAGGCTATAGTCAGCAGCACTAACCACTGTGCCACAAAGCCACATCCAAGTACTTTTTCCTATCAGTATGACTGAAGTGATATGCATGTAAGGCAAAGGCAAGGGCAAGCAAATGAGGTATGTAATGATTGCACACAACATTGACAGGGAGCCGTGCATTCCCTCTGCATATTTTTGTTTTTACCATTTGAAGTTACAAGTGGTGTACCTCAAGGATGTGTTTTGGGGCCACTGCTGTTTGTCATTCTTATAAAATGACCTAGATGAAGCTGTATTAGGAAGGATTAGTAAATTTGCTGATGACACCAAAGTTGGAGGAGTTGTAGACAGTGAGGATGGATGTTACAGTTTGCAGAGGGACAT
Source organism: Carcharhinus amblyrhynchos (assembly GCF_965287045.1). Classification (NCBI taxonomy): domain Eukaryota; kingdom Metazoa; phylum Chordata; class Chondrichthyes; order Carcharhiniformes; family Carcharhinidae; genus Carcharhinus; species Carcharhinus amblyrhynchos. Next base: position 56,855,446 of record NC_137337.1, read on the forward strand.
AGATGAGCTGCAGAGCTGGGCCAAGAGGTGGCAGATGGAGTTTAATACGGAAAAGTGTGAGGTGATTCACTTTGGTAAGAGTAACAGGAGTACAGAATTAGGGCTAATGGAAGGACTCTTAGTAGTGTTGATGAGCAGAGAGATCTCAGGGTACATGTGCCTAGCTCCCTGAAAGTTGGCACCCAGGTTGATAAGGTTAAGGAGGCGTACGATGTGTTAGCCTTTACTGGTAGAGGGATTGAATTTCGGAGCCGTGAGGTCATGTTACAACTGTACAAAACTCTGGTGCGGCCGCACTTGGAGTATTGCATACAGTTCTGGTTGCCGCATTGTAAGAAAGATGTGGAGGCATTGGAAAGGGTGCAGAGAAGGTTTACCAGGATGTTGCCTGGTATAGTGGGAAGGTCTTATGAGGAAAGGCTGAGGGACTTGAGGTTATTTTCATTGGAGAGAAGAACATAGAACATAGAACATAGAACATTACAGCGCAGAACAGGCCCTTCGGCCCACGATGTTGCGCCGACCAGTTACAAAAACAATGACCCACTAGCCTATACCAATCCCTTTTCGTCCATAAACCTATCCAGAGATCTCTTAAACGCCCCCAAACTAGACGCATTTACAACTGCAGCAGGCAGGGCATTCCAATCCCTCACCACCCGCTGGGTAAAGAACCTACCCCTGACATCCCCCCCTTAATTTAAAGCCATGCCCCCTCGTGCTAGCTTTCTCCATCCGAGGAAAAAGGCTATCACTATCCACCCTATCTAAACCTCTAATCATCTTATATGTTTCAATAAGATCCCCTCTTAGCCGCCTTCTTTCCAACGAAAACAACCCTAGATCCCTCAGTCTCTCCTCATAGGACCTCCCCACCATACCAGGCAACATCCTAGTAAACCTCCTCTGCACCCTCTCCAACGCCTCCACATCCTTCTTGTAATGCGGGGACCAGAACTGCACACAGTACTCCAAGTGCGGCCGCACCAGAGTAGTGTACAGTTGCAACATTACACTGCGACTCCTAAATTCAATCCCCCTACCAATAAACGCCAAGACACCGTACGCCTTCTTGACAACCTTATCTACTTGATTCCCAACTTTCAGGGATCTATGTACACACACACCTAGATCCCTCTGTTCATCCACACTATTCAAAGTCCTCCCGTTAGCCCTATACTCGACACATCTGTTGCTCCTACCAAAGTGAATTACCTCACACTTCTCCGCATTAAATTCCATCCGCCACCTCTCGGCCCAGCTCTGCAACCTATCTAAGTCTCCCTGCAGACTATGACACCCTTCCTCACAATCTACCACACCTCCAACTTTGGTGTCATCAGCAAATTTACTAATCCACCCAACTATACTCTCATCCAGATCATTAATAAAAATTACAAACAACAGTGGCCCCAAAACAGATCCCTGAGGCACACCACTCGTAACTGCACTCCATGATGAATATTTACCATCCACCACCACCCTCTGTCTCCTATCTGATAGCCAATTCCTGATCCAACTTCCTAGATTACCCACAATCCCATACATCTGCATTTTCTGCAGAAGCCTACCATGGTGAACCTTATCGAACGCCTTACTAAAATCCATGTATACCACGTCAACTGCCTTGCCCCCATCCACCTCTTTGGTCACCTTCTCAAAAAACTCAATAAGGTTAGTAAGGCACGACCTACCCGCTACAAAACCATGCTGACTATTTCTAATCAATTCATTACACTCCAAATAACTATAAATCCTATCCCTAATAATTTTTTCTAAAACCTTGCCCACAACAGAAGTAAGACTCACCGGTCTATAATTCCCGGCAAAGTCTCTGTTCCCCTTCTTAAACAATGGGACAACATTCGCTATCCTCCAATCCTCCGGGACTACACCAGAGACCAATGACGACCTGAAGATCTGAGCCAGAGGCTCTGCAATCACCTCTCTAGCCTCCCAGAGAATCCTAGGGTAGATCCCATCCGGACCAGGGGACTTATCTATTTTCAGCCCCTCAAGAATTTCCAGCACATCCTCTTTATCAACCGTAATACTGTCTATTTTACACCCCTGCAACCCAATGTCCTCCTCAGCTATATTCATGTCCCCCTGCGTGAACACCGAAGAGAAATATTGGTTCAATACTTCTCCAATCTCCTCCAGTTCCACACACAACTTCCCCCTGCTGTCTGTAACTGGCCCTAATCTTGCCCTGACCAACCTTCTGTTCTTGACATACCTATAGAACGCCTTAGGATTCTCCTTAATCCTATCAGCCAAAGTCTTCTCAGAAGGTTGCAAGGTGACCTGATTGAGGCATACAAGATGATCAAAGGATTGGATAGGGTGGACAGTGAAAGCCTTTTACCTCGGATGGTGATGGCTAACACAAGGGGACATAGCTTTAAATTAAGGGGTGGTAATTATAGGACGGATGTCAGAGGTAGGTTCTTTACTCAGAGGGTAGTAAGGTCATGGAATGCCCTGCCTGCAGCAGTTGTGGACTCACCAACTTTAAGGGCGTTCAAATGGTCAGTGGATAGGCATATAGATAACATTGGAATAATTTAGGTTAGAGGGTCATTAGATTGGTTCCACTGGTCGGCGCAACATCGAGGGCCGAAGGGCCTGTACTGCGCTGTAATGTTCTAAGTTGATGATAGTTCTATTAAAATATAAATCATTAAGCACTTTTATAATTTATGAAGTATTCAGTGCACATTAAATGTATTTAATCTTACTTGTGAGATCAGTGTTATTGAACAAGCCCGATTTCAACCTTGCAGCCCACTGGGATGAAGGCGGTCCACTCACTAACCTAGGCTGCCTATTACTGTTCTAATGTCCTTCTTGTAATAGTGATTGCTCACCATTAGATTACACCACTATGGTGTGGGTAAATTTACTTCATAACTAGATTGTGCTAAGCATAAATAGTGCAGTAATATTCTTAAATATAATATTGCTGTAGTTGCTCTATATCCAAACACACTGTGGTTAGCATTACTGCTGCTCAGCGCCAAGGATCCGGATTCAGCTTTGGCCTTGGATCACTTGTGGAGTTTGCACATTCTCCTCCTGTCTGTGTGGGCTTCCTCCAGGTGCTCCAGTTTCTTCCCACAGTACAAACCTGTGCAGGTTAGGTTGACTGGCCATGCTAAATTGCTCCTTAACTCAGTTAGGGGAACTAGCAGGGAAAATACAATGGGTTATGAGGACAGGGCCTGGGTGGGATTCTTGTTGGTGCAGGCTCAACAGGTCAAATAGTCTCCTTCTGCACTGTAGAGATTTTATAATTCTGTGAAAGTACCTGCTAAGCAAAAGATTTTTGTTTTAAAAAAAAAATCAGGTAAGTCGTTCTAAAGCATAAGCAGAATCAAGCGAACTCTCCAACTGAGATTTTACACTCAGCTTGGGTCATTTTGACCTGAACAACAAAACATTAAACAATGTTAACAAGTCTCTCAAGCAGCCAAGTGATCACAAGCAGTAAGACTGGCTGTCTTCAGGCTGAAGCTATACATAGTGCAAAGTTTTAACACCATGAAAACTATTTCTATTATAGTACCTGGTGATGCTACGGCCAGTGCAGAAGCCAATCTGTTTACATTCCAAGAAAGTTCAGAAGCGGTCAGACTTAATTCAAAGCAACTGAATGTGCAGAATGTTTTACAGGTGATAGAGGAATGCACATATCGACAACAACAGCAAATCTGCTTCATTAGCTGATACCTAAATACTTGCAACTATTCAGCTTACTGTCAGCCAAAGTGCATTCGCAATATTCACACTATTATATTAGCAGGGCCAAAACATTGTGCAAGTGTCTTTGGGGAAGCAAAATAAAACAACCATTTCATTCGATTTATTTTGTACTTAGTTGTGTCAGTATCATTAATCAAAATCCTTATTCTGCCAATATTTACATGGATAAAATTCAGGCACGTTAACATGGCAGTCCTGATAATGAAAACTTATAATGGGAATATTCTAAAGATGGGTCTTGTAAATTTCAAGTGATGGGGCTGTAACCATTTCCTTTGGTAGCTTGTTCCACTGTGGGATTATTACTCAGAAGAAAGATTGTTAATACAGTCTTGGAAACATATGGTGTTTGTGTTTTGGATGGTTTACATTTTGTCATTACCAGAAAGCATCAGGTTTATGTTTCTGCCACTTTCACCAGTCCATTCCATATCTTATAGGACATGTCAGTTATTTTTCTCCTTCCTTTCTGGTGATTCTCATTCCAAACCTTTGATCAAGGATGTGTCCCTGATTTGTGCAGCATTGTGCACATCTTGAAATTGTTCCAATTTTTTTTTATATCTCTCGCCATATAAAGATCCCACACAACTTGCGAACTCCAGGATTGGACAAAACAAGCACTGGTAAATTATAACTGAATTTTTTTTTAAACATTAAAAGTTTAACTCAGAGCTCCAAGAGCTTTGTATGTAACATGGCCTCTTTAAGGGGGCAATCCTTTGAAGGTCGTGTAATTGGCTAAGCCCAATCACATGGGAAACCGAGAAAATTGGGAGCAAGGGCGCAAATCCTGGGACTGGGAGGAGAGAGTAATAAATCAATTATTGCTTGTAGTCACAAATATTTGCCTTCAAAGTTACTACACTTTGGATGTTAACTGGAGGTCTGTAAAACTGTGTTCCACTGGATCTTTTTGACCAAAAACCATGCTATCTACCAGGATATTGTAAGCTTCAAAGTGCTCCATGACATGTGGGTGAACAATATGTTCAAGTAATTTGACAATGGCGCTGGGAAGAGATACCAGTTTGTAGTCTGGCAGACTTTTATCTCTCTTTCTGAATATGCCACAGATGTTAGCTTGTCATCACTGATCTGGTAAGAAGCTGGAACCAAAAGAGAAAATACTGGAAAATCTCAGGAGATCTGGCAGCATTTGTAAGGAAATGCTAAGCATTTGGGCAGCACGGTAGCACAGTGGTTAGCACTGCTGCTTCATAGCTCCAGGAACCTGGGTTCGATTCCCGGCTTGGGTCACTGTCTGTGCGGAGTTTGCACATTCTCCTCGTGTCTGCGTGGGTTTCCTCTGGGTGCTCCGGTTTCCTCCCACAGTCCAAAGATGTGCAGGTTAGGTTGATTGGCCATGCTAAAAATTGCCCCTTAGTGACCGGAGATGCGTAGGTTAGAGGGATTGGCGGGTGAATGTGTAGGGATATGGGGGTAGAGCCTGTGTGGCTCAATCCTGTAGGGGTTGTGGTCGGTGCAGACTCGATGGGCTGAATGGTCTCTTTCTGCACTGTCAGGTTTCTACGATTTCTGTGAAAGAAAAGAAATGAAATTTCGAGTCCAGCCGACCCTTTGTTAAAGCTGGTTTGCAGCTTTGACAAAGGATCACCCGGACTCGAAATACCTGCCCTTCTCTCCTTGCAGGTGCTCTGAGACCTGCTGAGATTTTCCAGCACCTTCTTATTTAGTTTCAGATTCCAGCATCCGCAGTAATTTTCTTTTATTTATGGTAAGATGCTGGTATTGGGTGACTCTTAAGAGATTGGTTAATATTGGAGTCAATAAATCAGCACCTAATTTTAAAATCCAGAGAGCTATCCAGCAATTGTGATGTTTGCTACATTGATACTTGCACATTTATTCATGTGCAGACTGTAAGCCTCAAAACTAGTCACAATTTACATAAAATAAAAGCTACTTTAATAGGTCAAGCAGTAACGTCAAATAAATATCTTTCACCTGAAGCCACACAACTTTCAAATCGATTCTCTGAGCAATTATAAGCTCATCTACCAGTAATGAGAAGGACTCATCCCTAAAGAACTAATTTTCAGACAACTGCCATAAAGTTTTGATTTGATTTATTGTCACATGTATTAGTATACAGTAACAAGTATTGTTTCTCGCATGCTGTATAAAGCATACCATTCATAGAGAAGGAAAAGAAAGGGTACAGAATGTAGTTCTAGTCATAGGATGTAGAGAAAGATGAACTTAATGTAAGGCAGGTCCATTCAAAAAAACTGATGGCAGCAGGGAAGAAGTTGTTCTCAAGTCAGTTAGTACGTGACCTTCGACTTTTGTATTTTTTTCCCCCAATGGAAGAAGATGGAAGGGAGTATACGTCCGGGGTGCACGGAGTCCCACTTTCTCCAGATCAAAGGTGTAGCAATGGGTACCCACATGGGTCCCAGCTATGCTTGTCTTTTTATGGGATATGTGGAACATTTCTTGTTCCAGGCCTACCCAGGTCCCCTCCCACAACTTCTTTACCAGTACATTGATGACTATTTTGGTGCTGCTTCACACTCTCGCTGGACCTGGAAAAACTTAACAACTTCGCTTCCGGATTCCACCCCTCCATCAACTTCACGTGGTCTATCTCAAACACTTCCCTTCCTTGACCTTTCTGACCCCATTTCCGGCAATAGATTATCTACCAATATCCATTACAAGCCCACTGACTCCCACAGCTATCTGGACTACAGCTCTTCACACCCTACATCCTGTAAGGACTCCATCCCTTTCTCTCAGCTCCTTTGCCTCTGTCGCATTTGTTCCAATAATGCCACTTTCCAAAGTGGTGCTTCTAATATGTGCTCCTTCTTCCTCAACCATGGTTTGTCACCAAAAGCGTGCGATCCATCTCCCACTTGATGACCCTTACCCCCTCCTCTCCCTCCCAGAACAAAGATAGAGCCCTCTTGTTCTCACATTTCACCCCACCAACCTCCGCGTGCAAAGCATAATCCTCCACCATTTTCACCAACTCCAGTGTGATACCTCCACCAAACACATCTTTCCTTCACTCCCTCTGTCAGCATTCTGCAGAGACTGTTCCCTCCAGGATAACTTGGTCCACTCCTCCACTATACCCAACACCTCTCTGTCACTCATGGCACCTTCCCATGCAATCGCAGAAGGTGTAACACCTGCCCCTTTATCTCTTCCATGCTTACTATTCAAGGTCCAAAACACTCATTCCAGGTTAAGTAGCATTTCACTTGCATCTCTTTCAATTTGGTCTATTGCATTTGCTGCTCCCAATGAGACCAAACGTAGACTGGGTGATTACTTTGCTGCGCACAGACCGAAAGTGCTCAAATCAGGGCCCTGACCTTCCCGTTGCTTGCCATTTTAACACGTGATCCTGCTCCTATGCCCACATGTCTGTCCTTGGCCTGCTGCAATGTTCTAGTAAAACTCAAAGAAAACTGAAGGAACAGCATCGCTTCTTCTGGCTGGGCACATTACAGCCTTCCAGTCTTAACATCGAATTCAACAACACCAGATAATTAGCTCTTTCCCACCTTAACCCATTTGTTTTCAGTTCATTTAATTTTTAACTTGTTCTCTTTTATTTCTTTATTGTCTTTTTTCATTTTTATTTTCTCCTCCCACTCTTTGCCCCTATTTTATCCCTCTTTATCTTAATTTTAACCCCCCCCCCCCCCATCTTCATCTGTCATAGCTTACCCTCTGATTTTAGCTTCTCTGCCATTTGACCATTCACATCTTTTATTCTCTCTATGGACCACTGTTAGCAGCCTTTTCTTCTGGTTTCTGTGGCTATGACTGATCTTTCAATCCCTCACCCTACGGTATAAATATCTCCCATTTTCTTTGCCTTTGAGCTTTGACAAAGGGTCATCTGGACTTGAAACATCAGCTCTTTTCTCTCTTTACAAATGCTGCCAGACCTGCTGAGATTTTCCAACATTTTCTCTTTTGGTTTCAGATTTCAGCATCCGCAATAATTTGCTTTTATCTTTGATTATGCTGGCTGCTTTTCCGAGGCAGAGGGAAATGTAGACAGATGTGTTTCCAGGTATTAATTGGCAGACATCAAAGATGTGTGGATTAGGTTAATTGGCAATGTTAAATTAACCGTTAATGTCAGGGAAATTAGCAGGGTAAACACTAGGTTATGGGGATAGGTGTGGGTGAGATTGTCGTCAGTGCAGGCTCGATGGGCTGAATGGTTTCCTTCTGCACTGTACGTATTCTGTGATCAGATCTAATTTTGGCTTGTGCCATCCATTGGTTGAGAGACAAAAGTACATATTTTGCAGTGTTCCTGCAAAATCTTCAAACCACGGTGAGAGAACAAGTACGGGGCATTAAAAAGAAAACATGGGATGCGCATTTTTTTAGCAATGACAGAAAAGAACCAGAGACAAAAATGTGAAATTTTTGTTTTTAAAAACATTGAGTTACAATGATCTGGAATGCAATCTGAAAAGCTGGTAGAAACAGATTCAATAGTGACATTCAGAGACGAACTGGATAAATACTTGAAAAAGAAAATTTGCAGGGCATGAGGAAAGGGCGGGGGAGTGTGAATAAATGGGTGGTTCATTCAAAAAGCTGGCACAGGCCAAACAGAGCTACTTACTATGCCGAAGTATTATGATTTGATATCCTTTCCTAGTGCCATTATATGCAACAAAAGATGCCATGTACTGGAAAGTATCGTAACAGGATGGTAACTAGAACAAAAGGTAAGATGGCTTGATAAAAGAATGAGGGGAGATCTCATTGAGACGTATAAGATGATGAATGGGATGGATAGGATAGAGGTGGAAAGACTCTTCCCGCTCAAAAAAGACAGTAGGACTAGGGGGCACAGCCTCAAGATAAAGGGGAGGCAGTTCAGAACGGAGTTGAGGAGGAACTTCTTCACTCAAAGGGTGGTGAATCTCTGGAATTCTCTGCCCGTTGAAGTGGTGGAGGCTGCCTCGCTAAATATTTTTAAGAAGCGGGTTGATGGGTTTTTGATAAGAGAGGGGATTAAGGGTTATGGGGAGAGGGCGGGAAAGTGGAACTGAGCCACGACAGATCAGCCATGATCTTATTGAATGGCGGGGCAGGCTCGAAGGGCCAGATGGCCTACTCCTGCTCCTATTTCTTATGTTATGTTCTTATAAAAACTTCTTTTTAAGCAGGTGGGAGGAAGATCAAGTGGTGATATCATTGCCATATATCTACATAACTTCTCTTTTTATAAAGTTGCAGAAGACCACATTTACGTTGTATTGCAAATCTGGTTGGATGTATTCCTTTATATTGCATCCAATGGTGTTTCGTCACATTTGTGACCTATGGGCCAGAACTAGCCAAGATATTCCTAGATACAACACTTTCATGATGCTGCTTGGAGGTCCAAGTGTACAGTCATGAACTGTCCATGATAAAAAGCAAAACAAATCCACTCCTGCCAATTATCATCCCATTAGCCTTTCCACGCTGATGATCATCAACATTGCATCAAATTGTATTTACATATCAATAACCTGTTTCACGACACTCAGTTTGAGGACCATTCAGTTCCAGATTTCACCTTGGTTTAGACTTCGACAGAGCAACTGAATTCCAGAAAGAATTACAAAATAGCATTTAATAAACTGTCGTACCAAGGAGACCCAATCTTTCCAATGTCATTTAAATGTCAGTGTTGTGGCATCACAGATCTAGCTAAGATCACCTTAGTTAGATCGGTGGGAGGTTCTGGAGCACATGTTAATAAATATCACGTGATCTAACCTCCAGTAACACTGCAGTTGGCAATCCAATGCAACAATTGCTTTCCACATCTTCAGCAAAGAAACAGTTCAGTGTTCCAGCCAAAATTTATCCCTTAATGAATAGCACTAAAACAAAATCAAGTGACAATTGTCAAATAGCTGTGTGGGATCTTGCTGTGCAAATCAATGCCATATTTCCTGTATTACAAAAATTACTTCATTTCTGAAAAAGAGACCCATTGAAGCTTTTCATTGGCGCTGCCAAACCAACAAGATTCTACTCCATTGTTCTGAAGGCGCTTTGAGACATTATGAGAAGCTTAATATCCTTTTCTTCTTTTAGTGACACGAAAGTCAAAAGGAATCAAATGAAAATTCTCTATTGGCTGGGATATGAGAGAGGAGATAGTTATGGTTCTCAAAGATCAGTCTTCTCAGTCCCAGGACATTGCTGGAGTTAGTCAGGGAAATGGGAACTAAGTCAAACCGTCTTCAGCTGCTTCAATGACCTTCCCTCCAAATCAGAGTCAGAGGTGGAGTGTTTGGTAATAAATGCAGTGTTAAGCTCCATTTGTAATTCCTCAAATGATCAAGCAGTCCATGTCCACAAGGAGCATGAGTGTAACAATAGACTAGGTAGCAACTAGTAGGTAATATTTATGCCAAGTGCCAGGCAATCATTATCTTCAACAAGATCTCACCACCTTCCATCCATATTAAGTGGCATTACCATTGCCAAATCCTGCACTGTCAATGCTCTGGGAGCTCGATGTTGACCAGAAACTCAACTTGACCCACTACAATAGAGGCCATGGTTATTGAAGCAGAGGCTGGGTATTTTGCAGTTGAGTGGGTTCACTTCCCAACTTCCCAAAACCTCACTCCCCACACAGCGTAGGTTAAGAACGTGATACAATTCTCTCTCCAACAGCACTCAAGAAGCATAATATAAAACTTAATCAGCAGCCAAGTCACCATCACAATACTGTAGTTGTGTACCAGAAGCATCTGGAGTATAACACTTCCACCATGAATAGCACTGCTGCAACAATAAAGCAAGCACTCAATCGCATTCTGTACGCATGATGCTGTTCTTCCACAGCCCAGTGGCGAGGAATGTGAAAACCATCTACAGATCTACAGAAGCCACAAGCAGTCATAACACATGACATACCAATCGAGAGCAAACCTGCAAGTGCAACCTTAGCAATTTTTACATAGAAGTTGTAATACAGAAACAAGCAATTATATCCTCATGTTGCTGCTGTTTTTAATCTTCCACACGAGCCTCCTCCCACTCTACTTCATCTCACCCAACAATATATAATTTTCTTCAACTACTTGAGATTATGGCCCATTAAAAATTGCCAAGCACAACATTTTCTCCAAAAGTAAAACCTCAATGCCAAAATGTAACGAACCATCAACTTCAAAACACTGAAATAATGCTTAAATAATGAAATATCCACGACAATAGTTACTGAATAGCTATTTTGATTCCATGCATTACAAGACAACAATCTTATAACAAATTTCAGATAAAACATGATGATACGGAGGACAGGGTTCATTACTGTTACATACCTCACCTTTTATAATGATAGCTTAATATTTTTAATGACTAGTGTATTCAGTGTAATGCTGCAATACCTCAAGTAGTAAATGACACTTCACTAATGTTAATTGTCCATATAAATGCAAAAAACTCTCCCCAGGTCTTCACCCCAATCTCATCCTTAAGTTTTGTATAAACTTACTGAATCAGAACTTATTTTTACAGTTTGCCGAAAGCGACCAATTTCAGATTGCAAAATAATTAATGAAATGCTGACATACAACTTTAACATGTGGCAAAAGGATGGACAGCATTGTCACAATTAATTGTGCAAATGCATTCCAGCACAAAATATCATTTTCAGACTGCATGCTGCCAAGAGAGTAATTTGCAGAAGAATACATTTCAAAGGGTTAAATGCTTTTCTCTCGTTCTCTAGCTTCTGCAATGCTGAAGGATTGGAGAAGAGAAATAGTGCTAGATTGTTAAAAAACTGATTTTGTTCTGAATTTATAGCACCGGTGCATTAAACCATCCATTTCCACGGTTTGAATAAATGCACAAATTCAGAGGGCTGTACCAAATTGAAGCAAACTTTGGCACATCTTGAATGCAGTACCAGTTTTAAAGGTACTTTAAATGTAAATACCCAATACTGGCAAAATCCAATTTTAGCTGCTTTCCTGTATGCCAGACAATCAATCAAGGGATCCACATAACCACTGCAACAACAACAAAAATAAATCTCCTAAGACTGCGCACTTGGGGTTCACAATTGTTGGCTGAGCTTGCCAATTCAAAAAAGCCCAATTAATCTTATTCAAGCAGCAGAAAAGTCTCAGGTTTTCATACATCACATGAGCATGTGCACATGCCAGGAACTGTGCTGGATTGGTAGATAAGGGAGAACCAACAAATATTGCACTTTCAAAAACATTTGAAAAAGTGTCATACAAAAGGTTATTACTCACAATTATGACTACTGAGATTGGAGGTAAAATATTAGCATGGGTTGAGAATTGTTTAACAGACAGAAATCAAAACTAAAAGAATAACTTGTGGGTCGGCAGGCAGAAATGAAAAGATTGGTACTTGGTCTCAGTGACTTTACAATGATTTTGATGAGGAGGCAAATATAATATATCATATAGAAAGTTAGGTGGGAAAGCAAACTGCAAGGAGACTGCAGAAGACACATAGGGATAGGTTCAGGTCAAGTGAGTGGACAAGAATCACAGAAGAGTTACAGTACAGAAGACGATTTGCTCCACCAAGCCAGTGTCAGCTCTTTGCAAATGCAATTTATATATTCCCTGTAACCCTGCAAATTGTTTTCCTTTACATGCTATCCAACTCCCTTTTTAAAGCCACAATTGAATCTGTCTCTGCGATCCTTTCAGGCATTTCAAATCCTAACCACTTGCAAATTTGCAAGTCATCCTTGTGCAGGGACCATGCTAATCTTCTCTGTACCATTCCAATTTTAGTACATGTGCCACTCGCTACATCAAAGCTTTTCCTCATTCACCATTAGTTATTTTATCAATCACCTTAAATTTGTGTCCTCTACACTTCTGCCAATGGGACCGGTTTCTCTCCATCTACTCTGTATAGGTTTTGCATGATTTTGAACACTTCTATTAATTTTCCTCTCAATCTGCTCTTCTCTAAAGAAAAATAACCCAAATTTTTCATCCCTGGAACCATTCTTGGAAATAATTTCTGTAACTTCTCTAAATCATCCACGTGCTTTCTTAAGTGCAATGCTCAAATTTGGATACAATATTCAATATTCCAGTGAAGCCAAGAAAAGCTTCATAAAAGGTGCAATGTAACTGCCTTGCTTTTCTACTGTAGGACCACTTTCTTAACCTGGTCTGCCATATGTGCGTACACCCCCCTGTCCTGCACACTTTTAAAATTACATCTTATTATGTATATTACCTCTCCCCATGCTTCTGAACAAAATTTATCACTTCACACTTGGCTGACTTAATCTGCCATGGGCTCATTCAATCCATTAGATTGTCTATATCCTCTTAAAATATGCACAACAGTTAGATATTACAAATTTGAAATTGTGCCATGTGCATCCAAGTTATAATCAAGTTATATTCAATAATAATCAAGAAAAGCAATAGACATATGCAGGGAAATACACTCTATACCTTGCTTTGGTCAGAAAAACAACTAATTTACCAGTACTCTTGGTTTGCTGTCAGTCAGCTTTCAATCCATTTACCATTTTCACTTTTAATCCATTCGGTTTCAGTTTTGCTGGCAAATTGACATTTTACACCCTTTGGACAGAATCATTACAGCGCAGAGGAGGTTATTCAGCCCACTGTGTCTGCACTGGCTCTCTGAAAGAACAATTCACTTAGTGCTATTTTCTCGCTGTGGCAACACACCCACCTTCCCCCATAACCCTGTAAGTTCTTCCCTTTTGCATACAGGTTAATTTCCTTTTGAATGCCTCGATTGAACCTGCCTCCATCGCACTCTCAGGCAGCGCACTCCAGTCCTGAACCATTCACTTTTTCTCATATTGTTTTTGCTTCAAAGAACAAAAACAGCCTAGGAAACAGGCCCTTCGGCCCAATGAGCCCGCGCCGCCATTTTAACATTACCAGTCCCCCTCCACCCAAGACCTTTATCTGTGCTTATGGCATTCCACATTGAGGGAAACTAATCTAGGGACAATTTATTACCTCCAAATCAGCGTAATAGCACGTCTTTGGGGTGTGGAAAGAAACCGGAGCACCCGGAAAAAACCCACGCAAGCACGGGGAGAATGCGCAAACTCCCACAGACACTGGCTCAAATCCATGTGTCTGCACAGCAAACAGTGATAGTCACTGAGCTGTCATGTTGCCCAGCATCTGGTCCAGTTTAAGCATGATGTGGGTATGCCGGTGTTGGACTGGCGTAAACAAAGTAAAAAGTCTGACAACACCAGTTTAAGCACACACTAACAACATGAAGCACCAGGCTATTCTCAAACATCCAAGAGCAGCCCTTGTACGACCCATCGCATGTATGCCCCTCGTTGGACAACAAGGCGGACAACAAGCTTCCTTTGCTGATTATTTCAAATTTGTTCCCCCTTGCTCTCAAGTGGAAACAGTTTCAGCCCATCTAAAAATGGTATATTAAACACTAAGTTTGAGGGAGAAAGCCAGAGAATGTAATTAGGAAAAATACTGACAAAAATTAGCTGTAATTTTTCATGACTCCACAAAATTCAAAATAAATCCATGCGACTGATGCAGCAAACCTACTTTCACAGTAATGCCCCAAGTATCTGCTGCATAATTTTCACATTATTTAGTGACAAGAGCTTGGACTGTCATTTCAGATTCAAGCTCAGCGTAGTCTTGTTGTTTGTGGAAAGCCAACGAAAGAAAAAGATTCTACCTGGGGTTTCTATCCTGATCATTATCCAAATTTGCTAGAAAATTGCATGTACAAGTATGTCAGAATCAGGTTCAAACTAGACAAATGGTGACACTCATTGTCTAGGTTTATATGAACAATGGGTACCCAGGTGAGATACTAAATAGTACCTGGCACTTGTAAAAGATTATCACAGCATGAGTTAGTACATTGAAGAGAATGGTTTGGAACTGGAGGGAGAAAATTATGACAAAGCACTTGTACTGCTCCCAAATTGGACTTAATCCTTCAGATAACAAGGACTTCACGGAGGTGAGAAATAAAGGAAAATGAATGGCAATAATCCATATTTCCCCAATAATTCTTCAGTTTATAGCAGCACCTTGGCATCAACAAAAGGCTGGGATCTAAATAAGCACCTATTAACTGGTTGGAAGTAAGCAAAGAAAATGTTGGGACAAGAAGCTTATTATTTCTCATCCAAGTACTGGCTTGCAACATCAATGCCAGCATTTTAATTCAGGATTATGTATAACACAGTGTACTCAGACTGAAACTGGAATAGGTTCAATTTTGACCTCAGAAGCCATTCAGCTAATCTCGAAACTTGTACCTGCAACATGACAGAGATGTTAATGGAACAAATGCCGCATTCCATTACAGAACTGTCACTTACAGGAGATTCAAACTTCTGTGATTGCAGATCAAACTTCTAATCATGAGTTGAAGCTTCAACTGGCGATTTGATTTTTTCCATAAATAAGTATATGGGTCAAAATTGTTATGCATTACCAGACTTCCACGCTTGGTTGAGACAGATTTGCATGTCTTTGACTATCACTGCACTCGTTGATGAACTAAGTACACAACTGAAATATTAAGTCTAACGTAGTACAAAGAACAAAGAAAATTACAGCACAGGAAAAGGCCCTTCGACCTCCAAGCCTGCACCAATCATGCTGCCCAACTGAACTAAAATCCCCTACCCTTCTGGGAACCATATCCCTCCTTTCCCATCCTATTCATGTATTTGTTCAGACACCCCTCAAAAGTCACTATAGTTTATGCTTCCACTACCTCCCCCAACAGCAAGTTCTAGGCACCGACCATCCTCTGTGTAAAAACTTAAGCCACTGAGGTTGTTACTGAAGGTGAGAGTAGAAACATAATTCCACAGGATGACTTTTTTTTAGGACTAACCTTTTGTCTTTGCCACTTTAAACATAGAACATAGAACACTACAGCACAAACAGGCCCTTCGGCCCACGAGTTGCGCTGATCACATCAACACCTATCTATAACCCCCAATCCCATAAAACCCCATATACTCATCCAGAAGTCTTTTAAAAGACCCCAGCGAGTTCGCCTCCACCACCACTGACGGCAGCCGATTCCATTCACTCACCACCCTCTGAGTGAAAAACTTACCCCTAACATCACTTCTGTACTTTCCTCCCCGCACCTTAAATCTGTGTCCTCTCGTAGCGACCATTTCAACCCGGGGAAATAGCCTCTGAGAATCCACCCTATCCATTCCTCTCAACATTTTATAAACCTCTATCAGGTCACCTCTCAACCTTCGTCTCTCCAGGGAAAAGAGACCCAGCTCCCTCAACCTAACTTCATAAGGCATGCCTCCCAGTCCAGGCAACATCCTTGTAAATCTCCTCTGTACCCTTTCAATAGCTTCTACGTCTTTCCTATAGTGAGGCGACCAGAACTGCGCACAGTACTCCAAATGAGGCCTGACAAGGGTCTTATAAAGTTGCAGCATTACCTCCCGACTCCTAAACTCAATCCCTCGATTAATGAAGGCCAGTACACCATACGCCTTCTTGACCACCTCTTCCACCTGCGAGGCCGATTTAAGAGTCCTGTGGACCCGGACCCCAAGATCCTTCTGCTCTTCAACACTACTAAGACTCCTGCCCTTGATAGTGTACTCGTTCATCCCGTTGGTTCTGCCAAAATGGACGACTATGCATTTATCCGCATTGAAGTCCATCTGCCACTTCTCCGCCCAGTCCTGCATCCTATTTATGTCCTGCTGCAACTTTTGACATCCTTCCAGACCATCCACAACACCACCGACCTTCGTGTCATTAGCGAACTTACTTACCCATCCCTCCACTTCCTCATCCAGGTCATTTATGAAAATGACAAACAACAAGGGTCCTAGAACAGATCCCTGGGGCACTCCACTGGTGACTGACCTCCATTCAGAAAAAGACCCATCCACAACCACTCTCTGCCTTCTGCAGGCAAGCCAGTTCTGGATCCACAAGGCCAAAGGCCCTTGGATCCCATGCCCTCTCACCTTCTCAAGAAGTCTTGCATGGGGGACCTTATCAAACGCCTTGCTGAAGTCCATGTACACCACGTCCACAGCACTTCCTTCGTCAATGTGTTCAGTCACATTATCGAAGAACTCAACTAGGCTCGTAAGGCACGACCTGCCCTTGACAAATCCATGCTGACTATTCCTGATCATGTCAAACCTCTCCAAATGCTCGTAAATCTTGTCCCTCAGAAGCCTCTCCATCAACTTACCAACCGGTCAGACTCACCGGTCGGTAATTTCCCGGGCTATCTCTGTTCCCTTTCTTGAAAATAGGGACTACATCCGCAATCCTCCAACCTTCCGGAACCTCTCCTGTCTCCATTGACGACGCAAAGATCATCGCCACGGGCTCTGCAATCACTTCCCTCGCCTCCCACAGTATCCTGGGGTATATCCCATCTGGTCCCGGCGACTTATCTATCTTGATAGAATTCAAAAGTTCTAACACATCCGCCACCTTAATATCCACAAACTCAATCTTTTCCATCTGCTGCAAATCCGTAGCAAAATCTCCCAGATCAGCTTCCACCGTGAATACTGAGGCAAAGTACTCATTAAGCACCTCTGCCATCTGGTTCCACATAGACCTTTCCCCCTTCACCTTTTATAGGTCCTATCCCTTCTCTTCTCATCCTTTTACCTTTCACATATTTATAGAAGGCCTTGGGATTCTCCTTAATCTTACCCGCCAAGGTCTTCTCATGACCCCTTCTGGCTCTCCTAATTTCCCTTTGAAGCTCCTTTCTACAGTCCTTATACTCCTCAAGATCCTTAATCTCTCCTAGTTCCCTGAACCTCTTGTACACCTTCCCTTTCCTCCTGACTAGGTTCAACACAGCCTTCGTGCACCACGGTTCCCGCGAACTACCAAAACCCCCTTGTCTCATCGGAACGTTGTCATGCATAGCTCCAGACAAACATTCCTTGAATATCCGCCACCTTCCTTCGGTACTTTTCGGAACACCTCCTTCCAGTTTATTTGTCCAAGTAACTTCCTGACTTCTTCGTATCTCCCCTTACTCCAGACAAACACCTTCCTAGCCTGCCTGATCATATCTTGTTCCAATGCAATTGTGAAGGAGATAGAATTATGGTCACCATTCCCAAGATGCTCTCCTACCGAGAGATCCATCACCTGCCCTGGTTCATTCGCCAGTACCAGGTCAAGTACAGCCTCTCCCCTCGTAGGCTTATCCACATACTGTGTCAGGAAACCTTCCTGAACACACCTAACAAACTCCTCCCCATCCAAACCCCTTACCCTAGGGATATTCCAGTCGATGTTTGGGAAATTGAAGTCTCCCATCACGACAACTCTGTTATTAATACATCTCTCCAGAATCTGTTTCCCTATCTGCACTTCAACTTCCCTGTCACTATTGGGCGGCCTATAGAATACACCCAGCAAAGTTTTCGACCCTTTGCTGTTCGTAACTTCCACCCACAGAGACTCTGTAGATAGAGGATGCCGTGGAGGGACTTTCTCTGCAGCCATGACACTGTCCCTGATCAACAGTGCCACTCCACCACCTCTTCTGCCATCCTCCCTGTCCTTCCTGAAGCATCTGAAACCTGGCACCTGAAGTACCCAGTCCTGTCCCCGAGACATCCAAGTCTCCGTAATGGCCACCACATCACAATCCCAAGCATCAGTCCACGCCCTAAGCTCATCTACCTTATTTACTACACTCCTTGCATTAAAATATATACACTTCAGCCCCTCAGTCTGGGCATTTCCCTTCTCCACCCCCTGTCTAACCTCCCTCCCATACTGCCTGCGGTTCTCCCCTACCTGGGAGCTAACCTCCTCCGTCCCAGTTTCCCCATTGCAATTCCCTCCCCCCATCCTTTCTAGTTTAAAGTCCCCCCGGTAGCCTTAGCCAGTCTTCCCGCCAAGATATTAGTCCCCCTGGGATTTAAGTGCCACCCATCCTTACTATACAGGTCCCACCTGCCCCTAAAGAGGTCCCAGTGATCTAGGAACCGAAATCCCTGCCCTCTACACCAGTCCCTCAGCCATGCATTCAGCCTCCACCTCATTTCATTTCTTCCCTCATTCTCCCGTGGCACAGGCAGCAACCCTGAGATTACTACCTTCGCTTTTCTCTTCCTCAGCTGCCTACCCAGTTCCCTATAGTCCCTTTTCACGAGTGCCTCCCTCTTCCTGCCTACGTCAGTAGTACCTATATGCACTACAACCTCTGGTTCCTCACCCTCCCCTTTCAGGATGTCTGGGACACGCCCAGAGACATCCCGAATCCCAGCCCCAGGGAGACAAACCACCGTCCGCGACTCCCGTCTACGTCCACAAAAACGCCTGTCCGCGCCCCTCACTGTGGAGTCCCCTATTAACACTACCTTTCTGCTCTCTTTTTTGATTTTTTAAAGTAGCTTCAGAATTCACAACAATTGTAATTTATAAGCAAATAGTTGATCTGCTCATTTTGGTGATTGATAAATTAACGTATAGCTGGTTAGCACTGTGGTTGGGCATAGTGGTTAGAACTGCTGATTCAGCTCAAGGTCCTAGGTCCCTGTGCAGTGTCTGCATGTTCTCCCCATGTCTACATGGGTTCCCTCTGGGTGCTCCGGTTTCCTCCCACAGTCTGAAGGATATGCTGGTTAGGTGCATTGGCCACACTAAAATTCTCTTTCTGTGCACCCAAACAGGTGTTGGAGTGGGGCGACTAGATTTTCACAGTAACTTCATTACATTGTTAAGTCTACTTATGACTAATAAATAAGACTTTAAACTGGAAACTTCTTGTCATAAAACGTTTTTGGGATGGGAGATAGTGCAACAATTATGTAATTTATCTAGAAACTGAAAGACTTGGATTAATAATTCAGAGAACAGAAGCTCATATGGGGGCCAATTATCTCAGTACTTGAGGTGGCTAGCATGCAGTTCAATTCTCATTATGGCTGAGGTAGATTTCAAACTGCCTCCTCACTCTGCCCAAAAGTGGAAGGCAATGGCAAATAAATTGCCAAGAAAACAATTCAGAGGAAGCATCAGCAGACAATAAGCCAAGGGCTGCCTTTGAGCAGAGGACAACACATGGAATGGAAGGAGCTCAAATCCCACAATGGCAGCTCAAAAACCTGACTTCAGTTAAAAAAAAATCCAGAAATAAAAAATGACCATAAAGCTGTTGATTTATCATAAAACCCGCTCATAGAGTCATAGAGGTTTACAGCATGGAAACAAGCCCTTCGGCCCAACTTGCCCATGCCACCCATTTTTTAAACCTCTAAGCTAGTCCCAATTGCCCGCATTTCGCCCATATCTCTCTATGCCCATCTTACCCATGTAATTGTCTAAACACTTTTTAAAGGACAAAATTGTACCTGCCTCTACCGCTATCCCTGGCAGTTTGTTCCAGATACTCATAACCCTCTCTGTGAAAAAACTGCCCCTCTGGGCACTTTTGTATCTCTCTGATAACCTATGCCCTCTAGTTTGAGACTCTCCTACCTTTGGGAAAAGATGTTGGCCATCTAGCTGATCTATGCCTCTCATTATTTTATAGACCTCTATAAGATCACCCCCTCAACCTTCTATGCTCCAGAGGAAACAAAATTCCAGCCTATCCAGCCTCTCCTTATAACTCAAACCATCAAGTCCCGGTAGCATCCTAGTAAATCTTTTCTGCACTCTTTCTAGTTTAATAATATCCTTTCTATAATATGGCGACCAGAATTGCACAGTGTGGCAAGTGTGGACTTACCAATGTCTTGTACAACTTCAACAAGGTGTCCCAACTCCTGTATTCAATGCTCTGACCAATGAAACCAAGGAAGCTGAATGCCGCCTTCACCACTCCATCCACCTGTGACTCCACTTTCAAAGAGCGATGAACATGTAGGTCTCTTTGTTCTGTTTCTCTCCCCACTGCCCTACCATTAACTGAATAAGTTCTGCCCTGGTTTAATCTACCAAAATGCATCACGTCGCATTTGTCCAAATTAAACTCCATTTGTCATTCATCAGCCCATTGGCCCAATTGATCAAAATCCCGTTGCAATTAGAGATAACCTTCTTCACTGTCCACTATGCCACTAATCTTAGTGTCATCTGCAAACTTATTAACCATGCTTCCTATATGCTCATCCAAATTAACATAAATGACTACAACAGTGGATCCAGCACCAATCCCTGAGGCACACCGCTGGTCACAGGTCTCTAGTTTGAAAAGCAACCTCCTACAACCACTCTCAAAGATGCTTCACTATGTAATGGATGAAAAGTTATCCTTAGAAAACATGACTGCGTACCCACAGCCAAGTGCTTAACTCTTAACTATCTATTGAACCAGTCTAGCAAGCCTATCTGTAGCTTCCTCTAGTCCTACAGTCTTCCCAAATCTCTGCACTTTCTCAATTCTGGCCTCTTGCACAATTCCAGTTTTAATTGCTCTAGTTGCCATGACCCTAATCTTGAAAATTCCAGCTCTAGCCCTTCTACTTCCTCACACTCTCCTGTTTAAGTTATTCAAAAACATTTTGTTTCAAGCTTTTGATCATTTTTTATGACTTTCTCCTT
Source organism: Carcharhinus amblyrhynchos (assembly GCF_965287045.1). Taxonomy (NCBI): domain Eukaryota; kingdom Metazoa; phylum Chordata; class Chondrichthyes; order Carcharhiniformes; family Carcharhinidae; genus Carcharhinus; species Carcharhinus amblyrhynchos. Next base: position 56,876,802 of record NC_137337.1, read on the forward strand.
TATTGCACAAGGTCACAAAGTGTCAGTCTTTTTATTGATATTGTTCTTAAGAAAACATCAAGACTTCAGGAAATTAAATGGCCTGCATAAAATGTTAATTGTAACACTTCTGGCGTGCTTAAATAAGAATGTGTACATTTGACTGCTACAGTTGTTTATGCATTCAATTCAAATACAGCTTTACATAATTTAAGCAAGTGATTTGCCTCCTCATCCTTAGACTTAGGGAAAGGCATCACAGCTGTGGAAGACTTTGAAAAGGATTTGAGAACAATATCAAACAGATAGACAGTCTAGGGAAGGTTAGCAAGCAAAGCAGTGATGGGTAAATGAGATTTAGCGCAAGTTAAGAGGTAGGCAATAAAGTTTTAGATGTGCCAAAGTTTATCTACGTAGAAAGCAGAGGTTGGCAAGGACAGCATTAAAATAGTCAACTCATCATGGGTCTGGAAAGAGCGGATAAACTATTTCAGTTGGCAGTAAGGTTGAAGACCACAGGACATGATCTAAATACAAGACCTAAATTCACTCAACAACAGTGCTATTTCTTATTTTTATACTTGGTGGAAATATTACAACAAAGTATTGGACAATAAGAGCATATCTCTCATGATATGCCTTTGTTTAAAAAGGCTGCAGGGAAAAGCCTGAGAACTACAGCCAGTGAGCATCTGTAGTGGGTAAATTGTCGGAAGGTATTTTGAGAGACAGGATCTACAGGCATTTTGAGACACAAGTACTGATTAGGGACAGTCAGCATGGCTTAGTGAGCGGAAAATCATGTCTCACAAATTTGATTGAGTTTTCTGAACGGGTAACCAAAAAGGTAGATGAGGGCAGTGCAGTTGATGTTGTCTACATGCACTTTATAAGGCCTTTGACAAGATACCGCATGGTAGGTTGTTGCATAAAGTTAAATCACACGGGATCCAGGGCGAGGTATCTAAATTGATGTAAAATTGGCTTAACAGAAGCCAGAGGTTGGTTGTAGTGATGTTTTTCAAACTGGAGGCCTGTGACCAGCAGTGTGCCTCAGGGATCAGTGCTGGGCCCACTATCATTTGTCATTTATATTAATGATTTGGATGAGAATATAGGAGGCATGGTTAGCAAGTTTGCAGATGACACTAAGATTGATGGCATAGTGGACAGTGAAGAAAGTTACCTCCAATTGCAACGGGATCTTCATCAATTGGGCCAGTGGGCTGACAAATGGCAGATGGAGTTTAATTTAGACAAATGCGAGGAGATGCATTTTGATAGATTGAACCAGGGCAGGACTTAATCACTTAATGGTAAGGCGCTGGGTAGAGTTACAAAACAAAGAGATCGAGGAGTACATGTTCATAGCTCCTTGAAAATGGAATCACAGATGGACAGAGTGGTGAAGGCGGTATTCAGCACACTTGGCTTCATTGGTCAGAATACTGAATGCAAGAGTTGAAATGTCTTGTTGAAGTTGTACAAGACATTGGTAACGCCATACTTGGAATACTGTGTGCAGTCCTGGTCACCCTATTATAGAAAGGATATTATTAAACTAGAAAGACTGCAGAAAATATTTACTAAGACGCTACCGGGACTTCATGGATTGAGTTATAAGGAGGCAGGATAGACTGGGACTTTTTCCTCTGGTGCATAGGAGGCTGAGGGATGACCTGATAGAGGTCTACAAAATAATGAGGGGCACAGATCAGCTAGATAGGAAATATCTTTTCCCAAAGGTAGGCAAGTCTAAAGCTAGAGGGCATAGGTTTAAGGTGAGAGGGGAGAGATACAAAAAAAAGTGTTCAGAGGGACAATTTTTTCCCCCCCAGAGGATGGTGAGTGTCTGGAACAAGCTAGTAGTAGAGGCAGGTACAATTTTGTCTTTTAAAAAGCATTTAGATAATCACATGGATATGATGGGTAAGGAGGGATATGGGCCAAATGCGGGCAATTGGGATTAGCTTAGGGGTTTTAAAAAAAAGGGATCATGGACAAGTTGGGCCGAAGGGCTTGTTTCCATGCTGTAAACCTCTATGACTCTAGGCTCTCCAGAAAATTGATCAAGAATTTACATGTGATACATTTCAAAACAAAAGGAATCTTCTTTCCTAATATTCCAAAGGCACCACAATCTCCCAAAGCTTCATTTATGATTGTTTCTATGTTGTTTTGAGTACCTTGAGTCCTGCCATCATTTAGCCTCTGGAATTTAGCAAAGGTCATAAAAGGTTTACAGGAAGGAAACAAGCCCTTCGGCCCAACTTGTCCACGCCACCCAGCTTTCAACAATAAATTAGCCCCAATTGCCTGTGTTTGACCCATATCCCTCTGTACCAATCTTAGCCATGTAACTATCTAAATGCTTTTTTTAAAAAGGCAAAATTGTATCCACCTCTACTGCTACATCTGGCAGCTTGTTCCAGACACTCACTGCCCTGTGTGAAAAAATTGCCCCCTGTACCTTTTTGTATCTCTTCCCTCTCACCTATGTCCTCTAGTTTCAGACTTCCCTTTTGATTTATTTTTGTCACATGTATTAGTATACAGTGAAAGTATTGATTCTTGCACTCTGTACAGACAAAGCATACCAACCACAGAGAAGGAGAGTGTGCAGAATGTGGTGTTAACAATCATAGCTAGAATGTAGACAAAGATTAACATATTGCAGGGTAGATCCATTCAAAAGTCCGATAGCAGCAGGGAAGAAGCTGTTCGAGTCGCTTTGTACATGCCTTCAGGCTTCTGTAGCTTCTTACTAATGGAAGATGGTGGAAAAGAGAACGTCCGAGGCCCTTAGCTATGCTGACTACTTTACCGAGGCAGCGGGAAGTGTAGACAGAGTCAATACATGGGGGGGTTCGGTTTGTGTTATGGATTGGGCTACATTCATGACCTTTTGTAGTTTCTTGCAGTCTTGGGCAAAGCAGGAACCATACCAATCTGTGCTACAACCAGAAAGAATGCTTTCAACGGTGTATCTGTAAAAGTTGGTAAGAATCACAGCTGACATTATCAAATTTCTTTGTCTTCTGAAAAACTAGAGGCATTGGCAGGCTTTCTTAACTACAGTGTTGGCATGGGGAGACCAGGGCAGATTGTTGGTGATCTGGACACCTAAACTCTTGAAACTCCCAACCATTTCTACTTCGCCCCTGTTGATGTAGACAGGGGCATAAACTCCAACATACTTCCTGAAGTCGATGACAATCTCCTTCATTTTGTTGACATTGAGGGAGAGATTATTGGCACTGCAACAGTTCACCGGATTCTCTCTCTCATTCCTGTACTCTGTCTCGTCACCACTACAGTCGTGTTATCAGCAAACTTAAAACTCGAATTGGAGGGGAATACAGCCACATAGTCATAGGTGTATAGGGAATAGAACAGGGGGTTGAGAACACAGCCCTGTGGGGCACTGGTGTTGAGGATGATTGTGGAGGAGTTGTTGCCTATCCTTATTGATTATGATCTGTTGGTTAGGAAGTTCAGGATCCAGTTGCAGAGGGAAGAGCTAAGGCCCCGGCCACGGAGTTTGGAACTGAGTTTCGTGGGAATAATGATGTTGAAGGCTGAGCTGTAGTCAATAAACAGGAGTCTGACACAGGTGTCTTTGTTATCTAGGTTTTCCAGGGTTGAGTGCAGGTCCAGGGAGACGACATTTGCTGTGAACCTATTGCGGCAGCAGGCAAAGTGTCGTGGATCCAGGCAGTCCAGGAGGTTGAAATTGATTCATGCCATGACTAACCTTTTGAAGCACTTCATGATGAAGGATATCAGAGCCACTGGGCAATAGTCATTAAGGCATGTTGCTTGGCTTTTTTTTGGTACTGGGATGATGGTCGTCTTCTTGAAGCCAACCTATGGAAAAGGATGTTGACTATCCACCTTATCTATGCCCCTCATTATCTTATAAACCTCTAAAGATGACCCCTAAGCATTCTAGACTCCTGGGAAAAAAGTCTCAGTCTATCGAGCCTCCTTATAACTCAAACTATCAAGTCTTGGTAGCATCCGAGTAAATCTTTTCTGTACTCTTTCCAGTTTAATAATATCCTTTCTATAATTGGGTGACCAGAACTGTACACAGTATTCCAAGTGCAGCTTACTAGTTGTTATGAAGCAGAGATTGATCCCTCTTTGAGAATTAACAAAAATAGAATTTAGTCACTCTTTAAAATTACAACCAGGTTTTGTCTCTTCTGGAATATTCTGGGCCTTCTCTATTGATTCTTCTATCTGGAACTTCTTTCTTCTTGGCACCAATACAGAAAATTAGCACATGTATCATCACTAAACATGTATGGTTTCATCTTCTTTGGTCCCTTAAGGGTAGGAACTTAAGTGCATTTCTCCAGATTTTATTTTTTGAAATCTTTTCTTTGCTCTTAATACAGTCTCGACATTATTGTTTGAAATTAACTCAAGCACATCAAAACTAGCATCTGGTCCAGTCTGAGCACACAGTTCAACGGATCAAGCTTCACAATTATTCAGTCTCTTTAAATGTAACATTTTTCTATGATGACCTAGAACAATTAACGAAAATTAGGGTTCACGCACTCTAAATAACATTATTTTCTTAAAGTTATCCCAGACCTACTCAGTTTAATATCTAAATCAGTATATTTAAAAACCATTGAAACATGACTCTCAAATTTTAAATTGGATTCTAACAAATTTCTCAAATTCTACATGATCAGCCCGTGAATCATCAATCTGCATCATGAAGATATCCAAAAAGGTTTTCTTCAATATATCAAATATTACAGGACTTGCTTTAGCTGAACACAACATATTTTCAGAAAAATGGATCTCAATGAAAATACAATATGCTGGAAGCATCATTCAGGCAATAGACACATTTGTTGAGTTTCCATCGTTTTCCTTCTGCATCTGGTCTCTTTCAGTGGTTTCAGAAATACCTTTCTTTCTAGCACCCTGCAGAAATGCAGCTCTTTATGCTGTTTGATTTATATTCCCATGAATGTGTGGTCAAAAGGTTCACAATTCCTCGATCAGCTAGGAGAACTGATTCAATTTTTCACACTGAAAAGTGCATTTTGGACTAACAAGGAAAGAGAATACACAATATACGGGAAGATGCTCGGAAATACAAATGACCAGAGGGACTTTGGGGTGCATATCCAAAAATGAATGCATCCCTGAATGCAGCCGATCAGAGAGATAAGATTGATAAAAAGGCATGTGGGATACTTTATTAGATGAGGCATTGCGTACAAGAGCAGGGAAGTTATGATGGAACTTTTTAAAATGTTTCTTGGGCCACAGACAGCTGAGTACCGTATGCAGTTCTGGTCACCACACTATAGAACAGGTATGACTGCACTGGGAAGGAGGCAGAGGAAATTCACCAGGATGTTGCCTTGGTGGAGCATTTCAGTTGTAAGAGAGGCTTGTTAGGCTGGGGTTGTTTTCTTTAGAGTAGAGAGGCTGAGGGGAACTTCAATTATGAGAGACAAAGATGGGAATAAGCTTTTCCTCTTAGTAGAAGGGTCAATAACCAAACAGCACAAATTAAGGTAAGGAACAGGAAATTTAGAGGGGCTTTGAGGAAAAGCTTTTTCACCCAGACAGTGGTGGGAATCTGAAACTCTCATGCCTGAAAGGATGGTAGAGAAGGGAACCCTCGTAACAGTTGATAAGTATTCAGAAGAGCATTTGATACACCTTGGCATAAAAGACTACAGATCAAGTGCTGGATTAGAATAGATAAGTACTTGATGGTGGTGCAGACACAATGGGCCAAAGGGCTTCTTTCTGTGCTATAAAATTCTATGTCTATGATTTTGTGACTCAACATCTTTGTCACCCAATCATCCTACAAAAGCCCAAGCAACTGTACCCACTCAAGCCTTACCAGCAAGGATTTTTCCCTGTACAAATTCATCTAAGTGACAAGGCTATCTGGCTATCTTTTCCCTATCTGGCACTTAGAATAAACATCTAATTCTCTCCAACTACCTAAATTCTCGTTGTTTTGTCCCTCATTAATTAATACTCAAGTTTACAGGCAGCCACCAAAATGTCATGGTTATGAGGATGTGTTCATTGCCTAATGTTTTCAAGCTACAGTCTCTACTTGCACTTTCTTCATGTCTGTTGGGACTACAACTGTAAGAGCTCCTGCACGCACTATTGGAAGGTAACACAGTTGGTGTGAATTTTCTGACATAAGACTGCGGCTTTGAGAACTTGCACTGCACTTTCTTACTCTCCAGTCTTTCAGCACATTCTGCCAGTCCATGGGCCTCACTTCTCGATGTGGAGATACCAGCGTTGGATTGGGGTAAACACAGTAAGAAGTCTCACAACACCAGGTTAAAGTCCAACAGGTTTATTTGGTAGCACGAGCCACTAGCTTTCAGACTCCACATCACTGACACTTTTGTACAGTTCTATAGGAATGCTATATTCCTTTCATTCAGGTGATGCGTAAAATGTTCCCTGGTACTTTTCTTGTACAGCAGAAAGTTCTTTCAACTGCTCTAATCAACATCCTTCAACCAGCACTAGATTATTCATTTATCTCATTTTTTGAGTCCCTGTGATGTTCAAATTGATTTTTGCACTTCCACAAGTGTAATTACACTTTAAAGTGAAATGCTTCAAGGTGTTCTGAGCACATGAAAGACTTCATATACAAAAAATTTCTTACTTGGATTTCACACTGAAATACAAACTGGAAGACTCAGTTCTGAGGAGATATTTGCTGTTGAATGTTATACTGATTTGGAGCATTTAAACAAGAGATATCCCCTTATTTACAAGCAGTTGGTTATTAAGAAATAATTGTTAACGAATTGGACATATACCCTCTCACTTAACCCAAGGATTTGCAAAGAAGGAAATTATGTTCTTTTTAAATTGATCTAGTTAATAGAGTCAGCAAAAGGATGCTACTATACCCCTTCACAAGCTGATCTTTCAATCGGAATACAAGCTTTCTGAAATGCAGCAATAGTGTAAAGTTAAGTATTGACTTATTAGTAGGCATGGTAAAAATCTGAACAAATACATGCACAGCTATAGTAATCAAGAATCCCAGGCAACAAGTCACCCCTGCTGTTAATCAGCAGGATTTGATGTTCTGATGTGAAGTTGCTGGCGTTGGACTCGAGTAAGCACAGTAAGTAATCTTACAACACCAGGTTCAAGTCCAACAGCTTTATTTGGTAGCACAAGGTTTCAGAGCGTTGTCCCTTCATCGGGTAACTCACCTGAAGAGGCAACACTCCAAAAGCTTGTGCTATTAAATAAACTTGAACCTAGTGTTGAGATTACTTACTGATGTCCTGTACACTCAGTACCAACAGAAATATTCAACTATCTCTTGCTATGATCACTAGCAACTGAGTTACAATATGCTACATGTGGGATTTCATCCTACATGCCAAACATCATTGTACATATTCATCTGTTTCACCTCTTGAAATTAGATGGAATGAAATCCACATCAAAACCAACACTACAAGGCTTAAAAAAGAAGCTTTAAAAATGTCCACTTCCACAGGAAAACTGATACTTCCTAAATACAAAAAGTAACCTAGGATAGGAAATCATTGGAACATGAACCTTTTGACCAACAAGGCATGCACCAGAAATAGCAAAGGCTACCGCTGTTCACTGACCACGTCAAAACAAAATGAAAATAACATGCTATGGACTAAAGTTCATGCTGAAAATTACTGATCATCTTTCACTGAAACCTAAGCAACAGATTTCCTTGTAATTAACAGAATACTCGATTCTCACCAGTAATTTAAAGCAGTTCCAAGACACACCATAATAAGCTTAATAATTTTGGACTAGATGCTCTTGTAAAAAAAAATTTTATATGACAAATGTAATAATAACCTGTGCAATGCAAAATGGTGCCTCAGCTTCCATCCTTCCTGTCACCAATGACACCAAGATGCATAAGGGTTCTAGGTGTATTTGCCAAGCCCTTCTACGCACACAATGATCTCAACATAGGAGTACACACTCAGTATAGGGCAGACGGCAACGTTTTCAATCTGCAAAACCCAAAGAAAGCATTTATCAAGGGTAGGAGGCCAGGAATACACGAAGCAAGTGTGGAATACAAGGAAAGTAGGAAGAAACTTAAGCAAAGAGTAAGGAGGGTTAAAAGCGGTCTCAAAAAATCATTGACCAGCAGGATTAAGGAAAATCCCAAATGCTATTTGTACATATACAAAGAGCAAGAGGGTAGCCAGGGAGGGGGTTGGCCCACTTAAGGACAGGGGAGTGAATCTATGCATGGAGCCAGAGAAGTGGGTGAGGTATTAAATGAGCACTTTGTGTCAGCATTCACCAAAGAGAAGGACTTGGCGGATGACGGGTCTGGGCAAGGGTGTGCAGATAGTTTGGTCATGTTGAGATCAAAGAGGAGGTGGTATCGGAGGTCTTGAAAAATAGACAAGTCCCGAGGGCCTAATAGAAAATACCTAGAATACTGAGAGGGGCAAGGGAAGAAATTGCTAGGGCCTTCAGAGAAATCTTTGTATCCTGGCTACAAGGGAGATACAGTAAGAAGTCTCACAACACCAGGTACAAGTCCAACAAGTTTATTTGACTGTAAACCCACAAGCTTTCGGGGTTTGCCCCTTCATTAGGTGAGTGGAGAGTAAACTCAATACTGAATTTACAGTTTTGTAAACTGTGTGTGTGTTTATATGCTCTGAGACCAGAACTCTCCACTCACCTGACGAAGGGGCAAACCCCGAAAGCTTGTGGGTTTACTATCAAATAAACTTGTTGGACTTTAACCTGGTGTTGAGAGACTTCTTACTGTGTTTACTCCAGTCCAACGCCGGCATCTCCGCATCATTACAAGGGAGATCCCAGAGGATCCCAGAGGAGTTGCCAATAGGCAACTTCGGGAGTTGCCTATTGCTGCATGTCGTTAGTGTGCTTAAACTGGACCATCTCGAGGGCAACATGACAGCTCAGAGACTATCTCTGTTGCTGTGCAGACACATGGATTTGGGCCTGTGTCTGTGGGAGTTTGCACGTTCTCCCCGTGGTTGCGTGGGTTTCCTCCGGGTACTCCGGTTTCCTCCCACATCCCCAAAGATGTGCTTTTAGGCTGATTGATTGGGTACTAAATTGTCCCTAAATTGGACCTCCCTGATCCTGGCACATTAGGCGTAGACTAAAATCATGAATAGGACACTGAGACAGTGGGACGGCGGTGCGGGCTCGTTGGGCCGAAGGGCCTGTTTCCCGTGCTGTGTTGTTCTTTGACTGGAGAATAGTTAATGTTGTTTCTTTGTTTAAGAAGGGTAACAAAAATAATCCAGGTAATTACAGGCCTGTGAGCCTTACGTCAGTGGTAGGGCAATTATTGGAGGGGATTCTTCAAGACAGGATTTATTCCCACTTGGGGATAAGTAGCCGTATTAGCAAGAAGCAACATGGTTTTGTCTCACTAACTTGATTGAGTGATAAAGATGATTAAGGAGGGTAGGGCAGTGGATGGTGACTACATGGACTTCAGTAAGGCCTTTGACAAGGTCGCTCATGGCAGGCTGGTACAGAAGGGTGAGTTGCACGGGATCAGAGGTGAACTGGCAAGATGGATACAGAACTGGCTCGGTTGTAGAACACAAGAGCGTAGCAGTGGAAGGGTGTGTTTCAGAATGGAGGGCTGTGACTAGTGGCATTCTTCAGGGATCAATGCTGGGAACTCTGCTGTTATATAAATGATTTGGAAGAAAATGTAACTGGTTTGATTAGTAAGCTTGCAGATGACAAAAGGTAGAATTGTGAAATAGTGATGAAGACCATCAGGGGATACAGCAGGATGTAGATCAGTTGGAGACTTCGGCAGAGAGATATCAGATGGAGTTTGATTCAGACAAATGCGAGGTAACGCATTTTGGAAGGATTAATACAGATGGGAAATATACAGTAAATGGCCGAACCCTTAAAAGAACTGACAGGCAGAGGGATCTAGTGTACAGGTACACAGGTCACAGAAATTGGCACTGCAGGTGGAGAAGGTAGTCAAGAAACAATACGGTTTGCTTGTCTTCATCAGCCAAGCATTGAGTTTAAAGATTGGTAAGTCATGTTGCAGGTTTGTAGAACCTTAGTTAGGCCTCACTTGGAATAGTGTGTTCAATTCTGGTCAGGATACCAGAAGGATGTGGAGGCTTTGGAATGGGTACAGAAAAGATTTACTAGGACGTTGCCTGGTATGGAGGGCATTAGCTATGAGGAGAGTTTTGGGGAAACTTGGTTTGTTCTCACTGGAACGACGGAAATTGAGGGGTGGCCTGGTAGAAATCTGCAAGATCATGAAGGGCATGGAAAGAGGGGATAGTCAGAAGCTTTTTCCCAGGGTGGAAGAGTCAATTTCTAGGAGGCACAGGTTTAAGGTGAGAGAGGTAAGGTTTAAAACGAGATGAACAAGGCGAGAGTTTACACAAAGGGTGGTGGGTGCCTAGAACTCACTGCCAGAGAAGGTAGTGGAAGCAGGTACGTTAGTGACTTTTAAAGGGCATCTTGACAAATACATGAATAGGATAGGAAAGAGGATATGGTCCCCTGAAGGGTAGGAGGTTTTAGTTCAGACAGGCAGCATGGTCAGTGCAGGTTTGGAGGGCTAAAAGGCCAGCTCCTGTGCTGTAATTTTCTTTGTTCTTAACGTGCAGTGACCTGAGACTGGAATTGAATCTGGATCCCTGGCACCGAGGCAGCAGTGCTAACCACTATGCTGTGGTTTAGAATCAAAATCTACTCTGTTTACAAACGAGCTTATATAATTCATACTTCAATGGTGTTTACTTTGAAACAACAGTTATTCTTTCGTTCCACATAATTGGTTTGAGTAACATGAACTTTTTAAAAACCTATTTATGTAGGTATACAAATATATTAAGATAACTTGCATTACTTAAGGGCAAATACAATGGGGCACCGACTTTTCTCATTGCATTTTCAGATCAAGTTAGCATAGAACTCTGCCTGCACATTCCAATTCCTTAGCTTCCTGACCCACTTCCAGTACAGGCAGCATTAAATTCATCCCTGTACCAATGTAGCTATATCTTCTTAAGAAACTCGGCCTAACTTATGCACCATCAAATATAATGGAGATAGTTAGTTTGTTGTGTAGAAAATTGTTTGCAATGAAAGGTCACGGAGCTAAAACTGTTTCTCTCTAGAAATACTTCCTGTCCTGCTGTGCATTTCCAGCTTTTTCCATTTTTGTTTTCAGATTTCCAACTGCCACAGTATTTTCCTTTCATTAAATTGTTTGTTGCTTTTTCTATATACGAGTGCTTGGATTTCCCATTCGTTATTTTAATCTGTTCTTTGAGTGCATCAAATGCTGTTCTCACCATGAGTTGTTTCCCAAGTTTTGTAAACTTGGGCTCTTCTTCTTTAACAAGTGTAATCACTTATTCAAAGTATGGCAGTCAACAACTTTGCAAACTTCTTTATCACATCTGTCTTGTAGTCACACTTCTTATAAGACTTAGATCATAAGATGCAGGAGCAGAAGTAGGCCATTCGGTCTACTGAGTCTGCTCCGCAAATAAAAGATCATGGCTGATCAGATGTACTTCTCAACTCCACTTTCTCACCTCATAACTTTTGATTCCCTTACTTATTAAAAATCTATCTCAGCCTTGGATATACTCAAGAAGCCAGCCTCCACTGTGGTCATGAATTCTACAGATTCACTACCCTCAGAGAAGAAATTCCCCCTCATCCCTGTTTTAAATGGACAACTGATTATTTTGAGATTATGCCGTCTGATCCTAGACTTTCCCCAAACAGGAAATATCATAAAATGGCTACAGTGCAGAAGGCAGCCATTCAGCCTAACTCGCAGCATCTATCCTTGCCAAGCCCCCCCCGAGAATCCTGTAAGTTTCAATAACTCACTTCCAATCGCCAATGAGTGTTGACCCAACCTACTTAACCTTTCCTCATAAGAAAATCCTTTCATACCCAGGATGAAGCGACTGAACCCTCTTTGGATCACGTCTAATGCCAGTATATCTTTCCTTCGATAAAGAGACCAAAACTGTTCACAGTATTCCAGATGAGGTCTAACTGGTACGTTGTATAGCTTTAGAAAGCTTCCGTAAATTTATACTCCATTCCCTTTGAAATAAAGATGAACATTGCACTTTCATTCCCAATTACCAGAAATTGCGTGCTAGTTTTTTGCGATTTATGCACGAGAACCCGTAAATCCCTTTATGCTCCAGTTTTCTCAATTTAAATACTTAGCTCCTTTATTCTACTTAACAGAATGCATAGCTTTACTTGTTTAATATTCTGCACTAATCCATACTTCCTAAAAAAAGTGAAATTGTGCAAGTTAGACACAATAAAGAACGTTACACAATCTTCAATTTTTTCATGAGTGCAAACAATTCATGTATGAACATTGAAAAGTAGCTTGAACATTTCAGCCTACCGGTACGACAAATAATCACAATCTTCTGAAGCCAGAAAATATACTGCTCCCTTACTTTCAGTCCCCACAATAGTTGTTTTGTTTTAACGTCATTTATTCTTTTTAATCGATTTATATTTTTGATTTTACATCGTCTGGCTCCACACCCACCCCCACCATGCTGATGGATCTGCTGCCATGATGTTCTGATGCCAGAATAGTCACCAAAGGGCCAGGCTGCAGGAAAAGACTGAGGCCCAAGATCCTGGAACAAGAGCACAGGAAGCTGCCAGCTGATGAACTACGAGTAACCCTGCATAGCAGCGGAAAGAGTGACCCCCATCCGCCTCCTTGCGCAACACAGTGCAAAAGCAAAAAAGAGAGAAAGAAAAAGAGAAAGAGGCGGATAGACACACAGTGGGAAGAAAGCATGAAAAGTTGAACTGAGTTGTTTCATGAGTGCTGCAGACACACAGAAACTGTGCTACTCAGGGCTTGCTTGGGTGATATGGTATCATTTAGTTTCAGTGTACACATTTTTATTATAGTCAGTGATTGATTTTGTTTTGTAAATTATTCCAGCTAGGAATATACAGTGCTGCAAATGATCAGTCCAGTATTTTAACTTGTACTTTGTTATTTTCCCAGCAAGACATGTCTGAAGGAATCTACCTCCAGCTGTAATCTTAATTCCAATGTGAACCCATAATTCACAAAGTTGTTCCACTTCGAAATCATGAATGCAACCACAATTTTAAATGAGGATTCAATGTAAACAAATGATTCAACGAAATGCTTCGACTTCCCCATCTGCACTGAGACTCATATTCAAAGGGAAGAAGCTGCCATCTTAGAACTCAACTATGTCCTGGTTTCATTAGGGAAACAGATTATGGTATAGGTTTAACCCGACACCACCATGCAATGCATCAATGGGAAGCTGATCCAAGAAGTGAGGCACAGGGTGAATGACACACGCTGAGCAAATTATGCCCAAGTATCAGCAGTTTTGTTACTGCTGTACAGATATATTAACAAGGACACATCACCCAAGAAAAGATATTTGTCAAACTGAAGCCGATTAACAGGAGTAATTGGGATATTGCAGCCAAAATATTACAAAGTACTTTATATTTTTATTTTAAGCCATTCTTTTGCTGTACCATAATATAATCCAAAATGTTCTCTCCAAACAATTCAAGTTTACAAAATGAAACAAAACTAACAATGCTAAACTTCACCCACAAGTTTAACTGAAGTCCTTGGAGATTCAAAGCAGCATGTCAATTTCATACAAAATGATTTTACATATTTCTGAAAGAGTATTCCATCATGAATTACCACCATGTTATGGTCAACATAAGCACATCCTGCATCTATCATCAGTTTAATTTTGCTATCGAAGATGGCCATTTCTTGAATGCATAGAGTTCTCTTATATTGTATTATGTAACCATGAGTTAAAGCCTCAATGAGGGGCAACAATTTGTTGTTCTTCAGGCAAGTACCTGAACATCAGGCATGTACATCAGTACATTTTCACAAACTGAAATTATCAAATTGGTCTGAAAAAAGAGACAGCAAAAAGCTAACAAATGAAAAAAATTCCTGGAGAAATGAATAAAATTTCGCAATTAGGCCTGGCGACAATGCACAATTTCCTGCGTACTATACTGCAACGGCAGCCCTAGTGCGTTCAAGAAACAGATGTGCAACCAATAATGTCTGCAAAAGCTGATATCTACATTCTATAAAACACTGTTAGAGCGATTGAAACGTTATGTTGTTAAAAGCAATTAAGTTTCAATATTATCAATTTCTGCCACTGAACTGTAAAGCATACAATATCATAATCTCCACAGTTTACGTAAAATCTTGAAGTAGACATCAAAGTATATTTCCTCAATATTTAAAAAATATTATATATAGATGTTCCTTTTAAGTTCCTTGTCATAAGATTTCTGATTGCTTCCAACATTGAATTGCTGAATAGATGAAATATTGAAAGAAAAACAGGATTTTCAGATAATTGGACAATCAATATTAATTGCCACATTATTTTGTAATGGTTGACCTCAGCATATCAATCGAACCTCACTGCAGCAGTTTAATTAGAACCACAGAATCCCCACTGTGCCATTCAGCCTACTGGGTCTTCACTAACTCTCTGAAAGAGCATCTTACCCCGCCCCCCGCAAGCACTGCACATTTACCATGGCTAATCCACCTAACCTGCACATCTTTGAACTGTGGAAGGAAATCTAAGCACCCAGAGGAAACCCATGCAGACACAGGGAGAATGTCTGTGTGGAGTTTGCGCAGTCACCGGAGGCCAGAATCAAACCTGGGTCCCCAGCACAGTGAGACAGCAGTGCTAATCACATCAGGGGTACAATAATGCACTTAGAACTGATTTTTTTGCCAGGATGCATGGCAATGGCTTAGTGGTATTATCACTGGACTTGTAATCCAGAAATTCAGCTAATGTTCTGGGGACCCAGGTTTGAATCCTGCCACTGCAGAATTTTTAGGGCAGCACAATGGTACAGTGGTTAGTACTGCTGCCTCACAGGGCCAGGGACCCGGATTCAATTCTAGCCTTGGGACACTGTGTGGAATTTGCATGTTCTCTCCATGTCTGAGTGGCTTTACTCCGGGAGTTCCAGTTCCCTCCCACAGTCCAAAGATGTGCAGATTAGATTGATTGGCCATGCTAAATTAACCCTAGTGTCAGGGGGATTAACAGGGTAAATATGAGAGGTGTCAGGTATAGGGCCTGGGTGGGATTGTGATCAGTGCAAACCCGATTGGCCGAATGGCCTCCTTCTGCACGATAGGGATTCTATGACTAGGAAACCCAAAAAAGCTTAGGTTTGGAATACAAAATAGAAACCAAAAGCTAATTCATTCCCTTCTCCTCAAAATAAATTTCAAATATTTATCCACAACTTTTAATCACATTGCCAAAAGCATTTTGTGACACATAAGAACATAAGAAATAGGAGCAGGAGTAGGCCATCTAGCCCCTCGAGCCTGCCCGCCATTCAATAAGATCACGGCTGATTTGTCGTGGCTCAGTTCCACATTCCCGCCCTCTCCCCATAACCCTTAATCCCCTTGCTTATCAAAAACCTATCAACCCGCGTCTTAAAAATATTTAGCGAGGCAGCCTCCACCACTTCAACAGGCAGAGAATTCCAGAGATTCACCACCCTTTGAGTGAAGAAGTTCCTCCTCAACTCCGTTCTAAACCGCCCCCCCCCCCCCCCTTTATCTTGAGGCTGTGCCCTCTAGTCCTACTGTCCTTTCTGAGTGGGAAGAGTCTCTCCACCTCTATCCTATCCATCCCATTCATCATCTTATACGTCTCAATGAGGTCTCCCCTCATTCTTCTAAACTCTAACGAGTACAAGCCTAGTTTATTCAGCCTCTCCTCATAGCTCAACCCCCTCAACTCCGGTATCAGCCTAGTAAACCTCCTCTGCACTCCCTCCAAGGCCAAAATATCCTTGCATAAGTGCGGCGACCAAAACTGCACACAGTACTCCAGCTGCGGCCTCACCAATGCCCTATACAGCTGCAGCAAGACCTCCCTACTTTTATATTCAATCCCCCTCGCGATGAAGGCCAGCATCCCATTAGCCTTCCTGACCACCTGCTGCACCTGCAGGCTGGGTTTTTGCAACTCATGCACAAGGACCCCGAGGTCCCTGTGCACCGTCGCCTGCTGCAGTTTTTCGCCATGTAAGTAATAGTCCCTCCTACCATTATTCCTACCAAAGTGGACCACCTCGCACTTGCCAACATTAAATTCCATTTGCCAGTTCCTGGCCCATTCGCCCAGCCTATCTAGATCCTTCTGCAGACTCTCCGCACCCTCTGCGCAATTTGCCGTTCCACCAATCTTGGAGTCATCCGCAAATTTCGACACCATACACTCGGTTCCCTCCTCCAGATCATCTATATAAATGGTAAATAGCTGAGGCCCCAGCACCGACCCCTGGGGCACTCCACTAGTCACCAACCGCCAATCCAAATAGCACCCATTAACCCCCCCTCTCTGCCTCCTATTTGACAACCAATCCTCTATCCATGCTAACACCCTACCCCCAACTCCATGCCCCCTTACCTTCTGCAATAACCTCTTGTGAGGCACCTTGTCAAACGCCTTCTGAAAATCAAGAAAGACCGCATCCACCTAGAACTCCAATAAATTTGTCAGACACGACTTCCCCTTAACGAAACCGTGCTGCGTCTGCTCTATCAAGCAATTCCCCTCAAGATGCCTCGCTATTTCCTCCTTGATCACGGATTCTAACATTTTACCTACAACAGACGTTAAACTAACCGGCCTATAATTCCCTGCCTTTTGCCTGCCACCCTTCTTAAACAACAGCGTAATATCAGCCATTTTCCAATCTTCCGGCACTTCCCCGGAATCCAGCGACGTTTGGAAAATAACCACCAAGGCATCCACTATCACCTCCGCCATTTCTTTCAGAACCCTCGGATGCATTCCATCCGGTCCTGGGGACTTGTCCACAACCAGTCCCTCCAGTCTGTCGAGCACCGCCTCTCTAGTAACAATAATGTCATTGAGACCCTCCACTCCTACCACCTTTCCGTCGCTAACACCCGGCAAATTATTCACGTCCTCCTCCGTGAAGACCGAAACAAAAAAGTTATTCAAGACCTCAGCCATTTCCCCATCCCCTACCACTAAGTCCCCCCCTCTCATCCTCTAAGGGTCCAACGTTCACCCAAGCCAGCCTCTTCCTTTTTATATATTTATAAAAACTCGTGCTATCCTTTTTTATATTAAGCACGAGCCCAGCTTCATAGTTTCTCCTACCCTTCTTTATCAACTTCTTTGTCAATCTTTGTTGACATTTAAACCTCTCCCAATCCTCTTAGCTACTCTAAACGCCTCCGCTTTTAACTTAACACTTTCCTTCACCTCCTTCGTTATCCATGGCTTATTACCTCTCCTCCTACGGTCCTTTTTAACCATCAGAATAAATTTCTGCTGAGCACCAAGAAAGATCTCCTTAAAGATCCTCCACTGCTCCTCATTCCACAACAAACTATTCAAATGTTCAAACAACTATTTGTATTCACTCCAAAAGTATTCTCTTGTGAAAACTCCAAAAAGAAACATGAATTTCAGATTTAGCAACTAACATAATCAAAAGGAAAAGAAATTAAGATAGTCCAGATAAAGCTATTTTTCTTCACATTTACAATGATAATTTAGCAATTGCAGTTAACAGATTAAAATCTGCAAGAAAACAAACTTTGAAGTACCAACTCTGGTTTTCTGATCACCTAAGGGCATATAAACTCAGCTAATCCTGTGTCTTAACTCAAGGTTTTTGGTTTTAATATTGTATCGATTCAATCAGATAACTGTCATGTAATTTGATTAATACTATTCACTCCACATTACACATTGGGAATGCACAACAGGCCAGAATTTGAGAAGTGCAGACATTTTAGAGAGTTGTGTGGCCAGAGGAGGTTACAGGTATATGGAGATGCAAGCCGAAGGAGGGATTTGAAAACAAGGATGTGAATACTAAAAACATTTTAAAACCAAGTCGTTGTTCATACCACTGATACCGCGTTATGTTCCGTCTCTGGGTAACAGGTGACCACAGCCACAAAACCTGACCTCATACCACTTGACCACATAAAACTGCATTAGTATATCAAGTGCTAAATATTCCATATAATTCTTGCCAGCAAAATAAGCTGGCAAGCTAACCTTTGTTACAAAATACGTTTCATGAGGTAGAATTTTTTAAGCAGATAAGTGCAGAAGAACAAGTATAGGCACCAATGAAAGGAATTAATAGGAGATAAACTTGGTAGATTTGATCAAACAAATATATTTCCAGTATGATAGATGCCAAAACATGGATCATGTCTGCATAATCTCAGTCTACTCACTTTCTATTGCCAGGTACATCTGATAACTAATCTTCCCTTTTAAAGGTTCATGGAATTACACACAGGAAATGATGTGAAATTATACCTCCATCAGACAGGACAACATCAAAAAGAGGGTGGAGCAAACTATTTATAGATGTCAACTTGGTTCTTTATAACCGATCAGTCAGGTGATTATGGGTTCAATCTCCATTTCAGAATATCTCTTTTTTAGGTCTGTGGTACTTCATTATGAACACGTGTGTGCAATATCTGTTTATATAACAACAGCGAATATACAACAAAACTAGTTGATAGTCTGAAATATTGAGGGAGATCCTCAGAAAATCAGAGTTCACGTTTGTGTTCCAAAGCACTGCACAACTAATGACTTACATGTGAACATAATCACTACTGTAGGAAAACACAATACATTTGTGTTTGGCAAGATCCCACAGAGAGCACAAAAGGAAGGACAGAGTTTCCATTCCTGGGCATTATCCAATAATTTGGGCCACTGATTTACAACAGCTGGTAACTCAAATTTAATTGTTCTAGGATAGGATTAAGATGTTCTTCCTGTTTTGTAGCTTAATTTCCCAATTCCATCAACGCAATTAAGGCCATATTTTCACAATGATTGTGGCAAGTCAAATTCTGTTTTGTACTGATGGTTTGATGATCAAATCACAAAACTATTTACTTTCCCATGAACACCACAAATTACAGCCAGTAATTCACTAGCCTCTTCAGTAAGCTCTGCTTCAAAGCCTTTAATTTAGAAACCAGACAAAATTAACAGAACAATAATTTACGTAAGCTACCAGAGGTGACAGATAGAATCAGCCCAAGGAGAAATCTGGGGAAATAACAGCTACAACAAGTGCTGAAGGTATATGTACAAAGTTATGGTTACACACTAGTGTAAAGTACTGGCCTGGACTTCCCAATAAAACCACAGTAAAATATAAACAAAAAAATCAAAAACAACTGTAAAATGTGTTCAGGTGCAAAATAATCCAAAATGCAAATGAAATATTGTTTTTTTTATTTCAAGAGGACTGGAATTCAGATGTTAGAAAGTTCTATCACAATCATGCAGCTCCTTGGTCAGACCCCACCTCTGTTTGTATAGCACCCTTCAGGTAATAAGATGTCTAGGTGCTTCACAAGGATCACTGTATCAAAATAGGACACCAAATCACATAAGGACATATTACATCAGATGACCAAAAGATTTGTGAAACAGGCAGGTTTTAAGAACTGCCTTAAAGGAGGAAAAGTAAAGAGGCAAAGATTTGTAGGGAAGGAATTCTAGAGCCTGGGGCCTAGGCAACTGAAGACACAGCCACCAAGAATAGAGTGAAAAGTTACCAGAACACAGATATCTCAGAGGGTTGTGAAGGCGGAAGAGACTACAGAGTTAGGGAGGGGTGAGGCCTTGGAAGAATTTGATACAGGGGGTAAGAATTTTAAAATCAAGATGCTGTTTAACCAGGAACTGATGTCGATCGAAGCACAGAAGTCATAGGGGGATAACAGAAGGTCTAATGAGGCAGAACTGCCAGAAGGGTGTTGGAATAGTTGAGTCTAGAGATAAAAAAAGGCACTAGTCTTGAGACAAGTAAACTTCTTGTAAGTAAGCTTAATTTCATACAAATTAGAAATTGTTTTCCCTGATCTTACTAAATGTGCTAATGCCCGTTGTGAATGGCATTGGGCCATTTACAATTGCCGTGTGTCCTGGATTAGAAATGAGAAAGTCAGGAGTTCCAGCTCTTACTTACTATGCAGTATCCTTTACAATTGTGCATGCAAAAAGTGGTTTATAGCAAAATCTACCTCAACTCTGATGTATATTGGTGGCATAACCAATTTACATGCACACATGATAAATGCCAGTGGGTAACTAGAATTCATGGAAGACCATTCTAAACCAAGAGTCAATATTTTCTGGAGAGAAAAATAATGACTTTGGCAAAGGTGGTAATGTGGGGATGAGGAGGACATGCACGGAGAAGCTATTTTAATCAGGTCAATACTTCAATACAATTTGGAGACTTTTGCACAGAATAATTAGTTGTTATTTTTATTGCTATTACATGGGTCCTTGCTGTGCACAAATTGGTTGCAACATCTGCCTATGTTATAGTAACTACACTTCAAAAGTTATCTGAAGGATCTTGGGAACATATTAATTAATTTCCTGAACAAAGACCAAAGAACAGTACAGCACAGGAACAGGCCCTATCGCCCACCAAGCCTATACCAGCACCTTTCTAAAGCTACACAGTCCATATTTTCCTATTCTCTGCCTATTCACGTATCTGTCAAAATGTACCTTAAATGTTGTTATTGTATTTGCTTCTACTATCTCTCTGGCAGTGCATTCCAGGCAGAAGGGAAGAACACAGAACATAACAGCGCAGAACAGGCCCTTCGGCCCACGATGTTGCGCCGACCAGTTACAAAACAATGACCCACTAACCTAAACCAATCCCTTTTCGTCCATAAACCTATCCACGGATCTCTTAAACGCCCCCAAACTAGGCGCATTTACAACTGCAGCAGGCAGGGCATTCCAATCCCTCACCACCCTCTGGGTAAAGAACCTACCCCTGACATCCGTCCTATAACTACCACCCCTTAATTTAAAGCCATGCCCCCTCATGCTAGCTTTCTCCATCCGAGGAAAAAGGCTATTACTATCCACCCTATCTAAACCGCTAATCATCTTATATGTTTCAATAAGATCCCCTCTTAGCCGCCTTCTTTCCAGCGAAAACAACCCCAAATCCCTCAGCCTCTCCTCATAGGACCTCCCCTCCATACCAGGCAACATCCTGGTAAACCTCCTCTGCACCCTCTCCAAAGCCTCCACATCCTTCCTGTAATGTGGGGACCAGAACTGCACACAGTACTCCAAGTGCGGCCGCACCAGAGTTGTGTACAGTTGCAACATGACGCTGCGACTCCTAAATTCAATCCCCCTACCAATAAACGCCAAGACACCGTATGCCTTCTTAACAACCTTATCTACTTGACTCCCAACTTTCAGGGATCTATATACACATACACCTAGATCCCTCTGCTCATCCACACTATTCAAAGTCCTCCCGTTAGCCCTATACTCGACACATCTGTTATTCCTACCAAAGTGAATTACCTCACACTTCTCCGCATTATGACTCCGAAGGGGTCATACTAAACCTGGTATCTGTGGATAAGCCCGGTCAGTGGTCTATTTACATACTGCTTCAAGAAACTAAGTCAGGACATTTCTATTTGATTCATCCTGCTTTTCCATAACCTTCATAATACTAGTAGCTTTGAAAAACTCAGCATTAAAATACAACAAGAGCATGAACTTGCTATAATCAAAAAGCAGAATACTGCAAATGCTGAAATTCTGAAATACAAACAGAAGATCCTGCAGACACTCAGATCAGGCAGCATCTGTGGAAAGAAAAACAGGTCAGGGGCCTTTCATCAGAACTGGGAAAAGTTAAAGTTTTTGAGCAAGAGGTGGGTGGAACAAGGACAATATGAAGGTCTGTGATAGGAAGAAACAAAGTAAAATGTTCTCCAGTTAAATTTTAATTTTGGTTTCCTCTTGTCCACAGATCTTGCCTGACCTATTGAATGTTCCGTTTGCAGAAACCAGCTTTTCACCAAGCTTAATTGAAAAATTAATCATGGATTCCCATCTACATATAACTTAAAACTTACGGAATGATGGTCACTATTCCCAAAATGTTCCTAGACTGAAACTTTGACCACTGTTGAATGTTTCCAGTGTTTTCTGTTTTTATTTTATATTGCCAGCATCTTCAGTATTCTGCTTCTCAATAAGTGTCTAATTCACCGCCATTTCTCTTCTAAGAATGCTTCCCCTGAAGAAGTTCTGCACTTCTCTCCAATAGGATTTCCATTTAACTGTTTCACCTTTTTCTAATTCATTCATGGGTGTCACTGGCTAACCAGCATTTATTGTCCATCCCTTGTTGCCCTTGACAAGTGGTGGTGAGTTGCCTTCTTGAATCTCTGCAGTTCATGCGCTGTGGGTGACCCACAATTCCATTTGGGATGGAGTTCCAAGATTTTGATCCAGCAACTGCGAAGGAATGGCAATATGTTTCCAAGTCACGATGCTGAGTAGCTTGGAGGGGAACTTGCAGGTGGTGGTGTTCCCATGTATCTGCTGCCCTTGACTTTCTGGATGGAAGCGGTCGTGGGTTTAGAACGTACTGCCTAAGGATCTTTGCTGAATTGTCCTGGATGGTGTCAAGCTTCTTGGGTGTTGTTGGAGCTGCAGCCATCCATCACACTTCTGACTTGTTACTTGTAAATGGTGGATAGGCTTTGGGGAGTCAGGAGGCGAGTTACTTGTCACAGTATTCCTAGTCTCTGACCTGCTCTTGGAGCCACTGTATTAATGTGGTGAGTCCAGTTGAGTTCTTGGTCCATGATAATTGCAAGGATGTTGACAGTGGGGGATTCAGTGATGGTTACACCATTGAATGTTAAGGGGCAGTAGTGTCTCTTATTGTGATAGCCCAAGCCTGGCAATTGTGAAGCACGAATGTTACACGCCAAGCCTGGATATTGTCCAGATCTTGTTGCATTTGAACATGGACAGCTTCAGTATTTGGGAAGTCACAAACAATGCTGAACATTGGCGAACATCCCCACTCCTGACCTTATGATGACAGGAAGGTCATTGATGAAGCAACTGAAGATGGTTGGGCCTAGGACACTACCGAGAGACTGTTGTAGAGATGTCCTGGAGCTTAGATGACTGACCCACCACAACTGCAGCCATCTTCCTATGTACCAGGTATGACTCCAACCAGGGGACTGTTTGCCCCCTGATACCTATTGATTTCAGTTTTGCTAAGGGTCCTTGATGCCACAACTGGGCAAATGTGGCTTTGATGTCAAGGGCATCACCTCATCTCTGGAAATCAGCTCTTTCAGCCAAGTTTGAACCAAGGCTTTCATGAGGTCAGGAGCAGAGTGACTCTGGCGAAGCCCAAACTGGGCGTCATTGGGCAGGTGCTACTTGATAGCACTGTCGATGACTTCTTCCATCACTTTACTGATGATCGAGAGTCGACTGATTGGGCGGTAACTGGCCAAATTGGATTTGTCCTGCTTTTTGTGCAGACCTTGTCCTCGTGATAAGAACATAAGAACATAAGAAATAGGAGCAGGAGTAGGCCAACTAGCCCTTCGAGCCTGCCCCGCCATTCAATAAGATCATGGCTGATCTGTCGTGGCTCAGTTCCACATTCCCGCCCTCTCCCCATAACCCTTAATCCCCTCTCTCATCAAAAACCCATCAACCCGCGTCTTAAAAATATTTAGCAAGGCAGCCTCCACCACTTCAACAGGCAGAGAATTCCAGAGATTCACCACCCTTTGAGTGAAGAAGTTCCTCCACAACTCTGTTCTAAACCGCGCCCCCTTTATCTTGAGGCTATGCCCCCTAGTCCTACTATCCTTTCTGAGCGGAAAGAGTCTCTCCACCTCTATCCTATCCATCCCATTCATCATCTTATACGTCTCAATGAGATCTCCCCTCATTCTTCTAAACTCTAATGAGTACAAGCCTAATCTATTCAGCCTCTCCTCATAGCTCAACCCCCTCAACTCCGGCATCAGCCTAGTAAACCTCCTCTGCACTCCCTCCAAGGCCAAAATATCCTTGCGTAAGTACGGCGCCCAAAACTGCACACAGTACTCCAGCTGCGGCCTCACCAATGCCCTATACAGCCGCAACAAGACCTCCCTACTTTTATATTCAATCCCCCTCGCGACGAAGGCCAGCATCCCATTCGCCTTCCTGACCACCTGCTGTACCTGCAAGCTGGGTTTTTGCGACTCATGCACAAGGACCCCGAGGTCCCTCTGCACCGTTGCCTGCTGCAGTTTTTCTCCACGTAAGTAATAATCCTTCCTACCATTATTCCTACCAAAGTGGACCACCTCGCACTTGCCAACATTAAATTCCATTTGCAATTTCCTGGCCCATTCGCCCAGCCTATCTAGATCCTTCTGTAGACTCTCCCCACCCTCCGCACAATTTGCCTTTCCACCAATTTTGGTGTCATCAGCAAATTTCGACACCCTACACTCGGTTCCCTCCTCCAGATCATCTATATAAATGGTAAATAGCTGAGGCCCCAGCACTGATGTGCAGCAGGCTGCACAATGCCACTGAGGTCTCCATATGCTGCCTGAATGGACCCCATCATGAAGAAATTGAGCATGACTGTGACCTTTAGAGCTACAGGTATTGGGTGACCCTCAACACAATTGGAAGAGATCGCGACTGTATGTCATTCAATTATGTGACTGTGGTTCTTGAGAACTTAAGCCCCCTTTCGCATTACGTTTTGGACATCTGCAGATTGCTTAGTCTTTGTCCATAAACTCGAGAGACTGCACAAGTCCTTCTGGGTCTCTGCTGAAGATGTCATACATTCTCATCGCCCTCTGGATCCGATGCAGCTTGCACCCCTTCATGCATCACCAGTTCATCCTCGACCTCCCGATCTACCCTTCTTTTGGTCTTCTCCTCCCACTCATCCTTCTCTACTCTTAGCTGGAGGTTGTGCCTCCCACAGAGGCCACAATCCCATTGTTTAACTAGTTTAAAGCCTAGGGTGATACACAAGGTCTAAACAGACTTCTCAGTGGGAGGAAAATAGTCTTTAATTAAGCTAAGTCTTAAAAGGAAACTCTGCTTTTTTCATAGAGCATTTCTAGCAGTAACAGAACCCTGAACTATGAAGCTGAAACTCAAAGCTTGACCAAACCATATAAACACACCTGAACAAACTGCCACATAAAATAATCAGGAACCCCACTTGGCATGAGAGAGCCTCCACAAGCATTTTATTGCAGACAATGCACATTATTCCAGTTAACTGCCTCATTAACAAGCTTAAATACACACTTCAATTAAGTTTGAATAACACAGGGGTCTCCCAATTTTTATCCTCACCCTCTAGCCATATTATCTGGAACTATTGTAATGATGTGGGAACATAACCCAACGTCACTGCATCCAATAATATGTCAGTGCAGGTGGGGAACAAGCCTGTTTCCAGGACATATTGTTCTCATTATTTCTCATCTTTTATCTTCCAGATCTGCTCTCAATCTCATTATTTCATGCCTTCTTTTATCTCCTGGCTCTGCTCTCAGTCTTGCTGTTTCTCATGTTCTTTTATCTCCCCAGATCTGCTCTCAGTTGCACCGTTTCTTGTGCTCTTTATCTCTGACTCCACTCTCAGTCTCGCTGGTACTCAGGCTTCATTATTTCCACAGATTTGTTCTCTGTCTTGCCATTTCTTGTTTTTTTTTTATCTCTGCCTCTGCTTCAGTCTTGTTGTTTCTCATGCTCTTTTATCTCCGGCTCCTTGACCCTAGTACCAGGGAAGCAACACACCATCCTGGAGTCGCTTTTACAACCATTACTTACCAATCAGTAACCATTTTGTCCAAAACTTCACTTTTGAACTTGTGGTGTCATGGATTACAGCTCCCATAACACTCCCCACGTATTATTTCAAGATCAACAGTTTTACTGTAACAATATTGTTAGTGTGCACTCCATTATGCAACACATTGGCAATGATAAAACTAGCACAAACCTCACTTGTCAGCATTTAACTGTTAAGAAAATATTACTAATAATGCATATTTAAGATTTAAAGTAATTGCTGGAAGGAGTAGGGGAGACTTGAAATGTTTTCACCCAAATAATGAGGGAAGATCCGGAATCTATTGCTTAAAAGAAGAGTGGAACAGAAGCAGAAACCCTCATAACAATCTAAAAATACTAGAATATGTTCCTGAGGTGGTGTAACCTAGAGGTCTCCAGGATCGAAAGCTGGAAGGTGAGATTTGGCAAGGGCAGCATGTTTTTGAATAGCACCAACAGAATGGCTCAAATGGCTGCCTTCTACGTTGTAAATTTTTATATTTCTAATCACCCTGCCATCAAGATGCCTCCAACAGTATCACCCCAAATAGAATCATGCAACATAAAGTACTTATTATCCAAGCCGACAGACACATCATGCTTTTGTGCAAACTTAAGCTAACTGACCAAAAAACCTTTAAGAAAATTGACATAAGGATTGCCACCACTTCAAAAGCTGACAGAAAAACAACTTTAATAAGCCTGTAATATGTTACTACATCTGTTTGTTATTTAACTATACAACATTCCTCCTCTTAAATTGTAGGGGAAAAAGCACAAGATCTGAAGGGTGAATACTGAAGGCATAAAATGCACAGGTGAGTCCTTGCAAAAACTCTTTCATGCCAACAGTAGCATGAAGCATACTTAAAGATGAGGTAACAACCTGGTGAAACTACAACACACAACTACTTACATGTCAAATAGTGAAAGCAGCAAGCAATAAATAAAGCTAAGCAATGCCACAATCAATGGACCATATCTAAGCTTTGCACTCCCACCACATCCAATCGTCAATGGTGGTGGACAATTAAACAATTAACTTGAGGACAAGGCTCCACAACTATCCCCGTCTTCCATGATTGGTGAGCCCGGCACATCAATGCAAAAGAAAAGGCTGAAGCATTTGCAACCATCTTCAACCAGAAGCGTTGAGTGGATGATCCATCTTTGCCTGCATCTGAGATCCCCAGCATTACAGATGTTTGTTTCTGGCCAAATGAATTCACTTCACATGTCAATATCCGGATGAGAGCACTGGATACTGCAAAGGTTATTAGTCCTTACAATATTCCAACAATAGGACTGAAGACTTGCACTCCAGACCTTGCTGTCCCTTAGCCAAGCTGTTCTAGTGCAGCTACAACATTGGCACCTACTCCGCAATATGGAAACCTGTCCAAGTATGTGCTATGCACAAAAAAAGATAAATCCAACTCAGCCAATTACCATCCCATCAGTCTACTCTCGATCAGTAGAGATGGAAGAGATCGTCAACAGTGCAATCAAGCAGCACTTACTCAGAAACAACCTGCTTACTGATGTTCAGTTTGGGTTCCGCCAGGACCACTCAGCTCCTGACTTCATTACAGCCTTCGTCCAAATATGGAGAAAATAGCTGAACTGCAGAGGTGAGATTAGAGTGACTGCCCTTGACAACAAAGCAGCATTTAACAGAATAAGGCATCAAACAGCCCTAGCAAAACTGGGAATCCCCCACTAACAATATCCTGCAGGTGATCACTGACCAGAAAGTGAATGGTTATAAGAGGTCAGAGGGTGGGAACCCTACAGTGACTTTAATTTTAGCTCTTGCTTCACTAAAGCCTGTCCACCACCTGCAAGGCACAAACCAGAAGCCAGGAGCATGAAGGAGTACACTTGCCTAAATGAGTGCAGCTCCAACAACACACGAAACGCGACACAATCTAAGTCTTGGTTGATTAGCAGTAACCTTTAACTTCCTCTCCCTCTGCCACCAACGCACAGTGGCAGCCGTGTATACCATCTACAAGCTGCACTGAACAACTCGCTATGACTCTTGATAGCAGCTTTAAAACTCACAACTTCGATCACCTACAAGAATTAGGACAGCAGGTTAAGAGAACCACCACCTGCAAGTTTCCCTCCAAGTCACACAACATTATATTGCCAAAGTTTCATTGTTGTCTGGTCAAAATCTTGAAAATCCCTCTTTAGCACCCTTACAATGGGTGTCCCTATATCACATGTAATGCAGCAGTTCTAGAAGGCAGCTGACTACCACCTTCCCAAAAGCAAATTAGGGTGGACAATCTAAATCTTGAATTCTACTAAAACTGTACTTTGTCATTTTGAGAACTTGTTTACCTAAGATTTGAATCATCTTGCTCCCATAGCAGGAAATAATCTACCATGGGGAGAAAAATAGTTTTCAGCAATTTTAAGTATTTATTCGAGCAGTGTTCTCAAAGGTCAATCCTAAGAAAGCAACTGGCCCGGATGGAATACCCTACCAAGCACTCAGATCCTGTGCGGATGAGCTGGCAGGCATATTTGCAGACATCTTCAACCTCTATTCACAACAATCTGAGGTCCTTATCTGCTTCAAGAAGATGACCATCATCCCAGTACCAAAGCAAAACCAAGCAGCGTGCCTTAATGACTATTGTCCAGTGGCTTTGATACCCACCATTATCAAGTGTTTCGAAAGATTGGTCGTGACACGAATCAATTCTGGTTTCCCAGATTGCCTGGATCCACTAAAGTTCACCTACCGCCGCAAGAGGTCCACAGCAGACACCATCTCCCTGGCCCTGCAATCAACCCTGGAACTCTTAGATAAAAAAGACACGTATGTCAGACTCCTATTTATTGACTTCAGCTCAGACTTCCACATCATTATTCCTACAAAACTCATCTCCAAGCTCCATGGCCTGGGGCTCGGTTCCTCCCTCTGCGACTGGGTCCTGAACAACACTGCCTCCACGATTATCCTCAACATTGTGTCCCACAAGGCTGTGTCCTCAGCCCCCTACTATATCCTTTATACATCTATAGAATCCCTACAGTGCAGAAGGAGACCATTTGGCCCATCAAGTCTATACTGACCACAATCCCACCCAAGGCCTATTCCCATAACCCCACATTTACCCTTCTAATCACCTGACACTAAGGTCAATTTAGCATGGCCAATCAACCTGACCCGCACATCCTTGGATTGTGGAAGGAAACACCAATGACTGTGTGGCCAAATTCCCCTCCAACTCGTTTTTCAAATTTGCTGATGACATCACCGTAATAGGTCAGATCTCAAACAATGACAAGATAGAGTACAGGAAAGAGATAGAGTGGCACAGTGACAAGCACTGCTGCCTTACAGCACCAGGGATCCAGGTTCAATTCCAGCCTCAGGTCACTGTCTGTGTGGAGCTTGCACATTCTTCCTGTGTCATCTCCCTCCAGTTAAGGAGATGAGTAATTGAGATACAAAAGTGTCCAGAGGGGCAATTTTTTCACACAGAGGATGGTGAGTGTTTGCAACAAAGGTAGTAGCAGAGGCGGATACAATTTTATCTTTTAAAAAGCATTTAGGTAGTTACATAGATACGATGGTATAGAGGGATATGGGGCAAATGCAGGCACTTGAGCTTAGTTTAGGGGTTTTAAAAAAAAAGGGCAGCATGGACAAGTTGGGCCGAAGGGACCGTTTCCACGCTGTAAACCTCTACGACTTTATCTATGACACTAGGATTGATGCTCCACAGCAAACCACTTAAAATGCCAGATAGAAAATTACAGGCAGCTTTATCTTACCAGAGCGGCTAATCTGTAATTTCGAGTAAATTGAGGAACTAACCGGAGATGATTTGGATAGGGAAGATCAGTAAGAAGAAAACCAGAATATGAGGAAAGAAATGATTGCCTTAAAGAATCCCACCTCCGGACGTAGTTCTGAACGTAGATCCAACTGCACTCCCACTAATGAACAGTCTTATATTAATATAAAATGCTATGCCTTGAACCCAATAACAACTACTACTGCACAGGTGGTGAATAATCAAGTTGCATACATGATACCTTCAAGTCTACTCAAATAGCAGAGACAGCAAAAGTAATTTACTTGCCTTTGACCCGGTCCCTTATCGCAGAAGGTGAAGTCGCATGGGATCAGAGGTGAGCTGACAAGGTGGATAGAAAACTGCTCGGTCAAAGAAGGCAGAGGATAGCAGTGGAAGGGTGCGATTCTGAATGGAGGGCTGTGACAAGTGGAGTTCCTCAGGGATCAGTGCTGGGACCTTCACTGTTTAATGTACATAAATGACTTGGAGGAAAATGTAACTGGATTGATTAGTAGGTTTGCGGATGACTTAAAGGTTGGTGGATTTGCAGATAACAATGAGGACCATCAGAGGATACAGCAGGATATAGATCAGTTGGAGACTTGGGTGGAGAGATGGCAGATGGGGTTTAATCCAGACAAATGTGAGGTAATGCATTTTGGAAGATCTAATAGATAGGAAGTGTGCAGTAAATGGCAGAACACTTAAGAATATTGATAGGCAAAGGAATCTGGGTGTATAGGTATACAGATCACTGAAAGTGGCCATGAAGGTGGAGAAGGCAGTCAAGAAGGCACACAGCATGCTTGCCCTAATCGGCTGGTGCATCGAGTTTAAAAATTGGCAAGTCATGTTGCAGCTTTATAGAACCTTAGTTAGGCCGCACTTGTTCAATTCTGGTCGGCACTCTACCAGAAGGATGTGGAGGCTCTGAAGAGAGTACAGAGAAGATTTACCAGGATGTTGCCTGGTATGGAAGGCATTAGCAATAAAGGAGACATTGGAGAAACTTGGTTGCTCTCACTGGAGCAACGAAGGTTGAGGGGAGACTTGATATAAGTCCAGAAGATTATGAAAGGCATGGACAGAATGGATAGTCAGAAGCTTTTCCCAGGGAAGAGTCAATTACTAGGGTTAAGGTACGAGGGGCAAGGTTTAAAGGAGATACATGAGGCAGATTTTTTTTTTAAAAACACAGACAGTAGTGAGTGCCTGGAACTCGTTGCTGGGGGAGGTAGTGGAAGCAGATACAGTAGTGACTTTTAAGGGGCATTTTGACACGTACATGAATAAGATGGGAACAGAGAGATAATGTCTCCGGAAGGGTAGGGGGTTTTAGTTAAGTCGGGCAGCATGGTCAATGCAGGCTCAGAGAGCCAAAGGGCCTGTTCCTGTGCTGTAATTTTCTTTGTTCTTGCCGTTCATCTTTTTCAGAGAGAGTTGGGGAGGCTGGATCAGAATAGATTCAGGACTGAGTTAGGCAGATTTTTGTTCCATAAAGGAAGCGAGGGTTATGGGGAACAGCCAGAAAAGTAGAATTAAGGCATGATCTGCCATGATCTTATGTAATGGTAGAGCAGTTTCAATGAACCATATGACCTTCTCCTGAAAATCATGGTACCTAACCAACATGGTATGCTCATCCTTTGTTGCTTTGAGCACATTAAAAGTCAACTGTGTAACATGGACTGAAGTCACTTGTATGCCAGATCAAGTCCTGACATTAATAACATTAATAAGCCAGCTGGATTTTTACACCTATGTATTTGATTGCCATGGTCAGGTGCCAATCAAAAAGTGGCATTCTTAGAAGCTACTTCAGTCTCTTACTGATCTCCCACTTCCATCTTATTTAAACAGAGAACATAACCCACACCTGATCTAGCTCACAGCAGACAAGACCCTAGATCTAAATTCTCAACCTGCTCAAAGACAACATCTTTTGTATAAGATGTTAAACCAAGCCCCAGGTGCTCTCTCAGGTGATCATAAAACACACCATGGCACTTTCTGAATAGTAAGTGCATTCTCCTGTAGAAATAGCCAATATTCTTTCCACAGTCAACATCACCACCATCATTAACTATTGAGAATAGTCAATGATGTTCCTTTGTTTAAGGAGGGCAACAGAGATAACACAGGAAATTACAGGCCGTGAATCTTACGTCAGTGGTAGGGGAATTACTGAACAAGAATCTTGGGGACAGGACTTACTCAGGTCGGGTCCTAAAGGATATAACTGCTAGAGTAGGTCTGCGGCAGGAGGAAAAAACATACTTGACCTCATCCTTACCAATCTGCCAGCTTCAGATGCATCTGTCCATGACAGTATCGGTAGGAGGAACCCAGTCCTTGCGGAGACAAAGTCCTGCCTTCACATTGAGAATAACCTCCATTATATTGTGTCGCTCTCACTGTGCTAAATGGGACAGACTTCGAACTGATCTTGCAACTCAAGACTGGGCTTCCATTAGACGTTGTGGGCCATCAGCAGCAGGACTGTACTCTAGCACAATCTGCAATCTAACGGCCCAGCATATTCCTCACTCAACCATTACCATCAAGCCAGTTCAATGGAATGCAGAAAGACATGACAGGAGCAGCATTAGACATCCCTAAAAATGAGGTTTCAACCTGGTGAAGCTACCAAACAAGGCTACTTGCATGCCAAATGGTAAAAACAGCAAATGATAGACAGAACTAAGCTATCCTACCACCAATAGATCAGATCTAAGCTCTGCAGTACTGCCACATCGTGAATGGTGGTGGACAATTAAACAACTCACTTGAGGATGAAGCTCCACAAACATCCCACACTCAATGATGGAGGAGCCCAGCACATTAGTGCAAAAGGTAAGGCTGAAGCGTTCCCAACGATCTTCAGCCAGAAGTGCCGAGTGGGTGATCCATCTCAGCCTACTCTGGTGGTGCCCAGAATCTCAGATGCCAGTCTCCAGCCAATTCAATTCACTCCACATGAAATCAAGAAACGGTTAGAGGCACTGGATGCTGCAAAGGCAATGGGCCCTGAGAACATTCCAGCAATAGTTCCGAAGACTTGTCCTCCAGAACTTGCAGTCCCCCTAGACAAGCTCTTCCAGTACATTTGGCATCTCTCCAACAATGTGGAAAATTGCCCAGTATGTCCTGCCCATAAAAACCAGGACAAATCCAACCCAGCCAATTACCACCCAGTCTACTTTCGATCATCAGTAAAGTGATGGAAGAGTTCATCAACAGTGCTGTTAAGCACCACCTGCTCAGCAATAACCAGCTCAGTGACTCCAGCTTGGATTTCACCAGGGTCACTCAGTTCCTGACCTCATTACAGCCTTGGTTCAAACATGGACAAAAGAACTGAATTCCAGAGGTGAGGGAAGAGTGACAGCCCTTGACATCAAGGCTGCATTTGACCAAATGTGGTATCAAGGAGCCCTAGCAAAACTGGAATCAATGGGTATCAGGGGGCAAACTCTCTGCTGATTGGAGTCATACCTGGTACATTGGAAGATGGTTGTGACTGTGAGGGGTCAGTCATCTCAGCAAGAGTCCCTGAGGGTGGTGTTGTAGGCCCAACAATCTTCAGCTGCTCCATCAATATCCTTCCCTCTGTCATATGGTCAGAAAGAGGGATGTTCAGCACCATTCAGCTACTGAAGCAGTCCATGTTCAAATGCAACAAGATCTGGACACCATCCAGGCTTGGGCTGACAAGTGGCAAGTAACATTCGCTCCATACAAATGCCAGGCAATGACCATCACCAAGAAGAAACACTAACCACTGCCCCTTGACATTCAATGGTGTTACCATCACTGAATCCCCCACTGTCAACATCCTTGGGGTTACCACAGACCAGAAACGCAACTGAACTCAGCACACAAACACAGTGGCTACAAGAGCAGGTCAGAGGCTAGGAACACTGCAGTCAGTAACTCACTTACTGACTCCGCAAAGACCATCCGCCATCTACAAGACACAAGTCAGGAGTGTGATGGAATACTCTCCACTTGCCTGGATGGGTGCAGCTCCAACAACACTCAAGAAACCTGATAGCTCCAGGAGAAAGCAGCCCACTTGATTGGCATCACATCGACAAACATCCAATCCCTCCACTACTGACGCTCAGCAGCAGATGTGTACTATCAACAAGATGGACTGCAGCAATTCACCAAAGATCTTTCAATGGCACCTTCCAAACCCATGACCACTTCCAGACAGGGGCAGCAGATACATGGGAACACCATCACCTGCAAGTTCTCTTCCAAGTCACTCACCATTATTACTTGAAAATATATTGCCATTCTTTTGCAGTCACTGGGTCAAAATTCTGGAATTCCCTCCCGAATGGCATTGTGGGTCAACCCACAGCACATGGACTGCAGCGATTCAAGGCGGCAGCTCACCACTACCTTCTCAAAAACAACTAGGGATGGGCAATAAATGCTGGCCAGCCAGCAACGCCCATGATCCATGGGGGCAGGGGCAGCATGGTGGTCAGCATTGCTACCTCACAGTGCTAGGGATCCGGGTTCAATTCTGGCCTTGGGTCAGCATCTGTGTGGAGTTTTCACATTCTCCCCATGTCTGCATGGGTTTCCGCCGGGTGTTCCAGTTTCCGCCCACAGTCCAAAGATATGCAGGTCAGGTTATTCGGCCACGTTAAATTGACCCGACTGTCAGAGGATCAGCAGGGTAAATATGTGAGGTTACGGGAATAGCGCCTGGGTGGAATCCTGGTCAGTGCAGACTCAATGGCCTCCTTCTGTAGGGATTCTATGAATGAATTTTAAAAAACTCACATTTGGGAAGATATGGACTTACTAGCAATATGCAGCATGTCTTTGTGCAGGGGAGGTTGTGTCTCACAAACCTGATTAAGTTTGATGTGACAAAGGTGACTGAAGAGGGCAGGGCAGTGGATGTTGTCTGCATGGACTTCAGCAAGATCTTTAACAAAGTCCCTCAAGGCAGCCTGATGAAGAAGGTGAAGTCACATAGGATCCATGGTGAGTGTTGAGATGGATACAAAATAGGCTTGGTCGTGAAGACGGAGACTAGCAGTGAAAGGATGTTTTTCGGACTGGCCATCTGCGATCAGTGGTGTTCCACAGGGATCAGTGCTAATGCCCCTGATTTAGGGAAGAACATAGAAAGTCTGAATAGTAAATTTGCTAATGAGAAAGACTGGGGGAACCAAGGATAGTGGCGAGGATTGCCAGAGGATATAGCAGGATATGGACAAACTGGAGACCTGGGCGGAGAAACATTAGATGGAATTTAATCTGGACAAATGAGGAGCGATGCATCTTGGAAGGGCTAATGCAGGAGGGAAGTAACAGTAAAATGGCAGAACCGTTAGAAACATTAACATACACATGGATCTGGGCGTACAGGCCCACAGTTCGCTGAAGGTGGCAACACAAGTGTATAAGGTGGTTAAGAAAATTGAAGGCATGCTTGCCTTCATTAGTGGGGGCATAGATTATAAACATTGACAAGTTATGTTGCAGTTGTATAGAACTTTCATTAGGCCACATTTAGAATACTGCTTACAGTTCTGCTCCTTACACTACCAGAAGGATGTGGAGGCTTTGGATACTAATAAGAGAACGTGGCTTTGCTACATTTATGTAGTGTTACAAGTGATGAGAGACAGTAGGATAACTTTTTCCTCACCTCTCCATTGACCACAGCAAGATATATATATTTTGAGGAGTATTTTAAATTTTTTGGGAATTGTGACTTTAAAGGCATGAAAACTAAACACAGCTAGAAATGTAATGAATTATATATTTGGAGAGTAGGTGAAGCAGAAAGAAAGGTCAGGGACAGCGCTGATGCCACTGCGCACTAGCTTCCTATTACACTTTATGCTCGCTTACCCTTATGCCACTATTCACTCTCTTCAGTCCTCAAACCATGTCCAAAACATTTATGTCAATCTCTTCATAGTTCTGACCAATCCCTCTTCAGTTCAGTAGAAGGGTTATATGGGCATGAAACATTAGCTTTGTTTCTCTCTCCGCAGAGGCTGCCAGGCCTGCTGAGTTTATCCAGCACTATCTGCTTTTATTTCAGATTTTCTGCATCCATAGTATTTTATTTTTAACAAAGGTTGCACATTTTTAACCAGTCTTTTACAGTGAAAAAAACACTGCAAACATAAAAACGTTTGCTCTCGTTTCTTTGAAGACAATGGAGATTGGAAGTTTCTCTGTTTTCGTACAAAATTGTGGCTATGTACTTGCAGAAAAGAAATATAATCTTGCAGGTAATATCAAATTAGTTCCCCTCTTTAGCACCCGAGATTACTGTCTGTTTTAGATTGGATTCCTTTATTCTGCTTGGGTGACGATCCCTCTGATCCCAGACTACCTTGCTGGGTTCTCTTGTGAGGGAATAAGGTGTTGTTTCCTTTCCAGCTAGTTTCTATCATGTGACTGCAAGTTACTCCACATAATCCACATAATGGGTTGAAGCCAAGGTGATTGAGACACAATGGGGGAAGACAATTGATACTCCATCAATTATAATAGTCAATGGTCAACTCACTGGGAGACTTTACTTTATATTCTATCCTCATGGCCCCAATAGATCTAGCAGCCATTGTCTGTCAATTTTTTTTTCCCAATTTGCATTTTTCCTGAACATAGGCACATTGTCTCTGCCTATCCAGAAACCACAAAACAGAAGTCACCTTACTTCCCAGGACCATTTTGGAAAGTAATATCCATTATTCCACGTTTCCTGCTTTACTAAAACAAAAGGGCACTGTGCTCTTTATGAGCGGGACGTGACCATCACACTACATGCAAAGTAAAGCAAATGACTGCAGCAGTGCTTTCTAAACTACTTTGCAATGCGATCCAACTTAACTCACTGCCACATTTTCAAGGACAATCGAGGATGGGCAACAAATTTTGACCTTGCCAATGATGCCCAGATCCCATAAAAGAGCATACTTTAAAAATTCGTGAAAATTAACATGACCCTAGCAAAAAACAAACAGGAAGAAAGCAGCAAATTATTTAAATTCTCATATTACAGATCAACATATAATATTTAATTTAAAACTCAGATCTTCATATTTATGCAAAGTTCTTCATAAAAGATATTATTTTAAGTATTCATGTAAATTTCAGTTACATCCAAGAATGAAATCCAAGTTAGATAAGCTATGCCAAGAGGTGTGACCAGTGACCCAAATAGCATCTGGAGGTCTGAAAGCATCAGAATGAAACTGAAAAAAGATCTGGTACAATCACTAGTATGAGTATTGCACTCCATGAGGGAAGCACTCTGAGGAAAGAGGATAAGAAGATGATAACTTTTGAAATGTGGGTACGGTGAGTTATGCTGAGAATTAACTGCATGGACAAGGAGATAAATAAGTGGGTTAGATCAAGAATAGAAATTCAGTAATCAAAAGGCTTGCTGAGTACATTTGAGAAAAATAGCCAAGTACAGACATTGGAAACAAAGCTCCATCAGCCTTGCACTAGCAATAATTTAAGGAGAAATTAAGATACAAAACAGAAAAGGAAGAAGAAAAGTCACCAGACAACATTGCAAAGTTTACTGAGGAAGGTTTCCCCTCTCCAGGATTGTTGGACTCCTGCTCCTCATATCTTCCCTCATACAGGTCTAGTAGGTGGGCCCTGCTGCTCGCCATCCACCCCTCATGGTGTGGATGACTCCTGGAACTTGCCAAGACCCAGGTTGTGACACTGCACTCTTCTCCTCAAACCAAACACCCAGGTATGCCAAACCCAAACCCCAACAAAATTCAGGCTGTGCTGCTCACTTTGAAAAAGATACTTGAATTTCTAAAATCATTTGTAAAGCAGATCAGAAAGATGCTCTCTCCACCAGCACCAGCCCATCCTCCTCTGGTCATTCTTGTGGCCAAGTGGACTGACAGCAACATATGCATAGCTGCATACACCTACAAATAGCAAAGATACAAGGGCAACAGCAAGAGACGTCCAACCAGTCACTGCCTGAGTAATCTAAGGCAAATGGCATCCCGGTGAGCAGCAAACAGGATTCAAGGCATAACGTACATTTTATGGGATTTTCCCATAAACTAAGAACAAAGAGTGAAGAAAATAACAGCACAGGAATAGGCCCTTCAGCCCTCCAAGCCTGCACTGACCATGCTGCCCGACTGAACATTTCCCCTACATTTCCAGGGACCATATCTCTCTATTCCCATCCTATTCATGTATTTGTCAAGACGCCCCTTAAAAGTCATTACCATATCTGCATTCACTACCTCCCCCAGCAGCAAGTTCCAGGCACCCACCACCATCTGTGTAAAAAACTTGTCTCGTACATCTCCTTTAAACCTTGCCCCTCGCACCTTAAACGCATAATCCCTAGTCACTAAATCTTCCGTGCTGGGAAAAAGCTTCTCACTAGCCACTCTGACAATGCTCCTCAATCTTATAGACTTCTGTCAAGTCGCCCCCAACCTCCATCGTTTCAGTGAGAACAAACCAAGTTTCTCCAACATCTCCTCATAGCTAATGCCCTCCATACCAGGCAACATCCTGGTAAATCTTTTCTGTACCCTCTCCAAAGCCTCCGCATCTTTCTGGTAGTGTGGCGACCAGAATTGAACACTATATTCCAAGTGAGGCCTAACTAAGGTTCTATAAAACTGTACCATGACTTGCCAGTTTTTAAATTCAATGCCCCAGCTGATGAAGGCAAGTAAGCCATATGCCTTCTTGACTATCTTCTCCACCTGCATTGCCATTTTCAGTGACCTGTGTAACTGTACACCCAGATGCCTCTGCTTATCAATACTCTTAAGGGTTCTCCTATTTACTAATCAAAACAGTTACATTTTCCTTCAAATCAAGTTATATATATTACAAACAGGTCGCAGCATGATCCCTGAGTAACATTACTTGCCACAGCCCTCCATTCAGTAATGTTATCCATTGCTATCCTCTGTCTACTATGACCGAGCCAGTTCTATATCCATCTTGCCAACTCACTTCTGATTCCGTGCGACTTCACCTTCTGTAGCAATCTGCCATGAGCGACCTTGTCAAAGGCCTTACTGAAGTCTACGTAGACAACATCCACTGTCCTGCCCCTAAAGATGATTAATTACTCGGTATTACTACTTTCTTAACTTCCTTCATGTTGGTATTGCTTCCATGTCAAGGGTTGCAAGGTCAAATGGACCAATGTTGCTTAGTACCCAAGAAACTTATAATTGATGCCTTTACAGTTACACTAATTCTTTAAAGCCATCTTCAAATTGTAAGAAAAATTAGAGATTCCACAGATCTTTCAAAGAAATTACAAATTCTCATTGCTGTACTGCTTCTGAGTCAAATATCACCACAACATAACTTAACTGACCATGACACACAAGATCATTTTGATTCAAATTAATCTCTCAGCACGTTTTCTATCAAACTAATAAGAAATTAAATACTATACAATTATATCTGGTCCAAATATTGGCATCTTATTTTCAATCACTTCCCCTTCTGCTGTTAGCTTTTTTTCAAAATGGTACCATTCCCTTGGACTACAACTCAGGTTACAGAACAATTCTCAGAGATGCATCTATACCAAAACAGAACAGTGAAATTTGGATTTGAAATTTGTTGAAATAATTCAGACCAAAATTTAATCTTAAATCCACTTGGTCCTTCAGTCCAGCCAAGGAGGTGGTTCCAGGTTCCACTCAAAACTGTTGTGTACAAAGCTTCATAGGCCTAAAGGTTCTGTTCTGATTCTTTAGTAAGCTATCTCAATTCGGGCAGCAAGTCTCATTCTATAATTAATCTTAGTGCTCTTGGCTATGTTGAGCTTTTTTTAAAATCAAATCGAGTTCCTCCTCTTGTTCAGCATCCAGTGACTCCTGTTGTATAGAAAGCGCACAGATACATCAGGTAACAGCATCTACATCCAGATCAGTCGACTTCATTATTAAGCAGCGATTAACAAACAATTAGGGTCAGTTTTTTTTAAAAGTAACTTTCAGCAGCCCTTGATCATCCCCCTCTTCCAAAGGCAGACTCTTGCAACAGTCCTTTCATACACCATTAAAGGTGGCATGGTGGCACTGCTGCCTCACAGTGCCAGGGGCCCGGGTTCAATTCCTGCCTTGGGTGACTGTGGAGTCTGCACATTTGGGCGAAGGGGAGGGCACTCTTTTGTAGAGTTGGTGCAGACTTGATAGGTTGAATTACCTCCTCCTGCACTGTAGGGATTCTATGGTTCTACCGATTACAACCTGTTTATACTGTTTCACCAACATTACCGGATAGTGGGAATACCGGATAGAGATGGGAAACCTAACTGAATTCAATTCTGCTTGCCCAAGGGCTAAGATCAAAAGTAGCACTCCAGTTGTTCACTAGTTGAAATCAGTACCAACTGAGAATAAATTCTGCGACATGCCAATCAGTTCAAAACTGCAACAGGCTCTGCATTTATTCATTAAGTCAATGGAAAACTAGAGCAAGAAAAGTTTCAGAAACACAGTGGAAAATAGAATTGCTTTGCAATTTAGTTCAAACCTGTCGAGCAATACAAGTGTTTAATACTTCAACAGCAACTTCGCAAGCAAAGTAGTACAACATTACCTACAATAAATGGGTCATTTGGAAAATAATTTGCTCAGCAAAATGTTGGCACAGCAGTCACATGAATCCTGGATTCAGTCATAACTTTTCATCTTTTTCAACCATCTCACTTTCACTGATTAATGTGTATTTCTTTCTTCTTGTTCTCTCAAACATATCAACTCCTTCATTAGGATACAATTCTCCAGAACATTCTGGTACCTCATTTTACTGCATCTTTATAGTTAATGCCTGAGGTCAATCTGGTCTTCCTAAATTGTCTGCAAGCTTCCAGGGGAGGTTGTCAAGATTAAGCACATGGATTGAATTCCCCTTTATTAATCTGAGCTTTTACCATGAGTTGTTAAAAATCCATAGCTGATGCTAAGAACAAACCAGATGAATTGAAACTCAGATCTTCCTACTTTTTAAGTTTCAGGGCACTGACCTGCCAGCACTCCCCCAAGCCCAGTCTGAAGAACTTTGTATTATGCAGCACTGTAACATGCACTGTGAATAAGTAACAAAACTTTGCGCACCATTTCCTGTACAATAAAATCGAAGGCTAATGAATTAATGATTAAAAGACTTAGAAAAGCACTGACCATTGGATTTCCAATACAGAGAACAAAAAAATCTATTTTTTAAAATGTAATTTAAGGCATTAAGGGTTTAATCTTGTATTCAGACCGTCCAAACGTGAAACAACATTTCTGAACGTTCTTTATCCTGCAGTTAACAGATGCAGACTTGATGGGCTGAGTGGCCTGCTTCTGCACTGTAGGGATTCTATGAGAACAGGGGATTTATATTAAAAATCCAACATAAAATATGCACATACATAAAACAATGCATGCTTTTATTTGTAAATTACACGCATCAGGAAATTACAACCAAGTCATCTTTTGGACTATACATTCCCATTTCATGATTTATCATTTTGATCTTTGGACTGGAAATTAATGATCACTTAACAATTAAAAAGTATAAATCACCCAGGCAGCAACGCAAGTAATAATGAAACTGTATGTTAACATAACATTTACTGCTCTGACAACCAGCTGAAAATAAAAACTAAATTTAAAAAGAGGAAGATGTAATAAAAACACCTGCTTTTAGCTTAAGATATAAACAATCTCCATCCCAAAGGGAACAGCAGTGACTGACAACTCAACATGCCCTTAGTTAGCATTTCAGTCACAGTTGTTTATCTTTGAACAGTTGTAAACCCCTACTGTCAATTGTTAAACCACTACAACCCACAACTGTAGTCAATATTTACATTACGAAGAGGTTAAACGTAATTAAGTCAAATCTAATTTGGAGTATTTTTCAGTCGTTCCCAAGTGTGCTCTTTCCTTTCACTCTGAAAAAGTAAATTCACTTGGGAGAAGACAGTTATACATTATAAAAAAACAGGGATCTAGCTTACAAAATGGAACATAGGTTGATTGATTTCAAACACATCTTTTTAAAAAAAACTACACTACAAATCAGCTCTCAAAATATACTACAGATTACTTCACCAGTTGGTTCAGAGATCAAGAGATGAACATTTAACCCCTTGAGCTTATTCCACCAGTACTTCAACAGCACTGTGTTCTTATCCACTTAGTGACTAAACCACACAGATTAGGAAAGCAACTGTTTTAGTCTTCATTTACACTGTTACCTCTCAACCCAGGAGGCTGTAGAATTACTGCAATATCAGTACCCTTGGGTGGAAT
Source organism: Carcharhinus amblyrhynchos (assembly GCF_965287045.1). Taxonomy (NCBI): domain Eukaryota; kingdom Metazoa; phylum Chordata; class Chondrichthyes; order Carcharhiniformes; family Carcharhinidae; genus Carcharhinus; species Carcharhinus amblyrhynchos. The sequence goes on from NC_137337.1 coordinate 56,918,790, forward strand.
TAAAATCAGTCTGATACTGTGCAAATGATTGTCTAGTGACGACTACTGCAAATGTATTAATATGGACATTGGTTGAGAGGATCAGATGCAGTTGTGAACATCCACCCTAATGATCAATAGTAACATTTTGGTAAAAGACCTAGGACACCCACAACAGTTAAAGCCATCACATAGCATATTCAAGAATTTCAGGAAAGGAGAGGAAGGAGAAAATTGGCAATTGCCAGCAAAATACTTCACAAGTAAATTTGGAACCTCTAAGTGGAGTTTAGAAGGATGAGGGGGGATCTTATAGAGATGTATTAGATAATGAAGGGGATGGATAGGGTAGAGGTAGAGAGATTCTTCCCGCTTAGAAAGGATAGCAGGACTAGAGGGCACAGCCTCAAGATAAGGGGGCGGGGCGGGGGGGGGGGAGAGAGAGAGAGAGAGAGAGAGGCAGTTTAGATCAGAGTCGAGGAGGAACTTCTTCACTCAAAGGGTGGTGAATCTCTGGAATGCTCTGCCCGTTGAAGTGGTGGAGGCTACCTTGCTAAATATATTTAAGTTATGGGTAGATAGGTTTTTGATTGACAAGGGAATTAAGGGTTATAGGGAGAAAGCGGGAAAGTGGAACTGATCCACTTCAGGTCAGCCATGATCTTAAGAACATAAGAACATAAGAAATAGGAGCAGGAGTAGGCCATCCAGCCCTTCGAGCCTGCCCCGCCATTCAATAAGATCATGGCTGATCTGTCGCTGCTCAGTTCCACTTTCCCGCCCTCTCCCCATAACCCTTAATCCCCTCTCCTATCAAAAACCCATCAACCCACGTCTTAAAAATATTTAGCGAGGCAGCCTCCACCACTTCAACGGGCAGAGAATTCCAGAGATTCACCACCCTTTGAGTGAAGAAGTTCTTCCTCAACTCCGTTCTAAACCGCCCCCCTTTTATCTTGAGGCTGTGCCCCCTAGTCCTACTGTCTTTTTTGAGCGAGAAGAGTCTTTCCACCTCTATCGTATCCATCCCATTCATCATCTTATACGTCTCAATGAGATCTCCCCTCATTCTTCTAAACTCTAACGAGTACAAGCCCAGTTTATTCAGCCTCTCCTCATAGCTCAACCCCCTCAACTCCGGTATCAGCCTAGTAAACCTCCTCTGCACTCCCTCCAAGGCCAAAATATCTTTGCGCAGGTGCGGCGCGGCTCGAAGGCCTACTCCTGCTCCTATTTCTTATGTTCTTAAGAAACAGATTTTTGGGCAGCATGGTGGCACAGTGGTTAGCACTGCTGCCTAATAGCTCAAGGGACATGGGTTCAATTCCCGGCTTGGGTCACTATCTGTGTGGAGTTTGCACATTCTCCGTGGCTGCATGGGTTTCCTCCAGGTGCTCCAGTTTCCTCCCACAGTCCAAAAATATGCAGGTAAGGTGCATTGGCTATGCTAAATTGCCACTTAGTATCCCGGGAAATGTTGGTTAGAGTGGTAAATATGTGGGATTATGGAGATATGGTCTAGATGGGATTGTTTCTGTGCAGGCTCTATGAGCCGAATGGTCTCCTTCTGCGCTGTCAGGTTCTATGATTTTCTAACCAATCAAGGACTGGATTGGGGGTACGAGGCTAGGTTCAGGATGTAAGAGTTAGGAGGCCTGCAGGGCTCACAGGCCAGAGGCTGGGGGTTACAATTCAGGGAACTTAGATATCAGAGTGCCCCTCCTGAAATGATTGATTATGCTACGACACGGCTTTAACTGTTGTTGGTGACCTAGGCTGGAGGCCAGAGGGTTCAACCGCCCACACTGGAGACCAAAAGATCCAACCGCCCATGCTGGAGGCCAGAGGGTCCAACCACACAGGCTGGTGGCCAGAACATTGCAGTGCCCAGGAACAGGATGCTCAACCTAGAAATCAGAGTGCGAGAGTCAGGGTGCCCAATCTAGGATCTAAAACCGATTTAACCATACGAGTACAAAAAACATACACCAACTTTGAATGGGGATCCCATTAAGAGTAATTGCAGAAAGTCAGTGTTTGGGCGGGGGTGACTGCTCTAAGTTAAAATGCCCCCGCAATCAGCATTAGCCTTTGCCCAGTCCGAGTTTCCTTGACCCTGTTTTTGAAGCACCCCACTTGCGGGGCCCGAGTAAACACCTTACCTCGATCACCAAACCTCCAGCAACCTTCAGGCAAACTACAATTCCTTTGTTTTTCCAAAAAAGAACACTGCCAACGATATTTAAATAATTGGAAATAAAACAATTAAAATAAATGAGATTCAGTGACGGGACTCTTCCTTACATTCGGTGACGCCGGCACCCTCACCTGCTACTGCGCAACCCAGTGCGAGTTTTCCGGCGGGGAGGGGTGGGCGTCAGCAGCCCCCCAACTGTGCTGCGATTGGTCAGACGGGTCGAGACGTCGGCCGCATGTTTTCTGTTGATTGGCTAAGAGTGGTGCCTGTCAACTGCACGGCGCACCCTCTTGCCCAGTGTGTTTGGTTGAGTTCAGGGCGGATGTACGTGCAGGCTGATAGGCTGGCGCATGCGCAACCTCTTCTGCGACCAGGTGAGGAAGGGAGGCGACAGTTGGTGGATGGAAGTGTCAGTGCAGCTTGGGCAAAGATTGATGGTCGTCATTTCAACGCTTGTAATATTGTATCAAACAACCATTTGATTTGCTTTCGATTGTTTGGGGCATTTCATTGGTTAAGGATTGATTGCTTGGCTTTTCCAGAGATGGAATTTTGAAGTATCAAGGAGAGGTATGGATAGATGGCTATGCGTCTAATATTGAGGGAGAGATTTTAGGCATGATAATCTTAGACAAAACTGACAACCAGTTGGACAAATGTGGATCAGTTGAGGAAAGCCATCACCAGTTATTAAGGGCAAATTGTATGTAATCAATTTATTTGGGGTTTTTGCGTTTAATAGAAAGAGTAGAAGAGAGTAATGCAGGTGAAGTAGTGTATATGGACTTTCAAAAAGCTGTTTACATAGTGAGTAATTCTTCAGACTTAAAGAATATGTTTAGTAGAGCTCATTAGAGATCAGTGCTAGAACCACTGCTGCTCTTTAAATACATTAATGACCTAGACTAGGGTCAATTTTGAAATTTGTGCATGACACAAAATTTGAAAGTATTGTGAACTGTTTGGATGATAGTAATAAACTTCAAAAGGACATAGACTGGTGAAGTGGACAGACAAGTGGTAGATGAAATACAATAAACGGAAATACATAGTGATTCATTTTAGTAGAAAAAATGATGAAGGGCTATGTATATTAAAGGAAACAATTCTAAAGGGGCAGAAGTGCCCAGGAATCTATGTAGGCAAAACATGGAAAGTGGTGCAGCAAGTTGAAAAAGTGATAAAACAAACAGGTTTTTTTTAAATAGGGGTAGAGTACAAAAATAAGGTAGTTATGGTAAACTTGTACAAAACATTGGTTCTGCCTCAGCTGAAGTATTATGTCCAGTTCTAGATGCCACATATTATGCAGATGCCAAATATGCAGAATGTGAAGGCTTTAGAGAAGTATGGAAAAATATGCAAGAGTTGCTCCAGGGATGAGGAATGCCAGCAATGTGAATAAATTTGAGAAGCTTGGGTTGTCTTCCTTGTAGAAGATTGAGGAACTTTAATAGAAGTATTCAAAATCATGAGGGATCTGGACAGAATAGATAGAGACAAATAATTGGAAGGATTGTGAACCAGAGGGTACAAATTTAAGGTTTATAGGGTGAACTAGAGGGTACCAATTTAAAGTGATAAGCAATGGTGACGAACTAACTGAAGCTGCATGCTTTAGGCTATTTATGCTCAAAGTAATGTAAAATTAAAGTTTCATTTTTTAAAAAACTTTTTACTTGGAGTGGTTGAGATCTGATGTGCACTGTCTGAGTGCATGGTAGAGCCAGATTCAAATGAGGGCTTTAAAAGGGAATTGGATAATTTTTTAAAGAATGATTACAGGGCAAAAGGGACTAGGTGGGGGAATGGAAATAGGCAGAGAATCCCTTGGACACAATGGGCCAAATAAAATTCTATTCTATTCATAGAATAGAAAATTCTATGAATTTTCAGCATAGAAGCAAGCCCAACTGGTCAATGTCAGAGTTTATGCTTCATACCTACTACATCACACCCTGTTTTATCACCCATATCCCTTAAGACCAGGCCTTTATTCCCTGGCGTTTAGAAGCATGAAAGATTGAATTGAATCAAGTACAATTCCTGAAGAACTTGACAATGCAGATGTTGAGAAAATGTTTTCCTGGTTGGGTAATCTAGAATGTGTATTAACACTCCTGTGAAGTGTCTAGTGCCTTGGAACACTGTTCCAGGTGCTGTGTAAACGTAGGGGTTTTTTTTGTGAGCTCATATTTTCCAGCTCTCTTATCGATCAGTATTATAAACTGAACACTATAGAGACATATAAAATTTTAACATTAAGATGAAAGCAAACTACTGCGGATGCTGGAATCCGAAACAGAAAATGGTGGAAAATCTCAGGTCTGACGAGCCATGTGGAGAGAGAATAAACTTAACATTTCGAGTCTGGATGATGCTTGGTGAACTCTGACAGCATAGTGGCACAATAGTTAGCACTGCTGCCTCACGGCATTAGGGACCTGGGTTCGATTCCAGCCTTGGGTGACATTATTCTCAAGTCTGCATTGGTTTCCTCTGGGTCCTCTGGTTTCCTCCTACAGTCCAAAGGTGTACAAATTAGGTGGATTGATCATGGTAAATTGCCCTCAGTGGCCAAAGTGTGCAGGTTAGGAGGGTTGGCTGTGATCAATGCACTTGGTTATGGAGTTAGGGCAGAGATTGGACCAAGGTAGGGTGTTTTTTCAGAAACTCAAAGCAGACTTGATGCACTAAATAGCCTCTTCTGTACTGTAGGGATTCTATGATGAAACGTTAACTCTATTCTTTCTCCACAGATGTTGTCGTATCTGTTGAGATTTCCCAGCATTTTTAAGTTTTGTGTAAAACTTAAATATGTTTTCAATGGTAATCTTGCAATTTTTCATAGAACCCTACAGTGCAGAAAGAGGCCCTTTGGTCCATCGAGTTTGCACCAAATACAATCCCACCCAGGCCCTATCCCCACGTATTATACCCACTAATCCCTCTAACCTATGCATCCTTGGACACACTAAGGGGCAATTTCTTAGCATGGCCAATCAACCTAACCCGCACGTCTTTGGACTGTGGGAGGAAACCCATGCAGACACGAGGAGAATGTGCAAACTCCACACAGACAGTGACCCGAGCCGGGAATCGAACCCAGGACCCATGAAGCAGCAGTGCTGACCACTGTCCTACCGTGCCACCCCTGTATTTTTAAACCTGTTCATTTTAAGCTTCTCTGAAAATCCAGTTACAAGTGGAGCAGTATAATGTTCAACTTTACCAAAATTGTCAGGCAATTCTTGTTATGACTTGGTATACACCAAAGTGTACAGGTTACAAGATTACATAAATTCAATCTCGTATTTGTAGAGTGAGCTGGCCTTAGCCCAGCTAGCAGTTGCTGTGCTGCAACTGACTTCAACAATGTTGGTATTAGGGGAGAAAATTAACTATGGTTCTGTTTCTCTCACCACTCCGCCTCTCCTCTCCACCCCCACTCAAATTTCCCCAACTGCAACTATTAACTGTTATAAAGTCAAACTGTTGAACTGTGAATACCTTGTCAGATAAAAACTGTTAAGTTAATCTGTCAGTTTTTAAAAGGTTCATACATGACTTTCACAAGTGGTATACTTGTATATTTTTCACACTTCTCATTCTGGAAGACTGGAAGTGCTGTCTTTGAGCCACCAGATCGAGATTTCTTGCTAATGATAAGATCCGTTTACCATAGAACCCTACAGTGCAGTAAGAGGCCCGTTAGCCCATCGAGTCTGCACCGAACACAATCCCACCCATGCCCTACCCCCATATTTACATTTGCTTACTCCTTTACATCCACAGCTGGACAAATTGGAAATAACAAGAGCAGTAAAGTTGGACTTCAAATCAGATTTCAAAGCTGGATGCCAGTTGAGTTCATTGCATACTGATCATAGGTGTCAGTGGGTGCTGTGGAGCATCAACCAATATAAAACAATTATGTTGGGTTCACCTTGTTCCAAGTTTAATTCCTGGGTGCCATCTGTGACTTTGGATGCACTCTTCCCTCTGCTTGTGGGTTCAAGTTTATTCCAGAAAGTACAGCATGTAATCCAGGCTGGCATTCCCAGTGCTGCCTTGGTGTTAGTACTGATTTTCAGATATGGTGTAAACGTGGGTCCTATCCACCCTCTCAGGTGGACATGGGAGATCTCACAGCAGTATTTGAAGAAGAACAGAGGGGTTCTGCATTTTATCTTAACCAACAGTTATCCCTCAATCAACATCACTAAAACTGATTTATCTGGTCCACGTTGCTGCCAGTGGAGTTTTGATGTGCGAAACGTTGGCAGCTTATTTCCAACATAATAAGTGATTACACTGCCGAAGTACTTCATTGACTGTAAAGTGCTTTGAGACATCTAGGGTTTCAAAAGGTGTTACGTAAATGCAATTCTTTCTGAAGGCTGAATAGGAAACAATACTGGCAGTCGTGGACAGTATGTGGTGATGCCGGTGTTGGACTGGGGTAAACACAGTAAGCAGTCTTAAACCTGGTGTTGTCAGTCATGGACAGACCATGTTTTCCACCATTCAACCTTGGGGCTGCATTAAAATTGCAGATATCTTTCCTGATGAGCATAAATGCCTCAAGATGTAAGGAGTGATCCAAAACACAAGCAAAAATATATCTGCTGTGACAGGATGGATATTCTTTTAACTTAATAGATTATACTTCAAAATAATAGGGTTCAACACATTTCTGTTAACATTCATAGAAATTAAACATTCACTGATAATTATTCACAATAATTGAGTATTTATACTAACACCCACTATCCTAATCCTGAAGTGAGAATTTGCACATTCTGCAGCATTATGCATGGAATTTTACAGCTTTGCCCATCCCAAAACCGCAAAATCCCAACCGAGGTCAACAAACCTTTCCATTGTCCACCCCTCATTCGCTACGATTCCTGTGGCAAGTGGGGCGGTTAAAATTCCGGCCTAAGTCTTTGAATCTTACTTTTGGTAAATACAACATCCCAACTTTATCATGGCTTCTGCTTGACTGAAACTCTCAGTCAAGTCATTCAGCTGGAGGCAGAGGTGAATGAACAATCATCCTTCCAGGCAATATTATCACTTGACCACAGAAACATGAAGCTTTTGAGGAAGTAATATTCCTCACTATTGTACCTCACTATCATAAGAATCAATGCAAATTATTACCTCTCAAATTAATAGAACTCCATATAACCCACTGCTTGGATCAAACTTTTGGTCACCAGTCTTTATCTCTTTATGAAGTTCAGTAAATTTTGTTTTATGAACCATCTTGTACAATGTTAAAGATGCATAAATGCAAGTTGTTAATGTTGTGGCAGGACTATAAATCTTCACTTATGTTGCTTTAGCTACTGGTACTATCCTGTCCATAGCACATCTTCCTCGCATTGTTGAAAATGGCAGAATGGCTATCCTGTCTTGTTCTAGGTTTCAATTGCCAATTGAAATGATTGAACTGTATGTTACCAAGCAGATAAGTAACACTTTAATTGCAGTGGATGTCAGATTATTATAAGTTTTTGGATATTGAACTTATAATATTTTACGTTATCTATTTTTTGTTTAACAGTCTCACTAGCTACATGCAAGACTGCTTAGCTGATTCTCCTTTTAAGCTGATTCTCAAGTTCAGATTTCAGATCAAACTCTAAAGATTACAGAAAACCTCAGGTTAATCAATAGCTTCAAAATGGTTGCTTTCTATCACTTTGATATTTAAGTAACCATCTCATAAATTGATCAGGAGCTGCCATGAGTCATGCATCCCAGGAGTTTTAATTTTGCAAACATCTGCTGCTAAACCATCAGACTGCTTATCCAACATCCACTACCAGAATAAGCAGAAATTTTCTCTGATTAGATATTGGGAAGATTGAAGCTAGTGTTTCCATTCTCTAGCTATCAGTTACCAAACTTGGCAAATGTCTAAAACCAAACTAGACTGTTCACCAGCTGGTCATCTGATTTAACTGAGAATTGTTTCCAAACACACATACCTTCCATAACTAAGGTGATGTATTTCTACCTCCATAATGTTGCTTGACTTGATCTTTATCTCAGCTCTGCTGCTTAAACCCTCATTAATGCCTTTGTTACCTCAATGATTCCCGTGTGCTTGTGGCTGGTCTCCCACATTCTATCTGCCATAACTTTGAGGTCAGCCGGAATTTACTGTCATGATCTAACTTGTATCCACCAGTCATGTGAAGCACCTTTTTTATTACATTAAAGGTGCTATATGAATAAAATTTGTTGGTGTAGCAAGGTTCTTGTGATACTCCATTGAATGCCTTTTGAAAGTACACATGTGGAACATAACTAATTACCCTCATCAACTCTCTGCAACTTCAAAAAAACTCAGTCAAGTTCATCAAACACAATGGTCCTTAACTTCCGCAGAGTGGCAGTCGGAGTTGGACCGTCACTCCCAGTTACTTGCCCTAAACTGAAACTGCACCTTTCTTGCTTGACCTTCCGACTCTCTGGCTGGGTGAGAAAGGTGCTGTGCAGAATGCTCTTGAGGCCTTGAGTTGAATGCAGCTTAATTGGGGACAAGGAAACCACAAATCCTTTTTACAGCACTAACTGCTTAAAGCAAGTAAGTTTTTAAAGGTCCAGTCACATTCAGAAGCCAGGAAGAAGGTAAGGGGGTGGAGGTGGTGGAGGGATGGTCTAATGGTCATTGGGGTGGTTGGGGGAAGGGTAGTTGGGGGTTGGTGTAGTCAGGAGGGGGACGCTGAGAGGGGAAATCAAGAGGGTCGAGAGTTTGGTGAGTTCTTGGGAGTGAGGTGTCAGTATTACACAGTTAGCCAGAAATAAGATGTGTTGCTAATTTTTCAAACTTTTCTGGATGGTTCTAGTCAAGGGCTATTGCCCAGTGGAAGTTTGAACTTCCTTACTCACATTCCCTGAATGGGCACTTCTGCAGTGGATGTGGGGGGGTTTAATGGGCCAGTATTTATTAACCCAGAATCTTCTCAGTGAACGTTCATTTTATCTTAGAATCCCTGTGGTGTGAAGGAGGGCGTTCGCCCTAACAAGTCTGTATCAACTCTTTGCAGAGCATCTTACCCAGATTCTGTCCTGCAATCCCACATATTTACTCTGTGAATCCCTTATCCCTAAGCTATACATCTTGGGACATTAAGGGATACTTTAGCATGACTGATCTACCTACAATGCACATCTTTGGACTGCGGAAGGAAATCGGAGCACCTGGAGGAAACCAATGCAGCAACGGGGGAACGTACAAACTCCACACAGTGACATAAGATTGGAATTGAACCTGGCTCCCTGGTGCTGTGAGGCAGCAGTGCTAGTCACTGTGCTGCCCTCTTAAAAATTTGCTTATCACTTACATCAAGCTAATGGCCTGTTGTTGCTATGTTTATTATTCCTTTCCCCCTTTTTAAACAAGAGAGTAATATTTGTAATGCTCCAATCCTCTGGAGCGTTCATCAACTTTAGTGCCAAAAACATCATGAAATGTCCCAAGGTCCTTCAAGAGCATTATAAAACAAAAAAATGGCACATGGTATGTTGCTTTCCTGGTACAAGGGCCAAAAATGTCTTGGAGTGGCTGCAGGATATTCTTGAGGGGAAAGGTGAACAGCCAGCTGTCGTGGTGCAAAGAGACATCAATCATATGGTAAAAAGCAGGATGAGGTCCTACAAGCTGAATTTAGGGAGTTAGGAGCTAAATTAAAATATAGGACCTCAAAGATAATAATCTCAGGATTGCTACCTGTGCCACGTGTTAGCCAGAGTAGGGATGCCAAGATAGCTAAGATGAATACATGGCTTGAGAGATGGTGCAACAGAGAGGGATTCAAATTCCTGGGACATTGGAACCAGCTCCGGGGGAGAGGGGACCAGTGCAAATCGGATGGTCTGCACCTGGGCAGGACTGAAACCAATGTCCGAGGGGGAGTGTTTGCTAGTGCTGTTGGGGAACCTTTAAACTAATGTGGCAAGGGGATGAGACCCGATGCAGGAAGACAGAGGGAAGTCAAGTGTGGACGGAAACAAAAGGCAGTAAGGAGAAAAGTGAAAGGCAGAGAAATCAAAATCAAAAAGGGTCACAGTACAGAGTATAGGGACTGTGTAGAATTGAGTGAATGGGTCCAGTAATGATAAAATAAATAAAATATGAAGAACATAGGAGTAGGCCATCTAGCCCTTCGAGCCTGCCCCGCCATTCAATAAGATCATGGCTGATCTGAAGTGGATCAGTTCCACTTTCTTGCTTTCTCCCCATAACCCTTAATTCCCTTGTCTATCAAAAACCTATCTACCCATAACTTAAATATATTTAGCGAGGTAGCCTCCACCACTTCAACGGGCAAACAATTCCAGAGATTCACCACCCTTTGAGTGAAGAAGTTCCTCCTCAACTCTGATCTAAACTGCTCCCCGCCCCCCCCCCCCATCTTGAGGCTGTGCCCTCTTGTCCTGCTATCCTTTCTAAGTGGGAAGAATCTCTCTACCTCTGCCCTATCCATCCCTTTCATTATCTTATACATCTCTATAAGATCCCCCTTCATCCTTCTAAACTCCAGCGGGTACAGACCCAGTCTATTTAGTCTCTCTTCATAGTCCAACCCCCTCATCTCCGGTATCAGCCTAGTGAACCTCCTCTGCACTCGCTCCACGGCCAAAATATCCTTCCGCAAGTGCGGCAACCAAAACTGCACACAGTACTCCAGCTGCGGCCTCACCAGTACCCTGTACAGTTGCAACAAGACCTCCCTGCTTTTATATTCTATCCCCCTCGCTATAAAGGCCAGCATACCATTTGCCTTCTTGATCACCTGCAGACTGGGTTTTTGCGACTTGTGCACAAGGACTCCCAGATCCCTCTGCACAGTAGCATGCTGCAGCTTTTCGCCTTTTAAATAATAATCTCTCCTACTATTATTTCTGCCAAAGTGGATAACCTCACACTTGCTAACATTATACTCCATCTGCCAGGTCCTCGCCCACTCGCTCAGCCTATCCAGATTCCTCTGCAGACTTTCCACACCCTCTGCGCAATTTGCTTTTCCACTCATCTTCGTGTCATCGGCAAACTTCGTCACCCTACACTCAGCCCCCTCCTCCAGATCATCTATATAAATGGTAAATAGCTGAGGCCCCAGCACCGATCCCTGCGGCACTCCACTAGTCGCCAACCGCCAATCAGAATAGCACCTATTGATACCAACTCTCTGCCTCCTATTAGACAACCAATCCTCTATCCACGCTAACACCTTACCCCCAACTTCATGCACCCTAACCTTCTGTAGCAACCTTTTGTGTAGTGTACAAAGTGAAGTGTACAAAACATGACTGGATACCACAGCTGAGAAAGCAGGGCAGGGAGCAAGGGAAGTCTAGATTAAAATGCAGTTATTTCAATGCAAGAGGCCTGACAGGCAAGGCACATGAACTCAGGGCATGGATAGATACATGGGATTGGGATATTATAGCTATTACTGAAACATGGCTAAGCGAGGGGCAGGACTGACAGTTCAATGCTCCAGGTTTCAGATGTTATAGGAAAAACAATACGAGGTAAGAGCAGAGGACAAAGTTGCGTTTTTTGAGGAGAATATCATGGCAGTGCTGAGAGGGGATATATCCATGGGTTTTCCCACTGAGTCTATATGGGTAGAACTGAAAAATAAGAAGGGAGAGATCACTTTGATAGAATTGTACTGCTGGCTCCCAAATAGTCTGTGGGAAGTTGAGGAGCAAATATGTAAGGAGATAAAAGATAGCCACAAGAAAAATAGAGTATTAATAGTAAGGGACTTTAACTTTTCCAACATTGACTTAGCATTAGGGGTTTGGATGAAGAGAAATTTGAATGTACTGGGGAGGAATTTCTCATTCAGTATATGAATGGCTTGAGTAGAGAGGGGGCAAAACTTGACCTCCACTTGGGAAATAAGAAAGGGCAGATGACAGAAGTGTTAGTGAGGAATCACTTTGGGACCAATGATCATAATTCCATTAGTCTTAGGATAGCTATGGAGAATGATAGATCAGGCCCAAAAGTTAAAATTCTAAAATGGGGCAAGGCCAATTTGATGGGATTAGAAAGAAACTTTGAAAAGTTGATTGGGGGAGTCTTTTGGCAGGCAAAGGAATGTCTGGTAAGTGGGAGACTTCAAAAAATGTGTCAACCATGGTTCAGGATAGGCACATTGCACTTATAGTGAAGGGCAAGCCTGGTAGAGGCATATGACATGCATAGGCAGCTAGGACCAAGTGAAACCCTTGAAGAGTACAGAGGTTGTCGGAATAGAATTAAGAGAGAAATCTGGAGACCAAAAGGGTACATGATATTGATGTTGTATACTTGGATTTTAGTAAGGCGTTTGATAAGGTTCCCCATGGTAGGCTCATGAAGAAGATAAGGATGCGTGGGATAGAAGGAAACTTGGCCGATTGGATAAGTAACTGGCTGTATCATAGAAGACTGAGGGTGGCAGTGGAAGGAAAATTTTCAGACTGGAGGCCAGTTACCAGCGGTGTACCACAGGGGTCAGTGCTGGGTCCTCTGCTATTTGTGATTTTTATCGATGACTTGGAAGAGGGGACTGAAGGGTGGGTTACTAAATTTGCTGATGACACCAAGATTGGTGGAGTAGTGGATGAGCTGGAAGGCTCTTGCAAGCTGCAAAGAGACATTGATAGGATGCAGAGCTGGGCCAAAAAAGTGGCAGATGGGGTTTAACCCTGATAAGTGTGAGGTGATTCATTTTGGTAGGTCAAACTTGAATGCAGATTATAGGGTCAACAGCAGGGTTCTGAGGAATGTGGAGGAACAGAGAGATCTTGCGTTCATATACACAGATCTCTGAAGGTTGCTACTCAAGTGGATAGAGCCGTGAAGAAGGCTTATAGTATGTTAGCATTTGTTAACAGGGGATTTGAGTTTAAGAGCCATAGGGTTATGCTGCAACTATACCGGACGTTGATGAGACTACATTTGGAATAGTGTGTTCAGTTCTGGTCACCTCACTATAAAAAGGACGTGGAAGCAGTGGAGAGGGTGCAGAGGAGATTTACCAGGATGCTGCCTGGTTTGGAGGGTAGGTCTTATGAGGAAAGGTTGAGGGCTTTACTCTTTGGAGCGGAGGAGGATGAGAGGCGACTTAATAGAGGTTTATAAGGTGATGATTGAGGGATTGATAGAGTGGACATGCAGAGATTATTTCCTTAGGTGGATGTAGCTGTTACTAGGGAGCATAACTATAAGGTTCATGGTGGGAGATATAGGAGGGATGTCCGAGGTAGATTCTGCACTGAGTGGTTGGGGTGTGGAATAGATTGCCTGCTGTGATAGTGGAGTTGGTGACTTTAGGAACTTTCAAGTGGTTATTGGATAGGCACATGGAGCACACCAGAATTATACAGAGTGGGATAGTTTGATCTTGGGATTGGATGTAGCTCAGCACAACATTGAGGGCCAAAGGGCCTATACTGTTATGTTCTATGAGATTGCTTTGGCAGATAAGGCAAAGGAGAATCCGAAGAGCATCTACAAATACATAAAGGGCAAAAAAGTAACAATGGAGAGAGTAGGATCTCTTACGGATCAGCAAGGTCATTTATGTGCAGATCCACAAGAGATAGATGAGATACTAAATGAATATTTTTCATTGGTATTTACTGTTGAGAAAGGCATGGATGTTGGGGAACTTGGGGAAACAAATAGTGATGTCTTGAGGGGTGTACATATTACAGAGGAGATGCTGGAAGTCTTAAAGTGCATCAAGGTAGCTACATTCCAGGGACCTGATGAAATGTATCCCAGGACATTGTGGGAGGCTAAGGAGGAAATTGCAGGGTCTCCTAGCAGAGATATTTGAATCATCAACAGCCATAAGCGAGATGCCTGAAGATTGGAGGGTGGCAAATGTGCCGTTGTTTCAGGACTGCAGAGAAAAGCCTGGAAACTACAGGCCGATGAACCTAACATCTGTTGTGGGTAATGTTGCGAAGTTGATTAGGAAAAGTCAGCACAGCTTTGAGAGTGGAAAGTCTTGTCTCACGAACTTGATTGAGTTTTTTTTGAAGGGGTAACTGAGATGAGGGCCATGCAGTCAATATTGTCTAGTGGACTTTATCAAGGCCTTTGCCAAGGTACCACATGGTAGGTTGTTGCATAAAGTTAAATCTCACAGGATCCAGGGCGAGGTAGCCTATTGGACACAAAATTGGCTTAATGATAGAAGACAAAAGGTGATTGTAGAGGATTGTTTTTCAAACTGGAGGCCTGTGACAAGCAATGTGCCTCAGGAATCGGTGCTGGGTCCACTGATGTCATTTATATTGATGATTTTGATGGGAATTTAGGCATGGTTAGTAAGTTTGCAGATGACACCAAGATTGGTGCAAATGTTGGCAATGAAGAAGGTTATCTAGGATTGCAACAGACTCTTGATCAATTGTGCCAGTGGGCTGATGAATGGCAGATGGAGTTTAATTTAAATAAATGCAAGGTGATGCATTTTGGTAGATCAAACTAGGGCAGGACTTACTCAGTTAATGGTACGGCGTTGGGGAGAGTTACAGAACGAAAAGATCTAGGAGTATGTGATCATAGCTCCTTGAAAGTGCAGTCACAGGTGGAGAGGGTGATGAAGGTATTTGCATGCTTGGTTTCACTGGTCAGAATATTGAATACAGGAGTTGGGACTTGTTTTGTTGATGTTGTACAAGACGTTGGTAAGGCCACACTTGGAATACTGTGTACAGTTCTGGTCACCCTATTTATAGAAAGAATATTATTTAACTAGAAAGAGTGTGGAAAAGATTTACTGGGATGCTACCAGGACTTGAGGATTTGAGTTATAAGGAGAGGCTGGATAGTCTGGGACTTCCCTGGAGTGTAGGAGGTTTAGGGGTGACCTTTCCCAAAGGTAGGGGAGTCTTAAATTAGAGGGCATAGGTTAATGGTGAGGGGAGAGAGATACAAAAGTGTCCAGAGGTGCAATTATTTCACTCAGGGTGGTGAGTGTCTGGAACAAGCTGCCAGAGGCAGTAGTAGAGACAGGTACAATTTTACATGGGTAAAATTGGTCTAGAGGGATATGGGCCAAATGCAGACAATTGGGACTAAATTGGTGATAAAACTGTGTGACATGGACAAATTGAGGCTGTTTCCATGCTGTAAATCTCTATACCTCTTAAGCTGAGGTACTTCTCCTGAGAAAAGACGAAGGTATTCAAAGTCACATGGAATCGAGAAAGGAGCTCCTTACATTGGTGGAATGGTTAAGAACCAGAGCTCATTAATGTATTTGGCAAAAATACAAATGGTGACATTGTGCAGCGAGTGGTTAGAATCTAGAATGCACTGCCCTGAAAGGGAAGTCAAGGTAGTTTCAATTGTGGTTTTTGGGATTGGGTAAGTGCATGATGGGGAAAGAACATTGTAAGACTAGGAAGGTGGAGGGAGTGAAACCAGCTGGGTTGATCTTGCAGAGAAGCAGCACAGATTTGACAGACCAAATAGTTTCCTTCTGTGTTGTAACCATTTATAATTTGAAAAGCGTTTCATTGGCAAATTCTTTCTTTAACGATGAATGGAACAAGGAATCCGTTGCACTGTGCCTTTGCAACAAACATCTTGGCACACAATAAATTGTAGTCTTATTTTCCATTTAAGTGATGTGGCATCGAAGAATTGTATAACACAAGGTAGTTGTCAGATGGTCATGAAGTTTACATGTAAATGTTTAGGACTTTTTGCATGGCATCCGATAACAAGAGGAAGCAACAATCATATGCTTGCAAAATGTTATTGTGATAATAGAGGGTGATGTTAAGAATGGTCATGGTGGGTAATGGATGATCATTTATGCCAATATTTATGAAATGAAACATGAGTCAGTGAAAAATAAATAGAGTGTAGGACTGAAGGACAGATTCTTACCAGTACGAGCAGCAATGGAGACAATATCAACTGCAAAACAAGTGACTTGTTTTGTACACAAAGAAATGTGATGTAAACATGAAAGTAGTTACATTTTTCTACTTATAGTGCTTCTTTAAATCCTAGGTTACAAGTCCTAATATCTCATGCGGTTCCCTGTCAGATTTCCTAACTAATGTGATGTTTTGCCATGTTAGATTCACTGCATAATTGCCATCTATTCCTTTCTGCCTTATCTCTTTACCCAGCTTACCCCCAGGTACATATATATGATACACCTCAACTACTCCACACAAGTTCCATATTCCAACTACGCTGTGGGTAATGAATGTTTTCCATTTCTTGAGTTGACTATTTCATATTGATTTTCCCTAGTTTTGGTTTCGGTTTTGTGGGGGTTGAGACATGCATACAGTATTGAGGTGAGCCTAATAAACCTGACAGGATTGGTAAAAACCCCCATTATTGGGATGACTCGACAGTGAGCCTGAACCAAGAGGAACCAATTGGAAATTGTTCCTCAAGCCTCCAACATGTTTGTGGAGGGCTGCTGGTGCCAAACAAGCCTTCATGGGCATCTTGCCTGAATGATCAATGTCAGGCCACATGCTTTTTTCTGCAAGGCACCCAGGATAGGGCCAACTGGAGAAGGTTTGTGTGTGGGACAAGGTGCAGGAGGTGGGGAATCAACACCTTTGGAGCTGGGGGCCTGGCACTTCTTGGTTCACAATAACTGGTATTCTGAAAGAGAACTTCCAATTTAGAAACGATTTTTGATCAGATGGTCACATGATCATAGATGGTCTAGAACTTGGGTACCTGGCATTGAGGCAGTAGTGCTAAACTCTGTGCCACTGTACCACCCCAGTGGACTCAACAAAAGAAATTGAAAAGCAAATCCAGAGTAATTTGTACCAGTTTATACTCAATGTAAAGTTTTACCCTCTGGGTCCTGCCCAACTCTGAGGACGTTACCACAATTGATTTACAATCATGACAACAGAATCAAACTCGGACTTGGAATCAGAGTAGGATTGAAAGAAGGAGGCTTTTGAAAGTAAAGAGGAAACAGCTAAACAACAGCAGCGTGTCGAAAAAAGGAGAATAGAGAACATGATTGCCAATGTTATATCACGCCTTTGAGGAAGGAGGAGGAATGTTCACTGTTGGAAGAGTGAGACTGAACTGAACTACAATACTGTTATATTTACATGCTTAGATTTAATAGAATGTACGCTAATAATATGAAAACTAGATGCTTTGAAAAGATGAAGCCAACTTTTCAAAATCCGTATGCCATTGAAAGATTGAAGGTCCTTGGGCTACCTGGTAGGGAGAGGTTAAGTAGGTTGGGCCTGTGCTCATTGGAGTTTACAACATTTGGAGGTAACCTTATTGGAATGTATATGGTTCTCAGGGGTCTTTACAGGACAGTGTTGATTATTTTCCTTTGTGGGCAAGTCTAGGACCAGAGGGCATAATTTATGTTTAGTTGGTAGTCGCTAAAGAATGTTTTGATCTACCTACTCAGTGACTAGTCTCTCTCGAGGTCTTTGTTTCAACAGGCATTAGCTCCCAAATTCATATATTAAAAGGACTTTAACACATGTATTACAGCTCAACCAATACTTACACATATTTGGTGCCAGTTACCTCAGTGCTAAATTAGTATTCCCTGCATCTGTTTTATGCCAGAAAAATAGGCGCAGCACATTTTTTAACCCCAACACCTGGAAAGGAATGAGGGACAGAGTATGAATGAGAATCCATAAGTCTTTTATTTTAAAAATCTACAAACTAGAGGTCAACAATATAAAATGGTCACCATTAAAAAAATGCAGGAGGAACTTCATTATTAGGATAGTTGGAATGTGGAACTTGCATGGAGTAAAGATGAATAAGAGATTGGGTGGAAAATGGAGTTGAGGCAGAAGATCGGCATGATCTTCTGAAATGATGATTGTAGAATCCATGGCACGGCAACAGGCCCTTTGGCCCAAACTGGTCCGTGCCGACCAGAAAGCCCATCTTAGCTAACTCCATTTGCTTGCATTTGGCCCATATTCCTCTAACTTTTCCTATTCTTGTATCTGTCCAAATGCCTTTCAAATGTTGAAAATGTCCCTGCCTCAACCACTTCCTCCAGCAGCTCATTCCACATACAGACCACCCTCTGTGCTCCTCGTGTTCCCATGAATTCTTTCCCCTTTTAATTTAAACATCTGTCCTTTAGTTCTCGATTTCACCAATCTTCGGGAAAAAGACTGAATGTATTCACCCTTTCCGTGCCTCTCATGGTCTCATCCACCTCTAAAAGATCACCTCTCAGCCTCCTACACTCCAAAGAAAAATGTCTTGATCTGTCTAATCTCTCCCTATAGCTCTGTCCCTTGAGTCCTGGCAACATCCTTGTAAATCTCTTCTGCACTCTCCAGTTTAGTAACATTTTCTCTTATAGGCAGCCAAAACTGAACACGGGTACAGCCTAACATCCTGTACAACTGCAACATAACTTCCCAACTTCTGTGCCCAATGCCCTGGCTGTTGAAGGCCAGCATGCCAAAAGACACCTTTACTGTCCTATCTACTTATAACTTCACCTTTAGAGAACTGTGCACCTGAACTCCAAGGTCCCTCTGTTCCACGATACTCCCTAAGATCTACCATTCACCATGAAATTTCTATTTTGATTTGACTTTCCAAAACGTAACACCTCACACTTACCTGTATTGAACTCAATTTTGCCATTTCTCGGCCCACTTTCCCAGCTGATCAAGATCTTGCTGCAAGTTTTGATAACTTTCCTCACTGTCTACAATACCAGCTATTTTAGTGTCATCTGCAAACTTACTGATCATTCCTTGTATATCCTCATCCAAATCATTGACATAAGTAACAGACAACAATGAGGTACACCACGAGTCACAGGCCTCCAGTCCAACAAGCATCCTTCCATCATAACCCTCTGCTTCTTACCATCAAGCCAATTGTTTGCCAGCAGTCCCTGGATTCCACATGATCTCACATTCCTGAGTAGTCTACCACGTAGAACTTTATTGAAGGTCTTACTGAAGTCCATATAGATTACGTCTATTGCCCTGCCCTCATCAACCTTCCTGGCCAGTTCATCAAAGAACTTTATCAAATTTGTTGGCATGATCGCCCATGCACAAAGCCGTGCTGACTAGTGTTATTAAAACTTATTAAAACTGGGCGGCAGGGTAGCACAGTGGTTAGCACTGCTGCTTCACAGCTCCAGGGACCTGGATTCAATTCCCAGCTTGGGTCACTGTCTATGTGGAGTTTGCACATCCTCCCCATGTCTGTGTGGGTTTCCTCCAGGTGCTCTGGTTTCCTCCTACAGTAAAAAGTCTGACAACACCAGGTTTTAGTCCAACCGATTTATTTGATAGTAAACGTACAAGCTTTCGGGTTAGTCCCTTCGTCAGGTGAATGGAGAGTTCTGGCCTCAGACAGAGCATATAAAGCACAGACAGTTTACGGATTACTGATTAGAATGCGAATCTTTACACCTAACCTGCTGTTCAAGTCTTGAAGTGGCCGACAATGTGAGTGGAAGGAGCACTGATCACAGGTTAAAGAGATGTGTATTGTCTCCAGACAGTACAGTGAGTGAGGTTTTGCAAATCCAGGCAAGTGTTGGGGGTTACAGATGGGTTCATGTCGCACTATCTGTAACCCCCAACACTTGCCTGGGTTTGCAAAACCTCACTCACTGTAGAGACAATACACATCTCTTTAACCTGTGATCAGTGCTCCTTCCACTCACATTGTCGGCCACTTCAAGACTTGAACAGCAGGTTAGGTGTAAAGATTCACATTCTAATCAGTAATCTGTAAACTGCCTGTGCTTTATATGCTCTGTCTGAGGCCAGAACTCTCCATTCACCTGACGAAGGGACTAACCCGAAAGCTTGTGCGTTTACTATCAAATAAATCGGTTGGACTAAAACCTGGTGTTGTCAGACTTTTTACCGTGTTTACCCCAGTCCAACGCCGGCACATCCACATCATTCCTCCCACAGCCCAAAGATGTGCGGGTTAAGTTAATTGGCCATGCTAAATTGCCCTTAGTGTCCTGGGATGCATAGATTAGAGGGATTAGCGGGTAAATATGTGGGGATATGGAGATAGGGCCTGGGTGGGATTGTGGTCAGTGCAGACTCAAAGGGTCAAATGACCTCTTTCTGCACTGTAGGGTTTCTGTGATGATTCTATGATTATCTTTCCATATCCCTCAGAATCCTCTCTAGTAACTTATTCACCACAGATGTTGGGTTTGCTGGTCTATAATTCCCAGGTTTTTCTTTGCAACCCATCTTAAATAAGGCCACATAGTGATGTAAGCTTGAGGGGCTCTACTTCCCCCATTTCTTTTGCTCCTAACGAAGGGTTGGGTTTGATTCAGGACCAATAAGATCGTCTTGTGGAGGCAAAAATACTACACAAGTACTTTTCATATGTCCCCATGAGAGAAAAGGAGAATGTCAATGTAGCAGTAAGGGAGGAAACAGGAATAGGAAGAAAGTGCTAAGGTTGGCATGTCAATCAAGTTAAAGTCAACTAGTCCAGATGGGGTGCATTGACAGTTGCTGAGAGACGCAAGGGATGAACTTGAGGGGGGTTGGCCAAAATACTCCAATTGTTTATATTTAGATGTCTCCAATCAGGTTTCCATGCCTATCACGGTATCAAAGGCTCTGGTCAAAATGGCAAATTATATCCCATGTGCCTGTGACACAACTTTCCCTCCTCATCCTTCTTGACCTGTTATGCAGTCTTTGGCATAATTGATCATATCATTCTCCACTGTGGTGCAGCTGGCTAACTCCCACATGGTTCCCTTCATATCGATCCAATCATAGCCAGAGAGTCATTTGCAATGGTTTCTCTTCCTGCTCCTGCATCATTACATCTGGTGTGCCCCAAGGATAGTCCTTGGCCCCCTTCTATTTCTCATTTAAATTTTGCCTCTCAGCAACGTGATCTGAAAGCAAAGCATAGTTTTCGCATGTACACTGTCAACACACACTTCTACCTCACCACCACCTCTCCTAACTCCTCCACAAATTAATTCAAATTCATTGCTCAACTCACAGGAAGTCTCCTTCTCTTATCAGCCTTGTTTGCTAACCTACATTGATCAAGCAATGCCTTGACTTCCAAATTTTTAGCTCTTTCAAATCCTGTCATAGTTTCGTCCCTCCCTATCTTGTCTGATCTCTTCTAGCCCCACAACTCTGAGATATTGAGGGATTGGAATGCCCTGCCTGCTGCAGTTGTAAATGCGCCTAGTTTGGGGGCGTTTAAGAGATCCGTGGATAGGTTTATGGATGGAAAGGGATTGGTTTAGGTTAGAGAGTCATAGTTTTTTTAACTGGTCGGCGCAACATCATGGGCCGAAGGGCCTGTTCTGCGCTGTAGTGTTCTATGTTCTATATCAGTTCTCCTCCACTTCTGGCCTCTTGTGTATTCCCAATTGTAATTGCTCCACCGTTGTGGCTGCGCCTTCACTTGCCCAGGCCAAAGTTCTGGAATTCACTCCCTAAACCTTTTTACCTCCCTACTTCCTTTTAACACTTCCTTTAAGCCAATGTTTTTGATCATCTCATCTAATATCTCATAAGTGGTTTGGTGCTATATTTTGTTTTATAATGCTCCTGTGAAGGACCTTGGGTGAGGTTGAGGCCTCTGCAGAACTCCACTTCTACATACTGCTAATCGGAAAAAGACCTATTTATGCGTACTCTTTCTTTCTGTCAACTGACCAATCTGCCATCATGCAACCTCCTACACCGTGAGTTTTTATTTTCCCCACATCTTTAATGTGGCACCTTATTAACTGTCTTCTGGAAATCCAAGTACAGTATATATTCAGGACTCTCTTTATCCACAGTACACAAAGAACTCCAACAAATTGTTAAACATGATTTCCCTTTCACAAAACCATGCTGACTCTTACCGATTTAAGGACGATGTAAAAACTCAAGGTGATGATTAATTCTAACACCTTCCCCATGACAGACGTCAAGCTAACTGGGCTAGAGCATCCTGTTTTCTGCCTTCCTTCCTTCTTGAATAGAGGGATCACATTTGCTACTTTCCAGTCTGATGAAACCTTTCTAGAATCCAGCAACTTTTGGAAAAGTAATGGCAACATATAGAACATAGAACATTACAGCGCAGAACAGGCCCTTCGGCCCACGATGTTGCGCCGACCAGTTAAAAAACAATGACCCTCTAACCTAAACCAATCCCTTTTCATCCATAAACCTATCCACGGATCTCTTAAACGCCCCTAAACTAGGCGCATTTACAACTGCAGCAGGCAGGGCATTCCAATCCCTCACCACCCTCTGGGTAAAGAACCTACCCCTGACATCCATCCTATAACTACCCCCCCTTAATTTAAAGCCATGCCCCCTCGTGCTAGCTTTCTCCATCCGAGGAAAAAGGCTATCACTATCCACCCTATCTAAACCTCTAATCATCTTATATGTTTCAATAAGGTCCCCTCTTAGCTGCCTTCTTTCAAGCGAAAACAACCCCAAATCCCTCAGTCTCTCCTCATAGGACCTCCCCTCCATACCAGGCAACATCCTGGTAAACCTCCTCTGCACCCTCTCCAAAGCCTCCACATCCTTCCTGTAATGTGGGGACCAGAACTGCACACAATACTCCAAGTGCGGCCGCACCAGAGTTGTGTACAGTTGCAACATGACGCTGCGACTCCTAAATTCAATCCCCCTACCAATAAACGCCAAGACACCGTATGCCTTCTTAACAACCTTATCTACTTGATTCCCAACTTTCAGGGATCTATGTACACATACACCTAGATCCCTCCGTTCATCCACACTATTCAGAGTCCTCCCGTTAGCCCTATACTCGACACATCTGTTATTCCTACCAAAGTGAATTACCTCACACTTCTCCGCATTAAACTCCATCCGCCACCTCTCGGCCCAGCTCTGCAACCTGTCTAAGTCTTCCTGCAAACTATGACACCCTTCCTCACAATCTACCACACCTCCGACTTTGGTGTCATCAGCAAATTTACTAATCCACCCAACTATACCCTCATCCAGATCATTAATAAAAATTACAAACAGCAGTGGCCCCAAAACAGATCCCTGAGGCACACCACTCGTAACTGAACTCCATGACGAATATTTACCATCAACCACCACCCTCTGTCTCCTATCTGCTAGCCAATTCCTGATCCAATTTCCTAGATTACCCTCAATCCCATACATCTGCATTTTCTGCAGAAGCCTACCATGGTGAACCTTATCAAACGCCTTACTAAAATCCATATATACCACGTCAACTGCCTTACCCCCATCCACCTCTTTGGTCACTTTCTCAAAAAACTCAATAAGGTTAGTAAGGCACGACCTACCCGCTACAAAACCATGCTGACTATCTCCAATCAATTCATTACTCTCCAAATAACTACAAATCCTATCCCTAATAATTTTTTCTAAAACCTTGCCCACAACAGAAGTAAGACTCACCGGTCTATAATTCCCGGGGAAGTCTCTGTTCCCCTTCTTAAACAATGGGACAACATTCGCTATCCTCCAATCTTCCGGTACTATACCTGAGACCAACGACGACCTGAAGATCAGAGCCAGAGGCTCTGCAATCACCTCTCTTGCCTCCCAGAGAATCCTAGGGTAAATCCCATCCGGACCAGGGGACTTATCTATTTTCAAACCCTCAAGAATATCCAGCACATCCCCCTTATCAACTGCAATACTGTCTAGTTTACACCCCTGCAACCCAGTGTTCTCCTCAGCTACATTCATGTCCCCCTGCGTGAACACCGAAGAGAAATATTGGTTCAATGCCTCTCCAATCTCTTCCGGTTCCACAAACAACTTCCCTCTGCTGTCTATAACTGGCCCTAATCTTGCCCTAACCAACCTTCTGTTCTTAACATACCTATAGAACGCCTTAGGATTCTCCTTAATCCTATCAGCCAAAGTCTTCTTATGTCCCCTTTTAGCCCTTCTTAACTCATATCTTCTTCATTAGCCATCTATTTTGAGATTTAGGATTCCCTAGTGATTGTAATTTCACCAAGTTTCTTTCTCCTTTGAATCTTGTACTTTATAACTATTACTGGAGTGTTTTTTGCATCCTCAATAAGGAAGACAAACAAAATACTTGTTCATTTCCTCCACCATGACCTTATTATCAACTATTATTTCACTGTTGTCACTCTGTGAACACTCACTATAGTTTTTTCCTTTTTAAATACCTGTATCTTGCTCTCCTCCTCTGTACTCTAACTTCTTTCTCCTGATTAACCTTCTAGTTATTCTCTGCCATTCTTTGATCAATCATCTGACCTGCATTCTTCTTTGCGCATAAGTTTGATGTTTTCCTTAACTTCTTTAGTTAACTATGGTTTGTGAGTTCTCCCCTTAGAATTTTCCTTTTATAGTGGGAATATACTTATTCTGAAATATCCCCTTAAATGTCTGCCACTGTTCTTCTATTGATCCATCCTCTAGCCGAGTATCCTAGTTCACTTCAGCTAGTTCAGCTTTCAAAACCACATAGTTGCCCCTTTTTAAAGTTTAAAATACAAATCTTAGAGTCTGCAGAAGGATCTAGATAGGCTGGGCGAATGGGCCAGGAACTGGCAAATGGAATTTAATGTTGGCAAATGTGAAGTTGTCCACTTTGGTATGAATAATGGTAGGAAGGACTATTACTTACGTGGCGAAAAACTGCAGCATGCGACGGTGCAGAGGGACCTCGGGGTCCTTGTGCATGAGTCGCAAAAACCCAGCCTGCAGGTGCAGCAGGTGGTCAGGAAGGCGAATGGGATACTGGCCTTCATAGCGAGGGGGATTGAATATAAAAGTAGGGAGATCTTGCTGCAGCTGTATAGGGCACTGGTGAGGCCACAGCTGGAGTACTGTGTGCAGTTTTGGTCGCCGCACTTACTCAAGGATATTTTGGCCTTGGAGGGAGTGCAGAGGAGGTTTACTAGGCTGATTCCAGAGTTGAGGGGGTTGAACTATGAGGAGCGGCTGAATAAACTAGGCTTGTACTCGTTAGAGTTTAGAAGAATGAGGGGAGATCTCATTGAGACATATAAGATGTTGAATGGGATGGATAGGATAGAGGTGGAGAGGCTTTTCCCGCTCAGAAAGGACAGTAGGACTAGAGGGCACAGCCTCAAGATAAAGGGGGGGCGGTTTAGAACAGAGTTGAGGAGGAACTTCTTCACTCAAAGGGTGGTGAATCTCTGGAATTCTCTGCCCATTGAAGTGGTGGAGGCTGCCTCGCTCAATATTTTTAAGACACGGGTTGATAGGTTTTTGAAAGGCAAGGGGATTAAGGGTTATGGGGAGAGGGCGGGAATGTGGAACTGAGCCACGACAGATCAGCCGTGATCTTATTGAATGGCGGGGCAGGCTCGAGGGGCTAGATGGCCTACTCCTGCTCCTATTTCTTATGTTTCTTATCCACTATTCTCCTTTTTCAAATTAGATATAAAATTCAATTATATTGTAGTTACTACTACTTAGGGGTACCTTTACTCTGAGTGCATTAATTAATTAATCCTGTCACATTACAGAATACCAAGTCATAGAATCCTACAGTGCAGAAAGAGGCTATTTGGCACATCGAGTCTGCACCAACCACAATCCCACCCAGGCCCTACACCCATACCCCTACATATTTACCAGCAAATTCCTCTAACCTACACATCTATGGACACTAAGGGGCAATTTTAGCATGGCCAATCAACCTAACC
Organism: Carcharhinus amblyrhynchos; assembly: GCF_965287045.1. Classification (NCBI taxonomy): domain Eukaryota; kingdom Metazoa; phylum Chordata; class Chondrichthyes; order Carcharhiniformes; family Carcharhinidae; genus Carcharhinus; species Carcharhinus amblyrhynchos. The sequence goes on from NC_137337.1 coordinate 56,944,695, forward strand.
TGCACATCTTTTAGACTGTGGGAGGAAACCGGAGCACCCAGAGGAAACCCATGCAGACACGAGGAGAATGTGCAAACTCCACACAGACAGTGACCCAAGCTGGGAATCGAACCCAGGTCCCTGGAGCTGTGAAGCAGCAGTGCTAACCACTGTGCTACCATGCTGCCCATCGAATATATTTTGCTCTCTGGTTGGTTCCAGAACATCTGTTCTAAGAAACTATCTCTCAAACATTCTATGTACTCTTCATCCAGGCTGCTACTGCCAATTGGATATTTCCAGTTTATATGTGGAGTAAATTCACCCATGATTATTGCTGTCCCTTTATCACAGTTATCCAATATTTCTTCTTACATTTGTCCTATGTTGTGGTTGCTGTTAGAAGGCCTGTAGACCACTCCCACTAGTGACTTCTTTCCTCAGCTCCACCCAAACCAATTCTACACCCTGATTCTTTGAATCAAGCTCCATAGAACTATAGCTCCCCACAGTGCCGAATTCAGCCCATCAGGTCTGCACTGATTTTCCAAAGAGCATTTTAGCCATCCCCAGCACTATTCCTCTAACTCTGCAATTACCATGGCTAATTCACCTAACATGCACATCTTTGGACACTAGGGACAATTTAGCATAGTCAACCTAACTTGAACACCTTTGGATTATGGGAGGAAACCAGAGCACACAGAGGAAACCCTTGCAGACATAGTCACGTCAAGCTGGAATCAAACCAGAGTCCCTGGCACCGTGAGGCAGCAGTGCTAACCACTGTGCCACCATGCCACTCTAACTATTGTACCAATGCCACCCTTGATCAACAGTGTTACCCCTTCACTTTTGCCTAGCTTCATAATCTTCTTAAATGTCATATACCCCTCAATATTCAAGACACAATCCTTGTCCTCCTGCAGACACATGTCTGTAATGGCTATGAGATTGTATTTATCTACTTCAATGTGCACTATTTACTTTGTTATAAATTCTATGAGCATTTAGTTTTGTTATCTTTGTAACATCTTGTTTTGACACATGGTGTGTTCTTGGGATTTTTCTGTCTTCCCCCATGCTGCCATTGTCTGTGTGTCTGTCTAATTTTGCTCTCCTGCCTTGACTCTAACCCCTGATTTGTAACATCTACCTAGCGTGATTCCTGTCCCAATTGTTTAGCTTAAAGCCCCCTCTATTTCACTAGTTATGTGGCTCATTAGGACACTGGTCCTAATCTTGTTCAGGTGCAGATACTCCAAACGTTATATCCCTCACTTTCCCTAGTTCTGATGCAAGCTGGAACCCATTTCTCACAAACCAGTGATTTGAGTCATGCATTCATCTCTGATTTTACTTATCCTATGCTAATTTCAGGTAATAGCTTCTAGATTCATTAATTGATGTAAGCTTTTACTTAATTTGCTGCTCAGCTTTTCATACAGATGCTGCAGAACCTTACTCTAGATCCTGCCTATGTCATTGGTACTTACATGGACCATGACAAATGGATCTTCCTCCTCCCATTGCAAGTTCCTCTCCTGAGCAATCACAGGAGACTCCTGCACTATCTGCCTGCCTCTCCTGGCAGTCACCCATCTACTTGTCTGAACCTGTGGTGTGACAAGCTCCCCTGTAACTAGTGTCTATCACACAATCTGCCTTGTCTACACTCCACAGTGCATCCACCTGCTGCTCCGACCGAACAATGTAGTCTGTGAGAAGCTGCAACTAGACACACTTACTGCAGACAAAGTTGTCAGGGAGACTAGATTGCGAGATTGCTCCCTAATTGCCCACGTCTGGCAGGAGGAGCATGCCGCTGCCATATTGCCCTTATACAGGTAAAAGGATAAAAGAATCTCAACTCACTTGTCCGTTACTTGTGGTCCTCCTGACTTTTTTTTGGTTAGAAGAGGGGGTAGGGAGGGAAACACTGAAGTAGTGTTTGGGGTTTAGCTGTCTCGTCACAACAGCTCAAATGTGACTTGCAACTGCCATTTATCTTTGCCGCTTTGCTGCCCTCACCTGGACACTTGCCTTCACTTTTTGTTGACTAACAGAAAGCAAAGAGTGGGTGGCAAACGGATATTTTTCTGGTTGGCAATCAGTGACTAGTAGTGTGCCTCAGGGATCAGTGTTGGGACTGCCATTGTTTATGATTTACATAGATGATTTGGAGTTGGGGACCAAGTGTAGTGTCACAATTCGCAGGTGACCCTAAGATGAATGGCTGTGCAAAGTGTGCAGAGGATGCTGAAAGTTTGCAAAGGGATATAGATAGTCTAAGTGAGTGGGCAAGGGTCTGGCAGATGGAGTACAATGTTGGTAAATATGAGGTCATCCACTTTGGTAGAAATAAGAGCAAAATGAATTATTAGTTTAGTGATAAAAAATGGCAGCATGCTGCTGTGCATGCTCCTGTCCTTGTGCAGGAATCACAAGGAGTTGGTTTACAGGTGCAGCAGGTAATTAAGAAGGCAAATTGAATTTTGTCCTTAATTGCTAGAAGCATGGAATTTAAAAACAGCAAGGTTATGTTGCAGTTGTATAGGGTGTTGGTGAGGCCACAGCTGGAGTATTGTGTACAGTTTTGGTCTCCTTACTCGAAAAGGATATATTGGCACTGGAGGGGGTGCAGAGGAGATTCATTAGATTGACTCTGGAGTTGAGAGCGTTGGCTTATGAGGAGAGACTGAGTAAACTAGGGCTATTCTCATTGGAATTCAGAAGAATGAGGGGAGATCTTATAGAAACCTATAAGATTATGAAGGGAATAGATAAGATAGAAGCAGAGAAGTTGTTTCCAGAGGTGGCTGCAACTAGAACTAGGGAGCATAGCCTCAAAATAAGGGGGAACAGATTTAGGACTGAATTGAGGAGGAACTTCACACAAAGGGTTGCGAATCTGTGGAATTCCCTGCCCAGTGAATCAGTTGAGGCTACCTCATTGAATGTTTTTTAAGGCAAAGATAGATAAATTTTTGAACAGTAAAGGAATTAAGGTGAGTGGGCAAATAAGTGGAGCTGAGTCCATGATCTTATTAAATGGCGGAGCAGGCTCGAGGGGCCTTATGTTCTTAATGCATGTGTCCTAAACTGGTAATGAACACACAGTCCCTTATATCAAACATTTATTAGCCAATCAACTTATTAGTTTTCCTGTGACTGTTTTCAGTCCATTCTTTCAGCAGTTGAAATGCCACTCAACTGCCTCTGCTCAGCTCCCAGGTAGAAAATGTGGGGTTCTACATATTTTGCAGCCCCTTGGTGCTTGATGCCTAAAGACCTTAGACAGCTACCTTTCCCCATTGCACCTCTGCAGTGGCTGCCCCAAGTTTTAGTGCATCCTCCAGCACGTAACCCTTAATCCTGGCATGCGTCAGCCTGCAATACTCAGTCAAGGACAACTCTTTGCACTTGAAGGCCAACAGATTTCAGGCAGATCTTCAACAAAGACCACTGTATCTCTCTCCAGAGATTGTGTGGCACTTAAACGCCTTTTTGATATTCATTTATACCACATCAACTGCAATACCCTCTTTGAAGGTACCCATCTTTTTTTGAACAAAGGTGCAACATAACCAAATGAACAAATAGTCTGTTTTTGTAGTGTTTGTGGAGTGATTAAAATTGGCTAGTTATACAATGGCCAATTATAGTGCCTATGGATCTTTTGTGTTGACTTGACAGAAAAAATCTTGGGTTAACATCTCCTTTGACAGAATGCACCTGTGACAGTGTAACACTTCTTCAACACTGCCGTGGTTATCAGCCTAGATTGTGTGCTCAGATCTCAGAAGTGGGACCCAACCCTGTGTCTCATAATTTAGTGATTTGGACCGGGGGGGTGGGCGACGGTGTGGTCGGGTCGGCTGAACTGGGGGAGGGGAGCTGAATGAATTGCAATATGATAAAATGAGAAATATTTGGGAGACCAGTTGCTTCTTCATCGAGCATTATGATATTTCAGCTTTAATCATTTTAAACCATCTCGGTACTAGGAATATTCAAGTTGCATTTTTAATAAGACTTAGCCATCAGATCCTCATGAAGCCAAATTTCATAATTATGAAAGCAGATGTGTTGATGGGGATTTGAGATCAGAGAGTGAGCTTTAATCGCAGCGGTAACTGCCTCAGGGAAACTTTTAGAATATCTGAAATGCTAGCTAAAGCATTTTAAATACAAAAGAAAGGAAACACGACTAACGGGGGAGGGGGGGAAACACACACATGGGGAGAGCTGCACAGGCGCGCGCACATGCACTTTGGGGGGGGGGGGCTGAACGAATGTACGTGCACCTTGGGGAGGCAGTGCGCGCTCGCGAGGTTGGGGGGGGGCGCCTCGCTCGCGCTCGCGTGGGTTGGGGGAGCAGTGTTGGAGTCTGGGCGTATACACCCTGGGGGGGAGGGGGGGGGCTGTGCGCGTTTTGGTGGGTGTGGTGCACGCGTGCGCGTTGGGGAGCCCGTGCGCATGTTGGGGGGATTCGTGTGCGTGCGCGAGCGCGTGTGTCCGCGCGCGCGCATCGTGGGGCGGGGCTGTGTGTGCGCGTGCGCGCGTCGGTGGGGTGAGGGCCTGTGTGTGTGTGTGTGTGTGTCAGTGGCGAGGGTCAGTGTGGTTTGTGTGTGTGTGTGTGTGTGTCAGTGGCGAGGGTCAGTGTGGTTTGTGTGTGTGTGTGTGTGTGTCAGTGGCGAGGGTCAGTGTGGTTTGTGTGTGTGTGTGTGTGTGTGTGGGGTGAGGCTGATTATGCCAGGAAAAATGCTAAGGGAAATTGGCAATCGGCTGGCCGTTGGTGCCGAATGTCCGCTGTAGCCTCCAGCTGGCATTTCCCGGTCCACTGTACTAGAGCAGCACAGTGGGCTTCCTATCGCACCCCATATGCGCTTGTGTTCGCGTGCGTGCAACATCTCACAGCGGGTGGGAATGGACGAGTTAGCTGCCTGAGTTCGTGGTTGAGCTGGATTCGCACATTCTGGCCATCTAACCGGTCATTTGTATTAATTATTCATTTTTAGCTTATCAAGTTAACATGTTGACTTTGTTTTACATTTACTCAAAGATTATATTTTTCTTTGTACCTCTACATGTTTTAATCACTGCTAAATGTTATCTTCCTGAAATTTGCTCATGGATCTCTTGAGTGAGAATGCTATCTAATTATGTCCCGATAGTCCTGGCTTGACTCTAATTTTCAGATTTTTGCCCAGCCACTGGTGTTGTCAGACTTCTTACTGTGTTGTCAGTCCAATGCCAGCATCTCCACATCATGACTGTGTAGAGTTTGCACATTCTCCCTGTGTCTGCATAGATTTCCTCTGGGTGCTCTGGTTTCCTCCCATGCTCCAAAGATGTGTATGTTAGGTGGATTGGTCATTCTAAATTGTCCCTTAGCAGGTTAAATACATAGGTAATTGGGATAGGGTCTGAGTGGGATTGTTGTTGCTACAGGCTCATTGGGCCAAATGGCCTCTTTCTATACCATAGGGATGCTATGATTTTATGTATTGATCTTTAACCATTGCAAATTTCTTTGCATGCTTGGTTTTTGTAGTTCTTGCAATCTGTTTTGTTTCACCACCATACTGAGGCATAACAGACCCCAAAAATTCCAGCAAGTTGGGAGCAATTAGTTTACATCTACTAGTCTGAGCAGCCAGTCCACAACTCGTTGCTAGGAGGCTAGGCCTGCCTCCAAATTTTGGAACCAAATAATTCAGAAACCTTTGTGAAGGCAGTTTAAATATCTTCATTGGACCAGGAAAAAATGTTTTCCAGACTAGATCCTCAGCCTTGTATTGTGTGAGAACTATAAATTGGATTTAACTTTTGGATTTATTTAATTTGTTGTTGGGAAAGGAGAAGTCTTGAGGAGTTCAGGAATCATGAATATATTTTGGAACAAGGGGTAATTTCTAAATAAACTGTGTGTTTAGCTATTCATGTATGTAAGCCTCTTTAGAGTATAGTACTCATGTTTGCACATGTTTGTCCTTAAACAATGACTGTACCAGCTATTCTCACTGGGGTTTTGTTTACTTCTCAAACCATTCCAAAAGCAAAACTATACACCACCACAAACCAATGTTTCAAGTTGGGACACTCTTGCAGTTAACATCAATGTGGATCGTATCAGAAAATTCAGAGCTCCAGTCTACAATCTTAAAAAGCTTAACTTGAGTGGAGGGGCTTTTCGACTTTTTAAACAAATAAGTGAGGACCAAGTGGAACTAAGAGTGAATATGATATTTAAAGTAAGAAGGCTACAAAAATTGTTCTGGATCCAACTCATTCTGAGATGCAAGTAAACAATATCACTTCACACCGTCTTTGACTACAGGCCTTGTTTAAAAAAGAAAACAGATATAATCAAGGAAATTATAAAACAGTGAGCCTGACTTCAATGGTGGGAAAGCTTTTGGAGAAGATACTGAGGGACAGGATATATGCATATTTGGAGGAAAATGGACTAGCTGGTGACAGGCAACATAGTTTTGTATGAGGAAGGTCGTGTCTCGCGAACTTGAGTTTTTTGAAGAGGTGACAAAGATAATGGAGGGAAGGGCCCTGGATGTAATTTATATAGACTTTAGTAAGGTGTTTGACAAGGTTCCACATGGCAGATTAGTACAAAAACTGAAATCACACGGGATTCGGAATGGGCTAGCTAGATAGATGCAGAATTGGCTTGGTCATAGAAGACAAAGTAGCGGTGAAAAGGTGTTTTTGAGAATGGAGATCTGTAGCTAGTGTGTTCTGCAGGAATCAGTGCTGGACTCTCTGTAGTCTCTCTAAATGTCTGGAGGAAAATGTGATGGTCTGATTAGTAAGTTTGCGGATGACACAGAGATTGGTGCTGTCAGCAATTCCACCAGGGATTGTTAGAGAATACAACAGGATATGGATAGATTGGAGACTTGGGTACAGAAGTGGCAAATGAAGTTAAATCTGGACAAGTCCAGGTAATTACAGGCCGGTGAGTCTTAGATCAGTGGTAGGGAAATTATTGGAGAGGATTCCTCAAGGCAGAATTTATTCCCATTTGGAAATAAGTGGACGTATTAGTGAGAGGCAACATGGTTTTGTGAAGAGGAGTCATGTCTCACAAACTTGATTGAGTTTTTTGAGGACGTGACGAAGATGATTGAGTGTAGGGCAGTGGATGTCGTCTACATGGACTTCAGTAAGGCTTTTGACAAGATCCCTCATGGCAGACTGGTGCAGAAGATGAAGTCGCATGGGATCAGATATGAGCTGGCAAGATGGATACAAAACTGGCTTGGTCGTAGAAGACAGAGGATAGCAGTGGAAAGTGCATTTCTGAATGGAGGGCTGTGTTTTTCAGGGAGTGGTATTCCTCAGGGATCAGTGGTGGGACCTTTGCTGTTTGTAAAATATACAAATGATTTGGAGGAAAATGTAACTAGTTTGATTAGTAAGTTTGCAGATGACACAAATGGTGGATTTGCAAATGGCGATGAGGGCCATTAGAGGATACAGCAGGATATAAATCAGTTGGAGACTTGTCCAGAGAGATGGCAGATGGAGTTTAATCCAGACAAATGTGAGGTAATGCATTTTGGAACATCTAATACAGATAGGAAATATCCAGTAAATGGCAGAGTCCTTAGGAATATTGATGGGCAAAGGGATCTGGGTGCACAGGTAGACAGGTCACTGAAAGTGACAATGCATGTAGAGAAGGTAGTCAAGAAGGCATAGGGCATGCTTGCGTTCATTGGCCAGGGCATGGAGTTTAAAAATTGGCAAGTCATGTTGCAGCTTTATAGCACCTTAGTTAGGCCACACTTGGAATATCGTGTTCAATTCTGGTCGCCACACTACCAGAAGGATGTGGAGGGTTTGGAGAGGGTACAGAAAAGATTTACCAGGATGTTGCCTGATATGGAGGGCATTAGCTATGCGGAGAGATTGGAGAAACTTGGTTTGTTTTCATTGGAACGACAGAGGTTGAGGGGTGACCTGATAGAAATCTACAAGATTGAGAGGCATGGACAGAGTGGATAGTCAGAAGCTTTTTGCCAGGGTTATAGAGTCATAGAGGTTTATAGCATGGAAATATGCCCTCCAGCTCAGCTTGTCCATGTCGCCCTTTTATTTTAAAACCCCTAAGCTAATCCCAATTGCCCACGTTTTGCAGATATCTCTCTATCTCCATCGTACCCATGTAACTATCTAAATGCTTTTTAAACAACAAAATTGTACCCTCCTGTACTACTATCTGTGGCAGCTTGTTCCAGACACTCACACCCTCTGTGTGAAAAAATTGCCTCTCTGGACACTTTTGTATCTCTCCCCTCTCAGTTTAAACCTATGTCCTGTAGTTTTAGATTCCCCTAGCTTAGAGATTTAAAAAAAAAGGTGGCATGGACAAGTTGAGCTGAAGGGCCTTTTTTCCATGCTGTAAACCTCTATGACATAATAACTGACTCTTCCACGCTGGCTATCCACTCTGTCCATGACTCTCAATCTTGCAGATTTCTATCAGGTCACCCCTCATCCTCTGTCATTCCAGTGAGCACAAACCAAGTTTCTCCAACCTGTCCTCATAGCTAGTGCCCTCCATACCAGGTAACATCCTGGTAAATATTTTCTGTACCCTCTCTAAAGCCTCCACATCCTTCTGATAGTGTGGCAACCAGAATTGAACACGATATTCCAAGTGCGGCCTAACTAAGGTTCTATAAAGCTGCAACATGACTTGCCAATTTTTAAATTCAATATCCTGGCCAATGAAGGCAAGCATGTCCTATGCCTTCTTGATTACCTTCTCCATTTTCAGTGACCTGTGTACCTATGCACCCAGATCCCTTTGCCCATCAATACTCCTAAGGGTTCTGCCATTTACTGGATATTTCCTATCTGTATTAGACATTCTAAAATGCATTACCTCACATTTGTCTGGATTAAACTTCATCTGCCATCTCTCCGCACATGTCTCCAACTGATCTATATCCTATTGTATCCTCTGGCCCTCATCGCCATCCGCAAATCCACCAACCTTTGTGTCGTCTGCAAACCGACTAATCAAACCAGTTACACTTTCCTCCAAATAATTTATATATATTACAAACAGCAAAGGTCCCACCACTGATCCCTGAAGAACACGACTTTCACAGCCCTCCATTCAGAAATGCTTCTGCTGCTACTCTCTGTCTTCGATGACCGATAGTAGTCATGATGTGGGTTGTCAGACTTTTCACTCGATGACCGAGCCAGTTTGTATCCCTGTATAAGATCACCCCTCAGCCTCTAACACTCCAGAGGAAAAAGTCCCAGTCTATTCAGCCTCTCCTTATGACTCAGTCCATCAAGTCCCGATAGCATCCCAGTAAATCTTTTCTGCACTCTTTCTAGTTTAATAATATCCTTTCTATAATAAGGAGACCAGAATTACACATAGTATTCTATAAATGGCCTTACCAATGTCTTGTACAACTTGAACTCCTGTATTCAATGTTCTGACCAATGAAATCAAGCATGCCAAATACCACCTTCACCACTCTGTCTACCTGTGACTCCACTTTCAAGGAGCTATGGACGTGTACCCCTAGATCTCTTTGTTCTGTAACTCTCCCCAGTGTCCTACCATTAACTGAGCAAGTCCTGCTGTGGTTCAGTCTACCAAAATGCACCACCTCGCATTTGTCTAAATTAAACTCCATCTGCCATTTGTCAGCCCACTGGCCCAATTGTCAAGATCCCATTGCAATTGGAGATAACTGTCTTCACTGTCTACTATGCCACCAATCTTGGTGTCATCTGCAAACTTATTAACCATGCCTTCTATATTCTCATCCAAATTATTAATATAAATGACAAATAACAGTGAATCTAGCACTGATCCCTGAGGGGTTGGTCACAGGCCTCCAGTTTGAAAAACAATTCTCTACATCCAACCTCTGGCTTCTGTCACAAAGCCAATTTTGTATCCATTTAGATACCTCATCCTGGATCAAGTGAGATTTAACCTTGTGCATCAACCTATCATGCGATTTCTTGTCAAAGGCCTTGCTAAAGTCCATGTAGACAACATCAACTGCACTGCCCTCACATGTCTTCTCAGTTACCCCTTCAAAAAACTCAGTCAAATTTGAGAGACATGATTTTCCACTCAAAACCATGCTGACTGTCCCTAATCAGTGCTTGTGTCTCTAAACATCTGTTGATCGTCTCTCAAAATACGTTCCAACAATTTACCCACCACAGACGTGACGCTTACTGGCCTGTAGTTCCCTGCAGCCCTTTTTAAACAAAGGCACAATATTTGCCACTCTCCAATCTTCAGGCACCTCACCCATGACAATTGATTCAAATATCTTGGCTAGGGGACCCGTAATTTCCTCCCACAATGTCCTGGGACACTTCTTCAGGTACTGGGGATTTATCTTCCTTGATGCATTTTAAGACTTCTAGCACCTCCTTCTCTGTAATATGTGCACTGCTCAAGACATCACTATTTATTTCCCCAAGTTCCCTAACATCCATGCTTTTCTCAACAGTAAATACTGATGAGAAATATTCATTTAGAATCTCCCCCGTGTCTTGTGGATCTGCACATAAATGACCTTGTTGATTCTTAAGAGGCCCTACTCTCTTCCTTGTTACTCTTTTGCCCTTTATGTATTTGTAGAAGCCTTATCTGCCAAAACAATCTTGTGTCTCCTTTTTGTCCTTCTGATTTCTCTCTTAACTCTACTCCTACACTCCCTATGCTCTTCAAGGGATTAAGGGGCAAGGTTCAAATGAGATGAACGAGGCAGATTTTTTACACAGAGTAGGACTTGAACCTGGGTCCCTGGCACTCTAAGGCAGCAGTGTTAACCACTGTGCCACCGTGTTTCCCCTTTGTGATGCCACAAGGACTTTAGTAATTCAAAGTTATGTCATTCAAGATGAAGAACGTCCCCACAACTTTTCAGAGACTCACAAACAAAGTGATTGAAGGATTGTGTCACTGCTGTATATGTTGATTTAGTTGTTAAGCCAAAGTTGAGAAGAACATCTGCACCAACTAGAGGAAATGTCTGGCTGCTTTGAAGCAGTCAATCTTGTGATAAATCCAATAAAAAGCAATTTTGCTAAGGCCCAAATTTCATATCTGGGACATGTAGTAGGACATGGTAAAATGATGACATGAGATGTAAAAGTACAAGCCATTTGAGACTCCCCAGAACTCATCGCCAGAAAAAAGATTTCCAGGTTTCTAGCATGAGCGGGTTGTACAGTAAGTTTATATCAAATTTCAGTGTGGTAGCACCACTCACAGAGCTCTTAAAGTAGAACAAGCACCTTAACTGGACAAGGGCAGCCAAACAGCATTCATCCGTTTTAAAAAATTGTGTTGATGACAAACCCAGTGTTAGCAGCACATAATTATGACAAACAGTTTAAACTGGCAATGGATGCTAACAACGTTGGTATCGGAGCCATGTTATTGCAAGACGATGAACTTGTCCTTGAGAAGCCAGTGGAGTATTTCTCAAGGAAGTTAAATAGTCACCACGAGGAGAATTTGACCTTTTGAGAAAGAGATATACTGGTGTTGCAACATTTCAAGATTTACGTTGCCAGCAAACCCAGCAGAGACAATCATACATATGAATAACATACCCTTTGAAATTTCTGGAGAAATTTTGAGATTGGAACCCTGGTTATTCCGATTGAAGTTTACTGTTGTAACTATTTAACTTAAAAAATCTTTAATGTGGCTGGGAGAGAGAACGTAATTGAGTCTCAAAAGAGTCTTTTGGGAACAGTGGGTGAACATTCTCTAGGATATCTTCTAAGCTAATGCATGCTGTTAGGTTTTGTAATGTTTAATCAGGTAGAATTAATTTAAAAAGTTGAGAAATGAAATGTCTTTCAAATTTATTTGTTTCATTTTTGAAAAGTAAGGGATATATAATGCATCTGCCTCGTCACAGCAGTAACAAGAATTTAACAAGGCATGGCAGGATGCAATCTATCCAGCAACAGGTAGAAAACTGCCTCATGAGGCAGGAGCCAGCATTCAAAAGATGTGATTTTCCCTGTAACGGGATTAACAGGCATCTAAATGGAATAAGGTGTAAATCACCCTATTGGTAGGAAACTTCACATAGAACATAAGAACTAGGAGCAAGTGTAGCCCATCTGACCCTTTGGGCCTGCTCCACTGTTCAATAAGATCATGGCTGATCTTTTTGTGGGCTCAGCTCCACCTACCCGGCTGTCCCCATAACCCTTAATTCCTTTATTCAAAAATTTATCTATTCTTGCCTTAAAAAACCATTCAATGAGGTAGCCTCAACTGTTTCACGGACAGGGAATTCCACAGATTTGCAACTTTTTTTGTGAAGAAGTTCCTCCTCGACTCAGTCCTAAATCTGCTTCCCCTTATTTTGAGGCTATGCCCCCTAGTTCTGGTTTCACCCGCCAGTGGGATCAACTTCCCTGCTTCTATCTTATCTATTACCTTCATAATCTTGTATGTTTCTATCAGATCTCCCCTCATTCTTCTGAATTCTAATGAGTATAGCTCTAGTTTACTCAGTCTCTCCTCATAAGCCAACCCTCTCAACTCTGGAATCAACCTAGTGAATCCCCTCTGCACCCCCTCCAGTGCTAGTATATCCTTTTTCAAGTAAGGAGACCAAAATTGTAAGCAGTACTCCAGATGTGGCCTCGCCAGCACCCTGTACAGCTGCAACACTAACTCCCTGTTTTTAAACTCCATCCCTCTAGCAATGAAGGACAAAATTCCATTTGCCTTCTTAATTACCTGTTGCACCTGCAAACCAACTCAGACCAGTTTACATTTAAAAGCTTGAGAGGCCAGTCATGACTTTCAGCCAGGAGGCTAGGCCAGCATCTAATTCTTGGAGCCAAGGCAGTGCAGAAACATTTGTGAAGGAAGTTTAAATATCTTCACTGGACCTGGAAAAGACTTTTCTCACGCCTTGTACTATGGTAACTGTAAGCTAGATCTGACTTGTAGATTTATTTAACTTGAATGTTGTTTGAGAAGGAGGAAGTCTTAACAAGCTCAGAGACTGTAGATATACTTCTCTGAGGATTGACAGTCTTTGGAATTCCTTGCCAGAGGGAGCTGTGGGGGCAGAATCATTGTGGATACTTGATGCTGAGATAGGTTTTTGATCAGGAAGGCAATCAACAGTTGCGGAGAAAGAACAGGATAGTGGATGTGAGGAATGTTTGATCAGCCGTGATTTTATTGAATGGCAGAATAGGTTGAGGGACCAAATGTCCTATCCTTGTTTCTGTTTTTTATGGTCTTATTAGAAGGCTGGAGAAAATCATCAACAGATTAAAGATTGAAGTCAAAAGAGAAAATATTGGAAAATCTCAGCAAAGGGTCATCTGGACTCAACGTCAGCTCTTTTCTCTCCCTACAGATGCTGCCAGACCTAGTGAGATTTTCCAGCATTTTCTCTTTTGATTTCAGATTCCAGCAACTGCGGTATTTTGCTTTCAAAGATTGAACTGCTAGTGAAGGAAGACTACTTAGGAAAAAAGAAGAGGGAAAAATGCATTTCCTGCTGGAAAAAGAATCAGGTAGAACAGGTAGGGTCCGCACAAGTGTTGTGGGCAAAGTAGGAGACACAGTTGAAAAAGGATAGCAGCTCTGTGTGGTTTTAACAGAGGGGATTTTTCTGATCAGAAAAGGGATGGATTCCAGTCAGTATTTGGTATATTTTGAAAGAAAAGGGTTCTCTGCTGTATGGATGGGGCCTTTGAAAAAAAAACGTCTCCAGGATAAAAGGGGGAATACTGGGAAAACAGTTTCTTTGAAAAAAAAGTGTATTGAGCAGTCTCGAGTTGCTAGTGCCTGCAAGAGAAATTGCAGGTTAAACAAAACAAAGAACAACCCAGCACGGGAAACAGGCCCTTCGGCCCAACGAGCCCGCGCCGCCGCATCGCCCTACACCTATTCTACCCTGCATGTCTACGAATGGGACCCTACTCAGTCAGATTCAGGGAAGAAATAGTGTTAATTTGGTGGAAACCAATTAGCCTAAGAGCACATCTTTGGGGTGTGGGAGGAAACCGGAGCGCCTGGAGGAAACCCACGCAACCACAGGGAGAATGCGCAAACTCCCACAGACACAGGCCCAAATCCATGTATCTGCACAGCTAGCAGTGCTAGTCACTGAGCTGTTGTGGAGCCCGTCTATCGGTCCAGGATCAAGCACACACACCGACATGAAGTACTAGGCCACTCCTGGACTTCCAAGAGCAGCCCACGCACGACCCGCCGTGTGCATGCCCCTCGCTTGACACGAGGTGGACCTCCACCTGTGGAATAAAGACAAAACATATTAATCATACAGCCTGCCCTTCCGGTGTCTCCCGAGGTTTAACCCTATTTAATAGCCCCTACCATATCCCTCCATTCTCGTTTCACTCATGTGCCTATCTAACTGCATCTTAAACGAGTCCAACGTGCCTGCCTCCACCACCCTACTCGGTAGCGCATTCCAGACCCCCACAACTCTCTGTGTAAAGAACCTTCCTCTTACCTCCAAATTATACCTCCCCCCCTCACCCTTAAGTGATGACCTCTTGTGTTCGTACCCAGTCTAGGGAGCAGTCTCTCACTATTAACTCTATCTATTCCCTTCAGTATCTTATATACCTCTATCATGTCCCCTCTCAATCTCCTTCTTTCCAAGGAGAATAGCCCCAGTCTCTTCAGTCTCTCCTCGTAACCCAGTCCCCCCATGCCAGGCAACATCCTGGTAAACCTCCTCTGCACCCTTTCCAGAGACTCCACGTCCTTCCGGTAATAAGGTGACCAGAACTGGACGCAGTACTCCAAATGCGGTCTAACCAACATTCTGTATAACTGAAGCATTAGACGGCAGCTTTTATACTCTAAGCCCCTTCCTATAAAGGCTAACATCCCATAAGCCTTCCTAACAACGTTCTCCACTTGTGATGCAACCTTCATGGATTTGTGGACCTGCACTCCCAGGTCTCTCTGTACGTCTATACTCCTAATCGGCCTACCTTTTATCACATAGCTCCTCTCTGCATTATTCCTTCCAAAATGCATCACCTCGCATTTGTCAGGATTAAATGCCATCTGCCACCTATCTGCCCACTGCACCAACCTATCTATATCCTGTTGTATCACCTGACAATCCAGTTCTGTACCCGCCAACCCTGCCATCTTGGTGTCATCAGCAAATTTGCTGATCACACCACCTACTCCCTCTTCTAAGTCATTTATGTAGACTACAAAGAGGAGAGGTCCCAGTACCGAGCCCTGCGGCACACCACTGGTCACTGGCCTCCAGCCCGACAAGGTACCCTCCACAACTACCCTCTGTCTCCTATTTCCCAACCAGTTCTCAATCCACCTAGCTACCTGGCCTCGTATCCTCTCGTTAAGTAGGCACCATGGGTCTTTTTAAATAAGAATCATGGAGTTCCGATGCAAGGCATTTTCAGTACTTTGTACAAGAGAATAAAATTGCATACAAGCTGCTCATACCAGCTTTTCTCAGTTCAATAGGAAATAAAACTTTCAATTTGCTCTGGAGTTTGGTTCATCCAGCAAAACCAGGAATTAAAACCTATGATGATTTGACAGATCCTTGAAGAGCATTTCTTTTCACAGCCACTGATTATAGTGAAAAGTTCCACTGAAGGAATCATTTAGAAGGCAAAAGCGTTGCTCAGTTTGTGGCAACCTTAAAAAGGTGCAACATTGAGTTTGGTGAGTCATTAGAAGATAATCTTCAAGATTGTCTTGTTTGTGATGTACAGAATGAAGTTATACAAAGAAGATCGCTTACTGAACATTCTTTGACTTTAAAGACAGTAGTAGAAATAGCGATGGTGATGGAACAGACTGCTGAAGAGACTTCACAGTTTGGTGCAAGAATTTGGAACAGCCTGTAAGAAGTCAAAACAGCAACAAACATGTCACAGATGTGCCATTCATGAATGAATTCTGGAGCAAGGATAGTCAATGCAACAATTGTGGCAAAATCTTGTTGGGCTGGACCTAATCTAGCTCCCACTGAAGAATATTCAGATAAGGAATTTGGGTACCTTCAAGAAGAACAAGTTGTATTCTACAAAAGAATTTACAACATGGAAGAACAGAATTATGACTGTGAAACAAAGAATGTCCAGAAATATGATGGAGTTCCAACTGAATGTCTTATCCATGCAGGGTAGATCACTTAGATTCTTAGTGATTCTGAAGTGAAGTAGACAACATATTAGGATGGAGGTGGATACTTGTGCTGCTCTTACATTAATTCCTGAGACTACATACCAACAAATGCTTAATTATCTTCCTTTAAAACCAACTAATGTGCTTTTAAGAACATATACAGAAGAGATCATGCCATTAGAAAGTCAAACGATTGATCTTTCACAAACAGATTTTTACAGATGAATGTAGCTGCTGAATCTCGACCATTGCTTACCATCATTACTCAAAGGTCTTTTTGTTATAAAAGGTTGCCCTTTGGAATAGCATTCACATCAACCCAATACCAAAGATTGATAGATCCAATTTTAAGTGGTCTTTCTGGTGTACAATGTTACCTGAATGATATTCTGATTATAGTGTCCAGTGAACAGGAGCATTGGAATAATTTAGAAGCAACATTGGAATGTCTTCAAGCACGTGGTTTGTGTATCAAGAAAGAAAAGTGACTTTTTTCCAGACATCAGCTCAGTATTTGGGTCACATTATTGGTAGTAAAGGCCTACATAAAGCACCTAAAAAGATTGGCACTATTTTAGAAATGCCATGTCCAATGAATATAATGCAATTTAGATCCTTTCTAGGATAAGTAAATTATTTGTGGTAAATTTGTTTCAAACTTGGGGTTTAATTAGATTGATAAGAAATTCATGTGACCAAGCTGGGCTAGACTCAGGAATACAAGCTGAGTTATTATTCCTCCTAGTCTGCGTGGTGGGGTTCTTGAATAGCTGCATGCAGTACATCCAGGTATCCTCCAGATGAAGTACTTGACAGTTATTTTGGGTGCCCAGATCTGCATATCCAGATTAGGAAAAAATGTGAGAAAGTGTCAATCCTGTGTACAAATAATCGTTGTCTCCTTGCACTTTGGGAATGGCCTAAAAGTGCTGTGGCAATGATTGCATGTAGATTTTTTTGGTCTGTTTGAGGGTTACACACTCAGATTGGCCAGAAATTATTATTTACTGCATCTAAACAAACCATTGAAAAACTTGACAAGATCATTGCAAGATTTGGTCAAGCAGAACAGATTGTTCGCAATAATGGTTGACAGTTTACTTCAAGAGTTTGAGGACTTTCTCAAAATAAATGGTATTTGGCACATAAAATCCATGCCTTACACTGTTCATACTGAAGATGAACTAGTTTGGCGTGACCATGCTAGCCAAATGTTGTTATCTTGAAATGATTTCTCAGAATCATCTCCAGAAATACCAAATTCTTTCGGCGCTAGTGTTGTGAATATTACAGTGAAAGACTTAGTTTAATCTGGGTTGCCTGCTGATTGCACATTTACTACATTACTTGAGAATAATGCAGAATTAGTTCCAAGAATAGAAGTGTCTGCTGACATTCCAAATCATACTCTTAGGGTCAAATTCCAGAATGCTGTATGAGACAAAGAAGAATAGATGCCCTTCTAATTGACTTTCTTACTGATGCTATGCAATGATTAATGGAGCATAATACTGTGTTTAGATTACCATTGATCCGATGTATAACATCTCTATTTCTGTGGTCCTGACGACAAATTAGAGATGTTATATACTTAAATGATTGCTTTAAGATTGCTTTGTCACCTGATTTGATGGTGTTGTCATTGGGATGTTTCACAGGCTCCTGCTTTAGTTTTATTTTGTACTCTGTACAGGCAACAGCTCCCTCAGTAAATCTAATGTTGTTATTTTGAATCTGTATGTGTGTCAAAAACCAAACTGATGTTATCTGCAAGGGTATCCCAACTTGAAACACCACTTCGTGATGGTGTATAGTGTTTTTTTGCAATATTGTGGGGAATCATGTGAAACTCAAATGAGGAACCAGTCCAGTTGTCATAAATAATTAAATGTTTATAAACTTCAAAAAAATTAAACATACCAAAGACTACTATACTCACACTGAGTACACAAATAACTAAACACAAACACAGTTTATGCAGAAATTATAGAATCATACAGTGCAGAAGAAGCCCTACAGCATATCAAATCTCTTCGATACACCTGACCTCCCACCAAACATTGTGGTGAGGTTTGAACCTATGTCCCTAGGAGCATTAGGCTGAACTTCTGGATTACTAGTCCAGCGATATTAGCATTACACCACCATTTTCCCATCTCTTATTCCAAAATATATTTACGTTCCCTTTCTCAAAGCAATGATAAAATAAATTAATTAAATAAATCTAGAAGTTAAATCCAGTTTTATAGTTACTATGCAATACAGAGCTAATGATCAATTCTGGGAAACATCTTTTCCTTGTCCAGCAAAGATACATAGGCTTATGAAAATTTCCTGCAACGCCTTGGCCCTGAAACTTATGTGCAACGCTACAGCATCTCAGAAGTAAAATATGTTATGGGACTCCTTGACTGGGGAAAGGATTTTAGCCTCCTGGCTGTGAGGTGTGCATTGGCCAACTGCCTCTGAGTGTTGGGGGACAGTTATAGTATTTCCCTTTTTTTGTTACTTCAAACTTCAGGAATCAACATAACTCGTTCTTTCCTTTTATGAAGTGTAGCATTTCTACAGCCCTCAATTATACTGTTATTTAGGTAACTGTTTCTGTTTGGGGACCTTAGCATTGGAGCTTGTATTCAACTCCAGTCGTTCCCCCCCCGCCCCACCCCTGATCACCGGCCTCTTCCCTTCCGCCACCACCCCCCCCCCCCAAACAATCAGAGCTTGCACCCAGTTTCCCCCCTCCATCACAACCAGCAATTGCTGATATCCCCAGCTCCCCAGTCCACTTCAGCCCACCACCACATACAAATGAATCCTGTCTCCCCTCCATGAGGCTCCCATTGGGGCCTGCTCCTTGGCACAAACTGGCATTGTACGAAGTCTCACAACACCAGGTTAAAGTCCAACAGGTTTATTTGGTAGCAAAATCCAGTAGTTTTTGGAGCGCTTGTGGCTCCTTTGTCAGGTGAGTGGGAGTTCTATTCACAAACTCACTTTAAGACACAAACTCAATTTACAAAATAATGGTGGAGTGTGAGTCTTTACAGGTAATCAAGATTACTATCTCACTAACTGTCCTGTCTGGAGACACAATACACATCTCTTTATTAGCCACTGCGGGTTCATGTCTGGGAACCTGTTGTAAATCATGCCAACATTTGTGGAGGGGGGGGATCAATACCTGATGATGGGACACGTTAATAATATTAAAATATATGGAAATGTTTTAAATCAGGGATGTCAACCTGATGATGTTGCCAGCACAAACAAAAAGTGGAGCTTTTTCAAGGAACAAATACTGCATGTCCTTGATAGGTATGTCCCTGGCAGGCAGGGAGGAAATGGCCGAGTGAGGGAGCCATGGCTCACAAAGGAGGTTGAATGTCTTGTTAAGAGGAAAAAGGAAGCGTATGTAAGGGTGAGAAAACAAGGTTCAGTTGGGTCACTTGAGGGCTACAAGGTAGCTAGGAATGAATTAAAGAAAGGGCTTAGAGCTAGGAGGGGGCATGAGAAGTCCTTGGTGGGTCGGATAAAAGAAAACCCTAAGGCTTTTTACTGGTATGTGAGGGGGAAAAAAAGAATGACCAAGGTGAGGTTAGGGCCAGTCAAGGATAGTAGTGGGAACTTGTGCGTGGAGTCAGAAGAGATAGGTGAGGCGTTGAATGAATACTTTTCTTCAGGGTTCACTAAGGAGAGGGGGCATATTTTTGAGGAGGAGTGCGTGATACAGGCTGATAGGATGGAGGAGGTAGATGTATTAGCAATTTTGAAAAACCTGAGGGTGGATAAGTCCCCTGGGCCAGATGGGACACATCCTAGGATACTTTGGGAGGAAAGGGATGAGATTGCAGAGGCTTTAGCTTTGATCTTTGGGCCCTCACTTTCCACAGGGATAGATCCAGAGGACTGGAGAGTGGCAAATATTGTTCCTCTTTTCAAGAAAGGAAATAGGAATGACCCTGGTAATTATAGGCCAGTTAGTTTTTCTTCAGTGGTTGGTAAGTTAATGGAAAGGGTCCTGAGAGATAGGATTTATGACCATTTGGAAAGATTCAGTTTAATCTGGGATAGTCAGCATGGTTTTGTGGGGTAAGTCCTGCCTCGCAAATTTGATTGAATTCTTTGAGGAGTTAACTAAGTGTGTGGACGAAGGTAGGCTCATGAAGATAAGGAGGTGTGGGATAGAAGGAAATTTGGCCAACTTCAACATGGTGTAGTGAGACATCTTATTATGTTTACCCCAGTCCAACACCAGCATCTCCACATCACAAATTGGCATTGTCAGGATGGCACAAGCATGGTGCCAACCTGTGCCAGGGGCATTGCCAGGCCACTGTGGGTTCATGTCTGGTGAACCTGTTGTAAATCATGCCAACATTCATGGAGGCGGGGGGGATCAATACCTGATGAGGGGACATGTTAATAATATTAAAATATATGGAAATGTTTTAAATCAGGGATGTCAACCTGATGATGTTGCCAGCAAGGCAATTGTGAAGAGCCACAATTGCGATATCGCCAGTGAGATCTGTGACTTCCAGATCTTCAGCCGGCATTCCCACAGATGGTGGGAATGGGTTAGCGATCGTCCCTGATATGATGGGAATACCAAAAGCGCATGTGATGGCAAGGTCAAGGAGGTGACCATGAATATGATATGAGAGATTATATGGAGTGAAAAGTCTGACAACACCAGGTTTTAGTCCAACCTATTTATTTGATAATATACTCACAAGCTTTCGGGGTTAGCCCCTCCGTCAGGTGAATGGAGAGTTCTGGCCTCAGACAGAGCATATAAAGCACAGACAGTTTAGAGATTACTGATTAGAATGCGAATCCTTACACCTAACCTGCTGTTCAAGACCTGAAGTGGCTGATAATGTGAGTGGAAGGAGCACTGATCACAGTTTAAAGAGATGTGTATTGTCTCCAGACAGTACAGTAAGTGAGGTTTTGCAAACCCAGGCAAGTCACGGGGGTTACAGATAGTGCGACATGAACCCAAGATCCCTGTTGAGACCGTCCTCATGTGTGTGGAACTTGGCTATCAGTCTCTGTTCAGCGACTCTGCGCTGTTGTGTGTCGTGAAGGCTGCCTTGGAGAATGCTTACCCGAAGGTCAGAGGCTGAATGCCCGTGACCACTGAAGTGTTCGCCAACAGGAAGGGAACAGTCTTGCCTGGTGACTGTCGAGCGATGTTCATTCATCCGTTGTCGTAGCGTCTGCATGGTCTCCCCAATGTACCATGCTTTGGGACATCCTTTCTTGTATCAGGTAGACAATGTTGGCCGAGTTGCAAGAGTATTTACCATGTACCTGGTGGATGGTATTCTCACGTGTGATGATGGTATCCATGTCGATGATCCGGCATGTCTTGCAGAGGTTGCTGTGGCAGGGTTGTGTGGTATTGTGGTCACTGTTCTCCTGAAGGCTGGGTAGTTTGCTGCGAACAATGGTCTGTTTGAGGTTGTGTGGTTGTCTGAAAGCAAGAAGTGGGGGTGTGGGGATAGCCCTGGCGAGATGTTCGTCTTCATCAATGATATGTTGAAGACTCCAGAGAAGATGTCGTAGCTTCTCCGCTCCGGGGAAGTACTGGACGACGAAGGGTACTCTGTCCACTGTGTCCCGTGTTTGCCTTCTGAGGAGATTGGTGCGGTTTTTCGCTGTGGCGCATCGGAACTGCCGATCTATGAGTCGAGCACCATATCCTGTTCTTATGAGGGCATCGCTCGACAGTCACCAGGCAAGACTGTTCCCTTCCTGTTGGCGAACACTTCAGTGGTCACGGGCATTCAGCCTCTGACCTTCGGGTAAGCATTCTCCAAGGCGGCCTTCACGACACACGACAGCGCAGAGTCGCTGAACAGAGACTGATAGCCAAGTTCCGCACACATGAGGACGGTCTCAACAGGGATCTTGGGTTCATGCCGCACTATCTGTAACCCCCGTGACTTGCCTGCGTTTGCAAAACCTCACTTACTGTACTGTCTGGAGACAATACACATCTCTTTAAACTGTGATCAGTGCTCCTTCCACTCACATTATCAGCCACTTCAGGTCTTGAACAGCAGATTAGGTGTAAGGATTCGCATTCTAATCAGTAATCTCTAAACTGTCTGTGCTTTATATGCTCTGTCTGAGGCCAGAACTCTCCATTCACCTGACGAAGGGGCTAACCCCAAAAGCTTGTGAGTATATTATCAAATAAATAGGTTGGACTAAAACCTGGTGTTGTCAGACTTTTCACTGTGTTTACGCCAGTCCAACGTCGGCATACCCACATCAAGACTATATGGAAGCAGAGATTGAGGAAGGGTATGAAAGCAGTAAATTCAGCAAAGGAGGATCCAAATTGCCAAGGGTGAAAAGCTACCTAGAGCTTCCTCAGTGACAGTGTTCTCACTTGTGTTCCACCTATATTTTCAATGTTTGTTGCAGACAGTGATGGCCTCCACTGCCGATGTTTTCAATGGAGCTATTTTAATTGCTAATGGGCCTTTTTGATCCATTCATACATGACTTACTCTCCCTGTGTCAAAGGATATTTGAATTTCTGGCAACATTATAATGAATAGTCATTTACAGACCTAGCAATCTGTTGGACTTCACATTGTGGCTCTTAGCGTATACAGAGTTTCCTCAATTGGATCTCTCTTGTAATTAATGGCAACAGACCAGTTGGCTTCAATGACTGCTTCCATTACAGTGAATGCCTTGAGTCAGTCAGCATTTTCCGCTGTTGCTTCCCATATGTTGAGAGTGCATCTTTATTGATTGTATCTTAAAGCATGTTTAATTTTGCTTCTGCACTTGAGTGGGAATGCTGTAGAGCAACTTTTCAATCGAGTTGAAGAGCTGTTGGCTTGTATTTGGGTCGGTGGTTTTTTTAATTTGTGCGCTTTGTTGGCTGGGCCAGCATTTATTGCCCATCCCTGAGTCAACCACATTGCTGTGGGTTTGGAGTCACATGTAGGCCAGACCTGGATAAGGACGGCAGATTTCCTTCCTTAAAGGACATTAGTAAACCCCAGATGGGTTTTTACGACGATCAATAATGGTTTCATGTCAGTAGGCTTTTTAATTCCAGATTTTTATTGAATTCAAATTTTACCAATTGCCATGGTGGGATTTGAAACTGGGTCTCTGGATTAAGCTCAGGTGACCACGCCATTGTGCCACAGCCTTCCCATGATATTGTTATGAGGAAAAAATTTCAGCTTTGAATAAAAAGCTTCATCCTTACCCTAATGCACAGTAAGGAGTGATCTATATCATCAGTGTTGTGGCAGCTGTATGTGTGTTGAAAATGCTGTTCAGAGAGTCACATCTTGTGATGATCAGATCCATCTGTCATCTGTCAATCCCATGGTCCCATCATTGCAGCTTGCCAATCAGAGTTGGCATCTTCTATCTTTTTATAGGGCAATATGGTGGCTTAGCACTGCTGTTTCACAGTGCTAGGGACCCAAGTTCAATTCTGGCCTCAGGTGACGGTGTGGCATTTGCACATTCTCCCTGTATCTGTATGGGTTTCCTCCCACAGTTCAAAGATGTGCAGGTTAGGTGGATTGATCATAACCAATGTATGGGGTTACAGGGATAATGAGCAGGAGAGTGGACCTAAGTAGAGTGCTCTTTCAGAGCATGATCAATGGGCCTCCTTCTGCACAGTAGGGATTCTATGGATTTGTTGTTTGCCTGGTGTGATAGATTTCCTCCAGTTGTTATGCAGAGTTTAAACTCCAGACACTCATTGGAGGAGATGGACAATGGGAGGTCAGCACCTTACTAGTAGGGTACTACCTGACTTAAGTTGGTTGGTGATGGATCAGTGGGTCATCATGGTTCTTCCTACAATTGGAGACAGCTAATAGCATCTATTCTCTATACCCACTGAGTTGCGATCATCCCTTGTATCTGATGTCTCCTGTTTTGTGTCAAAACTCTGCAGCAAAACTGGAGCATCCTCTCCAGAGTGCAAGCCTAGTCAAAATTTATGAAGACCTTGGGCTTCCCAAGCATTACATCTCTCTCTTGACCTTCTCAGCTGAGCCCAAAGGAATGCAATCACTGCATTTGACATTGGCTTGGTTGCAGGAGTTACCAGAAAGATGACACATATAAACATCAGTCCACCTTGGAGCTCCCATGACTGGGAGTTTGGATCATGGGTGCTAGGACATGTCCAAATACCAATGAGTCTGCATGCTTCATATCTGCAGGTTTTGGGGGGCAAATCTCCCCTTGTTCCTCTGAATCTTCGGACTGGGGCCAGGAGGGCCCCAGTTTCTGTTTGTAGCCATGAGGAGGCATAGCTAAGGACTTACCAATGGAGATGCTGTTCAGGAAGAAATTTACATGTTTGGCTTACATTGCTGCTACCTAATGGTGTAAGCTGAAATATAGATGCAAGCCAGCACACAAAAGGAAAAGCATGCCAACTCTCTTTCACCTGTACATTAGTTGCATCACATCGACCTGTGGACGTATCAACAATGATTGGCATTAAAAGTCCTATAATCTACCAACTGAGCTACCCAAGATGTACAAGGACAAAGGAAAGGTGGCACATTGGTTAGCTGCTGCTTCACAACATCAGGGACTTCGGTTCAATTTCGGCCTCTGGTCACTGTGTGGAGTTTGCACATTCTCTCTGTCTGTGTGGGTTTCCTCCCACAGTCTAATTGACCCTGGTGTTAGGGGGATTAGTAGTATATGGGATTGCAGGAATAGGGCCTGGATGGAATTGCTGTTTGTTCAGACTCAATGGGCTGAAGGGCCTCCTTCTGCACTGTAGAGATTCTATGGATTCTATAAATCAGCACGGAGCTGATCAATTAACTATTGTTCAAGCTCAGAGACAAGCTAATTGAGCGTAGAGTAGTGGATGATGCACTGATGGTGATGTTTCCACAGGTTGAAACCTATCCCTTTAACCAAATTTTTGGTCACCAGATCTAACATCTCCCTTTTGGCTCAATGATATATTTTGTTTCACCATGCTCACATTTTAAGAGATTGCAAGTTGTTGTTTCTGTGGAGTATATTTAGAGTAAACAGACTATTGTTATGCTCCATTTAAGGTGCATCAGCCTGTGAGTAAACCTTGAGTTACAAAATATTCAATTAGAGATAAACATAATGTTCACTGTAAGTATGGAAAACACAGACCGCTGTGTTTCTGATGTGCATATTACAAGAATATTCTTGTCAGTGGGATGAGGAGTGGCACAGTTGTTAGTACTGCTGCTTCACAGCGCCAGGGACGTGAGTTCAATTTTGGCCTCAGGTGACTATCTTTGTAGAGTTTGCACATTCTCCCTATGCTGCATGGGTTTCCTCTAGGTAATCTGGTTTCCTCCCACAGTCCAAAGATGTGGACGTTAGTTTGACTGGCTATGCTAAATTGTCCCTTAGTGTCCAGGGAATTAGGAATGTAAATGTGTGGGGTTACGGGGATGGGACCTGAGTGGGATGTTATCAGTGAAGTTTGATGGGCCAAATGGCCTCCCTCTGTGCTGTAAATTCGATGTAGTTTAAGTATTCTTGTTCTACCATTGCCCATTAAACTCCAGGCATGAACACAGGCTGCTCATTTTCATACAAATTTCAATTTTATAAGATTGTCCAAAAAAGCATTTTTGCCAACTATATTTGTAAGAGAATCTTCTTTCCATTGTAATTTAGTGGGTGTACTTTTTGTTGGCTACTGACACAAAGAAACTGAGGAAATACGCCATGTCAATGAAAATCCATAAGGGGAGAGTTCATGAAAAGAGAAAAGTTTGTAGCGTTTTGCTGAATTTTTCAAGAAAAAATAATCCAAGATCAACATTTTAAAACAAATTCAAACAGAATTGATACTCCATTTAAACTATTAGATTAAGTAATAGATGAAATATATTAGACATTATTGCAATCCACATCTTGATGAAAATAGTGTTGACATTCTGAGCATACTCATTAGAAACTGAAAAGATGCACTTCAAAGTAATTTGTTGTCTTCAATGTTCTTTGAGACGGGATGAAGATGAAAATGATCCTGAATATTGATCCCTTAACTAACATGACGAACACCCCAGATTTTCTGATCATTGGCATACGTTACTTATAGGAGCTTACTATAAATATCCCATTCATTTATATTAATCATGGAATCTCTACAGGGCAGAAAGAAGCCATTCAGCCCATCAAATTTGAACCAACAACAACCCTACCCATGCGCTTTCCCCTACTCCCATGTATTTACCCTGCTAATTCCCCTGACACTAAGGGGCAATTTAACATGGCCGATCATCCTAACTTGCACATCTTTGGACTGTGGGAGGAAAACACAACACCCAGAGGAATCCCATGTGAACACAGGGAAAAGGTGCAAACTCCACACATTGTTACCCAAGGCTGGAATGGAACCAGGTCTCTGGTGTTGCGAGGCAGCAGTGCTAACCACTGTTGTCCTATATGCCATACTAATGCTCTTGCTGTCTGTAATAGTTTGGCAATATTTTATTGATGTCTTTCTGCTTTCTGTAGTTCAGTTTTGTTGAACTACATCCTATATTCTGCACCTTTTCCTTGTACTTCTGGCCTTGCCACCTGCCATGCTTGATGTGGCGTAGTGTCTCTAAAGCGATAGCCTCTTGCACCAGGCCAGTGACCTATTTCAGGAAAAGGCTAGCTACAAAAACTGAAGTTAGCATGTGCTTCATCTACCTCATGCAGCTCTGGAGAATCAAGGAGAATATTTAATTTTGGACATGGAACAATTCTGGGAGAGATAAACCAGTTAGCATAACATAGGAAATGTAATGAAATCTTTAAGCAAAAATGTAAGAGTAGTCAACACAAATTTCAAGGTCAGGTTTGACAAACCATATTAAATTCTTTGAATCTTATGATCTAAGTAACAAAAAGAGTAGATGAGGGTAACGTAATCGGTGCAATATATTTAAGATCGTAAGACAGGAGCAGAATTAGGTCACTCGGCTCATTGAGTTTGCTCCGCCATTCAATCATGGCTGGTATTTTTCTCATCCCCATTCTCCTGCTGTTTCCCATAACCCCTGACTCCCATATTAATCAAGAACTTATCTATCTCTGTCTTAAAGACAATCAATGACCTGGCCTCCACAGTCGTCTGCAGCAAAGAGTTCCACAGATTCACCACTCTCTGGCTGAAGAAATTCCTCCTCATTTCTGGTTTAAAGGATCATCCCTTTAGCCTGAGGTTGTGCCCTCTAGTTCTAGTTTTTCCTACTAGTGGAAACATCTTCTCCACATCCACTCTATCCAGGTCTCACAATATCCTATAAGTTTCAATAAAATCCACCCCCCCAATTCCTTCTAAATGCTAACAAGTACAGACCCAGAGTCCTCAACCGTATGTTCCTCATACAACAAGCTCTTCATTCCAGGGATCATTCTTGTGAACTTCCTTTGGACCCATGCCAAGACCAACACATCCTTCCTTAGATACGGGGTTCAAAACTGCTCACAATACTTCAAATGAGGTCTGACCAGGGCCTTATAGAACCTCAGAAGTACATCCCTGTTCTTGCATTCTAGTCCTCTCAACATGATTTCAAAGAACAAAAAAAGACAGCCTGGGAAACAGGCCCCTCAGCCCAACGAGCCTGTGCCACCATTTTAACATTACCAGTCCCCCCTCCACCCATGACCCTTATCTATGATTATGGCATTCCACATTGAGGGAAACTAATTTAGGGACAATTTATTACCTCCAAACAGCCTAATAGCACATCTTTGGGGTGTGGGAGGAAACCGGAGCACTTGGAGAAAACCCACGCAAGCATGGGGAGAATGTGCAAACTCCCGCAGACACTGGCCCAAATCTATGTGTCTGCACAGCAAACAGTGATAGTCACTGAGCTGTCGTGTTGCCCAACATCTGGTCCAGTTTAAGCGCACACTAACAACATGAAGCACATGATGGTCAGAAGCTTTTTCCCAGGGTGGAACAATTACTAGGGGGCATAGGGAGTTTAAAGTGTGAGGGGCTCGTTTTAAGATGTACGTGGCAGATTTTTTACACAGAATGGTGGGTGCTTGGAACTCGTTGCCAGGGTAGGTAGTGGAAGCGGATGCCGGGTAGTGACTTTTAAGGGGCATCTTGACAAGTACATGAATGAGATGGGAATGGAGGGATGGGGGAAGTGGAAGCGTAGGGGGTTTTAGTTAAGTCAGGTAGCATGATCTATGCAGGCTTGGAGGGCCGAAGAGCCGGTTCCTGTGCCGTAATTTTCTTTTGTTCTTTGTTTTTTTGAATACTAACATTGCATTTGCTTCCTAACTGCCAACTGAATCTGCACATTAACCTTAAAATCTTGAACAAGATTTGAATTTTCAGATGTAGTAGACTCTTGATGACAATCAGAGTTACTGGAGCCCAGAAGCAATTAGAAGAATGGATAGAAAGTTAGCTAGAAACCAGAAAATAGAGAGTAGAGGTTAAGGATTCTGGCAAAAATTCTGGCAAAAAGTGATGTTTCACAGGAATCAGTGCTGGGACTGTCATTGTTTACAATTTTACATTAGTGATTGGGAATCTGAAGTACAATTTGAAACTTGGTGGGACTGCAGCAAATGGGTTAGTGATATCTGGGCAAATTATAGGAAGACATTAATAAACTCACATTAGATGTGAAATTAGTAAATGGGATCTAAATGTAATAAAGGAGCAGCAGAAGCTGGTGGTGCAGATACACAAAACTCTCAAGGCCATTAAAAAGACAAACCAACCAGTAAATGGAAGGACTTTGGGTTCAATAGAGTTAACCATTCCCTTTTTCATTTCACTTCATTGCTTCAATTGTTTCTTTAAAAACAATTCTTCAGTATCATGGGTGATTAAAAAGTTTGACTCCTTTTTTACATTGCAATTGAGAAACAGCTGAGCATTGACATTCCTATTTTGAATTTTGTGCACATTCAGTAAATAAAATAGGCTGTAAAGGAGATGGAGGAAGCACGATCTTGTTTGGATGCTGACACTACAAGAAACTGCTTCTGATATTGTGCACTCGTTCCAAACCTGAAGCAATGTAGGACATCTACATTTTAGGCCACCATTATAGAAAGAAAGAAATTAAGATTATCTCAAAGTAAATGAAATACTGGTGAAATGTAGCTGCTGTTGTAAAATAGCAATCATGTTAGCCAATTTGTGCATAGGAAGCTCCCACAAATGGCAATTTAAAAAAATGAACAAGTAATCTGTTTTAGTGACATTGGTTCAGTGATAAATATTGACCAGGACAGCAGCGTCCCCTGCTCTATTTGCCATATGGTCTTCTCCGTCCATTTGAGGGAACAAGACTGGGCCTCAGTTTAACATCTCATTTGAAGATGGCACCCCTGATAGTGCAGTACTCCCTCCATACTGTATTGGAAGTGTCAGCGTGGATTAAGTATTTAAGTCCTTGGACTAGGACCCAAAATCTTCTGACTTGAGCGAGAGCAATGCCATTGGGTCAAGGCTAACAATAGTCTTTAAAAACTCTTCAATGTAGACCACAAGAGACAAGTTTCAGAAAAAATTGTTTTGTTGCTTAGTTCAACGTTATCTAATACCTGAGAATATAGAACTATCTGACACACCCCATCATCTCCAATAAATAAACTGCGCAGAATTTCCCTTGCACATCAAAAATAAAAGATGGGAAGAGTTTTCCTCAAAGAATGACAGATATAGAAGAACGTTCCCCGGAAGAAGATTTGAATTGAATAATAACAGCAACAACTTGTATGTAAATAACAACTTTAATGTAGGAAAGTATTCTAAGGCACTTCACTGGAGCATTAAACAAAGTCTGACTCTCAGCTGTCAGCAAGATATTAGACAAATGGTTCTAAAGAGTGTCTTAAATGAGGAGATTTTGGAAGGCATTGCAGAATCAAAGACAACCATAGAACAATTAAAATTGAGACAGCCGGAATTGAGTGCTGATTTCTCAAAGATTGGGGATGGAGGAGTTTAGTTAAGATGCCTAGCACAGTTGTCTTTAAGGGCAAACTAGATAAATGCATTTTAAAAATTGAAGTGGATTTTCATTGGAAATTAAAAAGGGAAGAGATATAAAACAAGCTGCTGATTCACCATCACCTATCACACAGTTAGAATCTACCCTAATAATTATTGCAATCTTCATGGAAGTCCATATTAAAATGGGCTCTGCCCTTGTTAACAGTGTGCTGCATGTCATGGCACGAAGCCACTCCAACAAGAAAAATCTGAAGTTCAATGTAAGTTGGTGATCAGATGAAGACAGGATGAGGCTTGCCTGCAAAGCCTCCATAGGTGGTAGGATGCAAGCGTCTCGGAAAATCTGTGACACCTCAGGGCATGTGGTGGGGAAGGAATTGCTGCTTTACCCATTTCACTTGTCTGTGTTTCCATAAAGTGCACTTATTAAGTAAGGCAGATGGTTCTTGTCCGTTTGCTGTATATCAGCAATATTTCTTCCAACATTTTTTCGATGCAATGGAAGTACATTAACCAAATGCAATTGGTTCCATAGGGAGCGGAGAAACAAAAATAACCCTGTGTTGCAGTTTGTGATTGCTACCTACGAGTCCTGCTGGAGAGGACGTATCAGATGTGACTAGTTTAAACTCAATGAGATGCTCAATATAGCTAATAACTTGAATAAACACATAAGCACTTACACACAAAGAATGGTAACTTGAGCCAGATGTAGAAATTTTTGGTACTGACCCTTTAAAAGCTTGTCCTTTTATCCAATACCCTTCTGAAAGTTACTATTTAATCTCCATCCACCAACCATGCAAATATTGTATTCCAGATTGTAAGAACTGGCTATGAAAAAGATGTTCTCATCCTATCACTAATAATGGACAAAAAAATGTAATAAGAATATTCAAAAAGTTATATAATTTATGATTAATTCAGTCCATATGCAAACCAGCCTCCCATCCATTGACTCTGTTTACACTACCCACTGCCTCAGAAAGCAGTCAAGGATCCCAAGCACCCCAGACATGCTCTCTTCCTCCTCCTTCCATTATGAGAAAGATACAAAAATCTGAGATCACATACGAAACAACTCGAGAACAGCTTCTTCCCTGCTGCCGTCTGACTGTTGAATGAACCTACCTTGTATTAAATTGATCTTTCTCTACACCCTGGCTATGGCTGTAACTCTACATTTTGCACCCTCTCCTTTCCTTTTCCTCTATTACTCCATGAATGGTATGCTTTGTCTGTATAGCGTGTAAGAAACAATACTTTTCATTGTATACCAATACATGTGACAATAAACCAAATTATAGTTAGCTAATGCTGGTGTACATTTTGCCCCAAATGGTTTACCTGTTCCTTGCTGTATCTTTCTTAAAATCAATCACTACCTTTATGTTTAAAATCCTACCTAATTTGCTGATGTGCGCAGTGGCATTGTTTTGAACCAGATCCTCACCATTCTCCAGGCTCCCTATCTTTGGTAAGATTGTCAGAAATTGCCCTGGCATTCCAACAGTCCTAGGCTTCTCATTAACTAGTTTTTTTCCCTTTGGTGCATGTGTGGGCTTTCATACAATATAATACATATGTATGCATAAAAAAATGCTTTGCTTTTGGTTTTCACAGGCTTATTTTTTATATGAAAGCTCTGAGCCAATCACTCAGCTGCTGGCACTGATAAAAATCCATGTTTAAATCCCACTGTCTTTAAGCTGCGGCAGTG
This sequence comes from Carcharhinus amblyrhynchos, assembly GCF_965287045.1. Classification (NCBI taxonomy): domain Eukaryota; kingdom Metazoa; phylum Chordata; class Chondrichthyes; order Carcharhiniformes; family Carcharhinidae; genus Carcharhinus; species Carcharhinus amblyrhynchos. The sequence continues at coordinate 56,976,612 of NC_137337.1, forward strand.
CCTCAGCCTCAATGAGCATGGGCACAAGAACTGTTGCTTTGCATTTCTTAACTTGGGCAATGCATACTAATCAACCATTTAACCACCTTGATTGGTCACAGAAAGAAAGAAGGAATGTGCATTGTTCAGTACCTTTCACAGCCCTGAACATCACAGAACTTTTGAGTCACTACTGCAATGTAAGAAACATGGTTCTCAATTTGCGCACTGCAAGATCTCACAAACATCAACATGATGATAAGCCAATGTTTACTGAAGGATAAAAATCTGCCAGGACACTATGAAGAATTGCCTGCAAATGTCATCTGATTTGGAAACAAATGTGAAGATTCAAAACAGGGTCCAGCAATAGAGACAGGAAAAAGAAGGCAGGGCCATGTGTAGTAAACTTCAATTCATTCTATTGCACGTGACTAAAATTCAGATCTGAAATGAGAAAAGTTCACTGCAATAAATTTTATAGTTATTTTTGAAGAACTTCATTCTCAGGATATGAGTGCTCCTGGCAAGACCATTGTTTATGCACAGCCACAAGACCATAAAAACATTAAATATAGGAGCAGAAGTAGGTCATTCAGCCCATCAACCATTCTACACTCAATGAGATCATGACTGATTGCCTTTGAGGAAACCTTTTTGAACTGCTACCACTCGTGGTATAGATACACTCGCACCAAATTTTCCCGTCCAGCATGGGAATCGTAACAGGCAGGACATGGACCATGCAAAGGTCCATTGACCTCAGGTTGGATTTTCTGGCATTGGAAAGAGTGCAGCCAGAAAATCCTGCTTTCAGTGTTAGGAAGAAAGTTCCACATTTTTGACCCAGCAACAATGAGGGGATGGCAATTTGGCTCCAAGTAAGGATACTGTGACTTGAAGGGAAACGTGCAGGTGTATATGTTCCCATGATCTTCTAGGTAGTAGATATTATGATTGCACAACAGACCACTTGACTTTCACCAATGCATAAGAAATAGGAGCTGGAGTAGGCCTTCTAGCCCCTCGAGCCTGCCCCGCCATTCAATAAGATCATGGCTGATCTGTCGTGGCTCAGTTCCACATTCCCACCCTCTCCCCATAACCCTTAATCCCCTTGCCTTTCAAAAACCTATCAACCCGCGTCTTAAAAATATTGAGCGAGGCAGCCTCCACCACTTCAACGGGCAGAGAATTTCAGAGATTCACCACCCTTTGAGTGAAGAAGTTCCTCCTCAACTCCGTTCTAAACCACTCCCCCTTTATTTTGAGGCTGTGCCCTCTAGTCCTACTGTCCTTTCTGAACGGGAAGAGCCTCTCCACCTCTATCCTATCCATCCCATTCATCATCTTATACGTCTCAATGAGATCTCCCCTCATTCTTCTAAACTCTAACGAGTACAAGCCTAGTTTATTCAGCCTCTCCTCATAGCTCAAGCCCCTCAACTCCGAAATCAGCCTAGTAAACCTCCTCTGCACTCCCTCCAAGGCCAAAATATCCTTGCATAAGTGCGGCGACCAAAACTGCACACAGTACTCCAGCTGCGGCCTCACCAGTGCCCTATACAGCTGCAGCAAGACCTCCCTACTTTTATATTCAATCCCCCTCGTTTGAAGGCCAGCATCCCATTTGCCTTCCTGACCTCCTGACCACCTGCTGCACCTGCAGGCTGGGTTTTTGCAACTCATGCACAAGGACCCCGAGGTCCCTCTGCATCGTCGCCTGCTGCAGTTTTTTGCCATGTAAGTAATAGTCCTTCCTACCATTATTCCTACCAAAGTGGACAACCTCACACTTGCCAACATTAAATTCCATTTGCCAGTTCCTGGCCCATTCGCCCAGCCTATCTAGATCCTTCTGCAGACTCTCCACACCCTCCGCACAATTTGCCGTTCCACCAATCTTGGTGTCATCAGCAAATTTCGACACCATACACTCGGTTCCCTCCTCCAGATCATCTATATAAATGGTAAATAGCTGACATCCTCATAGAACTCCAATAAATTTGTCAGACACGACTTCCCCTTAACGAAACTGTGCTGTGTCTGCTCTATCAAACAATTCTCCTCAAGATGCCTTGCTATTTTCTCCTTGATCACGGATTCTAACATTTTACCTACAACAGACGTTAAACTAACGTGTGAATATGTTTCTGAATACTCATCCTTCCTCCACCTTACATATGTTTGTTTCCTCATTACCCAATTCTCTCCTTGCCCTGCTGATAGTTCAGTTCACACTTGAACAGGAAGCTGCCCCCGCCCCCCCCATCTCCACCCCACCACCCTGGTTATCCATTATACAGCTTAGCTGTTCCATAGCATTGTATGAGCTTGATTGTAGAATGTTGGCATCCAATTCAATTTTAAAGGAGGTCAACTACAGCCAGGTTGGTCTTGTCACAATCACCAGAATTGTATGGCCCCCTCAGAGGTGGGATGATGTGTAAGGATGGCTTAAAATTGAACAACATATTAGTAGTATTGTAGCTGTTGCCAACCCACATCTCCCACTGCTGCTACAGTTTTGCCAGCAGTGGGGAGGTGTTGGTCCATGGGCCCTTGTGCTCAATTAATGGTCAATTAATGGTCTCGTCCCGCAGTCACTGGGATTTTACCCATAGTGGAGTAAACTGACGCCATATCCAGTTCACCAAGTGACTGGCGATCAGGCAAGAGATGGGTGCCTCTTCTTCTTCAGGCCTTCTGTGCTCTTGGAGGTGTTTCCCCAACCTAGACATTGTTCACCCTGATCTCCCACCTAAGGGTCAGAACCTTCCAGCTTCGTCCAATTCCACTGACATCTCCACTTTGGAGAACTGAGTGCAATTGCAGCAGTGGCTATCACTCCCAGTGGCACTGCTGGGTCTATTGAGCTACTAATTGTTTGACTAGCAGCCTTCAGAGACAGAATTTCCTCCTACATGCGTTCTTTCAGTCAATTAACAAACCCAATGGTTGCGTGGTGATGTGTTGCTGATTTTAACATTCTAACCTGACTAAATAATAGACTGTGACAGACTGTTTCACCTTGTCCAAGTGGTCAGGTCAGAGGATGCAGTCTACATGTGAAGAGGATAAATACAAACTAATCTGCAGAAACAAGATTTTGTGACTGGGTAATCAATCTTTCAAACAGACTCCCAGAAGGAGACTCTGAATGCAATAAGTATTGATTCATTCAAATGCCAATTTGATTACTTTCAGAAAACATCAGTTACGGATACAGGATATGAGTAATTAAGACATAGAATCACACAATGATACAGCTCAAAAGAAGGCCATTTGGCCCATTACACCCACTATTGGCTCTTTGGTGGAGTTATCCCATTTTCCAAAGCCCTGTAAATGTTTCCACTTCCATTATCTATCCAATTCTTTTTTGAAAGTTATGCTTGATTCTGTTTCACTTTGGGCAATGCATTTCAGATCACAGCAATTCACAGCAATTTTATTTTCCTCATGTCAGCTCTGGCCTTTTGCCAACAATCTTAAATCTATAACCCCCCTATTGATCCTTCTGCTGCTGGAAACATTTTTTTCTTTACCAAATCCTTCATAATTCTGAATGAATCTGTCAAGTCTATTTGACTTACTCTGCTTGTTCAGTGTCTCCACGTAATTTTTTTTCACAAAGTAGGGTACTAAAAGGAACATAGAACATTACAGCGCAGAACAGGCCCTTCGGCCCACGATGTTGCGCCGACCAATTAAAAAGCAATGTCCCTCTAACCTAAACCAATCCCTTTCCATCCATAAACCTATCCACGGATCTCTTAAACGCCCCCAAACTAGGCGCATTTACAATTTAAAACTTAATTTAAAATTTAATTTAAAACGGCAGAAGTAATAGCAGATGCATTGGTTGTAATTTATTAAAATTCGCTGGACTCTGGGGACGTGCCAGCTGATTGGAAAACAGCTAATGTAACACCACTGTTTAAAAAAGGGAGGTAGACAAAAGGCGGGTAACTACAGGCTGGTTAGCTTAACATCTGTCATTGGGAAAATGCTGGAATCTATCATTAAGGAAGAAATAGCAGGACACCTGGAAAAGAATGGTTCGATCAAGCAGACGCAGCATGGATTCATGAAGGGAAAGTCATGTTTGACGAATTTTCTGGATTTTTATGAAGATGTAAAGAGTGCGGTTGACCGAGGGGAACTGGTGGATGTGCTCTTTTTAGATTTCCAGAAGGCATTCCATAAGGTGCCTCACAAAAGGTTGCTGCATAAGATGAAGGTACACAGAGTTGGTGGTAAAGTGTTAGCCAATCCTTAATCAATGCTATCTAATACAAAGCAGAGAGTTGGAATAAATGGGTGCTTTTCCAGTTGCCAGTTGGTGACTAGTGGTGTGCTGCAGGGATCGGTGCTGAGGCCTCAACTGTTTACCAGATACATAGACAACCTGGAGGAGGGGACCGAGTGTAGGGTAACACAGTTTGCAGGTGACACAAAGATGAGTGGGAAAGCAAATTGCGTGGAGGACACAAAGTCTGCAGAGAGATTTGCATAGACTAAGTGAGCGGGCAAGGATCTGGCAGATGGAGTATAACGTTGGTAAGTGTGAGGTTATCCAATTTGGAAGGAATAATAGTAAAATGGACTATAATTTAAATGGTGAAAAATTACAACATGCTATGTGCAGAGGGACCTGGGGGTCCTTGTGCATGAATCACAAAAACTCAGTTTGCAGGTGCAGCAGGTGATCACGAAGGCAAATGGAATGTCGGCCTTTATCGCGAGAGGGATGGAGAGGTGGGGACTGACCTTAGTCCCTGAGGGGAGGAGGGTGAGCCTCAGTGACGGAGGGGTGGGGAGGGGACCCCCACTGATGTTGGGGTGGAGGGGACGAGCCCAGGTGATTTGGTTGGTGAGGAGGGGGAGAAGCCCCACTGAGAGAGGGGCAGGGTAGGCAAGCCCCAGTGACAGAGGGGCAGGAGGGATGAGCCCCGATGATGTGGGGACAGGGAATAAGACCCAGTGATGGGGGGTGGGGAGAGTCCTGGTGACGAGGGGGTGCAGGAGGGACAACGCCGGTGACTGGGGGCTAAAGAGAGACCTGGTGATGGAGGGATGGAATGAGCAGAGCCCCGATGACAGAGGGAGGAAGTGAGGAGAGCAGGGGGCTGGCCCAGGTGACACAGGAGCAAGGAGCAGGCACCAGAGGGAGGGGGAGTTGCAGGAGAATGGGGGGGCGGGGAGTAGGGCCCCTGAGGGGGGGGGATGCGGGAGGGTAGGGGGAACAGGCACCGGAGAGGAGGAGGGTGGGGGGGGGTGGGGGGAAGGGGAGTGGACCCCAGATTGGGGCGAGCCCCAGATTGAGGGGGGGGGAAGCAGGGAGGCGAGCCCTGCTGATAGAGGAGTGGGGGGAGGAACCTCGTGATGAGGAGGCAGGTGGGCGAACCCTGGTCACAGAGGGGCAGGGCCCAGTCATGGAGAGCTGGAGGGGCATGGGTGGGCCCCGGTGATGGAGGGGCAGGGTGGTCGAGCCTTGGTGACAGAGGGACGTGGTGGATGGACCCCGCTGACGGTGGGCCAAGCCTCGGTGACGGAGGGGGAGGGGCTGGTAGTGGAGGGATGGGCCCCAGTGACAGAGGGGTGTTGGGGACATGGTGCAGAGGGTGGAACCCAGTGATGGTGGGGGTGGGAGCCTCAGTGATGGGGGGCAGGGCCCCAGGGGTTTTCAGGTCCCTGGCGATTTGGGGGGGGGGGGGGGGGTAGGGTGCCAGTGACACAGGATAAACAAGCCCTGGTGATTCGGGGGCAGTGACAGGGAGGGTGGCTGGGGCAGGACCCCAGTGACAGAGGGGCAGGGGGTGCAAGATCCAGTGACTGAGTTGTGGGTGAGCGAGCCCTGGTGATGCAGGGGCAGGGGGATGACCCCAGTGACCTGGTTGGTGAGGGGGCAAGCCACGGTGACAGAGGGGCAGGGTGGGCGAGCCCCAGTGATGGAGGGGCAGGGAACACTACTGACAGTTATCTGCAGATCCGACCAAAGAACACACCTGTCAACTCAACACTCTGATCAAGACCTTTGATCTAGACCCTCCGTGCTCTCATCCCATGTACGTCCTGCGTTGGCGATCTCTACTGCCTCCCAAAGATACACAAGGCAAACACATCCGGCCATCCCATTGTATCGGGCAATGGGACCCTGTGCGAGAACCTCTCCGACTATGCTGAGGGCATCCTGAAACCCATTGTACAAAGAACCCCCAGTTTTTGTCGCAACACTACTGCCTTCCTACAGAAACTCAGCACACATGGAGCAGTTGAACCAGGGACACTCCTCGTCAAAATGGATGACTCGGCACTCTACACCAACATCCCCCATGACGATAGCGTTGCTGCAACTGCCTCAGTAGTCAACACTGACAACTGCCGGTTTCCAGATGCAATTTTACAACTCAACCACTTCATCCTGGTCCACAATGTCTTCACCTTCAACAACCAGTTCTTCATCCAGACACACAGAACAGCCATGGGGACCAAATTCACACCTCAATATGCCAACATCTTCATGCACAAGACTTCTTCACCGCACAGGACTTCAACCGATGCTATACGCTAGATACATTGATGACATTTTCTTCCTGTGGACTCATGGTGAACAATCACTGAAACAACTATATGATGACATCAACAAGTTCCATCCCAGCATTGAACTCATCATGGACTACTCTCTGGAATCGGTTGCATTCTTGGACACACACATCTCCATTAAGGACGGTCACCTCAGCACTTCACTGTACTTGCAGCCACGGATAACCTCACGATGCTCCACTTCTCCAGCTTATACCCTAAACACGTTTAAGAAGCCGTCCCTTGTGGACAAGCCCTCCATATACACAGGATCTTCTCAGATGAAGAGGATCGCAACAGACACCTCCAGACACTGAAAAATGCCCTATTAAGAACAGGATATGGTGCTCGATTCATTGGTCGACAGTTTCGACGTGCCACAGCAAAACAACTGCACCAACCTCCTCAGAAGACAAACATAGGACATGGTGGACAGAATACCCTTCATTTTCCAGTACTTCCCTGGAGCAGAGAAGCTACGACATCATTTCCGGAGCCTTCAACATATCATTGATGAAGACTAACATCTCGCCAAAGCCATCCCCACAGCCCACTTCTTGTCTTCAAACAACCGCACAACCTCAAACAGACCATTGTCCACAGCAAACTACCCAGCCTTCAGGAGAACAGTGACCACAACCCTGCCACAGCAACTTTTGCAAGATGTGCCGAATCATTGACATGGATGCTATCATCTCACATGAGAACATCATCCACCAGGTGCACGGTATGTACTCTCGCAACTCGGCCAACATTGTCTACCTGATACGCTGCAGGAAAGAATGTCCATGGCATGGTACATTGGGGAGACCATGCAGACGCTATGACAATGGATGAATGAACACCGCTCAACAATCAGCAGACAAGACTGTTCTCTTCCTGTTGGGGAACAGTTCAGTGGTCACGGGTATTCGGCCTCTGATCTTGGGGTAAGCATTCTCCAAGGCGGCCTTCACGACACAACAGTGCAGAGTCGCTGAGCAGAGACTGATAGCCAAGTTCCGCACACATGAGGATGGCCTCAACTGGGATCCTGGGTTCCCATCACACTAAGTGTAACCCCCACGACTTGCCTGGATTTGCAAAATCTCACTAACTGTCCTGTCTGGAGACAATACACCTTTAACCTGTGCTTAACACTCTCTCCACTCACACATTGTCTGTATCTTTAAGACTTGATTAGCTGTAAAGACTCGCATTCCAATCATTATTCTGTAAATTGAGTTTGTGTCCTTATATGCCCTGTTTGTGATTAGAAATCCCACTCACCTGACGAAGGGGCAGCCAATGCTCCAAAAGCTAGTGGCTTTTGCCTCCAAATAAACCTGTTGACCTTTTAACCTGGTGTTGTGAGAAACTCCAGCAGTGCAAAGGCAGGGATTTCTCCAACTTCACGTTTGAAGAGATATCACAGTTGTCACTCGCACCTGACACTAGAGCAGATATGCGCATCTTGGTGGGTTCAATAAGTTGGCAGGCTTCTGAGTCACTCAAACTGAAGATTCATAGCAGGCAGAGGCAGGGATGTCCCAGTTTACCAGCACTTGGAGGGATGCTGGAGACCAGGACTCAGCTGAACCCCTTGCCAGTGATGTGCCCCTGGGCCCAGTCGTGCTATAGCTGCAAAGCAGAGTCACAAGTATCAGGAAGGGAGACAGCAGCCCTCCTTGGAGTGCAAGGCCGATAGGAGTCCCATTTCCTTCTATCTGATGAGGTGGTGCCATCACTGCAAACCACCCAAGTCGACACTGAGGTTGGCTTCCAAATGGAAACTTTGGTGCAGGATATGCACACCATGGCAGGGGAGGCGATGACCTAGTAGTATTATTGCTCGACTACTAATCCAGAAACACCTAATACTGTGAGGGACCCGGGTTCGAATGCCACCATGGCAGCTGGTGGAATTCGAATTCAATAAAAATTTCTGGAATTAAAACCTATTGATGACCATGAAACCATTGTCAATAATTGGCAAAACCAACCTGGTTCACTAAAGGAAGGAAATCTGCCGTTCTTACCTGGTCTGGCCTACATGTGACTCGAGAGTCACAACAACGTGGTTGACTGAAGGAAGTTCTGTGGAAATAAGGGACCTTGACATGTTTGTCTTAGATCTCTGAAGACAGAAGGGCATGTTAGTAGTGTGGTGAAAAAGACATATGGGATACTTGCCTTTATCAATCAATGCATAGATTTCAAAAGCAAGGAAGCCATGTTGGTGTTGACTTGAACTTTGGTGAGGCCACAATTAGAGTACTGTGTGCAGTTCCAGTCACCACACGATAGGAATGATGTGATAGCACTGGAGAGGGTGCAGAGGAGGTTCACCAGGATGCTGCCTGGATGGAATATTTAAATTATAAATAGAAGTTGGATAGGCATGGGTTATTTTCATTGGAGAAGACTGAAGGGTGACCTAATCGATGTGTACTAGATTATCAGAGGCATGGCCAAAGTGGACAAGGAGCAGCTGTTCTCCTTAGTTGAAGAATCAGTCAAAGAACAAAGAACAATACAGCACAGGAGCAGGCCCTTTGGCCCTCCAAGTCTGTGCTGCTCATGCACCCAACTAGACCATTTATTTGTATCCCTCTAATCCCAGTCTGTTCATGTGGCTATCTAGATAAGTCTTAAATGATCCTAGCGTGTCCGCCTCCACCACCTTGCTTGGTAGTGCATTCCAGACCCCTACCACCCTCTGTGTAAGATACGTCCCCCTGATATCTGTGTTGAACTTTGCCCCCTCACCTTGAACTTGTGACACCTTGTGTTCGTCACCTCCGACCTGGGAAAAAGCTTCCCACTGTTTACCCTATCTATGCCCTTCATAATTTTATACACCTCTATTAGGTCGCCCCTCCAGGGAGAACAACCCCAGTTTACCCAATCTTTCCTCATAGCTAAGACCCTCCATACCAGGCAACATCCTGGTAAACCTTTTCTATACTCGCTCCAAAGCCTCCACATCCTTCTGATAGTGTGGTGACCAGAACTGGACGCAGTATTCCAAATGTGGCCTAACCAATGTTCTATACAGCTGCAACTTGCCAACTTTTATACTCTATGCCCAGCCTAATAAAGGCAAGCATGCCATATGCCTTCTTCACCATCCTCTCCACCTGTGCTGCCACCTTTAAGGATCTGTGGACTTGCACACCCAGGTCCCTCAGTGTGTCTATACTCCTGATGGTTCTGCCATTTATTGTATAGCTCCCCCCTACATTAGATCTACCAAAATGCATCACTTCGCATTTATCTGGATTAAATTCCATCTGCCATTTCTCCGCCCAATTTTCCAGCCTATCTATATCCTGCTGTATTCTCTGACAATGTTCATCACTATCTGCAACTCCAGCAATCTTTGTGTCATCCGCAAACTTACTAATCACACCAGCTACATCGTCTTTCAAATCATTTATATATATCATAAACAGCAGAGGTCCCAGTCCAGAGCCCTGCAGAACACCACTAGTCACAGACCTCCAACCAGAAAAAGACCCTTCCACTGCTACCCTCTGACTTCTATGGCCAAGCCAGTTCTCCACCCATCTAGCTAGCTCACCTTTTATCCCGTGAGATTTAACGTTTTGCACCAGCCTGCCATGAGGGACCTTGTCAAACGCTTTACTAAAATCCATATAGACGACAGAGAAGTCACAAGAGAGACAATTGTCCTGAGGGTGGTGATGGTCTGGAACACGCTGCCTGGGAGGGTAGTAGAAGCGAGTTGCCTTATATCATTTAAAAGGAACCTAGTTGATCACTTGGTAGGTCATAACATTGGGCCAAGTGCTGGTAAATGGGATTAGGTGGGTGGTCAGGTGTTTCCCACATCTCGATGAAGAGTTAACAGGCTAAAGAGTCTCTTCTGCACTGTATGATTCTATGAATTTGCTTGTCTATCTTCCCAATATTTGGTAGCTTGTAGTGTACAGTGCAATAGATCTTTTGTTCCTTAAGTCTAATCAAATAGATTTTGTCTTTAAACCCTCAAGTATATCTTCCATTTCTAGTGTTGTAACATTATCTTTGCCTGAATACAATGTAGTCAGGAATATTATTAATAACAGCCTATAGTTATAAAGTGCTTTGAATAATGGGCAGTTATAGCAGAGAAGAGCTATGGGCTGCAATTTTCCCATCCCACTGCGCTGCGGAGGACTCGGGCATCAGATCAGGCCCCACTAGTGTCTCCCAGCACTGGATTTCCGGCGCAGTCTGCTCAATGCCAGAGACGGGCTGATATTTAAATGCTATTTTAAATACCATTTGACTGTTATTAACAGCCCATGACTGAATTCTCTGGGCCCGCTAGTCTCTCTCCCACCCCACCAGAGTGTTTCACTCCAGCAGGGATTACACTAGCTCCCCACATTTCAAAGAACTAGTGGCCTGACCCCGCTGGAGTGAAGGGGGACAATTGAGGTCCCCAACAGCTTGAGCAGTGGGGATTTGAGTATGGGAACCCTGGCAGTGCCAGCCTGCTCTCAGCACTGCCCAAGGGGCAAAGTGACCATGCCCAGGGGGCACCTTGGCACTGCCCACCAGGCATGGGGCACTGAAGGGGTAGGGCCTATTGGGGGGTAGGGTCTGGGGGGCATACCTAAGGGTATGGTGGGGTCCCACTGCCACTGTGCCATTGGGACTGATGGGGGCTGAAGGAAGGCCAACGATTTGGGGCAGACTTAGGAGGTCTGCTTGTGGGGGTGTCTGCACTGCAACAGTTGGGTAGGGTCAGGAAATCAGAGTAGTCCAGGACAGAGGGTGGGAGTGTCAAGGCTGGCTCAGGAATGGTCAGGGGCATGATTGGGCTATGGGTGGTTTGGGGAAGCAGCACTGCAGGGGTCCCGGGTTGGCAAGCAAACAGGAAGCTGACAGTTTGGGGCCATTGCGCATATAATTCAACACTTCAAATTTTTTTGGGAGAATTATGCCCATGTAGTCCAATCAGATCTGGTGAAGGATGGTTATCCATCCGTCATAGGCCTACAAACCAACATCCCAATAATGCCTGTTTCAACCCTTATTTGAACCATCACTCTCTCCTACTGAAAACCCTTTGGCCAAATGTTTAGACACCTATCCCAGATCTCCTTATGTAGCTCTGGATCTATTTTATCTCATAATGCCTCTATGAAGCACTTTGGGAAGTGTTATTATTAATGGTGTTATGTAAGTACAAGTTGTGTTTATATCATATATCACTATAGAGGGATATGGCCAAATGCGGGCAATTGGGATTAGTTTAGGGGTTTTAAAAAAAAGGGAGGCATGGACAAGTTGGGCCGAAGGGCCTGTTTCCATGCTGTAAACCGCTATGACTCTAATAACTAAACAGCTTGAGTAAGAAGATATGAAGAATATAATGGATAACTGGCAATTATTTCAAAACAGTAATCTAATCAAAGGGTTCAGGTGACATGATAGAATTGAGAATGTTACTCCAGAAGTTTCCAGCTGTCATTGGAATCCTGAGATTATATTACTGCCTTGAAATCCAACCATGCTATTTGTTATTTTTGAATATATCATTAATATATTAATCAACTTTGGGTCAGTGTGCTTACTGTCTGTGTGTACTTCCTGCCATTGATGAAAGAGAATGTTACAGCAAACATGATCAAGAAATAATACTCAACTAAAACATCCTGCAGCCAGTATTACACATGTTTTGCATTTTTGCAAATTTAAGGTGTACCTATATGTCTAGTTGATACAGAGTGAATCATCCAAGTTAACCAGAACTGGAAAATGGTCAATCCTTGTTGGAACTTAGCAGACAAGGACTACTGCATCTGTAGTGTATTTTAGTACTGTATTATAAATATTCATAAAATAACAATTTGAATTTTTACGTTGTCTTTAATATTATAAAACATCCTAAGGCAGTTCACAGAAGAATAATTAAACAAGATTTGATACCAAATCACATTAGGATAAGTGACCAAAAAGCTTGGTCAAATGCCTAGCCATGCCTTAAAGGAGATGAGGTATGGAGGTTTAGGAAGGGATTATAGATTTCAGGCAAATCCTGCTTGCCCTCCCGCCTAACACAGGTCAATGTAAACATTTTTTTAAGGTCATGTACAAGAGCATTAATGAGCGGCAACATTCATCATAAGCCTGCACATCTTCATCAGGTTTCTAAACAGTGCCGTGAAGCTTATGCCAGTCAACAGTACATGGAAATGATTTGCGTAGCGCATCAGCAAGTCACTGCAAGGTTTGGTCTAAGGCAGCTGAGATAATATCCCCAGCAGGCACAGGAGAGGTGATGGCCTAGTGATAATGTTCTGGGGACCCTGGTTCAAATCCCATCACAGCAGATGGTGGAATTTGAATTCAATAAAAACTATGTGGAATTAAAAATCTATTGATGACCATGAAACCATTGTCAATTGTTGGAAAAAAAACACACCTGGTTCACTAATGCCCTTTAGGGAAGAAAATCTGCCATCCTTACCTGGTCTGGCCTACATGTGACTCCAGAGCCACAGCAGTGTGGTTGACTCGTAACTGCCCTCAGACAACTAGGGATGGTAAATAAATGCTGGCCAGCCAGCGATGCCCATGTCCCACGAATGAATCAAAAAATAAGGCCACTGCTCCTGTTCGCAGAGTGATGTCCACCTGTATGTGCCTAAACAGTATCCAGGACATCGATGTCATTCTTTGTGGGGCTATGGCACTTCCAAAGGATTTCAAGTTTATGAATAAATTTGTCAACATCATCTTTAGGGCTGGGAGTGGACGCAACGATAGCCCATAGCTCAGAAGGTGTCCAAGGATGGTAAACATTCATGAGCTCACCCTGGGTCTGAGGAAGGTATGGAGGGGTATTTGTCACACCAGTGCATGGGGTATCTAGAATCTGGTTCAGGATGAGATTGGGGTTCTTTGGGACAAGGCTGTCATGAACCCTGAGGGCCTGTAGTCTCAAAGGAGAGATTACTACCAGTAGTAGTCAGGGGTTTAGGCAGTTGGAAGTGGATAGGATGACACATATGGAGGCAGTAGGTTCCATGCTTTAGGGTTGGGTGAAGGCAGGCACTCCAAATGCATGTCCCCAACTGGGCCTGGCTGTTAGTCTGGCAAAAGAGGATACGGGGTGACCAATCCTCCCCCTCGTCATGCTGCTTGGCAGAAGGCAGTTTCTTAGTTGGATTATGAGAGTGCTGAGCAACCAGATTCTTGGCCTCAGCATCCTCTTGCTGCGGCACTGTAGCACAGTGGTTAGCACTGCTGCTTCACATCTCCAGGGACTTGGGTTCAATTCCCGTCTTGGATCACTGTCTGTGTGGAGTTCGCACATTCTCCTTGTGTCTGCATGGGTTTCCTCAGGGTGCTCCGGTTTCCTCCCACAGTCCAAAGATGTGTGGGTTAGATTGATTGGCCATGCTAAAATTGCCGCTTAGTGTCCTGAGATGCGTAGGTTAGAGGGATTAGAGAGTAAATATGTAGGGATATGGGGGTAGGGCCTGAGTGGTATTGTGGTCGGTGCAGACTTAATGGGCCAAATGGCCTCTTTCTGCACTGTAGGGTTTCCATGATTCTATCTCAGTACCTCAGACTTTCTAGCATTTTCTAACCTCCTTTCCCATGATTCATTCAAGCACTTCAGCATCTCCCTTTGCCACTGGAGATATGCAGACCACCCTACTTGATTTTTACTATTCTTCTCCTTTTCTTCTAAAATACATCCCAAACTCTCAATGCAGTCTCTATTTCCCGTCGGGTGGGAAAAGCTTTTCCTTACCCTGTGTCCACTTCACCCACCTCGAAACATGAGCTGCACACTTTCTGGTATCAATATGTATATGCAATAGGTGTTCCCTTGGGGGCAGGAAGGGCGGACTCAAACCTCAATGATGATGGGTTACTTGGTAGTGCCACACAGGATGGCATGTGCATTTCCCCCAGTCAAATAGCTTGTTATGCCGAAATCAGGCAGCCACAGTTTTCGAGCCATTGGTTAGTGAGGTACCTCGCTTTTCTCCCATGTGGACACTTCAGGGGTTCACCATCTCGGTGGAACCTCCAAAAAACCAGACAAGGAATGGCAAGTGCTCAGCATTAAGTTTTATTACTTGCGCAAAGGAAAACAAATACAGTGAATCTCACTATGATGCTCTAACAGAATTCTGCAGAAGTGTCAGTTTTAGCACTTCTTAGCCAATGAAAGAGAACATGCCAGTTTAAAGCATTAATAGTTGTACAGTTTGGTGTGTACTTTCAACTAATAGAATTCAGTGTCATTTCAATCCTTCATTTGCATCATTATCACTTATACATGCAGTTGTGCAGAAGCCTTGACATTTTTAGCTGACAATGTTCAATAAAAATCCTTATTTTCTTCAACCACAATCAAAGCTTGGGGCATTGTGTTTTCTCAAGGACCCACTCATGCTACAAAACAGACTCCTTCGACTGCTGATGGCTGGTTCTACACCTAGTCAACTCAAGATTCCTTGACACAGATAGTTTCAAATCAGGATGTGGACGATATGTTCCAGCTATTATTCCTTTCAATATCTTAACCATCACCTTCCCATAGCAGGATCATTTCTGGTATGTCTCTGAACTTGAGAAGCTGTCAAAAGCAAATGATCTACACATGAAAAAGAATATTAGCAAAATTAGTTGGTGGTATCTGCTCAATAGATAAAGTTAAGCGTGATCTTTATCCCTATAAAAATTAAGGATGGCAAGATTTGGGAACCCTGGATGACAAGAGAGATTGTGAGATTAGTGAAAAAGGAGGCATACGTCAATTTCAGAAAATTTAAAACAGATAAGGCTCTTGAGGAATACAAAGATAGCAGGAAAGAGCTTAAACGGAGACTTAGGAGGGCAAAAAGGAACCATGAAATGTCCTTGGCAGCAGGATTAAGGAGAATCCCAAGGCTTTTTATCTGTATATAAGGAGGAAGAGGGTAGCTAAGGAAAGAGTAGGTCCACTCAAGGACAGTGGAAACAATATGTGTGTGGAACCAGATGAGATAGGTGAGGTCTTTAATGAGTACTTTGTGTCAGTGTTCACAAAGGAGAAGGATGTGGTGGATGTTGAGTGTAGAAAGGAGGATGTTGACATTCTAGGAATTGTTGAGATAAAAAGGGAGGAGGTATTGGAGGTTTTGAAAAACATTAAGTTGGACAAGTCCCTACGGCCAGATAGGTTCTACCCCAGAATACTGAGGGAGGCGAAGGAAGAAATTGCTGAGGCCTTGGCCAAAATCTTTGTATCCTCTTTAGCCACAGGTAAGGTACTGACGGATGGGAGAGTAGCTAACATTGTTCCTCTGTTTGAGAAAGGCAGAAGAGACAATCTGAGAAATTACAGGCCTGAGAGCATTAGATCAGTGGTGGGGAAATTATTGGAGAAGATGCTTAGGGACAGGATGTACTCACATTGGGAAGAGAATAGGTTTATTAGCAATAAGTGGCATGGTTTTGTGAAGGGGAGGTCATGTCTCATAAACGTGATTGAATTTTTTGAAGTAGTGACAAGAAAAATTGACCAGTGGATGTTGTATACATGGACTTTACTAAAGTCTTCGATAAGGGATGGCAGTTAATACAGAAGCTGAAGTCATATGGGACCCAAAGTAAGTTGATAAAATGGATACAAAACTGGCTTGGGCGTAGAAAGCAAAGATTAGCAGTGGAAGAATACTTTTCTAACCAGAGGTCTGTGACAAGCAGTGTTCCTCAAGGATCAGTGCTGGGGTCTCTGTTGTTTGTAACATACATAAATAATTTGGAGGAAAATGTAGGTGGTCTGATTAGCAAATTGAAACATGATATAAAAATTAGGGGAGTAGCGGATAATGAGGATTGTTAGAGGATACAGCAGGATATAAATCAGCTGGAAACCTGGGCCAAAATATGGCAGATGGAATTTAGCCCAGTCAAATATGAGGTGAGGCTGTTTGGAAGGGCTACTGCAGAAGGAAAGTATCCAGTAAATGGTAGAGCCCTTAGAAGTATTAGCATACACAGGGATCTAGGCATGCAGATCCATAGTTCCTGAAGGTGGCAACTCAGGTGGTCAAGAAGGCATATTGCATGTTGACCTTCATTGGTCTGGACATTAAGAATAGGAATTGGACAATCATGTTGCAGCTGTGTAAGACTTTGGTTAGGCCGCATTTGGAGTGTTGTGTACAATTCTCGCTGCCACATTACTGGAAGGATGTTGATGCATTGAAAATGGTGTAGAAGACATTTAACAGGATGTTATCTGGTTTGGAGGTTATGGACAATGAAAAAAGGTTGAACAAACTTGGATTGTTTTCATTGGGGCACTGGACGATGAGAGGAGACCTGACAGAGGTCTACAAGATTATGACAGGCTTGGATAGAGTGGATAGTCAGAGTCTTTTCCCCAGGGTCAAAGGGTCAATTACTTGGAGGCATAGGCTGAAAGTGAGAGGGGAAAGTTTAAAAGAGATGTGAGGGGCAGGTTTTTCACACAGAGGGTAGTGAATGCCTGGAATGCACTGCAGGAGGAGGTGACAGATGCAGATTCTGTAATAACATTCAAGAGGCATCTGGATTGACACATGAATAGGCAGGGAGTATGGACCATGTAGAGGAAAGCAAATATTAGAGAGGCATATGTGTCGGCGCAGGCTTGGTGGAATGAAAGGCCTGTTCCTGTGCTGTACTGTTTTTTGTCCTTTGTGATGATGTACCAGTATTAGCATAGCACTTTGATTGGCAATACTTTGCAATAGAGGGAGTACAGTGAAGATTTATCAGGCTGATTCTTGGGATGGCAGGTCTGTCATATGAGGAGACACTAAGTTGGTTAGGATTATATTCACTGGAGTTTAAAAGAGTGAGAGGGGATCCCATAGAAACCTATAAAATTCTAACAGGGTCAGACAGGGCAGATTCAGAAAAAATGTTCCCAATGGTGGGGGAATCTAGAACTAGGGGGTCATAGTTTGAGGATAAGTGATAAACCTTTTAGAACTGAGGCGAGCAGAAATTTCTTCAGCCAGAGGGTGGTGAATGTCTGGAATTCACTACCACAAAATGTAGTTGAGGCCAAAATGTTGCCTGATTTCAAGAAGAAATTAGATATAGCTCTCGAGGCTAAAAGGATCAAGGGATATGGGAGGAAGTGGGGAGCAGGATATTGAATTCCATGATCAGCCATGATCAAAATGAACAGCAGCGCAGACGCGAAGGGCCAAATGGCCTACTCCTACTTCTATGTTACTTTATATTATATGTGTGTGTCGATAAGATCAGTGACCATCTTAGCAATCAGCTAGTATTGATATGCCATATATGGCCCAAAAATTGTAGTTAAGGGACAATGATCAGAAATGGTGAGAATATACATAATGATGAAAACTTCATATGTCAAAAATTATATTCAGTGCTTCTTTTTCTAGCTGAGCATTGCTAGATTCAGCACCGGTCAGGGTACACAAAGCAAAAGGTGTTGGTCATTCTTCTCCTGAAGGCATAATATGTAAAATGACTGTCCGTACACCATAGGGTAAAACATTGCAAGCAAACAGTAACGTTAGCTTCAGATTAAAATGAATAAATACTTTATACTTTTGCAAAGCATCTTTGACATCCTTGTATGCCTTTTCACTTTGTGTTGTCCAGCCCCACAACTGTTTCACACATAGTGTACAATGGCTTCAATAATGTAGCTAAGTTAAGAACAAATTTGCCATTATAATTTACTAATCTTACAAAGGATCTCAATTTCATCACACTCATCTGACATGGGGCTTCTAAAATAGCATCCATCTTTTTAGTTGCTTTACCTCAGCCTTTACTATCAATACTGTGACCCACATACTGGACTGACGTCAGGAAAAAGTCATGCTTTTCTTTCTTCATTTGCAGACCATGTACTTGAAAACACTCTAATGTTGCTTCTCAATTATTCAAGACCCCTTGTTCACTGGATCCTGTAATCAGAATATCACCCAGGTAACATTTATAAAATTCTAACAGGGTTAGACAGGGCAGATTCAGAAAGAATGTTCCCAATGGTGGGGGAATCTAGAACGAGGGGGTCATAGTTTGAGGATAAGTGGTGAACCTTTTAGAACTGAGGCGAGCAGAAATTTCTTCAGCCAGAGGGTGGTGAATGTCTGGAATTCACTACCACAAAATGTAGTTGAGGCCAAAATGTTGCCTAATTTAAAGAAGAAATTAGATATAGCTCTCAAGGCTAAAAGGATCAAGGATATGGAGGGATATGCAGGTAACATTTAAGCATGACCACTTAAAATCTGATCTGTCAGTCTTTGGAATAGAGCTGGTGCGGATGTTATTCCAAATGGCAATATTTTATAATGAAAAAGACCTTTATGAGTAATGATGGCAAGCAATGGTTGAGATTCAATGCTTACCTTCATCTGTAAATATGCTTGTGAAACATGAATCTTGCTGAATTTATGCCCACCCAGCAAACAAATCTTCAATTAAAGGAACTGGATATTGATCAGCACACAACACAGAATTAATGATTGTTTTAGAATCACCACAAAAATTAACTGAACCATCTGGTTTCATGACAGGTATGATAGGCGTGGTCTAGTCACTCATTGTAACAGGCTCAAATACACCAGTGTTAATAAATGGTACTAATTCTTCTTCAACCTTGGGACAAAATACATTTGGCATCTATTTTAAGAACTTAAGATTGACTGTTAGGATTTATCTTCATTTTCACCTGAAACTCCCTTTATTGAGCCAGGTGTCCCTTCGAATACTTTCTTGTATTTATCCAGAAGTTGCTGTAGTTTTTGACATCAACCAATTTGTTGATAGCACTCCAGTTAAGCTTTATCTTCTCCAACCATGATCTCCCAAATAGAGCTCAAAATTATCACAGACTAGATTGAGAGGCAGCTCTGCTGTTTGCTCACTCAACTCTATAGTAACCAAGATGTAGCTTTTTAACAGCATCATCTCTTCCTTATGCTGCACCTTTTTGGTGTATAGTCTCAGGAATTAAGTTAAAGCATCATAGATAAGAGTTTTAAAGCCATGGTCACAGCAAAGGTTCAGGCAGGGAGATGGGGGATCACTAGTCCAAAGATGTGCAGGTTAGGTTGATTGGCCATGCTAAAATTGCCCCTTAGTGTCCTGGGATGTGTAAGTTAGAGGGATTAGTGGGTAAATGTATGGGGACAGGGCCTGAGTGGGGTTGTGGTCAGTGCAGACTTGATGGGCCGAAGGGCCTGTTTCTGCACTGTAGAATTCTATCATTCTATGGTTCTAGAAGGGACAGGCAGACAGTGCAGGAGTCCCCTGCAGCTATCCCCCTCTTCAACAAGTGTACTGTTTTGCATATAGTTGGGGGGAATTGCCTATCAGGGATGGCAACAGCAACAGCCAGAGTGCTGTCACCACAGCTGGCTCCGTTGTACTGGAGGGAGAGTTAAAGTGCAGTAGAGCAGTAGTAATGGGGGCTCTATAGTCACGGGCACAGATAGGTGTTCTTGTGACTG
Source organism: Carcharhinus amblyrhynchos (assembly GCF_965287045.1). NCBI lineage: Eukaryota > Metazoa > Chordata > Chondrichthyes > Carcharhiniformes > Carcharhinidae > Carcharhinus > Carcharhinus amblyrhynchos. The sequence continues at coordinate 56,996,669 of NC_137337.1, forward strand.
CAAAAAAGACTTCAGGATGGTGTGTTGCCTCCCTGCTGCCAGAGTCAAGGATGTCTCTGAGTGGGAACAGGACATTCTCAAAATGGAGGGTGAGCAGCCAGAAGTTGTGTGGTACATGTTGGTACTAACAATGTAGGCAAGAAGAGTGAAGGGAGTTAGGTAGTAAGTTGAAAAGCAGAACCTGTAGGGTTGCAATCTTGGGATTACACTGTGTGCCACTTCCAGTGAGGCTAGAAGTAGGAAGAAAGTAGTTATGGCTAAAGAGCTGGTAGGAGGGAGGGCTTCAGATATGTGGATCATTCAGACATCTTCCGTGGCAGGTGGAACCTATACAAGAAGGATGGATTGCACCAATATCCTGAAAGGGAGGTTTGCTAGTGTCACTTGGGAGGGCTCAAACTAGTGTGGCAGGGGGTGGGAACCAGAGCCTGCAGGTCAGCAAGTGAAATAACCGAGGAGGAGTTAGAGACTACGGCCAGTAAGGCTAAGACAAAAAACAGACAGAGAGAGGTTACTTAACATGGTGAGATTGGCGATCTGACGTGTATTTGTTTTAAGACAAGGAGTGTGACAGCTTTGGCAGATGAATTTAGAGTTTGGATTAGTACATATAACAATGATGTTGTAGCTATTACAGAGACTTTGGTTGAGCGAGTGACAAGACTGGTATATTAACATTCCAAGTTTAGATGTTTCAGGCACGATAGAGAGGTATATGAAAGAGGTAGGGGAGTTGCATTACTGGTTAAGGAGAAAATCAGCTGTACTGTGGGAGGACACCTTGGAGGGTTCATCTAGTGAGGCCATATGAGTAGCAATAGGAAAGGTGTAATCACTTTGATGGGATGGTACTACAGGCTCCCAACAGTCAGTAGGAGATAGAGGAATAGATTATGGAAATATGCAAGAACAACTAGGTTGTTGTTGGGGGCGGGGGGAAGGTGGTGTGGAAGGATTTGTCGGATGTTTCCAGGAGAGTTTTTTGAAGCAATTTGTAAATAGTCCAACTATGGAAAGGGCCATCCTAGACCTGGTGTTTGGGAATGAGCCAGGTCAGGTGATCAAAGTTTCAGTGAGGGAGCATTTCGGGAATTGTGACATCATTCTGTAAGTTTTAAATGACTTATGGGTCAGGATAAGAGTAGTCCTCGAGTGAAAGTGCTAAATTGGGGGAAGGCTAACATGACAGTATTAGGCAGGAACTGGAGAATGTAAATTAGGACGGCTGTTTGAAAGTAAATCCGTATCTATCATGTAGGAATCTTTTAAAGGCCAGTTGATTAGATTTCAAGAACAGCATATTCCTGTGAAAATTAAGGATAAAAGTGGGAAGATTCAGGAACCATGGATGACACAAGGAATTGTGAGTTCAGCCAAAAAGAAAAAGGAGGCATACATAAGCTTTGGAAAACCAAGCTCTCAAAGAATATAAAGAAAGCAGGAAAGAACTTAAATGATGAGTTAGAAGGGCTAAAAGGGACCAGAAAATTGGCAAGCAGGATTAAGAAAGTCCCAAGGCATCTTGTGTGTATATAAGGAGCAAGGGAAAGGGGAGGTCCACTCAAGGACAAAGGAGGGAATTTATGTGTGGAGCCGGAGAAAATGGGTGAGATCCTGAACAAATTGTGTCTCACAAATGTGACTGAGTGTTTTGAGGAAATGACAAAGATGACTGATGAGGGCAGGGTGGTGAATGCTGCCTATGTGGACTTTAGCAGGGCCTTTGACAAGATCCCTCATGGCAAGCTGATACAGAAGGTGAAAACACATGGCATCATTGGTGAGCGAATAAGATGTTACAGAGCTAGCTTGGTCATAGAAGACAGAGAGTAGTGGTGGAAGAGTGTTTTCCTGACTGGAGATCTGTGACCAGTGGTGTTCTGCAGGGATCAATGTTGGGACCCTCGTAATATATATAAGTGATTTGGAGGAGAACGTAGATGGTCTGATTAGTAATTATACGGACGACACAAAGAGTGGTGGAGCTGCGGATAATGAGGAGGATTACCAGAGAATATAGATATGCTGGAGACTTGGATGGAGAAATAGCAGTTGAAATTTAATTCAGACAAATGTGAGGTGATGCATTTTGGAAGGTCTAATGCAGGAGGAAGTATACAGTAAATGGTAGAACTCTTAGAAGCATTAACATACTGGGGGGTCTAGGCATACAGGTCCATAGTTCCCTGGAAGTGGCAAAACTAGTGTATTAGGTGGTCAAGAAGGCACACTTACCTTCATCAATCAGGGCATAAGAGTATAAAAGTTGGCAAGTCATATTGCAGCTGTGTAGAATTTTAGTTTGGCCACATTGGAATATTGCGTACAGTTCTAATCGCCACACTACCAGAAGAATGTGGAATCTTTGGCGAGGTTCAGAAAAGATTTACCAGGATGTTGTGTGTTTGGAGGGTATTATTAGCTGTAAGGAGAGCTTGGAGAAACTTGGTTTATTTTTGCTTCAACATTGAAGGCTGAGGGGCCTGATAGAAATTTGCAAAATTATGAGAAGCATGGATAGTTTTTCCCAGGGAGGAAATGTCAATTACTAGAGGATAAAGGTTTAAGGTAAAAAGAGGAAAGTTTAACGGGCATGAGAGAGGCTTTTTCCTCTGTGGCGTAGGAGGCTGAGGGATGATCTAATCGAGGTCTATAAAATAATGAGGGGCATAGATCAGTTAGATCGTCAATATCTTTTCCCATATGTAGGAAAGTCTAAAACTAGAGGGCATAGGTTTAAGGTGACAGGGAAGATATACAAAAGGGTGCAATTTTTTCACACAGAGGGTGATGAGTGTCTGAAACAAGCTGCCAGAAGTAGTAGTAGAGGCAGGTACAATTTTCTTTTTTAAAAAGACAGTTGCATGGCGAAAATAGGTATAGAGAGATATGGGCCAAACGTGGGCAATTGGGACTAGCTTAAGGGTTAAAGAAAAAGGCAACATGGAAAGTAGGTGCATTTGAGCTTATCTGGCTATCTATCTGGGCTTCGCTTTAATCTTTAACAACCATGTCTAGGCCTGTTGTCACAAGTCAGAATAGATCACATGGCCCCTTCATTTTTCCCTTAATTAAAGACACAATTCCAAAGTATGATAATCTCATAGACCTCATATTTGTTACCATGCACTCCACTGAATGTCCTCTTCACTCATCAGGAAAACATATTTTCTTATTTTACAGCTATCGACAAATTTTTCTATTGATTAGGAGCAGCACGTTGGCACAGTGATTAGCACCACTGCCTCACAGCGCCAGGGACCCGGGTTCAATTCCAGCCTCAGGGTTACTGTCTGTATGGGGTTTGCACACTCTCCTTGTGTCTGTGTGGGTTTCCTCCGGGTACTCCGGTTTCTTTCCACAATCCAAAGATGTGCAGTTTAGGTGGATTGGCCATGCTAAATTGTCCATTAGTGTCAGAGGAATTAGGGTAAATACATGGCATTATGGGAATAGAGCCTGGGTGGAATTGTTGTTGGTGCAGGCTCGATGGGCCAAATGACCTCATTCTGTACTATGATTGCTTTGCTGATCAGTATATGAAGTAAGTATTAAGTGAAGCAAAGAATCAGAATATATTTTACTGTTTTCATTTAGCATTACAGTCAAGTCAAGCAGAGAATGGCAACCCTGTAGAGTTATGTTGCTGCTGATTCTGACTCAAAGATGTACTTTTGCCTACTGATATTTCTATTGTGTATCATTTTGTTGAGTGAAATAACTCACTGCATTTACTCTTGAAATCGAGAATGAGATTTGATACCAGGCTCATTAAAATCAAATGAAACATCAGATGTCCAGCGCAGATGGGAAGTATTCTCAAAGTATTAGCACAATCAGTAGATTTACTGCAATTTTTTAGATTTTGTGTATTTGACTAGGCAAAGCTTAGAAAGATGTGATGGGTTGAATTGGCATTACTGACATGAACGTTTCCTGTTAACAATTAACCCATTATTTTTATATCTATAAAACTTGAAGAAATGACATCTGAAATAATTATGCAAAACAGAGTTCATTCATAAATGCAAATTAGGTTAATTAGAAAATTGCTTTGCTCTGCAACTCATGCCTCATTATGAATCTTGGCAAGTACATTGAAAATGATACTGGGGAGAAGATATGAAGTAATTATACCAATTATACCTAATTGATAGATATGGGTTAGCCTCAACATAAAATAAACCCATATGTAACTCCAATTCTATATATGTTCCTGTTTGAGGCAACTACTATTGGGCGGTACAGTGATAAATATTTATATGGCAGGAGCGCAGCCATGATCAGGGATGTGGCTAGCCCATTGCACTTGTGGTGTGCTGATACCTGTGCTAGGGGAGAGCAAGCAATCAGAGTAGCCAATGAGGTTAAACCGGAGCTTTATCTGGGATAATTTTTCAAAGCCATCCCAACATTTTGGCTAAGGTGAAGCTCAGATCAATCCTGAGAGAGGATGTAATGCCTCATCCTGTCAGCTTGGATCTTGTTTGATCAAGCCCAAGATGGGATGTATATTCTTGTCTTGTCAGCTTGGATCTGGTTTGTCCCTCATGTGGGAACTCTCATTGGACCTAATTGGCTTTTTTGATTAGCAATAGAGTACCACTGTGGTTAGCACTGGTGCAACACAGCCCCAGGGACCCAGGTTCAATTCCAGCTTCAGGTCACTGTGTATGTGGAATTTGCACATTCTCCCCATGGGTTTCATCAGGGTACTCTGGTTTCCTCTGATACCCCAAAGATGAGCAGGTTAGGTGGGTTGCCCAAGCTAAATTGCCCCTTAGTGTCAGGGTAAATATGGGGGGGGAGGTTTAACAGGGAAAGGGCTTGGGTGGGACTGTGGTCAGTGCATGCTCAATGGGCTTCTGCACAGTAGGGGTTCTATTATGCTGTAAGATCATAAAAACTTGGAGTAGGAGTTTAAAAAAAAGTAGATCATTTGGCCCCACAGGTTTGTTCTACCATTCAATAGGATCGTGGCTGATGTGACTATGGCCTGAACTCCACTTTTCTGCCTGTCCCTGCATAACCCTCAAAATTTAACTCAGCCTTGAATATATTCACTGACCCTGCTTCCTTTGCTCTCTGGGAGACAGAATTCCAAAATGTGATGACCTTCTGAGAGAAAATAATTCCTCCTCATCTCAGTCTTGAATGGGAGACCTTTTATTTTTAAACCCTGCACCCTCAATCCAGATGCCCTCACAAAGGAGAAATATTCTCTTGGCATCCACCCTGTCAAGTCCCCTCAGAGTCTTATGTTTCAATCAGATCAACATCCTTCTAAACCTCAATGAGTAGAAACCTAATCCTACCAGATTTGAAACCATGTATATTATATATAAGAAACACTTGAGATCTCCAATTGTGGCCTTCTGTGCCAGGTGGATTGGAGCACCATGAAGACTGGGTTGCATTATCAACCCCTTTAATAACATTTTGTTTTAAGTTTCATTTGCGATTTCTGTTTACTTTGATGCAGTATTCTTTTATGGAATTGCATTTTAGTTTATCCTACAGTTTGTTGATTTAATTCATTCAGTTAACAAAGAAGCACACAAGTTTAGAAGGAGATCAGATGAAGAGCTTTGCACATCTCTTTGAGATGGATGTGCTCACTAAATTTATCTCTTCAGTATGTTCTCATCTCCACACAGACATCGATGATGCAGACTGCAGGCAATCCTGCCTTAGTTATTCAGATGAGGAGAATGAGGGCCGATCGCAAGTTGGCAATAGGCAAGAGGAATAAGAGGTAGTCGGACCTCTATAATGTCAAAAGGCTGACAAACATGGACCACTGCAATGGTGAACATTGGCCCAAACGTGGGTGTGTGGCTGGAAGTGCTCTTTTCTAGAGGTTTTCTAGGGATGTTGTCTACATGGACTTAAGGCCTTTGACAAGGTCCCTCATGGCAGACTGGTGCAGAAGGTGAAGTCACATGGGATCTGAGGTGAGCTGGCAAGGTGGATACAAAACTGGCTTGGTCAAAGAAGACAGAGGGTAGCAGTGGAAGGGTGCATTTCTAAATGGAGGGCTGTTCCTCAGGGATCAGTGCTGGGACCTTTACTGCTTATAATATATTTAAATGATTTGGAGGAAAATGTAACTGGATTGATTAGTAAGTTTGAGGACGAAACAAAGGTTGGTGGATTTGCGGATAGTGATGAGGACTATCAGAGGATACAGCAGGATATAGATCAGTTGGAGATTTGGGCGGAGAGATGGCAGATGGAGCTTAATCCGGACAAATGTGAGGTACTGCATTTTAGAAGATCTAATACAGATAGGAAATATACAGTAAATGGCAGAACCCTTAGGAGTATTGATAGGCAAAAGTATCTGGGTGTACAGGTACACAGGTCACTGAAAGTGGCAATGCAGGTGGAGAAGGTAGTCAAGAAGGGATATGGCATGCTTGCCTTCATTGGCCAGAGCATTGAGTTTAAAAATTGGCAAGTCATATTGCCACTTTATAGAATCTTAGTTAGGTCACACTTGGAATATATGTTCAATTCTGGTCGCCACACTACCAGAAGGATGTGGAGGCTTTGGAGAGGGTACAGAAAAGATTTGTCAGGATGTTGCCTGGTATGGATGGCATTAGCTATGAAGAGAGGTTGGGGAAATTTGGTTTGTTCTCACTGGAGCGATGAAGGTTGAGGGGAGACATGATAGACGTCTACAAGATTATGAGAGGCATGGACAGAGTGAATAGTCAGAAGCTTTTTCCCAGGGTGGAAGAGTCAATTATTAGGGGGCATAGGTTTAAGGTGTGACGAGCAAGTTTTAAAAGAGATGTATGAGGCAGATTTTTTATACACAGAGTGGTGGGTGTCTGGAACTCATTGCTGGGAGAGGTAGTGGAAGCAGATACAGTAGTGACTTTTAAGGGGCGTCTTGACAAATACATGAATGAGATGGGAATAGAGGGATATGGTCCCCGTAAGCACATGGGGTTTTAGTTAAGTCTTCATCCACCTGGCCCTGGAGGAGTGCTTGGAGTGAGGCATCACCATTCCCCATGAGGGGGTCAGCCACCACATCTTTTGGTCAGTGGATAGTATACAGTGCCACATGTGAAAAAGGTGGGGCACATTCACAAGAATTGCCACAGAAACAACCAAGGCAGCTACAGCTGGCACCGCTGCTCCGCGCACCCCCCCCAAACTAACAACCCAATTGCCTTCCCACAGGAGAGGCACGCTGACAGCAGTGGAGGGCAAAGCAGGGGCCAGCACCCCGTAACCAGCAACTCAGACACCCCGATTGCTGACTCGTGGCACAAGACCACCTCTGAGCCCGTCAACTCACAGAATTAGAGGCCCCGTTGATGCCTTGGTGTGGTGCACTGGGCCTGAGCCAGTGATCTCCACAGAGGTGACAAGTCCAGGGGGCAGTGCGTCAGCGAGGGGGTAAGGTAAAAGACGCACCCAGAGTGGAACTTTCCTCTGCTCAGGTGCCCCTAAAGGAATGGCATTTGACCTTGAAGTCGTGGGAGGAAGGGGAACTCCATGGATGGCTCTTGGAGCTATCAACATCCCCCACACACATTCCCATATTGGAGAAGGCCAGTGGGGGCGGAGGGGGGGGCACTATGGATTATTTTAAACTGAGGGATAAACACTGTGCAGTTTTGCATTATAGTAGATGAGCATGAAGTCCAATCTGGCGGGGATCCCTCTGCTGGCCAGTTGCATGGTAGGATTTGTGTCTTTTGGGATACCATTGCCCTCTGGTGGATGGTCATCCCTTACTGTACTTTCGAGTGGCTTTTCAACTAAGTGAAGCATTATCCTTACTCTTTCTGGGCCAAGTTAGGAAGTTTACTGGTCCACATTTAAATTTGCCATATATTAGCCAGGCCAATCCATGACACTGAGGCTTTTGGATGGGTGTGAGCACTTTCCTAACTTATTCCACGACCCTTAGGACCCTTCTGCCCTCAAGTGGAGGTATAGTCCCTGCTACACTACCTCATGGCTTTTTGATTGGGTAAAGTATCACACTCCTATCTGCTCAGGAGTTTGAGAATTCCTTTGATCCCTGCTTAATATCAGAAAGGTTTTTGCATCACCTCACATTTGTCCAGATTAAACTCCATTTGCCATCTCTCCGCCCAAGTCTTCAACCGATCTATATCTTGCTGTATCCTCTGATGGTTCTCATTACTATCCGCACTTCCACCAACCTTTGTGTTGTCTGAAACCTTAGTACTCAAACCAGTTATATTTTCCTTCAAATCACTTATATATTACAAACAGCAAAGGTCCCTGAGGACCCTTATCCCTGAGGAACTAGTCACAGCCCTCCATTCAGAAACGTATGCTTCCACTATGATCGAACAACAGAAGGATGGCAGATTTCCTTCCCTGAAGGACATTAGTGAACCAGATGAGTTTTTCCAACAATTGACAATGGTTTCATGGTCATCAGTAGATCCTTAATTCCCAGATATTTTTTGTTGAATTCAAATTCCACCGTCTGCCAAGGCGTGATTTGAACCCGGGTCCCCAGAACTGTTTCTGGATTCATAATCTAATGATAATACCAGTAGGCCATCACCTCCCCATAGTGAGGTGATCAGAACTGCACACAGAACTCCAGCTGTGGCCTAACCAATGGTCTGTATAGCTCCAACATTACCTCCTTGCTCTTATACTCTATGCCATGACTGATAAAAGCAAGTGTCCCATATGCCTCCTTAACTATACTATTAACCTGCTCTGCCACCTTCAGGAATCTGTGAATAAGCACCCCAAGATGATTCAGTAACTCTAAGCTTCCCAGTGTCCTGCCATTCCAAAGTGCATTATCTTGCACTTCTCCGGGTTAAATATCATCTGCCGCTGCTCTGCCCATCTGACCAAATCATCTATATATTCCTGTAATTTACAACCTTCTTCACTATTAACCATCCTACCAATCTCAGTGTCATCTGCAAACTTGTTTATCATTCCCTCCACATTTATCATCTAACTTACGTGTATAACAAACAATAAGGGTCTCTGTGCTGAATGTCATGGTACACTACTCTACATGGGCCTCTAGTCACTCAAACAGCCTTCTACCACAACCCTTTGTGTCCTATTACTAAGCCAGTAATGGATCCATCTCACCATATTTCCCTGAATTCCATGTTCTTTAACCTTCTCAATCAGACTCCCGTGTAGGATCTTGTCAAAGGCCTTGCTAAAATCCATACAAGCTACATCAACTGCACTTTCCTCATCCAGATACTTGATCACATTTTCAAAAAAATCCTATCAAATTTGTTAGGCAGGATCTCCCTTTGACAAAACCATGCTGACTATCCCTAATTAACCAATGCCTTTCCAAGTGGAAATTAATTCTCTCCTTCAGAATTTTCTCCAATAGTTTTCCTACCACTGACATGAGACACAAAGGTCTGTAATTTCCTGGTTCATCTCTAAAGTGGAACCACATTAGCCATCCTCCAGGTCTTTGGCACTCCCCCTGTGCACAGTAAAAAGTCTGACAACAGCAGGTTTTAGTCCAACCTATTTATTTGATAATATACTCACAAGCTTTTGAGGGACACCCTCTTCGTCAGGTGAATGGAGAGTTCTGGCCTCAGACAGAGCATATAAAGCACAGACAGTTTAGAGATTACTGATTAGAATGCGAATCTTTACACCTAACCTGCTGTTCAAGACCTGAAGTGGCTGATAATGTGAGTGGAAGGAGCACTGATCACAGTTTAAAGAGATGTGTATTGTCTCCAGACAGTACAGTAAGTGAGGTTTTGCAAACCCAGGCAAGTCACGGGGGTTACAGATAGTGCGACATGAACCCAAGATCCCTGTTGAGACCGTCCTCATGTGTGCGGAACTTGGCTATCAGTCTCTGTTCAGCGACTCTGCGCTGTCGTGTGTTGTGAAGGCCGCCTTGGAGAATGCTTACCCGAAGGTCAGAGGCTGAATGCCCGTGACCACTGAAGTGTTCACCAACAGGAAGGGAACAGTCTTGCCTGGTGACTGTCGAGCGATGTTCATTCATCCGTTGTCGTTGTCATCCGTTGGGTTCATGTCGCACTATCTGTAACCCCCGTGACTTGCCTGGGTTTGCAAAACCTCACTTACTGTACTGTCTGGAGACAATACACATCTCTTTAAACTGTGATCAGTGCTCCTTCCACTCACATTATCAACCACTTCAGGTCTTGAACAGCAGGTTAGGTGTAAAGATTCGCATTCTAATCAGTAATCTCTAAACTGTCTGTGCTTTATATGCTCTGTCTGAGGCCAGAACTCTCCATTCACCTGACGAAGAGGGTGTCCCTCGAAAGCTTGTGAGTATATTATCAAATAAATAGGTTGGACTAAAACCTGGTGTTGTCAGACTTTTTACTGTGTTTACGCCAGTCCAACGCCGGCATACCCACATCACTCCCCCTGTGGCCAGAGAGGAATTTAACATTTGCGCCAGAGCCCCTGCAATTTCCTGCCTTGCCTCCCACAGTAGCCTGGGATGCAATTATGGGCTTCTGGAGCTTCCTCAGCTTTCTGCTCTTCTGCAGATTTCTGCTGCTTTGCGTTGGTTTCTTTCACTGTCTAGCATCTGCCAGCTGACTGTTCCCAAGGAAGAAACTGCTACTGTTACATTAAGAACAATTCCCACTGTAACAATGTGAATCAAGGTCACACTCTAGATGGGCCTTATGGAGAGGTGCAAACACAAGTCCTCCTTCCCCTCCACTGATCAGGGCTTTGGCTTTTAGGAAGGACTGGGTGGGGGTGGAGGGCTGAGGGGTGCAGGTTTAAGTTTCCCTCCAACATGAAGAACTGAATTGCCCCTATGTCTCAGAATAGTACAGTAGATGTGCTCATTCTTTGGGAAGTACAGCTTCCCTGGAAGCTCTCTGGGAGTTCGTCTAGCTCAGACAGACATAGTGCCATGCCCTCAGAAGAAAAAGTTTATGTAACGAGTGACTGCCTGCTCTGCAGCCCTACCCACTGGGGAGTTTTTAGGGACTTACTTATGTGACCAAGTGGCTTGTCGTGCAATCTCCTGCATTCAGATCTGGAATGGTCAATTTTCATAGAATCATAGAATCCTTTCAGTGCAGAAGGAGGCCATTTGGCCCTGCAAGTCTCCACCGATAACAATCCCAACCAGGCCCTGTCCCTGTAATCCCATATATTTACCCCACTAATACCTTTAACTTATGCACCCCAGGACACTAAGGGTGTCCTGGCCAATGCACCTAACTCACACATCTTTAGACTACGGGAAGAAACCGCAGCAAGTGGAGGAAACCCATGCAGACACGAGGAGAATATGAAAACTCCACACAGTCAGGGACCCAAACCAGGAGTCGAACCCAGGTCCCTGGAACTGTGTGGCAGCAATGCTAACCACTATGCCACCGTGCCACCCCTTTTGTTGCAATGAGAACGTAATGGTCCCTGGGGAGTTCTCCTTCTGGGCTGCAGGGGGCTTCTTGTCACATCTTTTCTATTTTCTTTTCTGGGTGAGGGGCCTTTTCCATCAAGATTGGTCCGCTTATCTTTTCAATGTTCATGGGAATGGTTTGGAAAGGGGTTGCCTGAGTTGTCAGGCTTATGTGTGAGACTGTAGCTGTCTGCAGTGACTGCTGCACCCTGGGCTGTGAGGATTCTCTGCTCCTCCGAGTGTATTCGCAGATTGGAGGGTAAGCAATTTTTGAATACCTCAAACAATATCAACTCACACAACACCTCACAGGTGTGTGGGATTCTTAGGCATCTGATCCTTTGCTTGATCGCAATATGCTCCAGCCATTCAAACTTGATGAAAGTTGATATGGACTTCTAGTGAGTGTTCCAGAATTGTGGCAGTATGCTACTTTTCCATAAGTGGGAAAAAAATGACTCTTCAAATTTGGCAATGAATCTAGCATACTTGAGAGCCTCAGAGAGCAGTTCTGAGTTAGGTAGTTGGGGTGCAATTTGGGTAGAGAGATTTTCTCTAGCAGCTTTCAGCTGTTTGGTCTCTCCCTCTGAAATGCTAACTCCATTTTCAATTTTCTGGAGCTGGAATTCTCTTTCCCGTTCTTATTTGCTTAATCTCTTTTGCTTTAAAGCTGTAATCTGAGCTTTTTCAGCTCATAATGTGCTTGATGGGTATTCAGAGCAATGATTGAGCTTTATATCTAATGTCAACCAATAACATTCAACCAATGGATGGGTTTGTGGATAGCGATGGGGACCATCAGAGGATACAGCAGGATATAGATTGGTTGGAGACTTGGGCAGAGAGATGGCAGATGGAGTTTAATCCAGACAAATGTGAGATAATGCATTTTGGAAGGTCTAATACAGATAGGAAATATACAGTATATAGCAGAACCCTTAAGAGTATTGATAGGCAAAGGGATCTGGGTGTGCAGTACACAGGTCACTGAAAGTGGCAATGCAGGTGGAGAAGGTAATCAAGAAGGCATACAGCACGCTTGACTTCATCGGCTGGGGCACTGAGTTTAAAAATTGGCAAGTCATGTTGCAGCTTTATAGAACATGAGTTAGGTCGCACTTGGAATAGTGTTCAATTCTGGTCGCCACACTACCAGAAGGATGTGGAGGCTTTGGAGAGAGTACAGAAAAGATTTACCAGGATGTTGCTGGTATGGAGGGCATTAGCTCTGAGGAGAGGTTGGAGAAACTTGATTTGTTCTCACTGGAACAATGGAGGTTGAGGGGTGACCTGATAGAAGTCTACAAGATTATGAGACGCATGGACAGAGTGAGTAGTCAGAAACTTTTTCCTAGGGTGGACGAGTGAATTACTAGGGGACACAGGTTTAAGGTGCGAGGGGCAAGGTTTAAAGGAGATGTACGAGGCAGATGGTGGTGAGTGCCTGGAGCTCGCTGCCGGGCAAGGTGGTGGAAGCAGATACGATAGTGAGTTTTAAGGGGCATCTGGATGGAAATAGAGAGATATGGTCCCTGGAAGGATAAGGGATTTCAGTTCAATCGGGCAGCATGGTTGGTGCAGGCTTGGAGGGCCAAAGGGTCTATTCCTGAGCTTTAATTTTCTTTGTAATTTGAGATCCAAATGTTCTCCCAATGATTCAGTTCAATTCTTTTGATGTTGCTCGATAATTTTAACTGCAGTGTGCTAAATAACCTTTCAATGGTTCTTTGCTGACGGATCATGGCTTTGTGAGTGGAATGTTTCTTTGCTAAGTCAGCATGGCTTTGTGAGTGGAAAATCATGTCTCACAAATTTGATTGAGTTTTTTGAAGGAGTAACCAAGAAGGTCGATGAGGGCAGTGCAGTTGATGTTGTCTACATGGCCTTTAGCAAGGCCTTTGACAAGGTACCTCACAAGAGGTTATTGCAGAAGGTCAGGGGACATGGAGTTGGGGGTAGGGTGTTAGCGTGGATAGAGGATTGGTTGTCAAATAGGAGGCAGAGAGTGGGGGTCAATGGGTGCTATTCGGATTGGCGGATGGTGACTAGTGGGGTGCCCCAGGGGTCGGTGCTGGGGCCTCAGCTATTTACCATTTATATAGATGATCTGGAGGAGGGAACCGAGTGCAGGGTGTCGAAATTTGCTGATGACACCAAGATTGGGGGAACGGCAAATTGTGCGGAGGGTGTGGAGAGTCTGCAGAAGGATCTAGATAGGCTGGGCGAATGGGCCAGGAAATGGCAAATGGAATTTAAAGTTGGCAAGTGTGAGGTGGTCCACTTTGGTAGGAAGAATGGTAGGAAGGACTATTACTTACGTGGCGAAAAACTGCAGCAGGCGACGGTGCAGAGGGACCTCGGGGTCCTTGTGCATGAATCGCAAAAACCCAGCTTGCAGGTGCAGCAGGTGGTCAGGAAGGCGAATGGGATGCTGGCCTTCATAGCGAGGGGGATTGAATATAAAAGTAGGGAGGTCTTGCTGCAGCTGTATAGGGCATTGGTGAGGCCGCAGCTGGAGTACTGTGTGCAGTTTTGGGCGCCGCACCTGCGCAAGGATATTTTGGCCCTGGAGGGAGTGCAGAGGAGGTTTACTAGGCTGATACCGGAGTTGAGGGGATTGAGCTATGAGGAGAGGCTGAATAAACTAGGCTTGTACTCGTTAGAGTTTAGAAGAATGAGGGGAGATCTCATTGAGACGTATAAGATGATGAATGGGATGGATAGGATAGAGGTGGAGAGACTCTTCCCGCTCAAAAAAGACAGTAGGACTAGGGGGCACAGCCTCAAGATAAAGGGGAGGCGGTTTAGAACGGAGTTGAGGAGGAACTTCTTCACTCAAAGGGTGGTGAATCTCTGGAATTCTCTGCCCGTTGAAGTGGTGGAGGCTGCCTCGCTAAATATTTTTAAGAAGCGGGTTGATGGGTTTTTGATAAGAGAAGGGATTAAGGGTTATGGGGAGAGGGCGGGAAAGTGGAACTGAGCCACGACAGATCAGCCATGATCTTATTGAATGGCGGGGCAGGCTCGAAGGGCTAGATGGCCTACTCCTGCTCCTATTTCTTATGTTCTTATGTTCTTACCGCATGGTAGGCTGTTGCATAAAGTTAAATCTCACAGAATCCAAGGTGAGGTATCTAAATGGATACAAAATTTGGTTTGGACAAAGGATGTATATTACTGATCCAGATTCCTGAGATAGTTAATGTTCCATCTATTAATAAGTTTATTAGAGATTTGTCTTTGCAGACAGTTCATCTCTGTTGACCAGGGCTTTGCATCAGAAATGTAAAGGGACCTTTGTGCATTGCCTTGGAATCTGATTTCTGCAGTGAATTAGTTTTTTAAAATTTATTTGTTAGTCACAGTTAAGCTTACATTAACACTGCAATTCAGTTACTGTGAAAATCCCTTAGTCACTACACTCTGGCATCTGTTTGGGTACACTGAGGGCGAATTTAGCATGGCCAATGCGCCTAATCAGCACGTCTTTTGGACTGTGGGTGGAAACTGGAGCTTCCAGAGGAAATTCACACAGCCACGGGGAGAATCTGTAAACTCCACACACAGACAGTAATCCAAGCCAGGAATTGAACCCACGACCCTAGCACTGTGAGGCAGCAGTGCTAACCATTGTGTCACGTCCCACCCAAGCTTCTTTAGAGACAAAAACCTATACAAGAAATCCAGATATGATCTATGGAGAACCATCAAATAGCCAACAGACAGTACTGGAACAAGCTGGTTTCCCAGGCTAGCCATGCAGACTCCCACTGACTACGGCAAGATCTGCAAGGCATAACAGGCTACAAGATGAAGGGATGTAGACTCACTGGCATCAATGCACCCCTCTTCAATGAGCTGAATGCACTTTATGCCCGTTTTGAGCAAGAGATCAGCGAGAGCACACTCTCCATTCCAGAGGCCTGGTATCCAAAATCACCATCTCAGATCAACCTTCTTGAAAGTCAACTCACGGGAAGAAATTGGCACGAATGCAGTACCCAGACAAGCACTCAGATCCTGTGTGGACCAGCTGGCAGGGTTATTCGCAGATATCTTTAACCTACCCCTCCACAAATCTGAGGACCCCACCTGCTTCAAGAAGACCATTATCCCTGCACCAAAGAAAAGCCAGGCCTTAATGACTATCATGCAGTGCCTCTGACATCCATCCATAATGAAAGGGTAATCATGGCACAGATCAATTCTGGCCTCCCAGATTGCTTGGATCCACTACAGTTTGCCTATCACTGCAACAGGTCCAAAGCAGACACCACCTCCCTATCCCTATACACAACCATGGAAGATCTCAATAACAGAGACACTTACGTCAGACTCCTATTTATTGATTACAGCTCAGCTTTCAACACCATTATTCAAAAGACAAAGAAAATTACTGCACAACAGGTCCTTCAGCCCTCCAAGCCTGCACCAACCATGCTATCTGACTGAGAACCACACTCTATCTTCTGGGAACCACACTCCTCTATTCCCATCCTATTCATGTATTTGTCCAGATGCTCCTTAAAACTCACTATTGTATCTGCTTCCACTATCTTCCCTGGCAGCAAGTTCCAGGCACCCATCACTCTCTGTGTAAAAAACTTATCTCGTACATCTTCTTTAAACGTTGCATCTCAAACCTTAAACTTATGCCCCCTAGTAATTGACTCTTCCACCCTGAGAAAAAGCTTCTGACTATCCACTCTATCCATGTCCCTCTTATTCTTGTATATTTCTATCAGGTCTCCCTTCAACCTCTTGTTCCAGCAAGAACCAAGTTTCCCTAACCTCTCCTCATAGCTAATGCAGTCCATACCAGACAACATCCTGGTAAACGTTTTCTGTACCCTCTCCAAAGCCTCCATATCCTTCCGGTAGTGTGGCTACCAGAATTGAACACTATATTCCAAGTGCGGCTTAACTAAGGTTCTATAAAGCTGCAATGTAACTTGCCAATTTTTAAACTCAATACCCAGCCGATGAAGGCAAGCATGTTGTATGCCTTCTTGACTACCTTCTCCACCTGTGTTGCCACTTCCAGTGATCTGTGTACCTGTAAACCCAGATCCTTCTATCAATACTCTTAATTATTCCTACAAAACACCTTCCAAACTCTGTGCCCTAGGGCTTGGCTCCTCTCATTCCAACTCGATCCTAGACTTCCTAACCCACACGCTGCTATAGGTAAGGTAGACAACAATACCTCCTCCACGATTATCCTCAACAATGGTGCCCTCCAAGGCCCTTTCTTACTGTATCCTTTTTACACCTATGACTGAGTGGTCAGTTCTCCTCCAACTTGATTTTCAAGTTTGCTGATGACACCAGTGGGTCAGATCTCAAACAACAGATGGAATACGAAAAAAGATAGCAGCCGAAAGCCTACCAGACACTTTGCTCATTATTTTTAGAAAGTATATAAAGAAGCGAGAATGGTATATTTTCATCTCTTTTTCACATCTCTATATTCTAGATGTTATTAATTGAATTTAAATCCCCCTCTTGCCATGGTGGGATTTGAATCCATGTTCCCATGGCATTGACATGAACCTCCTGCCACCACTTTCCTTAGAAAATAATGAATCGCAGTAATTAATTAGTCACAATGTAGTTTGACCCGTGAAGAGCTGAGGTTGGTTTTTACACAATGTAAATGAAAAGATCTGTCTTTTTAAAGTCAAACGTCGTTGCAAAATCGTTATGAGATCAACTTTTACACAAGTGTATATGTGGTAAAACTGAAGGTCACCTGTCTAAAATAAAACCAAAATACTGTGGATTCTGTGCTGGGAGAAGCTCAGCGCGGCTGACAGCATCACGGCGGAGAGGACGCCGAGACTTTCCGGCCCCGTAGCGGCGAGCCAGCCAAAGGTTCATTGACTTGGCGGGCCACAAAATCCTGTTAAAATTTACAGTCCAAAGTTCTGAGGAAGAATCATACAGATTCGAAACGTTTCTGCCTCCACAGATGCTGCCAGACCTGCTGAGTTTTTTCCTGCATTTTGCTGTATATTGAGAATTGCAATAAACTCCGCCGTAACAGTGCAACTCTGAATTTAACATAAAGCGACCGATCATTCCCAAAAAATGTGGCCAACACCATCTCAGACGCAAGGTCCAAGTGTCCCGCATGTCAGTGCAGGATTACTGATGTGTCTCCCAGCACCAGCCTCCTTCCCCCTGTCCCTGTCTCACCGACAACACCGACTCTGCAGCAACATTCCACTACAGGTCTCAGCCAATAGGACGCTGCAAACCCATGTCAATCAGTGCGGTCTCAGCCAATAGTGTGCGCGCAGGGGGTGGATCCCTCAGCCCAGGATAGTAAGGCAGATTCCTGTGGGAACTCCCTATTGATCAGCGGGGCTTCTTCAAACAATTCCCTTCATTACAAATCATGTGGCGCTTGTCCCCACCCCGCCCCCCAAGGATTGTAACTAATGTGTATAAAAATGTGTTTAAATTGTAAAAGTGTACTGAAGTTTACATGTTACCCCTCAAAGCATCTGCATTTACTTAAAAAGATACAGAACCATATCAGAATACAAGCAAAAGAACCGACTTCTCAAAACCTTTGAACCGATAGAGGCTAACTCTTGGGAGTTTTTGCATGTATCTGCTTTCATTGCAGCCTGTGTGGAGGCTGCAGTTCAAGACGCCAACAACTGTCTCCTTGTATTTTGACTCCTGTTCCACCCCCCCCACCACCCCCCCTGCAGCCCCTGAAGTGATGGCGAAGAAACCCCGTTGACAAGGCAAACCACATTGGCGGTGAGTCCCTTTTTTAAAGCGTTACAATGGTTTTCTCTCTCTTCCCAGTGATATGGTACTTAAATATATATTCAAAAAAAAAGCTGTGCCTAAAACAGAAAATGAACCAAGTAAATAAAAAGGAAACTATTCTCTCTCTTTGGAAGCAGTTGGTAGATTCTTGCCCGGTGTGACACTCAGATTTCGAATCATTGTGGCAACAGGGAATGTATCATTTTCAGTAATGTATCAGTCTGTGCAGACACGTCAGCCTCTTAGACCCAGATCATGGAGGGAATCATAATAAATAAACAAACGAAATAAAAACTGACAACAGAAGGCGCGTGTCTGCATGCAGCGAGAAGTTCTTTGTATATTGCCACCTCCCTCTCTGGCTGAGCTTTGAGCGGAGGGGGTGTTTCACTCCAAAATCTTTGCTGTTGCAAGGTTGTTTTGCTAAGACGTGCCTGGTCTTTTCTGTGCTGCTTTCCCTCCTCCTCCTCCATTCATCAAAGTCCAGCGACTCCCTGAATAGCGGCTTTTCCAATATTTTAGTGCTTTAACAATGTTTTAGCGGAGGGGCAGGAATGACTCACGAAATTGGAAGATCAAATTACAAAATAAAACCTGATTTCATTTGCAAAACACCAGCATGAGAAATCAATGATTGTAACGAGCAATTGGGCTATGCTGTGTGTGTGAGCCTCCCCCCGCCCCCCCGCCGCCAAAAGCAATGCGGTAACTGGATTGAAAATTCCGTCCTTGCTCTCTCCCCATTTACAGTTTGTGACCTTTAATTAGGCGACGGTGTAATAGGAATTGTGATTTTAATTTAAACCATCTACGAAGCTAACGGGTTGAAGTGTATCAGACGTCCGGACTCCTATATATAGACAAGCTGAGGAATCAAATCCCTGCTAACAACCGTGTTGGATAGAAGCAAAAGATGAGCCCCGTAACTTTTTAATTAAACCAGTGCTTTGACCGCTGAAGGGCCAGGAATGTTTTGAAATAAGTAATACGCTGGAGAAAATACTGTCACAATAATGTTCTATTATAATCTTGACAATGAGACCACACCCTAAATTATGATGTACAATAAATATATACACAACAATACATATTGTTGAACTGCTGGGTGAATTTATTAAATGAATATAAACATTAAATATCTAAAAATAATTACCCCCTTTGCAAAGAATACATATCCCCTTTTCTCTCTCTCTCTCTCCTCGCCTGAACAAAGTAACAAGATGTCCGCAGGATAAGGTATTCAATGTGGCTTCTCTTGGATCAGACTGACCCGGATTCCGTAGCCTAGTCCAGTTTAAGTGTTCTGTTCGCTCGATATATATTGGATGGAGAGACTCGGGACTGCGAGCTCGCCTTTGCGTAGGATGGTATGTGGGAACCGTTCGGGTTTAAATGTTTTGTTGCCCCCAAATAGGTCATATTATTTCAGTCTGGCCTCTCTTTGGCTAGTGATGGATTGGAGGGGGAGGGAGGAGTTGGAAATCAACGATAGCTAGAATGTATAAATATTTCCCATCGTTATTTTTTTCTCTAATTGGGTTAAACTTTCTCTGATGTTTAGATTTACATAATTAAGCCCAGCTCTTTATTATTCCATACGTTCAAAATTTATTGGATGCAAGGAATACGCGCAGAGTACAAGAGAAAATAGAAAAGCTTAAATGTGATCACAGGGAAGAGTAGTAACTGACACACACTGCAGACACCAAATATACTTGTAATATATGATACCTATAATATATTATCTCTGCCAGATCAACGTCTGCGATCTGTTTGCAAAAGAGGAAGCAACTAGGCTGAGAAATTCAGGATCAATGATGCCCGTTTGCCTTTGTCATTATGTATACAATGCAATTGATTCATTCTCTTCCAGCCCCAAGAGTAGGTAGTGTTTTTTTTAAAGAGACCTACTGCATAAAACTGGCAACAAAAATTTCTGTTTACGTGGGGGAGATTTATGTGGGCTGTCTGAAAAATTCAGACAAAGCCAGTATTTCCATTGTTTCAATACACAGTGCTGTAATTCTGGCAAATCTGTTTCCCGAATTTTGGCCTCCAGTGTTCACCAGCACCTTTTGTCCCACTATTAGCAATTGTGCCTTTTGAGTCTAGACCCTAAACTCTGGAATTCCTTTTCTTAAGTCCTCTGTGACTCTACCTGTAGAGTACCTTTACCTGCTTCTTTAAACCTATCTCCTTAAGTGTCCAAAATCTTGGCTAAATAATATCCTTATTTGGCTTAGTCAAATTTTGTTTGATAGCACTTCTCTGAAACAACTTCGGATATGCATTGTCTCCTTACTGTCTTTTTATACCTCACAATTTCAACCACCTTCCCCCACAACCCCCCCCCCTCCACTGCCCCCGATCCTGAATGGAGTGATTAGTGTTGGGTTTGATTCTTTTGTTTTTCAGTCTCCATCCAGTAGTTCACCCCACCAAGCATTTTCTATGTATGAATAAATTTTGGCATGAGTATCCGTCAGGTTAACTGGTCCTGACCTCACCTGATGTGCTGATACAAGATGTACCACTTGTATTCACTGCATAGGTGGAACATGCACTCGTGCCAACCATGACTTCATGGTACTGTCCACCTCCCTGAATCAGAAAGGTGTGGGTTCAAGCTCTATCCAAGAGACTTGAGCACATAATCCAGTCTGACACAGCAAGCGAGTAGTGAGGGGAAGCTTTACTGCCAGAGCTGTTGCCTTTCGGATGAGGCATTGAATTGATGCTCCACCTGCCTTTGAAGAAGAAGTTTCAGAGGAATGCTAGCAAACAAAATTTGACACCAAGCCACAACAATTATTTAACCAAGCTTTTGGACATTTAACAAGACAGGTTTTAAGGGGCATCTTGCAGGGAGATAGACAGTAGAGTTACAAGTGACTTTAGGAAAGGAATTCCAGAGCTTAGGGTCTAGACTGGAGAGGGCATACTTTGAAGAAGAACTAAGATGTTGTTTCCTATGTTACAGCTAATATTTATCCAGCAACAATGTGGTTAAAGGAAAGATGAAGTGAACATTTATATTGGTTGTCTGTGGGAGTTTGCAGTGCACAGATTGGCTGCTGTGTTTCTTGTATCACAACAATGACTGCACTTCAAAATTACTTTTAATGTGTGGGACATCCCAAATTGGTGAAAAGTGCTAAATGAGAAAAAAAGCTCCAAATCTGTCAGCCACTCTTCAGTGGTCAATGCCAATCCTGAAGCTTTTCAATGCAGAGGTCACTGAACATAGATAAGGAATGGGAGACACAGTTGGTTTTTCACCCGACACTTCACAGGGCTGTGAAATGTGGGGTGAAGCTGTGCACACTTACACTCAGGTCTGAGCTGTGCATACACTTGAGAAGATTGGTGAATTCAGCATCAAACCAGACTGCATAGCATTTCTGGTTTACTGCTGTCACTATAGGCTGTCAGATACACCAATCTAGTGACAAGCTGAAGCGAAGTAGGACTGTTTGGATTGAAGAGCTGGTTTCCTAATTGTTAAAAATTCAGAGTAAATGTTTTATTTCATATAAATCCACAAATTACATAACAATTGAGATGGCATTTTAAAAACAAAACCCTTATTGCCAGTTTTCTTTCTTACTATTGGTTCTTATGCCATATTTCATTACAAATATTGTAATATATACTATACGGTCTGAGTTGAAGAGTTGACCACTGCTTGTAATAAATCGCATTGTATGACAATTGAGATTGCATTTTAAAAAAATAACCTTTAGTCTTCTTACTAATTTTCTGCTCTCTGATCTCTTTGCAAGGCTTTTGACTTTTGCTGTTTGGTTTCACGGAACCTGGCATATTGATAAGCTAAACAATCATGGGAACATCCCATTCTAGTTTGAGTCTGTTCTAACCTGTTCTGCATTTGGAGTATTGCATGCAGTTCTGCTCAGAAAGATGTGGAAGCATTGGAAAGAATGCAAAGAAGGTTCACCAGGATGTTGCCTGGTCTTAAGGGTGTTGGCTATGAGGAGAGGTAGAATAAATGAGGATTGTTTTCACTGGAAAGATGGAAGCTGAGGGAAGACCTGATAGACGTCTACAAAATTATGAGAGGCAAAGACAGTGTGGATAGTCAGAGGCTTTTTCCAAGGGTGGATGTGTCAATTACAAGAGGGCAAAGGGAAAGTTTAAGGGAGATGTGTGGGTGAAGTTTTTCACGCAGATAGTGGAGGTGCCCAGTACGTGCTGGTGGAAGCAGGTACGTTAGCAACATTTAAGAAGCATCTGGATGGATACATGAATAGAGGGATACAGACCGAGTAAGTGCAGAAAGTTTGTTTTTTAGTTAGGGCATCATGATCGGCACAGGCATGGAGAGTCGAAGAGCCTGTTCCTGTGTTGTATTTTTCTTTGTTCTTTGTGCCCGTGTGGACATCAGGTTACACTTTCAGAAGGGATCAGGAGCAAAAGTCCTGGCCACAAATGTTACTTGTGGTATTACTACTTTCAGTGGGACAATCAATTCAAATGCTAGTCTGATTTGATTTGATTTATTATTGTCACATGTATTGGTATACAGTGAAAAGTATTGTTTCTTGCACACTATACAAAGCATATCATACATAGAGAAGGAAAGGAGATGGTGCAGAATGTATTTTTACAGTCATAACTAGGGTGTAGAAGAAGCTCAACTTACTACGAAGTAGATCCATTCAAAAAGCTGATGGCAGCAGGAAAGAAGCTGTTCTTGGGTTGGGTTGGTGACCTCAGAGTTTTGTATCTTTTTCCTGACCAAAGGTGGAAGAGAGAAAGTCCGGTGTGTGGTGACTAACCTTGTTGACTCACAGAAGGAATGTGGGAATGATGCTCCCTGTTGCTCCAGACAAATTGGATTCTCAGCTGTTTTCTAATATCATGAGTTCACAATGTAGTATTCTATTGTTAAAATGTTTATCCTGTCTACCTTTAAGATCATTAAGTCTTAAAGGGACTTCCTTTAAGTAATTTAATGTTTTATTGCTATTGGTGAGATACATTTGTAATTTTTTAGATCCATAAGACCATTTTAAAAAAATAGGAACAGGAGTAGGCCATTTGGTCCCTCGAGCTTGCTGCAATAGTCAATAGGATTAGAGGTGATCTGACATTCCTCATGAGCATTTTCTTGCCCTTTCCCCATAACCCTTGGTTCCCTTACTGATCAAAAATCTATCCATCTCAGCCTAAATGTACTTGATGACTCAGAGCTCTCTGTGAAAGGTGTTTCCAAGACTCTCAACCCTTTAAGAGAAGAAATTCCTCCTCAACTCATCAGAAGTTGTGTTCTGACACAATGCTGTCTGGTCCTAGACTCTCTAACGCGGGGAAACATCCTCTCAGCATTTACTCTGTCAAGCCCCTTAGGAATCCTATATGTGTCAGCTGGAATCGGCACTTGTATTTTTTGCACTTGGGACAGACTCAAAACTGTTGTATGTATTAGCTAAACTCCCAAACGTTGCTGTTGAATGTTCAATGATACAGTGTTTGATTGGGGCAGACACAGCACACTAGAAGTAGACAGATGTTTTGTATCTGTAACAAAAGTATTGTGAATAGAGTGCATAGTCAATAAATCAATAAGTCAAACGGTGTAATGCAAAATGTCATATTCTACCACTAATTGTTAAGTGAAGATGGCTCATTTAGAGTTTAATTCCTGTTTGTTCAGGGAACATTGCAGATTACAATGTGCTTGAGTTTCAGGCTGGAGTCAGAAGGCTTTTTTTTGAGATGCGTTAGAGTGTTAGATATAGATTTTAATATATCACTAGTCGATTTCCAGTTACTGTAGCTTCTGTTAAGTTGGATGATGCATGAATTTTTTTCAGACATTAGCGTTATACTCTGCACTTGTTATTGTTCTTTAATATGGTACTGTGTCTCTTTAAACCAATTGTTAACGTGGACCTGGGTTCGATTCCCAGCTCGGGTCACTGTCTGTGTGGAGTTTGCACATTCTCCTTGTGTCTGCGTGGGTTTCCTCCGGGTGCTCCAGTTTCCTCCTATAGTCCCATGATGTGCGAGTTAGGTTGATTGGCCATGCTAAAATTGCCCCTTAGTGTCCTGGGATGTGTAGGTTCCAGGGATTAGCGGGTAAATGTGTAGGGATATGGAGATAGGGCCTGGGTGGGATTGTGGTCGGTGCAAACTCGATGGGTCAAAGGGCCTGGTTCTGCACTATAGAGTTCTATGTTCTATGATTTACTAAGTTTAATTGGTGATTTGCCAGGGAACTTTGCAGATCTAAAAGAATGGTGGAAACAGTCTGTAGGTAGGATTTTTGAACTTTGTGGGGGCGATTCTCTCATCCCATTGTGTTAATTTTCTAGGGCAGCAGACCAGGAGAATCACAGAAGGAATGATTCGCAGGATTCCCGAGGGCATTTGTATCCCATTAGCCTCTCCCTGCGCTGGATTTCCGGCACGTTCTGCTCCGCGCCAGAAATCGGCAGGGAGGCAGGGCTAGTATTTAAATGATATTTCACATATCATTTAAATGCTATTCTCCAGGCCCACTAGCCTCTCCCACCCCACTCCAGTTGGAATTACACTAGCTCCTCACTTTCAAGGAACTAGTGGTCTGCCCCTGCTAGAGTGAGGGAATCAATCGGGTCCTCTAGGGGGGTAGGGTGGTGGGGAGGTGCCCCTGGGCATGGGTACCTGGCAGTGCCAGCCTGTGCCCTCTGGTACTGCCCAAGGGGCAAAGTGCCCATGCCTTGGAATCGACAGGGGTAGGAGAGAGACCAGCGATCTGGGCAGGCTGTGGGGGTTCTGCCAGGGAGTAGGATGGGGGGAAACTGCCTGGGTTGTGGTGGGGGGGGGGGTGGTGGGGGTTCTACTGGTGGGGGGATTGGCACTGTGGAGGGGGAGGGGGAGGAGAGGAGGGCTGGTGGCTAGACATTGGGGCGGTCCTGGGGGGGCAGGGATGTTGAGGGGGCCACAATTGGGCTGTGGTGGATTTGGGGGAGGGGAGCACTGCAGGGGTCCTGAGCTGGGCGACAGATGGGAGGCTGATAGTTCATGGCCACTGCGCATATGCAGAGGCCCATTGGTTTCAGTTTCCTGGTGGGAATAGGTCCCACCCTCTGGAATCTAATGATATTCATACTGGTGGCCACTGCATTGCACAGAGTGTGCGAGATTGTAGTCCAAATTCTCACTGAAAAGAACAACATGAATTATTCCAGTTTTCCTGCAAATTCAATACTTAGATTTTTTGGAAGAATTCACCTGGTGTCTAAGTATCCGCTGTTGCGGAAATCTTGCAGGTGTATTGAAATCCATAGCAGTCAAATAAAGTTCTCTTCACAAAACAAAAGTGTAGGTCAATTTCAGGCCAGAAGTTAGGAGACTGATGTTGCTCATCTATAAAAAGTGGAGTGTGTATGTTATATACTAACAAATCAACTACAGTGTTACAGTAAATAGAGCCATGTACTATTTTGTAACAATAAGGGTTTTATCTACTAAATGTGATAGAAAATTGTGATACTTGCAAGTAAGTACATATATGAATTAAATCTTTAATGTTATAGACAGAGAGAATGAAAGACCCTTGTTTATATAACACCTTTTACAACCTCAGAATATCCCATAAGACATAGGATCAGAATTAGGCCATTCGGCCCACCAAGTCTGCTCTGCCATTCAATCATGGCTGTTTTTTTTTCTCATCCCCATTCTCCTGCCTTTTCCCCATAACCCCTGATCCCCTTATTAATCAAGAACCTATCTATCTCTACATTAAAGGTACTCAATGACTTGGCCTCCACAACCTTCTGTGGCAAAGAGTTCCACAGATTCACCACTCTCTAGCTGAAGACATTCCTCCTTATCTCTGTTTTAATGAGTCGTCCCTTTAGCCTGAGGTTGTGCCCTCTGCTTCTAGTTTTTCCTACTAGTGAAACCATCATCTCCATGTCCACTGTACCCAGGCCTCGTAATACCCTGTAAGTTTCAATAAGATCCTCCCTCATCCTTCTAAACTCCAACAAGTACAGACCTGGAGTCCTCAGCCGTTCTTCATACGACAAGCCCTTCATTCCAGGGGTCATTCTTGTGAACCTCCTCTGGACCAGCACATCTGTCCTTAGATATGGAGCTCAAAACTGCTCACAATACTCCAACTGTCTGACCAGAGCCTTATACAGCCTCAGACTTACATCCCTGCCCTTGTATTCTAATTGTCTCGACATGAATGTTAACATTCCTAACTACCGGCTGAACGTGCACATTAACCTTAAGAGAATCTTGAACAATGACTCCCAAGTCCCTTTGTGTTTCTGATCTCCTAAGCATTTTCCCATGTAGAAAATAGTCTAGGCCTCTACTCCTCCTTACAAAGTGCATAATCTCAAACTTTTCCACATTGTATTCCATCTGCCACTTCTTTGCCCACTCTCCTAACCTGTCCAAGTCTTTCTGCAATCCCCTGCTTCCTCAATACTACCTGTCCCTCTACATATCTTTGTATCATCTGCAAACTTAGCAACAGTGCCTTCAGATCCTTCCTTCAAATTATTAATGTATATTGTGAAAAGTTATGGTTCCGGCACTGACCGCTGAGGCACACCACTAGTCACCGGCTGCCATCTTGAGAAAGACCCTGTGAATTTCACTCTCTGCCTTCTGCCAGTCAGCTAATCCTCTATCCATGCCAGGATTTGCCCTTAACACTATGGGCACTTAACTTATTTAACAGTCTCCTCTGCATCACCTTGTCAAAGCCCTTCTTGAAATCTAAATAAATCATGTCCACTGGCTCTCCTTCTTTGTTACCTCCTCAAAGAACAGATTTGTCAGACATGACCATCTCTTGACAAAGCCGTGCGGATTCAGTCCTACTTTATCACACACTTCCAAGTACTCTGTGATCTCATCTTTAATAATGGACTCTAAAATCTTGCCAATGACTGAAGTCAGGTTAACCAGCCTATAATATCCCGTCTAGTGCCTCCCTCCCTTCTTAAACAGCAGTGTTACATTACCTATTTTCCAGTCCTCTGGAACCCTCCCTGCCTCCTGAAAGATCACCACCCAATGCCTCCACAATTTCCTCAGCTATCTCTTTCAGAATCCTAGGGTGTAGTCCATCCGGTCAAGGTGATTTATTCACATTCAGACCTTTCAGTTTCCCCAGAACCTTCTCTTTGGTGATGGTCAC
Organism: Carcharhinus amblyrhynchos; assembly: GCF_965287045.1. Classification (NCBI taxonomy): domain Eukaryota; kingdom Metazoa; phylum Chordata; class Chondrichthyes; order Carcharhiniformes; family Carcharhinidae; genus Carcharhinus; species Carcharhinus amblyrhynchos. Next base: position 57,024,043 of record NC_137337.1, read on the forward strand.
TACACTCACCTGTGCCCCCTGACTCTCCTGGAGCTCTGGCATCCCACTGGCGTCTTCCACTGTGAAGACTGATGCAAAGTAATTATTCAGTTCCTCTGCCATTGCTTTGTTTCCTATTATTACTTCTCCAGCCTCATTTTCCAGTTGTCCAATTTTTGCCTCCCTCTTACCTTTCATATATTGAAAAAAATTCTTCCAATCTTCTTTTATATTACTAGCTAGCTTATACTCCTATTTATCTGCTCCCCCCTTATCAACTTTTTTAGTTGTCCTCTCCTTGCTTTTAAAAACTTCCCAATCCTTTAGCTTCCCATTAATCCTTGCCATTTTGTATGTTTTTTATTTTGCTTTTATGCTGTCCTTAACTTCCCTAGTTGGCCATGGATGTCTTGTCCTCTTCTTAGTATGTTTCCTCCTCCTTGGGATGAATTTCTATTGTGCCTCCCAAATAACTCTTAGAAACTCCTGCCTTTGCTGTTCCATTGTCTTCCCTGCTAGGCTTCCTTTCCAGTCAACTCTGGCCAAGTCCTCCCTCATGTCTTTGTGTTACCTTTATTTAATCCCAAGTGCTTTACAGCCAATGAAGTACTTTGAAGGGCAATCACTGTTGTCATGTAGGAAACATTGAAACAGATTTGCATAAGCAAGATCCCACTAATAGCAATAAGCTATCTAAGATATCTATGAATACGAAGATCACCAGCTTAAGTGATTTTGAGTGAGGGAATATATTTCATGCTTCCGAGATATGCAGAGATGACACTCAACAGGCCCCTTTTGTGGACAAGAGTTTTGTTACAATGCTTTTAAAATGTCTGCTGCCTTATGCTTACAACTCGGTTTCATTCTGTCACGAGCCATACCCACAAGGCTTCACTCAAAGCACATGGCACGGTGCGCAGTGAACAGACACAAGCAATTAAACACTAGCCAATTGAAGCAACATCTCTCCACCCTTGTAAAACTCAAGGTCTTATTTTAAATTAAACATCATAAACATTGAATCATTTCTTGGAGTCCAGAGTGTCTGTTTTCTCTTGACTACAGAAATAATCTTTGAGATATGAAGGTCACTGGTGAACTAGGAACTTGAAGCTATGGTTCCATGTGACCACTTTGAGCGACCGTGATGTTAGAATCGTACAGTGCAGAAGAGGCCTTTTCACCCATTGAGCCTGCACTGACACGTGAGAAACACCTGACCTCCCACCTAATCCCATTTACCAGTATTTCAACCTTGAATGTTAATAGAACATAGATTTTAACTGTCTGCTTTATCAATAAAAGAAGTGTATTCTCATAATCGCTGTCCTTAAAATGTCTGGTTGCTATTAAACACTTCATGTTTCATATTGTGATGGCATCCAATAGATAAGCGTTGATGCCAAGCAACTGCTTCATTCTTTTATCCTGATAGACATGATGCAAGCTCGTTGTCGTGATTTGGCTGTTTGATGCAAACTCAATCTCCAACTTAATTTCTTGGTTTAGTTGTGCAAAGTCGCTTTCCAAAGTGTGCTTTTGCTTTACCTTGTCGCTTTGTGATTCTTCTTTTGCTTTGACATTTTCATTGGGTAATGGTGACAGCTTAAGATTAGTAAGTGGCATGTGGAAGTTATGAGTAAGTTATAACTAATCATAAGTTCGACTGATGTCTTTCTGGTCAGAAAGTATGGGATGGGTCAATATTTGCAAAGTGAGATATGAATGGATTGTTCAAGTATTTTCCCTCCCACATGCTGGCTCTCAGACAGGCCTTGATTATATTGTTGAATTGTTCAGTGCTGTCATTTCATTGCAGGCTGTATATCAACGTCAGATGGTGCTGAATTCTATAGTTTGTTAGGAACTTCATAAAATGACTGCAAACAAACTAGTTCATTATGTATAGTAATAGCAATCAGCCACAGTCCATGATCATAGGCATCTTCCTATTTTAGAGAGAGACAATTGGCTCTATAGCTTGAGGGTTACCACTGCACATCAAGTTTTAGGAAAGGCAAGGAGGCAGGCTTCCATGAACTACTGCAGCAGGTGCAGTATTGGACCTGTGTTGATGGTGTAATTCTGCATACAGTCCAACTATCTTGCTACTAAGCTAGTCAACCCTGATAGTCTTCGGCAAGCTCCATTTTGTAATCAGTTTAATCAAACAGCAGTGATCAAATTGGTGATTATAAAATGTGTTGTAGTGAGTTTCAGCAATTTGCTATGTTGTCGTGCCATGTACTTATACCTGTGGATTTACAGAAAAATGAAGTTACTTTATTAAACAACATGGAGAATGGAACTTTGTGTTGAAACAAGATTGAGTTGAGAGGTCAGGTGACCTTCCTCCGTGCCTGCCAATAAACTCAAAACTGCCCAAGGCTGGAAATTAGTTTGTTGGTCTGGTCTGGACATTAAAATGTAAATTACCTTTCTGGGACATTCCATTGAGAAGCCATTAAAATACAACAGATCTCTCTTGTGGATTTAACTACTGCTATTGTCCAAATGCTCTTAGAAACTAACGCACAATGGCACCACTGACTTATTGGACGCAGAATGGAATTCAAAAAATAGGTCTGGAATACACTGCCTGGGAGGGTGGTGGAGGCGGGAAGCTTCACATCTTTTAAATGTACCTGGATGAGTACTTGGCATGCCATAACGTTCAGGGCTATGGCCAAGTGCTGGCAAATGGGATTAAGGTCAGGGCCTTTCGTGCATTGGTGCAGACTGCACTGTAGTATTCTGTGATTACCAGGAGACGCAGATGGCCAAAATTGCCAATTCCATTGTGTGTCAATGTTTAAGGGGTCAGGATTTTTTTTTGTGTGGTCAGTGAAAAACAGGTACAGTGGTCACCAGACAGAAACCAACTTGTGATAAGGAACAGTTATGAATACACATTTTGAGAGGATCCTGAGTATGTCAGTCAGTCTGGAAGACAGAGGCTTAGAGGGAAGATATCCCACACAGCAAAGAAAGGGCCCTGTCTAGAATCACTTAACAGGCTAAGAAGTGGGGCTAGCCATTTATCAATGGTTTGGTGAACCAAGCCAGTTCTTCACTACAGGGTCTCGACTGCACCTGGACTAGAACAAAATCAGAAGCCAGCTGCTAAGTAGTAAGCCACTGCAAATTCATTGCCAGAAACTTCAAACTTCTATTTCTTCAGTGAACCAGGCCTGCAACATTTCAAGCTTCCATCTCAAAAGAATTAAGGAGACCACTGACATCTTGGATTTTTTATAAAGCCTAAGTGTACTACCTCTTTTGGTAATCACCTTCTCTTGTGTGTGAGAGTGAGTGGATGCTGTTGAGAATACATTTGGATGTCGTAGAATCATAGAACCCTACAGTGCAGAAAGAGGCCCTTCGGCCCGTTGAGTCTGCACTGACCACAATCCCACCGGGCCCTACCCCTATATCCCTACCCATTTATACACTAATCCCTCTAGCCTACGCATCTCAGGACACTAAGGGGCAATTTTAGCATGGCCAATCAACCTAATATCTTTGGACTGTGGGAGGAAATCGGAGCACCCGGAGAAAACCCACGCAGACACGAGGAGAATGTGCAAACTCCACACAGACAGTGATCCGAGCTGGGAATCGAACTCAGGTCCCTGGAGCTGCGAAGCAGTAGTGCTAACCACTGTGCTACCGTGCCACCTATCGAGAAGTAAACTTTTTTTTACTCATGATGAAAACCTTTCTTTGGCCTGATCAAATTCACAGCACTCAAGGGATTAAAGCACTTCTTTACAACACTCTGTCTGTGGTCAGTTGAAAATTGAGGGAAGGGGGAAGCATTCTACTATGTTTCCCCTCTCTGCAACAATGCAAATCTTGAACATAAGCAAAAAGCATTGATTGCAAGGGTGGCTAGCATTTCTATGCCATTAGTTTGCTATTACTGTGCTTACCCCAGTCCAATGCTGGCATCTCCCCACCATAGTTTTGCTGGCCAGGTAGTTGGCTGTCAAGGTGCGAGACATGGATTAACAGAATGTTCATGCTGTATAGTTTCCAATGCACTTTTCTATGTAGTGATCTATTGCTGGCCACAGACTGCTTGATGGGATTGCTATTCTGTCTTAATGACCAAGATGCAATGAACATTGCAAACAATTGCAGTATCTCCAGAATTGTTACAGCACAGGAGGAGGCAATGCAGCCTATCGTGTCTATGGTTGCTGTCCAGATGAGGTGTTCCCCCACTTGATTTTTAGATACTGGCTATGCCCTGTCTGTTGGCGATTCTTGTTCAGCTCCTCTCGCAAACCAAGACTTGTGGTCATATGTGAGCTCACTGCAATCAGTCTTCAGTGACTTTGTTGCGTGAACCTCCAAATTCTCAATTTTGTACTGATGAAGACAATCTGACTGTCTGTAGATGTGTAGAGCTCAGTGACTAAATCCTGATGTAGCTTATAATGTAGTCAGTGCTTGGTGCTTGGTGATCGGTGCAGAGAGTGAACTTTCTGCTATAGACCTGTTGTTCGTCCATCATCATCGATGAGGACCTCAACACCATTAGTCATTTTGAGGCTGGTTTCGGTGTGTCTGAAGATGATTGATCAGGCCAATTTGGGCACAGAATGTCCTGGCACATATTGGACAGACTTGTGTAGACACTGTAGTTGTTGCACTGGTGGCTGTGGACTTGCGCAGGTCGCACTTAAGTTGTGCTTCAGCTTGCTTCGTGAGCTTGACAGCCTTTGTGGATGAGGCAGCACCAGGTAGGGTGCTTTTGTGCCAGTGTTTCCCAGGTGGTCGTGTCAATGTCAAGCGACTTCAGGCAGGCCTTGAGTGTGCAGTTGAAACGTTTCTTCTGTTCTTCATGCGAGCGCCTTGCAGCAGAGAGTTCCCCAAAAAGGAACTGCTTGGGTATGCGCTTGTCTGGCATACGGATGACATGACCTGCCCACTGGGTCTGCGCTCTCATCAGCAGTGTGTGGACCGATGGTAGACTTGCTCCAGAGAGAACTTCAGTGTCTGGTACTTTGTCTCGCTATCTGATGCGTAATATTCTGCAAAGACAAGTCATGTTGAAATGATTGAGCTGTCTTGCATGCGTTCGATATACAGTCCACGTTTCACAGGTATACAGAAGGCTAGTGAGTACCACGGCGCTAGAGACCTTCAGTTTTGTTACTGGGCTGATTCCTCAACGTTCCCACACGGTGGAGCGCAGTCTACCAAAAGCAGAACTTGCCTTTGCTATTCTGCAGTTAACTTCTGTATCAATAGTCACTGCTTGGGAGAGGGTGCTGCCAAGATAAGTGAACTGGTTCACTGCCAGTAGTTCCTGCCCTTTGATTGTGATTATGGGTTCTGTGTACGGTGCATGAGGAGCAGGCTGGTGCATGACGTCAGTCTTTTTAATGTTAATGGTGAGTCCAAAGTTGTCACAAGCCGTGGAAAATTTGTCCATACTGACTTGCATCTCTGGCTCTGAGCCAGTATACAGGGCGCAGTCATCGGCAAAGAGGAAATCTCTCAGAACAGTCTCCTTCACTTTGGTAATAGCTTGATGTCTCCTCAGGTTGAAGAGCTTCCCATTCACTCTGTACTTGAGGCTAATTCCAGCAACACTGTCCTGGAAGGCATCATTCAGCATGGCAGCAAACATCATGCTGAACAGTGTGGGTATGAGCACACAGCCCTGTTTGATGCCATTGGTGACTGGGAATGCCTCAGAGGGTTCTCCGCCATCCAGTACTCTGGCCATCATGCCATCATGGAACTGGCGTACCATCTGCAGGGCTGCCGAACTTTGACATGATTCTCCCACGGGCCTTGCTGGCTTACAATGTCGAAGGCTTTCACAAGGTCAACAAAGGTGGTGTACATAGAACATAGAACATAGAACATTACAGCGCAGAACAGGCCCTTCGGCCCATGATGTTGCGCCGACCAGTTTTTTTTAAAAAAAACACTGACCCACTAATCTAAACCAATCCCTTTTCGTCCATAAACCTATCCATAGATCTCTTAAACGCCCCCAAACTAGGCGCATTTACAACCGCAGCAGGCAGGGCATTCCAATCCCTCACCACCCTCTGGGTAAAGAACCTACCCCTGACATCCGTCTTATAACTACCACCCCTTAATTTAAAGCCATGCCCCCACGTGCCCAGCTCTGCAACCTTTCTAAGTCACCCTGCAAACTATGACACCCTTCCTCACAATCTACCACACCACCGACTTTGGTGTCATCAGCAAACTTACTAATCCACCCAACTATACCCTCAATATTCTGCTCCTGACACTTCTCCTGTAGTTGGCGTGCAGCAAAATTCATGTCAGTAGTCCCACGACCTTTGTGGAAGCCGTACTGTGACTCTGGAAGCAGGCCCAGCTCTAGATGAGTGACCAGACGATTTAGCAGGACTCTTGCGAGGGTTTTTCCTGTGATGGAGAGCAGCGAGATTCTTCGGTGGTTGTCGCATACGTGCCGATTGCCCTTCCTCTTGTAGAGGTGTACGATGGAAGCAGCTCTAAGTTCCTGAGGAATGGATCCTTACTTCCAAAAAGACTGGAACAACTCGGTGAGCTTCTTGATAAGTACAGGGCCAGCAGCTTTATAGATCTCTGCGGGTATGGCATCTGCCACTGGGGCTTTGCCACTGGATAGCTGGCTGACAGCTTTTGTACTTCGGCTACTACCAGTGGGTCATCTGTGGCGCTGTTGATATCAACCTGGGGAATCCTGTCTATTGCCTCATCGTTAATAGATGACGGTCGGTTGAGGACGGCTTCAAAGTGGTCAGCCCATCTCTGCAGGATCTGAGCCTTCTCTGTAATGAGAGTTGTACCATCTGTACTCAGGAGGGGGGAACACCGGAGAGATTGAGGTCCGTGGAGAGTGTTGAGGGCTTCATAGGACCGTTTCAAGTTGTTTCTGTCAGCCTATTCCTGTATTTCATCTAAAGAATCAATGTGGCCAAGCTAAAGAACCCCAGCATAGCTTGAGCACTGTCCAAAGATTTAGAAATCAAGCTTGCTGACCTACACCTTGCAGTTAGCGCTGAGGACGACTGGGAACGCTTCAGGGATGCTATCTATACATCTGCCCTGAAAGTGCTCAGGCCCTCCACCCGCAAGCAGCATGATTGGTTTGATGAGAATGATGAGGAGATACAGGCTCTACTTGTTGAAAAGCACCGTCTTCATTGGGCCTGTCAGAACGACCCATCTTCAGCTGCCAAGAAAAATGCTTTTACCAATGCTTGCAGGACAGTCCAGAATAAACTGCGTAAAATGCAGAATGCTTGGCTGAGCGCCAAGAGATACCTAAACCAATGTTCCCAAGCATAGATGCAGGCTAGTCTTTACTGCTGTAAACCAGAACATTTGCAGTCAGTTTCTGACAACTGACATAACACAGGGTGGCATGGTGGCACAGTGATTAGCACTGCTACCTCACAGCACCAGAACCTGATTTCGATTCCAGCCTTAGGTAACTGTGGAGTTTGCATATTCTCCCCATATCTGAATGGGTTTCCTCTGGGTGTGTTTCAGTTTCCTCCCACAATCCAAAAATGTGCAAATTAGGATTGGTCATGCTAAATTACCACATAGTGTCCCAACATGTGTAGGTTAGTGGGATTAGCAGGGTTTAGCATGGGATTTCAGGGATAGGGTGGGCATTGGTATTGGTAAGATGCTCTGTCAAAGAGTTGCTACAAACCTGATGGGCCGAATGGCCTCCTTCTGTACTGTAGGGATTCTATGATTCATAAATGACTAATCGTTCGCCTCCTTCAATGTATAGTGAAAGTACAGCTCCAATCACATTTCTGAACACATCTATTGTGACATACATTTCCACGTGTGAGCTGAAATGTATGAGGATTGGTGGAGATACTATTTTCACCATTAACATTTTAATGTTTGTTTACTGTATGATTGCCCATTCCCATTGTGCATCTTTATGCAATTGCTTTTGAAGAGGCTTCATGGTCTCTGTTTACTTAGGAACAAATTTGTGATAACAGTTGAGAGTGCTGAGGAACAATGCTAACTCTTTCGTGTTAGACAGAGTCAGAAGTGCCTGAAAGGTTTTGACATGTGTAGGCTTTAAACCAACTGCTATTACGCTACCCTTGAAGGTCAATGTTAGATGCGGCGAATGTGCATTTTTAAGTATTAAATTGTATTGCACGAGTCAAATGAGCACCGCTGATCACTGATGATTATGTCCTGCTTTATCCCTGCCATGGATAACAATGTCATCAAGTAGATTGGCTACCCCTTCAACATCTGACAAGATCTGGAATGTGCTAGGTGCTGAATTTAGGGCCCTTAGTGAACTCTGCTGTACTGAAAACATGCCTTTGAATCACAAAAGCTTATCAATCTACATGAAGACCATGGAGTCATGAAATTATGCCTATAATTCTTGGGTTGTAGGAAGTGGAAGTGATTGTTTTGTTGATAGCCTTAAAGTTAATGCATAGTCTAAATTACATTAATTTTACATTATGCAATGACTACATTCGATCTCCAAGGGGGTGAGTTGATGAGCTCAGTGATCCCATCAGCTTCAAGTCAAGCTGGCAGAATTGATTTCTCCATGTAAGGAGTGTGACAGTACTCCTTAACTTCCCCAAATCCAATAAGTAAGGGAGGGTACTTTGACTATGTACTAATGTTATCACCACTTTAATGTCTGCTTTGGTGAGATCTCCAAGTTTGAAATTAAGCTTAAAGAAGAGGTTTACCCCATAGGATTTAGATGTATAGAATCTGAACTTGCCAAGGTTGATGTTTCTGTCGTGAGCATTCCCAAAACCTGAATAATCAAGTCATCGTCAGCTTCAATCTCGCCTGTTGCAAAAGTGAGACAAAATTTTCAAAAAATAACGGTGGTGTTTGCCACTCAGTAGAGATAATTTCAACCAACATCAATGAGGAGCGACACTGAGCTGCCTGCGATCACTACTGTGCAATCTGAAAGTTGCTTTGTCCCTAAGTACTACCAACTTTATCACAAATTCATTTCTAACTATCTGAAAGATGGCTACTGTAACAGTGGATCTCCCTCAGTACGCCACTGGAATGCCAGTAAAAAAGTAGTGGTCAAATCTTTGTGGAGGAGAACTCAATCCCACAACTTTCTGAATGTTACTATTAAAACACAGCTGTTATCTTGGAGATAGATGGGTGAATTTTGCTTTAAGAACAAATCCTATCTGAAATATTTGCTAATTTTATCCCATTACTTATTCTAACAACATTTATGATACTGATAGCACTGTTACAAGCACGTCTTGCAGTGGATGCATCTTGCAGATACCATACTGTGTGTTGAACTATGTGTAGACTCTTTGAAATCAATAGCAGTAATTGATTTTTTTCAGCCCATACAGTAAGCAGTGTGGCACAGATACTGAAGTACTGAAGGCTGCATGAAGAGTGACTTAAAGCGACAGCGTAATTATAGTCCTGTCTAATTAAGGGAGAGATTTATTACAATGGTGCAATGTTAATATGGGTTACTGTGTAATTAACTCCATTTTGCAAGTATACTCCTGAGGTTTCTTTGCATTTGGGACTGAAAGCAGAGGAAATTGTTTCCTGTTTGTTAACAGATTTTTCTGTAACTCATTAATTCAAATGACTTTTTTTCATTTCTGTATGACTTTAAGCAGTCTAGATCAGCTATGCTGTTGCTTATAATGTTTCTTCTCCCTTATCGCCGTGAATGGATTCTTCCAGCAGGCCACACATGTTTACAATGTGTGGTATGTGGTTATTTGAGACCAGAAGCTCAACCTCTCAGCTGTTCACACAAATACTGTGTATCAAATGCATTTGATTGCTTTAAAGTATGTATATGTAATATATTCAAGGCAGAATGAGTTGTCTGCTTTACACTTCCCTGCTCGAAGATGAACAATTACAGCTTCTCCTGTAATTGTTTCTCCTCATTCCTAAAGTTCCTGAATCCCGGTACTATTCATGAATCACCTCTCCAAGGTCTTGATATCCTTGTTAAAATGTGGTGTTCAGAATTGGACACCATTGTCCATCTGAGACTGAACCAGTGATTTTATACAAAAAAGTTTAAAGATTCATTTTCTGAATGTGTTCATCACTAGCAAAGCCACAATTTATTACCCAGCTTAATTGTTCTTGAGATGGTGATGGTGAGCCACCTTGAATCATTGCAGTCCACCTGGTGAAAGTGCTCCCATAGTACTATTAGGGAAGAAGTTCCACGATTTTGCTAATGACTGTGTAGGAACAAAATTACTATTCCTAACCACAGTGGTTGGCACTGCTGCCTCACAGTGCCAGGGCCCTGGGTTTGATTTTGGCCTTGGATGATTGTCTGTGTGGAGTTTGCATGTGAGTTTCCTCCAGCTGCTCTGGTTTCCTCCCCTAGCCCAAAGCTGTGCAGGTTAGGTGGATTTTTATTCATTTGTGGGACACGGGTGTCGCTGGCTGGCCAGCACTTATTTATTTGGTAGCACAAGCCACTAGCTTTCAGAGCGCTGCTCCTTCATCAGGTGAGTGGGAGTTCTGTTCACAAACAGGGCCTATAAAGACACAAATTCAATTTACAAAATACTGGTTGGAATGCGAGTTTTTGCAGGTAATCAAGTCTTAAAGGGACAGACAATGTGAGTGGAGAGAGGGTTAAGCACAGGTTAAAAAGATGTGTATTGTCTCTAGCCAGGATGGTTAATGAGATTTTGCAAGCTCAGTCAAGTTCTGGGGGTTATAGATAGTGTGACATGAACCCAAGATCCCAGTTGAGGTTGTCCTCATGTGTGCAGAACTTGGCTGTCAGTCTCTGCTCAGCGACTCTGCGTTGTCGTGTGTCATGAAGGCCACCTTGGAGAACGCTTACCCGAAGATCAGAGGCCGAATGCCTGTGACTACTGAAGTGTTCACCAACAGGAAGAGAACACTCTTGCCTGGTGATTGTTGAGCAGTGTTCATTCATCCATTGTCGTAGCGTCTGCATGATCTCTCCAATATACAATGTCTTGAGACATCCTTTCTTGCAGTGTATCAGCTAGACAATGTTGGCTGAATTGCAAGAGTATGTACCGTGTATCTGATGGATGGTGTTCTCACATGAGATGATCTGGCACATCTTGCAGAGGTTGTTGTGGCAGGGTTGTATGGTGTTGAGGTCACTGTTCTCCTGAAGGCTGGGTAGTTTGCTGCGGACAATGGCCTGTTTGAGGTTGTGCAGTTGTTTGAAGGCAAGAAATGGAGGTGTGGGGATGGCCTTGGCGAGATGTTCGTCTTCATCAATGACATGTTAAAGGTTCTGGAGAAGATGTTGTAGTTTCTCCGCTCTGGGGAAGTACTGGACGACGAAGGTACTCTGTCCACTGTGTCCCGTGTTTGTCTTCTGAAGAGGTCGGTGTGGTTTTTCGCTGTGGCGCGTCAGAACTATTGATCAATGAGTTGAGTGCCATGTCCTGTTCTTATGAGGGCATCTTTCAGTGTCTGGAGATGTCTGTTGCGATCCTCCTCATCTGAGCAGATCCTATGTATATGGAGGGCTTGTCCGTAGGGGATGGCATCTTTAACGTGTTTAGGGTGGAAGCTGGAGAAGTGGAACATTGTGAGGTTATCCATGGGCTTGTGGTACAGTGAGGTGCTGAGGTGACCGTCCTTGATGGAGATGCGTGTGTCCAAGAATGTAACCGATTCCGGAGAGTAGTCCATGGTGAGTCTGATGATGGGATCGAACTTGATGTCATCATACAGTTGTTTCAGTGTTCGATTCCACTCCGTTATTCTACTTGCATTCCAACCATTATTTTGTAAATTGAGTTTGTGTCTTTATATGCCCTGTTTGTGAACAGAACTCCCACTTACCTGATGAAGGAGCAACACACCGAAAGCTGTTGGACTTTAACCTGTTGTTGTGAGACTTATCCTGGTCCAATGCTGGCATCTCCACATCACAGCATTTATTGCCTATCCCTAGTTGCCCTTGAGAAGGTGTTGGTGAACTGCCATCTTGAATCACTGCAGTCCATGTGTTGTGGGTTGACCCACAATGCTGTTAGGAAGGGAACTCCAGGATTTTGACCTAGTGACTGCGAAGGAATGGCAATATATTTCCAAGTCAGGAGTGGCTTGGAGGGGAACTTGCAGGTGGTGGTGTTCCCATGTATCTGTTGCTCTTGTCCTTCTAAATGGAAGTGCTCGTGAGTTTTGAAGGTGCTAACTAACTGAATTGCTGCAATGGCCATAGTAAATTGCCCCTTTGTATCCAGGGATGTGTAGGTTAGGTGGATTAGCCATAGTAAATGTGCAGGATTATGGGGATAAGGCAGAGGGTGTGGGCCTGGGCTCTTTCAGAGAGTCAGTGCAGACTTGGCGAACCAATGGCTTCTTCCTACATTAGAGGGATTCTGTTCTGTATATCTGGGTCAATATTGTGTGTGATTTGAAGGGGAGCTTTGAAGTGCATATTCTACCCTGGCCTTTTTAGGTTGTGGTGCTGCTGAAGCAACCTTGGTGAGATGCCACACTGCATTTAATAGTAGTCATGGTGTATTTGCGATGGAGGGAATGAATTTTTAAGGTGCCTGATGGATGGGGTGCCAATCAAATTGGATTGCTTTGACCCACATAGTGAAAGGAATTTGTTTTATTACCTCCCTTCCTTTTCACACCAACACTGATATTCCCTTTACTAGTTAATAAGAGCTCCAATGCAGCCATGGTTTCCTGTTGCTCTTGTTGTCAACCAACATATTCAGCCTCCCTCTGTGGGCTGGCTGATGGGTGGCACAGTGGTTAGCACTTCTGCCTCACAACACCAGGGATCTGGGTTAGATTCCCAGCTTGGGTCACTGTCTGTGTGGAGTTTGCACATTCTCCCTATGTCTGCGTGGGTTTCCTCCGGGTGCTCCAGTTTCCTCCCACAGTTCAAAGAGGTGTGGGTTAGGTAGATTGGCCATGGTAAACTGACTCATGGTGTCAGGGGGACTAGTTAGGGTAAATGCCTGGGAGTAGGGCCTGGGTGGGATTGTGATTGGTGCAGATTTGATGGGCCAAATGGCCTCCTTCTGCACTGATTCTATGATTCTATGAAACTCACCATGGGGGGCCTGATCAGAAAACATATTGTGTCAAAAAGAGGCCATTTGCCCTGTCTTGCTTGTGTGGCTACTTGAAAAAGCTGTCCAATTAGCCTCAACTACTTGCTTTTTTCCCATATCACTCCAATTATTGCTTTACAAGTATTTAGCCAACTTATTTTTGAAAGGCGCTGTTGAATCATTTTTCACCAACTTTTAGGCAATAGTCTCCAAATTATAAAAAATACTACTTTTAACAAAATACTCTTCTCTTATTTCTTCTGATTTTTTTTTGCCAAGTGCCTTAACAAATATTCAATGAAAATACAACCCATATATGAGTTAATCCTTCCCCTCTGCCCCTATGCCCAACAGCATCCTGAAGTCACTAGCCTAATTGGGACTAGAATCTCAAGGACAATTAGGGATAGATAACAGTTATTGGCCTTGCCGACAAAGATCACATCCCATGAAATATTTTTGAAAATAACATGTAGGTCAGGAGTAAGGTCCCTGGTAAACCCTTATCCATTCTTTTACTACCTCCAGACTCAACAATTGCAATGGTTTGCTGGCTTATCTTCCACCTTCTATGAACTTGAGCTCATCCAAATCTAACTTGCACAAAGTCTAGTCCATCCAATAGTCCTGTGCTCGCTGACCTACATCAGCTCCCAACCTGCAACACGCTCTTGTTAAAATGATCACCTTTGTTTCCAACTCCCTCCTTCACCTCAAACCTCCCTATCTTTGTGGCTTCCACCAGCCCAGCAACCCTCTGAAAACTCTGTATTCCTCCAGCTTTGGCCTCTAGTACACCCCCCACCCTCTGTCTCACTTTTAGTAACCTTCAGTTGCCAAGCTTTGGAATTCTGCCCCTAACTTCTCTGCTTCGACTTCTCCTTTGACCAAGCTTTTGGTCACTTGTCCTACTATTTCTTCTTTCGGTTAGATATCATGGCCGGGATTCTGCCAGAAGAATCTCAACACACGGGAAAATGAGAGCAAATCCCACTTGTTTTTTTAAGTCTGATTTCCAGAATGAGTTACTGACATTCTGTGCATTGCGGAGTGCCTCAGCATGATTCATTCCTGAAATCTAGGGTCAGGGCCTAATCCCACCCGAGAAGTTGGCACATAGTGATGAGTGTGGAGATCGGTGTTACGCAGTGGGCCCACGTTGCCAGCCTGATCGCTGACCTTCCCCAGATCACTCTTGATCGCTGGCCTTCTGACACTCCCCCACCCCCGATTGCTAACCTCCCGGACTTCCCCAGCCTCTGTGTCCCACTTCGCCCCTCCATCTTGCTAGCCCCAATTTTTTTTTCCCTCTCCCCAACCCGGATGACTAGCCCTGATCAGCTCCTCTTCCCCCCTGCCTGCCTGCGATCCCAATTGCAGAGTAGCAGCAGGACCCCAATCCCCACCCCCACTGATTGCCCTACCCCAATAGGCTTTGGTCCACCCCCTTGGCACAGCCTGATGCCACGTGGGCAGTGCCAAGGTGCCCCTTGAGAATTGCAATTTGCCCCTTGGGCAGTACCAGAGTTCCAGGCTGGTGGTGCCTGAGGGCACCTCTCTTACCCCCAACCTGCTGGGGGGGGGGGGGGGTGGAGATGGGAGCTTCAATGTCTTCTCTTCCCTCCAGTGAGGGTCAGCTGCCTGTTCCCCTTAGTGGGGAACAGGAGTAAACTCCTGGCTGGCGGGGTGGTGGTGGTGGTGGTGGGGTGGGGGCGTGTGTGGAATGCTAGAGGGCCTGGAGACTTTAGCCCCCTGGCCCACTGATGGAATGGAAATCACAGTTTCCGTATTGTAATGGGCACAGAGTTGATTACGCTGTAATTCTTAGGCTGGGACACATGTGGAGGCTGTGACATCTAGTAGGAAGCCTGCAAAACGGTCTCCACTGATACCTTCTCCACACCCAGCTAGAGCAGCACATCCAGCTGGGAGAATTGCCCCCCACATTGCGTTGGATAATGCTCCTGTGGAGTCCTTTGGGATGTTTTACCATGGTAAATGTGTTATATAAATGCAAGTTTTTGAAATGCCCGAGCTTAAACTTTGTGAATCTAGAACTTATTTGAAATGAAGATTGAAAATTAAAGAGATAAAGGATAACCCAAGGACTGGTGGGTGCTACCATGTGTGAGTTTTAAAAGATTGTAGAAGTTAAGATCATAAGAGATAAGAAGTTCAACAATGTTAAGGAATGGAATGGGTTAAAGAAAAGTAAGATGGTGAAAAAAATGGGCAGATAGTGGACTAGTATTTGGAACTTGTACTTTTAATAGGAACAGGTATCAAGACGGTTTCAGTAAAATTGAAAAAAGAAGGTTGTGATGGAGAGATACAGGCAAGAGGCTGAGAGAATGATCAAGTAGCAAGCTTTCTGTTGTACCCTGTGTAGATGAGAAACAGTTATCTAAAAGTACCTCCATATTTCTAATTAAGTTCCTGTTATAGGCATTGCTGTCACTAAGTTTGTATGAAGATAATATAACAATGGAATGCTTAGCTTATTCCAGTCACAAGACAAATTTGTTGAATTAATTCACACTTTCTATTTCATGTTTTGAAGAAAACTCTTCACAATGATGTTGGAAAGTGACATATATATGAAAGTTAGAAATTGTTTTATTATTGTTTCTAGGTTTTTACATAGAAGCAGAGTTTAAAACTTCTCAAACTCCCACTTGAAGATGCTTTGTGATCATCTGATGAACTTTTCAGCAGGATCTGGACAGACCTCAGAAGGAAGATGCATTGTTGAAGACCGTGTTGGCAGGACTGCATAAAGCTTTCTATGCAGTCAATGCATTCCCAGGGTTGATCTACACTGGATGGGGTGGCATCTGAACTATGTAAGAATCATAGAATCCCTACAGTGCAGAAGCAGCCATTTGGCCCATCGAGTCCCGCACCGACTTTCCAACGGAGCATCTTACCCAGGCCTGCCTTCCTGCCCTATCCCTATAACCCCACACATTTACCTCGCTACTCCCCCTAATCTACACATCTTTGGACACTAAGGGTCAATTTAGCATCACCAATCCACCTAGTCTGCACATCTTTGGACACTAAGAAACAAGTTAGCATAGCCAGTCCCCTAATCTGTACATCTTTGGAATGTGAGAAGAATCTAGAGCACATGGAGGAAACCCATCCAGATATGAGGCAAACATGCAAATTCCACACAGACAGTCACCCAAGGCCAGAATCAAACCTGGATCCCTGGGGCTGTGAGGCAACAGTGCTAGCCACAGTGCCATTCATTATATATTGTTCCAAAAGTATAGAATGTTGAATGAAGATTGTTAGATACTTGTAGACTGAGGCCAATCTTGAGAATGAGTCAATACATTTGATCTGTTAATTGGAATGCATCTGCATTGGTAAGGAGTCCAACAATTTTTTTTCCTTTTTCTGCTGTCTCTTATTCAAACAATTGGTAATGTAAAGAGGAGCTGCATAGAATTATATAGCGCAGGAGGAGGACTTACAGCCCATTGTGGCTATCTTGGCTCTTTGAAAGAGCAATCTAATTAGATTACTTCTCCTGGCCTTTCCTTAGAACACTGCAAATTTTCTTCTTCAAGTATTTATTCAACTTCCTTTTGTAGATTACTATTGAATCTGATTCCTCATTTCTTTCAGGCAGTGCATACCAGATCAAATTTCAACAACTCAGTACATTAAAATATTAGTCTCCTCATTCTGGAATTTGCAATCATTCTTGATGCCACTTTAAACAGATACTTGAATGAGCATTAAATGTGAAGGGAGATAATATATATATCATTTTACCGTCATGTATAGTAGGATGATCCTTTGATTCAATGATAACACTCCCAGCTCTAGGTCAGACAGTGCAGGATTTGAACCCAAGTCTAGACAATCTGAGTGAGCCCCAGGCCCTCTCATTTTACGGTTTGTGGGAGCCTATAAAACCCTTTCACTGTATAGAATTGAAGCTCCTTCATGAAAGCTTTTAAATCATGTCAAATCCTCATCTCATTCTGACACTTGCAACAGAAATTCAAAGCTTTTTTATCTGCCAACAGTGGTTCATTGATGACATCATGCTCTTCCATTGCCCCATGGACTTGGTGTCATGCCATACAGTTTGACTGTTTTAGGCAGTTGCTGGAGCCTGCGAAGGACGTCCATCAATGTAAGTGTAATATAAGACTGTCGCTGCAGGATGACACAAAAACTGCTCTGTACTAATAATAATGTGAGTTACGTGGGTCAGAGAGGTTTCAGTGGAGACACCTCTACCCATGCTGATGTGCTCCAGAAAATTTCCAACATTAGATAGTTTTCAGAAGGTGATGGCATGGAAGCAGATCTGAAATATTGGTAGTCTTTAGTCCAGCCTGCTGGCCAGGTAAAGGGAGACAAATTAAAGAGTAGGTGTGGGATAAGGAAAGACACCTGTATATTCCCATACATACAACAAATGATGAAGTAGATTGCTGTTGAAATTTGTTGCGTATAATTTTATGATCAGATAAATTATTTGAACATCATTGGACAAGACTAGCTCTGATAGGATGAAAGAACACAGAAAGGGGCTGTTCAGCCCATTGCACCTGTAACTGCTCTTTGATAGTACTAACCATTAAGTCCCATTTCCCTGCTCTTTCCCCATTGCCCTTTAGATTTTTTTCCAGCAAGTATTTTTCCAATGCTCTTTTAAAAGTTACTATTAAATCTGTTTCCAGCATTCTTTTGTGCAACACATTCCAGATTGCAACAGCTCACTTCTTTTGCATATCATGCTCATGCTTTACGTCAGGGTAACTGGAATAGAGAAAGGGATGACTGGATTTTATTTCTTCTTTATCAAACAGGAAACTGCTAGACCCTAATGTCTAACCTTCCTGAAATTAGTTACCTCAGCACAGGATAGGAATTTAGCCATCTTATTGACAAATTATTTTTTAAATCGATATACATATATATGTAACCTAACAAAAAAATTCCAAGAATGATTAGGAATATTACTAGTGTGATTAAATGTTGATGAAGGATATAACCATTATTCTTTTCAAGAATTAAATGTCTTTCTTCATAGTTGTCATGGATGATGAAGATGGCAGGTGTTTACTGGATGTTATTTGGTAAGTTTGTCTTATTATTAAACCTGTTTTAAACTCAAGTATCTGTTTACAGCAATGTGTTTTAAAGGTTTTTTGGTCAGGTGATTTCATTAAATAGTTAGAAGTACGTTTCAAACTTTGTATTCACATAGAACATGGAACATTACAGGCCCTTCAGCCCTCGATGTTGTGCCGACCTGTGAATCCAACCTAAAGCCTATCTAACCTACACTATTCCAATATCATCCATATGTTTATCCAATGACCATTTAAATGCCCTTAATGCTGGCGAGTCCACTACTGTTGCAGGCAGGGCATTCCACGCCCTTACTACTCTCTGAGTACCTACCTCTGACATCTGTCCTATATCTATCACCCCTCAGTTTAAAGCTATGTCCCCTCATGGTAGCCATCTCCAACTGACTGTCCACCCTATCTAATTCTCTGATCATGTATGCCTCTATTAAGTCACCTCTTAACCTCCTTCTCTCTAACGAAAACAGCCTCAAGTCCCTCAGTCTTTCCTCATAAGGCCTTCCCACCATACCAGGCAACATCCTGGTAAATCTCCTCTGCACCCTTTCCAATGCTTCCACATCCTTCCTTTAATGCGGCGACCAGAACTGGATGCAATACTCCAAGTGCGGCCACACCAGAGTTTACAGCTATAACATGACTTCATGATCCCAAAATTCAATCCCTCCATCAATAAAAGCTAACACACCGTACGCCTTCTTAACAACCCCATCAACCTGGGTGCCAACTTTCAGGGTTCTATGCACATGGACACCGAGATCTCTCTGCTCATTCACACTACCAAGCATCTTACTGTTAGCCCAGTACTCTGTATTCCTCTTACTCCTTCCAAAGTGAATCACCTCACACTTTTCCGCATTAAACTTCATTTGCCACCTCAGTCTTGATCTTTGATATTTGGCAATTATAAAATGCAACTTCAATGCCATTAATTAATTTAGTCCATTAAATTGGCAGCTGGAATTGAAAAGAACTTAAATCATTATTCACAGCATGTGAATTGATACAGTTAAAGCATCAGCAATAAAATCGTCACATAGGACATTGGAACAGGAGGCGACTATTCATCCTTCAAGCTGTTCAATCATTAATTTAGACCATTATGAACTGTATCTCAATCTCGGAGCTGCTCACAGTACTCCAGCTGTGGTTTAATGAGGGTTTTCTATAGTTGAAGCATGACCTCTACACCCTTATATTCCAGTCTTCTACACATAAAGACCAGTGTTCCTTAACCTTTTCTTTTATTTTCATTACATTTTAATGGATCTATATATTTGGACCCCAGGTTTCTCTGGATGATTGAGAAAGTACCCTAAGAAAAGCAAATTACTGTGGATGCTGGAATCTGAAACCAAAAGAGAAAACACTGGAAAATCTCAGCAGGTCTGGCAGCATCTGTAAGGAAAGAAGAGAGCTGATGTTTCGAGTCCAAAATGACCCTTTGTCAAAGCTTTGACAAAGGATCATCTGGACTCGAAACATCAGCTCTCTTCTTTCCTTACAGATGCTGCCAGACCTGCTGAGATTTTCCAGTGTTTTCTCTTTTGGCTTGAGAAAGTATCCTGTTCTATCCTTTTGAGATCTAAAGTAGATGATTTCATATTTGCCTAAATTGAAATCCATTTGCCACATCTTTTCCTATTCACTAAATCTACCAATATCTCTTTGTAATTTTACACTTCCGTTTAAATTGCTTACGATGCTTAGTACCTTGATGTCATTGGAAAATTTGTCTATGTAAGTTACTAACAAATACAGTGAATAGTTGCAGTTCTGACACAGATCCTTGTGGGACGTTGCCCATTCAAGTACCTGCCCATTCGCGTATTGTTCCACTTTCTAACCAGGTCAATTATTTGCCTTCAATTTTTTGGGTTTCTTTAGCTAACAGCCTCATATAGAGAACTTCATCAAATGCTTTGGGGACACCAGTAGAATAAAAAATATATGGTTTCCTGTTCAACACTTGAGATGCCTCTTTACAATATTTAATCAGATCCATCAAGACATGGTCTACCTTTTACAAATGCTACCCCAGCTCTAATGTTTAAGTTTATGCTCCTTTGCTTTGGACTCTTCCATCAGAGAAATAGTATCTATCCATTTATATCCAATTTATCATTTTAAACACCTTAATCAGGTCACTTTATAAACCAGAGGAAATGTAAACCAATCTCTCTTCACAGCTGAAACCTTTTAGATATCTGTGTCACACTATCCTCTCTAAGGCCAATATATCCTTTCTGGGGTGTGGTGCTGAGATCATAAAGGGGTCTAGCCAATGTTCTGTGCAACTGAAGTATCTTTTTCTATCCTTTGCCACCTGAGATAAATGAGACCAATATTCAAATAATCTTCTGATTGTGTTTTGTAGCTGTACCTAAATTGGTACTTTGAGTAAATGTGACTAAACTATCAGGGAGCTTGAGTATTGCTGAAAAAAAGCAACAAGCTGTGAAATTTTTCATCTTGCGCTCATCAGGACAGACATTAAAATGCTGAATTTCAAAAAGAGCAACAATTTATACTGCATGAAAAATATATCTAAGGACCTGTCCTCTGCAGGAAAAAGGAACATGTCCAGGCATTGCACTTTTTTTTGAATTAAATAAAGGCATGTGGAACACTAGTTCCCTGGTGATTTCTCCATGGCAGTGTGACCCATCAGAGTTGATTTACCAATCAATCAGCAAACTTTTCTTTTTTTTATGCAGAATAAATTGTTGCTCCCTTTGAAATTTGGCATTCTTATCTCAAGCCTGATGACTGCAAGGTGAAAAGCTTTAGCAGTTTGTCTCTTTATTTTCAGCAATGTTCAAGTTCCATACTACCAAGTGACTATCAGGAACCTCACATCATTAATCAAAAATCTCCTATGGTGTTCTCCACCCCCATCCCACAGCATATTTCATGACAGGCTTCCTTCAGTAAAACCAAAGCATTTAAAATTATCTTCTGTTCTATGCTCCAGTGACCCTCAAGCCCTGAATGACTTTCTGCATGGAAGTGACAAGGTTAGTATATGCCCATCCGTGTTATTTCTTCTGAAGTATTCTCCATTAATTATAAAATGGGAGATTTTCTAGAATATTGCCAGGGATGAAGAACTTCAGTTATGTGGAGAAAATGCAGAAGCTAGGATTTTTTTTACTCATCACTGGAATATGAGCATCATTGGCAAGGCCAGCCTTTATTGCCCATCCAGAATTGCTCTTGAGAAGATGGTGGTGAGGCATCTTCTTGAACTGTTGCCATTTATGTGGTATAGGTACCCCCATAGTGCTGTTAGGGAGGAAACTCAAAGATTTTGATCCAATAACTGTGTAGAAACAGCAATATAGTTCCAAGTCAGGATGGTGCATACCTTAAAAGGAAATGTGCAAGTGATGATGTTCCTTTGCACCTGCTGCCCTGCTAGACTAAGTGCAAGAGATTGTGGCTTTGGAAGGTGTTGTCAAATGGGCCTTGGTGAGTTACTGCTGTGCATCTTGTAGACGATACACACTGCTGTTACTTTGTGCCGGTGATGAAGGGGGTGAAAGTTGAAGGTGACAGATGCAGTGTTGTAGGCTACTTTATCTTGGATGATATTGAGCTTTTTGAATGTTGCACTCATCGAGGCAACAGTGTATTCCATTACATTCCTAACTTGGGCTTTATGGATGGCGGACAGTCTTTGGGGAGTTAACTGTATCAAAAATTATGTACTGAAACAGTCTGTGTCCTTATGCAGCAAGACCCGGACAACACTGAAGCTTGTGCTGGTAAGGGACAAGTAACATTCATGTCACAAAAGTACCAGGAGGAATTCCTACCTCCAGAACATTACCCCAATCTGGATCACACTTCCAGTGAGAGGAACATTTTACTGAATGTCAGAGAAGATTAAGGGGAGATTTTACAGATATGTTCAAAATTATGAAGGGTTTTGATTAAATAAATAAGAAGAAACTGTTCCACTGACAGGAAGAACAGCAAAATAATTGGCAAAGTAACAAGAGTGTTTTTTTACACAGCCAATTGTTATGATCTGGAATGCACTTACTGCAAAAGTGAAGGAAGCAGATTCAATAATAACTTTCACAAGACAATTGGATAAATACGTGAAGGCTAAGTTTACATGGTCTTGGGGAAAGAACGGAGAAAATGGCATTAATCAGTGATTATGTAAAGAGTTGACATAGGCATGAGGGACTGACTGACTCCTTGTCCACAGTGTGATTCCATTATTTGTTTTTCTCTTTGTAATGACAGGAGATGTGATTAGTTGTGGATCCTTGAGTTGGATAATTTTAGTTTTGTTCTAAACTTGCCAGTTTTAGGCCATCTGGTGATGAAACCGATTAGGAGCTGATGCAGAATTTCTTTTTGCCTTAAAAGGAGCATGGGTAACAAATGAAGTAGACAGCGAGAGGAAGCCTGTCACTGATCCCCATGTTTGTGATGAAAATTCATTCTGGGGCAAATTGAAAAATGTTAGTGTTTTGATCTGCGTTATTTTGGAATCCCCTGTTCATGTGCCGACCTCACTTCTTCCTTTCAATTGACCTGTTCCCTCCCAAACCCCTCAATATTTGACCATATGTATAAGAAGTAAAATGTTTTTCTCGGGTTTCAGGGCCAGCTGGCTTCAGCCAGTGAAGGAATCAACAGCCAGGTATCCTCATCCACAAGCTGCGTTGACATCTCCTTCCTTGAAGATGACATCCTTGGGTCACCAGCTAGTTCTGCTGTTCAGCAGGTTACAGAGGAGCCCTGTGATATCTTGCAGCAGAGTTTGCAGGAGGCTAATATCACACAGCAGACATTGCAAGAGGAAGCTGACCTGGCGGCCAGCGTGCTACAGATACAACCCTACTGCCACCCGAACCCTGCAAGCCAACCTGCCGAGGGCAACTCCCAGCTCCTCAGGAGTGTTGGCACAGATTTCAGTGGGTTACCCCAGCAACAGCAAACTGCCGTAATTGCACAACAGCCTCTGCTTCAACAACAAGTGAATACTCAGTTTGTCAATAAAACCATTAACGTGCAACGCTTGATTCAGCAAGTTGGCTTGAACAGTGTTGCGATACAACCAATAGCCAGCATTCAAACCAATGGCAGTCCCAGAGCGTGCAGCATTGGACAGATTCAGATGGTTGACCAACACTGTGGCCAAGCTGCCCTGATGCCTGTTGGGCACCACCATCAGCAAGGATTGTTCGCCAAACCTGGCCAAACATCCCAGATGTCTGCACCTCCTTCCGAGAGTTACCTTCCTGCCTCAGAGTGTCAGGTGACCCTTAGTTCATCAATTTCTTCACAAATCCAAAAGACTATCACAAGCACCAATCTAAATGGAAACTCGCTCTTTGCCAACACAAATCTTGCACAATCAACACAACAGGTTGCTGTTCGGCCAACTGTCAATAACCAGGTGGTTCATACTCCAGTATTGACCCAAATAATTCAGAGGACACCAACTCCAATTCAGCCAAAGCACCGTGTAAGTATCCAGCCCAAACTTGTTCAGATAAGCCCAAAGCCTTCATTTAGCCCAAACTCTTCTGCCCTCCAGACCGCATTAAAAATCCAAACAGAAACCACACTACAGCAACAAAAAGCTCAACAGAACTTGACTTTTGTAGCAGGAGCCTCGGGTCAGAATGTCCTGTTATCAACGCAAAGCCCAACAGTTGCTCAGACTATTGCTGCCAATCTGATCAAGCAACAACCACAACAAGTGCAGTCCAACTTGGGCAAGCCAGTCAGTGTTCAAGTTCTAAACCAGGGAAGTAGTATAGTAATCCAGCCTCAGTCAGTAGCTCAGGCTGTCATCCCAGGTCAAAGCCAGTTTATTTTACCAGGGCAGTTGGCTAAAGCAGCAACAGTGGGCAGCATTCCCCAGCAACTTTCTTCAATTCAACCTGGAACTGTGTTAACTGCCCAGAGTGCAACATCAACTCCCCCTGGACAGCCAGCCACAAACCGTGTTATGGGGCACCAGGGAACTTCTAGTCAATTAGTCAGCAGTCAGTCCCTATCTGCGCAGATACTGACTGCTCAACATGTAACAGGACAATTGATTACCAGCCAGACTAACTTTGGCCAAGTTTTCACAGCAGCAAACACGCAGCTGACAGTTGGCCAAGGAACGGCGCATATATTATCTGGATCTCTGCAGCTACAGCCTGGTCCGCTAGCACCATCTACGCTATTTCAAGTGCCCAGCCAACTAGGTGCTGGCTTTGCTTCACAGTCGCATTCATCTGGTCAATGTACAGTGATGCAGCCTGGCCCAACTGTCGTACAGGGTGTCTCATTGCCAAATCAGATAACTGTTCTCAATAGTACTGGATCTTTAGGACCATCCATTAATGTTCAGCAGGTGAGCATCAGCTCCCCCAAGAGCAATATTGTGAAGTCACAACCTTCCACTGATGCTGAGTTAGCATCAGTTCCTGGACTACAGCAGACACACACTTTGCCCCAGTGTCACCGTCGTATTCAGACTCAATCTCAGTCCCAAGTGGTGGAAGTTCAGAAGTCTGCTCCACTCTCGGTTGCAACCTCACAACCAAACAATACCTTAGCTGAAAATACTGACAAATCCATCAACCAGCAAGGCATAGAATCAGCACTCAACACCGACCAGCTTTTGCTTTTCCAACAGGTTAGTAATTTGACATTATAACAAATACATTGATAGGTTCCTGGTCGGGTTTTACTCATAAAGGTAAGATATGCTATAGGAATGCAATATCTTCACACTAATTATCTCCACATTAATTTGAAATCCCAGCTGATTAAAAAACAGACTGTAAACTCTCACCCAAAATACTGGCAGCCCAGTGAGATTTTGAAGAATTTCTTAGGTGACAGGATCAAAGGTGGGGAAATGAAGCTAAGGTGTAGATGAGCCATAATATACTTACATAGCCAAATAGGCTGGAGGGGCTGATTGGCCTCCTTCTGGTTCTGGACCATGTTTCCAAGTATAGTAACAGAATTGAGAAGTTACACCTACCATGAAGGATGAAAGAGGCTGCTGTTCTTTACTCAAAAAATAGATGGCCTATTGGTGATCTGACAGAGGTTTTAAAAATTACGAAGGGATTTGATAGCATTGACACGAAGAAGATGCTTTGACTTGTGGGAGACAAAAACAGGAAGGTGTAAGTATGAGATGGTTACTAATAAATCCAATAGAGAATTCAGATGATGCCTCTTCACCCAATGTGGTGCGATTGTGGAACTTGCTACCACATGGAATGGTTGAGGTGAATTTAAGGGGAAGTTGGATAAGCACCTGAGGGAGAAAGGAATGGAAAGGTGTGTTGATGCAGTTAGGTGCAGTGGGGTGGATGTAAGCTAATGGACAACAACAGCGTGGACTACATGGACTGAATAGCCTGTGTCTGTGCAGTAAATTCTATGCAAGATCAAGACCATTCAGTCCGCTGCCTCCTTCCCTTCCTTTAGCTCAGCAAGATAAACTTCCTTTCATGTTCCCCCCTGTCCCAGCCCTGAGTTTGCAACCTTCTCTGGGTCCCCTCGTATTTCCCCATATACCCTCTTCAAACTCAACTTGTCCATGAGAGCCACCTCTCCTAATTTTCAATTGCTCCACCATTGATAGCTCAGCCACCTGAGCTCTAAGCTGTGGAATTTCCTCTTCTAGATCTCTACCCCTCTAGCCCTTTAAGATGTGATCGAGCTTGGATCCCCTGTCCCTAATATCTCATTCTGTGGCCAGCTGTCAATTTTTATTTGATAGTACTTGAAAGGTACCTTGGAATGCTCTGCCACATTGATGGCGCTATATAAATGCATGTTGTTGTTGTAATGTGGGACGTACACTTTCTGGCTGAACATTAGTATGCTTAAATCTGTATATTGATAAAATGTGGTTTCTCTTAAATCTAACACACTTTGTTTTATTCTTTCATTGGATGTGGGTGTTACAGCAAGTCTTGAGCATTTATTCCCCCACACCTAATTGCCATTGAGAAAGTGGTGGTAAACCATTGCCTTAAACCGCTGCAATCCATGTGGTTTAGGCACAGCCACAGTCCTGTTGGGATGTTCCAGGATTTGGACCCAGTGACAGAGAAGGAACAGCAATATAATTCTGTTCGGATGTTGTGTGGTTTGGAGTGGAACTTGCAAATGATGGTGTTTCCACACCTCTGCTGCCCTTGTTCTTCAAGATGATTGAGGTCAGAGATTAGGATGGTGCTGTTGAAGTAGCCTTGGTGAGTTGCTGTAGTGCGTCTCTATGTGGTGGAGGGATGGAATGTTGAAGATGGTGGATGGGGTGCCAATCAAATGGCTGCTTTGTGCTGTCAAGTTTTTAGAGCAGGCTTGTCTAAGGACCAGCTCACAGGCTGGATGTAGCCTGCAAGGCATTTTTTAAATGGCTTGACATATCCTCCAAGTGTAGGTATCATTTCAAGTTCAAAACCTCCTGGAAATAATTTAAACAACTGCTCCGTGTCTGCTCAGCCAATCACAGGGTGGTTTCCCTGAATATTGGCTGCTGATAGGATCTGTAGCCAATGCAGGTTGAAATCAGTCTTTGATTGGACGAGTGGCACAACATCAGCTGCTGGATAAATTTTGAATATCAGTTTCTAGTTGGGGACCATGTGGAAACATAAGTTCAATGGAGGGGATGGAAACTGGGGTGGTTGGGGGTGATGGCCTTCTAGACCCTGATCTCGGAAAACAGAGTAAAAAGTCTCACAACACCAGGTTAAAGTCCAATCAGTTTATTTGATAGTAAACCCACAAGCTTTTGGAAACAGTGTTCCTTCGTCAGGTGTGTGGAAGGTTTTGATCAGAGAAGGGCATATAAAGGCACACACGGTTTACAGAATACTGATTAGAATGCGAGTCTTTACAGCTAACCTGCTATTCAATTCTTAAAGATGCAGACAATGTGAGTGGAGAGAGCATTAGGCAGAGGTTAAAAAGATGTGTATTGTCTCCAGACAGGACAGTAAATGAGATGTTGCAATTTCAGGCAAGTCATGGGGGTTACAGATAGTGTGACATGAAGCCAAGATCCTGGTTGAGAGACTGATAGGCAAGTTCCGCGCGCATGAGCACGGCCTCAACCAGGATCTTGGCTTCATGCCACATTATCTGTAACCCCCGTGACTTGCCGGGGCTTGTAAAATCTCACTTTCTGTCCTGTCTGGAGACAATACACATCTCTTTAACCTCTGCCTAATGCTCTCTCCACTCACATTGTCTGCATCTTTAAGACTTGAATAGCAGGTTAGCTGTAAAGACTCGCATTCTAATCAGTATTCTGTAAACCGTGTGCCTCTATATGCCCTTCTCTGATCAGAATCTTCCACACACCTGACGAAGGAACAGTGTTTCCGAACGCTTGTGGGTTTACTATCAAATAAACTGGTTGGACTTTAACCTGGTGTTGTGAGATTTTTTACTCTGTTTACCCCAGTCCAACGCCGGCATCTCCACATCTCGGAAAATAGCCCAGGCTCAAACTCATTTACTTTCCATGGTGGGCTAGTACCGGACTTGGATAGAAATGACTGGTGGGGGCTGGAATAGCAGTGGGGCAAAATAAATTGGCTGTTGGTGGAGGAGAGAGGCTGCCTGTGTGTGAGGGAGAGTGAGTGTGTGTGTATGTGAGGGAGAGTGAGAGTGTGCGTATGTAAGTAAGTAAGCCTGGTGGGTTCTCGAAGCAGAGGAGGGTGAGGCTGGTATGCCTTTTCCTCCTCTGAGCTGGTGGGTTTGGGGCAGGTGGTGGTGGCAGTTTTTGGATGCTCAGAATTGAGGGCTGCCCAGACCTCTGGCAGTTCTCTTCTTCAAGGGTCAGGGTGAAACCCCGGGCAGGTTAACTCACCTTGGGATTGGGGAGATGTACGCAGAAGTGAGTGTGTGGCTGTGAGTGCAAGGGAATGTGTGGAGGGCAGTGTGAGACGCACAAGTGCATGCAGGGGCCTGGGTACAAGCAAACGTGGGGCTAGGTGCAAATTTACCTTAAACTCAGTCTCAGTTTTTTCACTCACTCTTACCCCCACACACCAGCACATACACATGCACCCACTTACACTCACCCACCCTCTCTCACTCTCTGGTTTTTTACACTTATTTTTAATTTGAACAGTTTATTGCTATGACATTGTCAGCAATTGTCACCTGCTCAAAACCTGGCACTTGTGTGGCACGAATGTTACTTGCCTAAATACTGTCCAGGTCTTGCTGCATTTGGATAGGGACCATTTCAATATACATTTTTATATGCAGTTAATTTTTTTTAAAACCTTTTCAATTACAGAAAGAGCAAAAGCAGCAGCTCCTATATCAGCAGGCCTTGAAGCTCCAACAGGAAAAAGGCCTCTCACTGACCTCTTCCAATGGCTTGGCAGCACCTCTCACTGCCAACAGTGTCCCAGCGTCTGTTATTGTCAGCAGTGGGATTGGATCTGCTGTACAGACAAGCAGCATCCTCATGCCAGCAAGCACTGTCCTAATGGAGCCCAAAAACCAAACAGTCTTGCCTCAAAGTCAGCCCAGCCACTTCCTGCCAGCCTTGGCAAGCCAGGTATGAATTGATTCCTCGTCACAGCGGCTTTAATTGCACAATTACATGTTCATTCCCTTTGTCCTGAAACCAAACCAGGAAGAATATGAATAATACATCTGGTGCTAAGGTTGTGATTTTGTGGCTAAATTTGTTCATTTGTTGAAGCTCAGTTTGCCCTCTGTCAGATCATTATTGCTGTCTTCCTTCAAAGCAACAACAACTTGCATTTTATAGTACCTTTAACATTGTAAAATATCTTAGGGCATGTCACAGGACCATAATTAGACATGAATTTGAAGTTGCACCATGTAAAGGTCAAGTGACAAAAGAATGCTCAAAGAGTTAGGTTTTAAGGAGGGAAAGAATTAGGGTGTTGGAAAAATTTACAGCAGTGAAAGGAGACTGTTTTGCCCAGCATGTCATTGCCAGTTGACAATTGGTGATCCAGCCTAATCACACTTCCCAGCTCTTGTTCTGCAACCTTGTAGGTTAAGGGACTTCAATTGCACGTCTAATGATTTATTTCGTATTTTTAGGGTTCCTACCTCTACTAGTTTTTCAGATAGTGAGTTGCAAATCTCCTCCATGCTTTGAGTGAGAAAGATTCCTCTTGTATCAAGCTCTGCACGATAACGTTCTGATGAGACAAGGAGGTTTTGGTAGGGCGCGGGAACCGTGGTGCACGAGGGTTGTGGTGAACCTAGTCAGGAAGAAAGGAAAGGTGTATAAAAGGTTCAGAGAGCTAGGAGATGTTAAGGATCTAGAGGGG
Organism: Carcharhinus amblyrhynchos; assembly: GCF_965287045.1. Lineage (NCBI taxonomy): Eukaryota > Metazoa > Chordata > Chondrichthyes > Carcharhiniformes > Carcharhinidae > Carcharhinus > Carcharhinus amblyrhynchos. Next base: position 57,053,551 of record NC_137337.1, read on the forward strand.
TATAAGGCTTGTAGAAAGGAGCTTAAAAAGGAAATTAGGAGAGCCAGAAGGGGTCATGAGAAGGCCTTGGCAGGTAAGATTAAGGAGAATCCCAAGGCCTTCTACAAATATGTGAAAAGTCAAAGGATGAGAAGGGAAGGGATAGGACCTATAAAAGGTGAAGGGGGAAAAGTCTGTGTGGAACCGGAAGAAATGGCAGAGGTGCTTAATGAGTACTTTGCCTCGGTATTTACGGTGGAAAGTGATCTGGGAGGTTGTACTACAGGTTTGCGGCAGTCTGAAAAGATTGAGTATGTGGATGTTAAGGAAGAGGATGTGTTAGAACTTTTAAACACTATCAAGATAGACAAGTCGCCGGCACCAGATGGGATGTACCCCAGGTTACTGTGGGAGGTGAGGGAAGTGATTACAGAGCCCCTGGCAATGATCTTTGCTTCGTTGATGGAGACGGGAGAGGTTCCAGAGGATTGCGGATGTGGTTCCTATTTTCAAGAAAGGGAACAGGGATAGCCCAGGAAATTGTGGATGGGTCTTCTTCTGCATGGAGGTCGGTCACCAGTGGAGTGTCCCAGGGATCTGTTCGAGGACCCTTGCTGTTTGTCATTTTCATAAATGACCTGGATGAGGAAGTGGAGGGATGGGTTAGTAAGTTCGCAGACAATACGAAGGTTGGTGGTGTTGTGGGTAGTCTGGAGGGATGTCAGAAGTTGCAGCGGGACATAGATAGGATGCAAGACTGAGCGAAGTGGCAGATGGACTTCAACGCAGATAAATGTGTAGTGGTCCATTTTGGCAGGACCAATGGGATGAAGAAATACAATATCAAGGGTGGGAGTCTTAGCTGTGTTGAAGAGCAGAGGGATCTTGGGGTCCGGGTCCGTAGGACTCTTAAATCGGCCTCGCAGGTGGAGGATGTGGTCAAGAAGGCCTATGGTGTACTGGCCTTCATTAATCGAGGGATTGAGTTTAGGAGTCAGGAGGTAATGCTGCAACTTTATAAGACCCTTGTCAGGCCCCACTTGGAGTACTGTGCGCAGTTCTGGTTGCCTCACTATAGGAAGGACGTGGAAGCTATTGAAAGGGTGCAGAGGAGATTTACAAGGATGTTGCCTGGATTGGGAGGCATGCCTTATGAAGATAGGTTGAGGGTGCTGGGACTCTTCTCCCTGGAGAGACGAAGGTTGAGAGGCGACCTGATAGAGGTTTATAAGATGCTGAGAGGAATAGATAGGGTGGATTCTCAGAGGCTATTTCCCAGGGCTGAAATGGTCGCTATGAGAGGACAGAGATTTAAGGTGCAGGGAAGCAAGTACAGAGGAGATGTTAGGGGTAAGTTTTTCATTCAGAGGGTGGTGAGTGAATGGAATCGGCTGCCATCGGTGGTGGTGGAGGCGAACTCGCTGGGGTCTTTTAAAAGACTTCTGGATGAGCAAATGGGATCTAATGGGATTGGGATTGAGCATATGGGATCTAATGAGATAGGTCTATGGCTTAGTAGGTATAGAAGTGATCGGCTCAGCTAGTGGGCCGAAGGGCCTGTTTGTGCTGTAGTGTTCTATGTTCTATGCCCTTCTGAACCTCTTGCCCAAAACCTATGCCCTTAATTTTGAACCCTTCAGTCAAGAAGAGAAGGGACTAGAACTCTAGAATTTTACCTAGAACCCTCAATTTGGCCTCCCTTCAGCCTCCTCTGCCCTAAAAGACAACCCAAATCATCCAATCTTACCTCATAACTAAAATTCTCCTATTCTGAGACACCCTCATGAATCTCTTTTGTGTCATCACATATTTTCCAGTATGGGATGACCAAATCTGTATGCAATACTGCTGCTGTAGTCTAACTAGTACTTTATACAGTTCCAACATAAACTCCTCATTGTTGTATTCTACATTTCAGCAGATAAAGATAAGTATTCCATATGCCTTTTGGCCATCGTACCTCCCTGTATAGCCACCTTCAGGGATCTATGGACATATACTCCAAGGTCTCTCTGTTCCTCTATACATTTCATATTTATTTCAGCCATTCATTTTTATTGTTAACCTTCCTCAAATATATTACCTCACATTTTCACAGATTAAATTCTATTTGCCATTATTCCACCTACATTGATATCCTACAGGCTTCACTTTCTTCATTATTCACAAGGCCAATTTTTGTATCATCTGCAAACTTCTTAATTATAGCCTCTACGTTCAAGACCACACCATTAATGTATATTACAAAAAGCAAAGGGCCCAGTACTGAGTCACCCACTGACCATTCCCTCTTGTTTCCTACCTCTGAACCAATTTTGCATCCAAGTTGGCATTTTGCCTTGAAGCTTTTACTTTGATGATCACATCAAAAGCCTTGCTGAACTCCATTTGGACTGTATTAAATGTACTACCCTTATTGACCCTCCTTGTTACTGCTTCAAATAATTCAATCATGACAGTCCAACATTCCTTTGACAAATCTATGCTGAGTTTATAAATGAAGAATTATCCTATTCCTTAGAATTTTCTCCAATAATTTTCCAATTATTACAGGCTGACTGACCTGTAACTACCCATTCTATGTCTTTTTCTCTTTACAAACAACATACAATGTTAGTTGTCCTCCAGTCCTGTGACACAACACCTGTAGCCACAGAGGATTGGGAAATGATGGTCAGAGCCTCAACTATATCATCTCTTGTTTCCCTTAACAGCATTTCAACTGGACCTGTGGATTTATCCACTTCCGAAGATATTCAATACTGCTTTCTCATTATGTTAATTACATCTAATAAGTCTCACCCCTCCCTGATTGCAATGTTGTATCAGCACTCTCTTTCATGGAACAGGTGCAAAGTATTCATTAGGAACCATACCAACATGCTCCAACGCGACAACACACTTATAGTCTCTAATAGGCTTTACTCTTTCTTTTGTTATACTTCTCCTCTTTTTATATTTATGAAAAGATCTTTTAAGTTTTCTTTGATTTAATTTGCCAGTACTTTTTTTCATGCCCCATTTCTGCTTTCCTAATTTACATTTTAATTTCATCTGTTACAAAGAGAAAGTTGATTTCCGCCCCCCCACCTCCCCCCCCCCAACAACAATACAGCACAGGAGGTCATGTAGGCAAGCTAAGAGCAGCAATGGCTGAATGAAGATCTGTCCTGAGCAATGGTGTCTTCTGCTGCTCTCAGCCAGCTTTATGATTATTTAAGCACCCCCCTCTACAGCCAAGAAACTGTTTCGGCTTTTTTTCATGCACTGAGTGCATAAGACAGCAGATTTGAATGTGCCCAAAAAATGGATCTGAAACTCTCCCATTTTCACACCCGTTCTGGAGTCATAGAGGTTTACAACCCAACTTGTCCATGCTGCCCAGCTTTTACATTTAAGCACGTCCCAATTGCCCACAAAAGCCCATTTCCCTCAATAACCATCATACCCATGTAACTGTTTATTGTACCCACCTCTATTACTATCTCTGGCAGCTCATTCCAGACATCACCACCCTCTGTGTGAAAACATTGCCCCTCTGGACCCTTTTGTATGTCTTCCTTCTCACCTTAAACCTATGCCCTCTAGTTTTAGATTCCCCTACCTTTGGAAAAAGATGTTGACTCTTTACCTTTTCTATCCCCCTCATTATTTAACGATGTCTCTAAGATCATCCCTAAACCACCAGGGATAAAAGTCCCAGTCTATCCAGCTTCTCCTTATAACTCAAACCATCAAGTCCAAGTAACATCCTAGTAAATCTTTTTTGCACTCCTTCTAGTTTAATAATAACCTTTCTATAATAGGGTGATCAGTAGTGTACACAGATTCCAAGTATGGCCTTACCAATGTCATGTACAACTTCAGCAAGACGTCCCAAAACCTGTATTCAGTGCTCTGACCAATGAAACCAAGAATGCCAAATGTTTTCTTCGCCACTCTGTCCACCTGTGGCTCCATGTTCAAGGAGTTATGAAACTGTATCCCTAGATCTCTTCTTTGTATAACTCTCCACAGTGCCCTACCATTAACTGAGTAAGTCCTGCCCTGGTTCAGTCTACCAAAATGCATCACCTCACATTTGTCTAAATTAAACTCCACCTACCATTTGTCAGCTGTCTGGCCCAGTTGATCAAGATCTTGTTGCAATCCCAGGTAACCTTCTTCACTGTCCGCTATACCACCAATCTTGGTGTCATCTGCACATTTACTAACCTAAGTTCTCATCCAAATCATTAATATAAATCACAAATAACAATGGACCCAGCACTGATCCCTGAGGCACACTACTGATGACAGGCCTCCATTTGAAAAACAACTCTCTACAACCACCCTCTCTCTCTTATCATCAAGTCAATTTTGAACCAAATTGGCTACCTCATCCTGGATCCCATGAGGATTTAACCTTACGCAATAATCTGCCATGCGGTACTGAACTTAGACTTTTTTTTGGTAAGATCACTCCCAGAAGGCTCAGGCTTTCACACCAGGATAGTGCTGACACCTGCAACTCCTGGAAACGAGATTGGTTTCCCAGTAGACCAGCTGGTGCCCAATGGATTGCTAGTGGCTGTCAAGGTCATGACTGACAGGCCTATTTCATGGCCTCTGGTTCCTTCCAGGAATTTGCTGGTGACATCTGTAGAATTTCACAATCTGCTGCCCAAAAGTGCAGCTCACTGCTACCTGATGCCAGATGTGCCAAGGCTGCCACTTATTTTTATTCATTCATGGGACATGGGCATCGCTAGCTGGCCAGCATTTATTGCCCGTCCCTAGTTGCTGTCGAACTGAATGGTTTGCTAGCCCATTTCAGTGGGCAGCTGAGAGTCAACCACATTGCTATGGTTCTGGAATCACACGTAGGCCACACTAGGTAAGGATAGTTCTCCTTCCCTAAAGGATATTAGTGAACCAGATGGGTTTTTTCAACAATCAACAATGGTTTCATAGCCATCAGTAGATTATTAATTCCACATTTTTTTATTGAATTCAAATTCCACCACCTGCCATGGCAGGATTTGAACCCAGGTACCCAGAATATTAGCTGAATTTTTGAATTAATAACTTCTGTCTACTTTGTTACTAATGGTTAGCCAAATGTAACTTCCATCTGCAAGAGAAATGGGGAATGCAGCTTCAGAACTTTGGTGAGGTCAAATTAGATCATTTGCTGCATCTCTATGGATAGCTAAACAAACTGTTTCTATGTGTCAGTGATTTTCACAGGGTGATGTTTTGCTTCAGGTGCAGTTCTGTGATTCACCCCACAGCTCTTCCTAACTCCATGCAGAGTCAGCAGGTGTTTCCATGGAAACAAGGGTTACCACTAAGTATATGGCTGATGGTATCACTGAGGAGTCCTACCATTCATCCAGAGGAAATACTTATTGAAGCACATAAGCCCAAGGTCACACATAGAACAAGTTATTGGGTGTTAATTCAAGTGCTTGGGCGGTTTTGGGGCATCCTTCAATATCTAGAATGGTTGTGATCTGCTGTGCATTGCACAACATTATTATCCAGGAGATTAATAACAGTGCAAAGGACTGAGATGGTCTCCTTCAGTCTCCTGGAATTTGTAGTGCTTCAGGAAGTGCCAGCAGACCCTCAAACTTTTTCTATTTGCTGTTCCAGTATAGTCCTCTTTGTACCTGATGCACAAGGCTTGGCTTGTTTCCAGAATTGTTTGAGTATATCATGCACCCTCCTAAGGGGACTCTCCACTGCTGTCCCTGCCTCCCAAGACCTGCTCCTTCTTGCTTGAGATGTGCATATTGCCATGTGACAACCAAGTTATCCCCGATGGAGGCCCCACCAAAGTCTTTGCAACTGTGTTAGTGCAAAGTGTGCCTGAATCATGTGACGGAGGGTTCCTCAAAGTCCTTGACCTGCTCTGAACACTCCTCAGGCTCCTTCCACTCCAGTTCCAATGCAATGCTTTTAGGACCTTTCATTTTTCTTTATTCTTTCTTGGGATGTGAGCATCATTGGCAAGGCCAGCATTTGTTGCCCATCCCAAATTGCCTTTGAACTGAGTGGCTTGCCACACCATTTCAGGAGCAGTTAAGAGTCTGTGGTCTGGAGTCACATGTGAACCAAGACCAAGTAAGGATGGTGGTTTACATCCCTAAAGGACACTTGTGAACCTGATGGGTGTTTATGACAATTGACAATAGTTTCATGGTCATCATTTTGCAAAAAACCTGTTTGTGGAGCAGCTATTGTGCTGAGGTTTGGTACAAACTTATGATAGAAGTAGCACATGCCCCAAAATTTCATGATTTCTATTTTAATACTGGGGACAGGGAATTTCACTAAACCCTGTACTGTCACTGTTCTTGGCAACACTTTTCCTTGTCCTACAGTATTCTTTAGGTAAGTTACTTGTGCTTTTGCAGTCTTAGTCTTGGCATGGTTTATTCCAAGTGTTGATGTAGATCAATATATCATCCAAAAAAACCACACAGTTTACTGGTTACACCCTGATTCATTAATGTTTGAAAAGTGGTTGGACTAATATTTTAACACAAATTTCATAACTTGGCATTGGTTTGGTTCAATTGGCATGACAAAAGCCAATATTTCCTTGTGTTGTGAAGTTAAAGTGCTTGCCAGTATCATTTAATAAATCTATCCTAATAAGGAAGTGGTCCTGCCAACTATTATGATCTGGCAGACGGTAATTGCTGGGCTGACCAAATCCTGATTAAGCGATCACAACAATTTACAATTTGTATTTTATTACAATTGTGTATATCTTCTGAAGACAGGAGTAAGAATTCCAGTATCATTTCTGGAGGTTTTAAAATTAAAACACTTATTAAGAAAGTAAAATTTTAACACAAGATTGTATCTACACAGTTAAAATTTATCTTTCAAACATTTCCCAAATAATTTCTACTTAGACTTGCCCTCTGGAAATTGAGTTGTGATATACATAATGCTGATGTCTTGCTTTTGTTTTTGGTAATCGCCCTGCACAGTCTACTAACACCCTACTAGATGGTTGCCCAAAAACTGGAATGGTAATTAAGGGCACCAGTTTGATTGTAGATTGTGGTTTCCCCACCATTTGGTCCGTATGGCACGTTTTACAAAATTGTACCACAACCTTGTGACGATCTAGCTAGTACAAAGGTTTCTCCACACCGTTTTCTGTATCCTGTCTTGCCGTAAGAATTTCATGAGTTTTGTTTATTCATTTGTGGGCATGGGTGGTGCTGGCTGGCCAGCATTTACTATCCATGCCTAGTTGCCTAAGAACAGTTCCCTAAAGGACTTTAGTGAACCAGATGCATTTTCTGATAATCGGCAATGATTTCATCAGTAGACTCTTAATTCCAGATTTTTTTTATTGAATTCAAATTCCACTGTCTGCTAAATTGGGATTCGAATCCAGGTCCCCAGAACATTAGCTGTGTTTCTGGATTAGTAGTCTAGCGATAATACTACTAGGCTTTTGCCTCTCCCCAGTAATATCTCTTTACAATATTTGGGTGGGACCACTATTTAGTGAAAATCTGTTCACTGTTTGTCTAAGAGGAAATCTCCAATTCCTCATTTAGAATCCTGTTTTTTAAAAAATAACATACTGGAACTCCCTCAGCTTCTGTTTGGGATATTTGTGCGACCTTTCTTAACTCTGAATCAGCTTGTTGAGCCTTGATCAGAGAACCACAGAGTTGTTATGGTGCAAAAGGAGGCCATTTGGCCCATCGTGTCTGCACTGGCCCTCCAAACGAGCATCATGACTTAGTGCCTTTTCCCCATACCTCTGCACAATGTTTCTATTCAAATAATCATCCAATTCCCTCTTAAATGCCTCAATTAAACCTGCTTCCACCACACTTCCAGGCAGTGCATCCAGACCCAAACCCACTTGCTGTGTGAAAAAGATTTTTCTCACATCATGTTTGCTTCTTTTGCGAACCACTTTTAAATCTGTGCCCTCTCATTCTTGATCCTTATATGATGGGGAACAGTTTCTCCCTATCTACTCTGTCCAGCCTCCTCCTGATTTTGAGCATCTCTATCAAATCTTCCCAGCCTCCTCCTCTTCAAGAAGAACAGCCCCAACCTCTTCAATCTATCCTCATAACGGAAGTTTCTCATCCCTGGAACCATTCTTGTAAACTCTTAGGGAAAACCTATTAAACTCTTCTCTCAGATTATCCAAGTCTTTGAAGAAAGGTTTGGCTAACCAAATATCTGTCTGTGGTGTCACTTTGACCTCTGATAATGGGCTTTGCTTAGTCATTGCTCAGGTCATCACATATGAAAGAAAAATTCCCCAAACCTTTTCCTGTAATTGCTTCATCTCTTTAAACTCACTTGGGCTTTCCATAATTATGTGAGAACGACTATCTTCACTCAATAAATCATTTCCCAGGAGTAGGTCAACTCCATTTACAGGTAACTTCTGGATAACCATCACTGTCATTAGGTCCAGGTACACTCAGTACAAAGATACAGCTATATGCTTCCCACCAATACCATGTGTTAAAATTATGCCTTTCCTTTGAGTGGCTTCCATATCTCTTACTATAATTTTTACTATAATAAGCTTAGCTGTTTTATTTGAGGGATATGGAGTTACTTTTCCTCTCAACAAAAATTCTTCAATATTCTTGTGTAATTCCTGAACTCTTAGCAGTGTTCACACTCAGATTCAAAGCTCTATTTAACGCTCCAACTGAATCTGTTGTATTTTCAGTCTTATGAATCACCCTTACATACCCCAACAAGTTCCTTGGATTTCCCATACAACTTCCAACACGGCTGCACAAAGATGCCCCACGTTGTAACCGTTCCAGCCTGAGATAAAATTCCTGAGGGATTCTTAGCTGTCCCATCTCTTCCCTGACTACTTGCTTTCCTTTCACTCTCCTACTCTCTATCCTTCTCGAGTTTGGGGGGGGGTAATGAAAAAGGTGTTTGGATTTATGGACCAGTTTATCTCCGTTGTCTGTCTACCTATTGTAACACTCTGGTCTTCTGCATGGGTTCTAATTACTGGAAGAAGTGATTTTTAAAATTCTTCCAGCAGAATCATTTCCCTCCGAGCTTCACACTTGGCATATACCTTTAATGCCCGAATCCAACAGGCAAAATTGCTTTACCCTCTCAAATTCAGTATAGGTCTGCCCAGGCTGTTTCCTTACGGTTCAAAATTTCTGCCTATTCACTTCAGGAACCAACTCAAATGCATTAAGAACAGCCTATTTACTGCATGATGATCCATAGAAACCTGATCTGAAAGTAATGCTCTTCCCACTTACCTACTTTGCATGGAGTAGTGTCCACTTTCTTTTTGGCCAGTTAATTTGCTTCACTACTGTCTCAAAATGAAATAAAGAATGCCTCATTCCTCAAATTTTGGATGGGCTTACATGAATTTAAACATCTCCCCACTGGGCTTGGTTGTGGGTAGTTTTTATGTCATCATAACTTCAGCATCTGACGCCCCTTTTTAGAATGTTTGCCTGTTAAACTGGTATTCCTTTTCTCATTCCTTCTCTCTTTCCTTCTCCTTTGCCTCTCTCTTGCCTGAAATTCCAGTTCCAATTTCTAAAATGTTGTTTCATTTTCTTTTCTGCTTTTTACTGTTCAAGATTTTTTTCGTATCAATTTCCTTTGCTGTTTCTTTTTTTTTAATCCCATTTTTAATTCATTTTGTTTTTCATTTTTTCTTTCTCATTCTTTTTCCTCTACTCAGGATTTTTATTCTGCAACTGAATCTTAGTGAACTCTAGCTGTATTGGCTGGGATACTCCACACCCGCTGCACTGCATGAGTAGCGCAGTGGGCCAGGAGACAACAGTGGAGGACCTTTAGTGATTATCATATGGAAATTGATATTTCCATATGATAATCACTGGTTTACAACTGCACCTCACAAGCAGGGAACAGGTGTCCTCACCCTGCTGGTGGGAACAGAGGCCACTGAGGTCAGGAGCAAGGGGAGTGCCCTCACGCTGGCACTGCCCACCTGGCACCTTGGCATTGGGGCTGGTGTTTGAAGGGGGATTGGGGCTGGTAATGGGGGCTGGGTGGTTCAAGGTTGAGCTACCAGAGGGGAGTTGGAACTGGTCATCAGGGGTGTTGGGGCTGCTCATTAGGGGGCAGATTGGGGCTGGCTGGTCTGAGGGGGTGGCCCAGTAGGCCAGCAATCAGGGATGGTTGAGGAACAACAGGGAAGCCAGTGATTGAGAGGCTGGGAATGGGGGAGCCAGTGCACATGCGCTGATCTCCCCACTGACAGCTCGGCGCATGTGCAGTAGCTCACTCAGCATATTGATGCCGGTCTCTTGGGTGGGATGAAGTCCTGACCCCACTCTTCATTGTGAATCACTCCAGGGTATCCTGCATTGCACGGAGTGTCAAAGATTCATTCAGGTAAGTACGCCCAAAAAACAGGCGGGAAATTCTCCTGTTTTCCAGCCCCTTGGACACTTAGTTTTGTTTTGGAAGAATCCTGGCCATTAACTTAAGATGTCTCTTATTATCCTTACACAATGTTTAATTTAGCTGCTAACTCTCTTAGCTTTAGTCAAGGATTCAAAACAATCTATTATTACATATTCTACTTCCAGAACAGTCTTAGCAACTTCCAAAACCATTTTGGTCCTGCTATCTTAACCATTCATTATTATCCTGCATTCAGTCTTCCTTTGTCTGCAGTTTGAAACCCTGCAAAAGGCCCCAAGCTTCATTACAACTGGTCAGAAGGAGTGCTCAGTTTCTTCAGCTCTATTACTCCACAACTTGTATGATAAGTGTAAATGTTTAATTCACTCAACAAACTGTTTGTCTTTGCTATTGCTAGACCCAGAATAAAAGAGACATTAACTTAACGGCCAGGATTCTTCCAAAACAAAACTAAGTGTCCAAGGAGCCGGAAAACAGGAGAATTTCCCACCTGAGAATTTCCCAGGCTTCTTCCAATAAACTCAGGATAATTTATTCATTATGAAACGCAACTTATTTTTAAAATGAGTTGTAAAGTTGGTTAATACCCCATTTGTAATCTAGAAGTGTAATTTACCCCTTTTTAAAATCCCCCTCTCACATCAAGTTCAAAAGGTCTTGACACTGTTATTATGGTGTTCCTGCATGCATGGACTGTGAGTCCCAGTGGTTGTCTGGAAGTCATTTCGAAAAAATCAGTTTGTTAACTCTTGCTTGTCATAGCTACTCAGACTTTCAAATGCAGATGAGTTATACTGAGATGAGAATTATCTGGATGAAGGTGAACATCCATTCTAGACTTGAGGTGATAAAGGGGGAGAGAGAGAAACAATCTTCCTTCACAATCGGCTCCCAAGATACATGTACTGAAATTGAAAAAACGTCTCCCGTGTCAGGTATTTCCCAGCCAATCAGCATGGGCCATAGACTGACAGCAGCTCTCCTCCCCCACAGCAATTAAAACTCAAATACAAATAGTCCTTATTTCCCCAGGTGTTGCCAGTCATTTAGCTGATATCATGTCATTTCTTGGAAAAAGCAGCTTGCTCACAATTCAGAGTGAACCTGTGACTTTTTTTTAAAAAAATGAGGTCAATATCCAAATAATTCAATATTTTTCCAATTTTTAAAAACACATTGTTCTTGGAGATATGGATTCCTGGAATTTGGGATTGTTTTCAGGACTGATAATATTTCAACCGTTATAGATTGAAAGAGGTGCCATTCATGTTGAAGTTCTGGTGCTTGGTAAGCCATTGTCTTAGTCAGCCCATGGATTTCACTAGCAAACTTGGCTTATTAAATGCAAATGGCACTCCTGTAGCTCCCTTTGAAATTGGTCTGAACATTCCCTGGCGGTCTGCTGAAGCCCCTTAGACATAACAAGATGTGGCATTCCCAAAACTGAGAAGAGAATTTTTTTTGGTCTGGAAGTTGCTGGGGATAATTTCCTGATAGTCAACCATCCTAATTGTCGATATTCAGAAGAAAAGTCCAATTTAAAAATAAAAGATAGTAATAACATTTTAAAATGTGTAATATATTTAAGTAGATGCTATAAGAGCTGTCACATGATTTGATGGTGATGTAATTAGGGTGTTGTGTAGGCTGCTGTTTTAGTTTCAGTTCGTAATCTGTACAGGCAAAAGTTCTTAGATAAACCTGATGTGTGTTACTTTGAATCTATGTGTGCAAACCACATCCTTTTCTTTTGGTTTCAAACTCACAACTCCTAACATAGTTAGGACATTACAAAAAGAAAATTAATGACGGGGATGGAATTTTGTTTCATTGAGGATAACCAAGAAAGGATTCGAAATAAATAAGAAAAAACATTGTGGGTCCTCGCACTTTGAACATTAGAAGGCTAGGGAAAATCAACCAGAGGATTAAAGATAGAATTGCCAGTGAAGGAATCCCCAGTAGGTTGAAAAAGGAAAAATAAATTTCATGTTTCTTTCCAGGGGAAAACAAATTGGGGAGATTTTTGTAAGGTGCAGGGTCTGTGCACATGTGTAGTAGCAGAGCAGGAGACTCACTCCACAGTTGAAAATGTGTGGAAACTCTCAGTCATTTGAAAAGGGTGGAGGGGTTTGCAATTCTGATCAGAGAAGGTTGAGATTCCAGGCAGTGTCTGCCCAGTATCTTTAAAAAGAAAGGATGTTTTGCTCCACAGCAGGGGTCATTTGAAAAAAGTATATAAAGCCTACAACCGCCAGGGTGAAGTGGGGAGTACTGGGAAGACAGTAAAAAAAGTACTGAGCAGTCTCAAGTCACAAGTGCCTGCAAGAGAAATGGCGAGTTAATAAAGAAAATGAATCATGGAGTTGCTGTTCCATACATTTTCAGTACTTTCTACAAGTAAATAAAATTGCCAACAAGTTGGCAGCTTTTCTCAGTACAGTAGGAAGTAAAACCTTCAATTTGTTCCGGGGCTTGGCCTATCCAAGAAAGCCAGGAATCAAAAGTTACAACGACGACAAAGGTCCTTGAACATTTCTCTCAACAGCCACTGATCACGTGGAACATTTCAGGTTTCCATCAAAGAAATCAAATGGAAGGCAAAAGCATTGCTCAGTTTGTGACAGTCTTAAAAAAGGCTGGCACAATATTGTGAGTTTGGTGAGTTATTAAAAAATACTCTTCAAGATCGACTAGTTTGTGGTCTCCAAAATGAAGTTATCCAAAACGAATTGCTTACTGTACCTGCTTTGATTTTAAAAGATAGTAGTAGAAATCACAGTGTCAATAGAAATCATGTCATAATTTGATGCAGGAATGAAGATCCACAAGTTGGGAACTGCCCATAAGAAGTCAAAATAGCAACAAGCGTGTCACAGATGTGTCAAAATTGGCCATTCAATGAGGAAATGATGGAGCAAGGTTAGTTAATGCAACATTTGTGGCAAATGGGTCACATTGCAAAAGCTATGGGGCTATACCAGCAACCCTTGAGAAGAACATTTAGAAGAAAAATCTGGGTACCTTCAAGAAGAAGAGCAAGTTGCATTCTTGAAAAAGAATGTACAACGTGGAAGAAAAGAATTACCACCATGAAGAAGAGAATATCCAGAAATACGACAAAGAGCTCCAACTGAACATCTTAACCATACAGGATGAATCACATAGATTCTGGGTGATTCATAGGTTAAATTGTTAATCAATTAGGATGAAGGTGAACACAAGTGCTGCTCTATCTTTAATTCCTGAGGCTACATACCAACAGAAGCTGAAGCTTCTTCCTTTAAAACCAGCTGATGTGATTTTAAGGACATACACAAAAGAAATCGTGAAGTTAAAAGGTTGTGTCATGGTCAACATAAAGTTACGTGGGCAAATAGCAGAGCAGTCACAGTGTACCATATTGGAGTAAACTATACCCACATCAGACTACACCAGTCTACAATAGAATATACCACATCACACTACATCATGCTGCAATAAAGTTACCTCTCCATGTCGTCGGTGGTAATTTATCAGCTCTATTTAGGCGAACAGGTTGAAGAAGATAAAACTTAACTGGAGCGCTGTCAACAAATTGACAAATGTCAAAACATACCTACAGCACCTGGATGAATACAAGGACGTATTCAAAGGGACACTTGACTCAATGAATGGAGTTGAAGTGAAACTCAAGATGCAGCTAATAGTCAACCAAAAAGTCTCAAAGCAGGAGCAATTCATCCCAAGGTCAAAAAAGAATTAGAGTTATTAGCACTGGTGTGTTAGAATTGATTCAAATGAGTGACTGGGCTACCACCATCATATTCTTTTGTATTTATGGTGATTTTAAAACAATCATAAATCCAATGTTGTGTGCTGATCAGTATTCCTTTAATTGAAGACTTGTTAGCTGGGCAGAAATTCAGCAAGTTTAATTTTTCACCATCATATCTATGGATGAAGTAGCCACTGAATCTCAACTATTGATTACCATTATTACTCATAAAGGCCTATTTTGTTATAAAATATTGTCTCTTGGAATAACAGCCACACCAGCTCTATTCTAAAGGTGGATGGATAAGATTTTAAATGGTCTCTCTGGTGTACAATGTTACCTGGATGATATTCTAATTGCAGGGTCCAATGAACAGGAGCACTTGAATTCTTTAGAAGCAACATTGGAATGTCTTCAAGCACATGGTCTGCATATCAAGAAAGAGAAGTCTGACTTTTTCTGATATTAGTCTAGTATTTCCAATATTTTGATAGTAAAGGCACGTAAGAAGATGGACGCTATTTCAGAAACACCACTTCCGACAAATGTTTCTAGGATTAATTACCATGGCAAATTTGTTCCCAACTTAGCTACATTATTGAAGCTATTACATAATTTACTGTGTGTGAAACAGTCATGGGACTGGACAACAGAATGTGAGAAAGCATACAAGGATATCAAAGGTGCTTTGTCTGAATAGTCTGAACTATTTGTTCATTTTGATCCGAAGCTACTATTACTGCTTGTTTCCAACACTTCACCTTATGGAGATAGAATCACAGAATCCCCATAGTGCAGAAAGAGGCCATTTGGCCCATCATGTCTACACCAACCGCAATCCCATCAGGCCTTATGCCCGTAGCTACATGTACTTACTCTTCTCCCCTGACACTACAGGGCAATTTAGCATGTCCAATCAACCTAACCCACACATCCTTGGACTGTGGGAGGAAACCGGACACCCAGAGGAAACCCATGCAGACACTGGGAGAATGTGCAAACTCCACGCAGACAGTGACTCAGGGCTGGAATTGAACCCTGGTCCCTAGCACTGTGAAACAGCAATACTAACAACTGGGCCGCTGTACAGCCCACGGGGCAGTAATTTCACATATTATGCCTTTGGGAGAAGGATGACCAATAGCTTTTGCTTCATGTGTTCTGATTAGTGCTAAATTTATCTATGAGCTAGAAAAAGAAGCATGGAGTATAATATTTTGACATATCAAGGTTTCATTATTTCACGTTATTGATAGATCATTGGCCCTTAACAGCTTTATTTGGGCCATATAAAGACTGCTAGCCAATTGGAAAGATGGTCACTGATCTTATCTGCGCACTCCTATGATGTAAAGTATCATTAATCAGAATGCCATGCTTATATTGATGCATTACCATGCTAATCCCACTGAAGAGGCGAGCAGCATAGCACTGAGAGGGTCACTGCACATGCGGGTGATTTGTCAGTGCTAGGATTGGGCATGTGCAGTAGCCCCGCACTGCTGGCCTGCTGATCGCTGGCCAACTTGATCTCTGGCCAGCACAGCAACCCCGCATTGCTGGCCAAGCAACCCCCTCTGACCCTATGACGGCCTCCCAGACGTCTGCGGACTAGCCCCATTATCCCCGAATCTCCCTCCACCCCTTCCCATTCCCCCACCCCCATGCACACACCCAGTTTGCCAGCCCAGTCACCCCCTTCCCTCCCTCTGCCGCCGATCCCGACTGCAGAGGGGCATCAGGCCCCCCCCCCTCCCCACAAGGGCCCCTCCCCTTCAGGCCCACCCTATTGGCACTGGCCAATGCCCATTGGACTGGCAATGCCCGGGGCACCCCCTCATCCCTGACCTCCTGGGGGTCTCCATGGCCCCCTTCACTCCAGCAGGTTCAGGCCGCAGTTGCCCATTAGTGAAGAGTGGTTTTAAACCCGTTGGAGTGAACCACTCCTGGCGGAGGTGGGGGGGGGGAACTAGCGGGCCCAGAGACTTCAGACTTCAGAGACTGATATTAAAATTCTATTTTAAATATGGGAATCAGCTCCGTATTGATTTCCAGTGCAGAATTGACAATGCCAGAAATCCGGAGATGTGCAGAGGCCGTGGACCCAGTGGGGAGCTCACTATATGGCCTCCACTGATACCACCCAGCCCGTTGTGTTTCTAGAGCAGCACAGCAGGCTGGGGAATCACCTCCATATGTGTCAAGAAGGTTGAGTTAATCATCCAATGTGGGTGTTTATTGTGGAACGTTTCTCCTAGTCTGCATGGAAGAGTTCTTAAACAATTTGAAGGATATCCTGGTATTGTCCAGAAGGAGGATTTAGCATGTAGTTATTTTTGGTGGCTGGGTTTGTATGCTTAGATTGAAGAAAACGTGGGACAGTGTCAATCCTATGCAGGAATAAGAAATACACCATTGTTATCTCCGTTGTATCTTTGGGGGTGGCTTAAAATGCTATGGCAACATTTACATGTAGATTTTGTTGTTCCATATGAGGGTTACATGTTCTTAATCATAATTGATGCACAGTCAAAGTGGTCAGAGGTTGTTATCAAGAGATGTACTACATCTGAACAAACCATTCAAAAACTTGACAAACATTTCTCAAGATTTGGTAAACTGGAACAGATTGTTAATGATGGTTCAAAGTTTACTTTACAAGAGTTTGAGGATTATCTCAAAGTAAATGGTTTTCATCATACTACATCTGTACCTTGTCATCCATCAACCAATGGATTAGTTGAAAGATTCATACAATCCTTGAAATATTTTTTAAAAGTTTCAAGAGAGCAAGGTTCATTATCATGTCTTGCAAATAGCTTTTTGGCATCTTATAGAAACACTACTCACCATCTACCCAAAGTTCACCTGCGGTTACAGCTCTGATAACTATGTTTGATTTGTTATTACCTCCAGAAACTTCAGAGGTAGTAGACCGTCAACAACAATTCCAAGTTGCGAGACAAGTGAGGGCAAGACAACACTCATTTCAACTCAGAGATCGAATATTAGTGTGTAATTATACCATGAGTGACAAATGGGTACCAGCCATAGCTTTAGCAAAAATGTGTCCAATTTCTTACATGGTTCAAACCAAAGATGAACTAGTTTGGCGATGCCATATTGACCGGTTGCTTTCATCTCAAAATGATTTCTCAGAATCATCTCCAAGAGTACCAACTTCTTTAGTCCCTAGGATATAATGATTAATGATGCATAGTATTGAGTCTCGAGTATTATTGATCCTGTGTATCACTGGGTAATAATTTATTGTTATGACCACATAAGTCAAGGAGGAGAGATGTTATATATTTAATAGTTGCAAGATTGCATTAAGAGCCAGTCACATGATTTGATGGTGATGTCATTAGGGTGTTGACCAGGCTGCTTCTTCAATTTCAGTTTGTCCTCTGTACAGACAAGAGTTCCTAGAATAAACATGTTGTCATTTATTTGAATCTACTTGTATAAACCACATCTTTTTTTGTTTTGTTTAAAACTCACAACTCCTAACCTAGTTAAGATGTTACAAAATATGTACAAGATTGGATTTCTGTTCTGTGTTAGAGGATACCAATGCTAGCTTTTTAACTCTAGATTTGTTAACTAAATTTAAGTGCCACCAGTGGCCATAGTGGAATCTGAACCCATGAACCCAGAGCATTAGCTTGAACCTCTGGATCATTATTCTAGTGACATTACCAGTATCTCACTATCTTCTCACCTCTGGCAGGTGAAGGACATGAATTAGAATGGACAATGGATAGGGTTCAAAATCATCATTGTGCAGTTGTGGTGCATGTTTGTTATTGATGCCATTAGATAACGTGAGTGACTTTTTTTTAATGGTGAATGTCACTGTCTTGGCAAGCATTTTCATTTCCCATCCCTAATTTCCCTAGAGTAGGTGGTGGTGAGCTGTCTTTTTGAATCGCTGCGGTTCATGTGGTATAGATCCACCTACCATGTTGTTCGGCCAGGGTTTTGACCCCATGACAGTGAAGGAATGCCAAGTCAGAATGATGTGTGGCTTGGAGTGGAATATGTGGGAGGTGGTGTTGCCACATGTCTGCTGCCGTTGTCTCTCCAGCTCGTGAAGGTTGCAGGTTTGAAAGGTGCTGTTGAAGTATGCCATGGGCTGGTAAGTGGCAAATAACATATGCGCCACATAATGTCATGCAATGATTATTTCGAATAAGAATGAATGTTACATAACATCTCTGAATCCCCCATTATCAACATTCTGGGGGTCACTATTGACCAGAAAATTTAACTAAACTAGCCATCTGAATTCTGTGGCAGACGAGAGGTTGGGAATTCTACGGTGAGGAACTCACCTGACTCCCCGAAGCCTGTCTACCATCTACAAGGCACACATCAACACTGTGACAGAATACCCAAGACTGAACGCCTTTTAAGACAAAGCAACCTATTTGATTGTCAAATAATCTACCAATTTAAACATACACTCCCGCTACCACCAGCACATGGGGGCAGCAACATGTACCATCTCCAAATACATTTCAGCATCTGGCCAACCGGGCAATCCCTCAATTGCACCTTTCAAACCCACCACCTCAATGGACAAGGGCAGCAGACAGATGAAAACATCACCCCAGGCCCATACCATCCTGATTGGAAATATATCACGTTGCCTTCATTGTCACAGGACTAAAATCCTGTAACTCTCCCCAACAACATTTGTGAGTGTACCTACATCACAGGGACCGCAACGGTTCAAGAAGGTGACTCACCAGTAAGCACCACTTCAAGGGCAACTAGGATGGACAGTGGATGTTGTCAGAAATGCTCACTTCCCATGAAAGAATGAAAAAAATAGGGACTGAGGCAATATCAATAAGAGGGTCAGTATCAATGGTGACTATTCAGATGAGAATGTGAGAAGCCTCAAGAAAGTGGAATTAATGAAGCAGTGAGGTGTGTTCTGAGGAGTGCAGCACAGGAGAACACTGAGGAAGCCAGGGTTTGGCACCTGACAGTGGAACATCACTTAACTTTCCTGTCCTCGTGAGGTCATTGAATCTCTTGTAGTATTGAAGCCATGTTTGAGAGAATGTATTGCTGCAGCTGACTATATCTGCCACTTCCAGCCATACTGGGTTGTTTAGAAAGGCTGGTCTCTTCCTCGTGCTTGACAAATCTTCTGGAATTTTTTGAGGATATGACCAGTAGAATGGACAAGGCTAGATGTTGTGTATCTGGACTTTCAAAAGGCTTTTAACAATGTCCCACACAAGAGGTTAGTGAGCAAAATTAAAGCTCATGGTATTGGAGGCAATGTATTGATGTGGATAGAGAATTGGTTGGCAGACAGGAAGCAGAGAGTGGCAGGCAGTGACTAGTAGGTTACCACAGGGCTCAGTGCTGTGACTTCATTTATTCACAATATACATTAATGATTTGGACGAAGGAATTAAATGCAATCTCTCCAAATTTGCAGGTGACACTAAGCTGGGTGACAGTGTGTGCTGTGAAGAGGATGCTAAGAGGCTGTAGGGTGATTTGGACAGACTAGCTGAGTGGGCAAATTCTTGGCAAATGCAATATTACGTGGATAAATGTGAGGTTATTCACTTTGGTGGCTAAAACAGGAAGGAAGATCTGAGTGGTGGCAGTTTAGGAAAAGGTGAAGTGCCACGCGATCTGGGTGTCTTGGTGGAATGTTGCTGAAGGTTGGCATGAAGGTATAGCAGACAGGGAGGCTAATGGCATACTGACCTTGGTAGTGAGAGGATTTGAGTAACAATGTCTTGCTGCAGTTATATAGGGCCTTAGAGAGGCCACTCCTCGAATATCGTGTGCAGTTTTGAGGAAGGACATTCTTTCTGTTGAGGGAGTCCAGTGAATGTTCACCAGACTAATTCCTGAAATGGCAGAACTAACATATGAAGAGAGAATCCAAAGAATAGTGTGATTAGGTGGTTGGCAATGCTAAATTGCTCCTTCGTGTCGGGGGCACTATCTAAGGTAAATGCATGGGATTATGGGGATAGGGCCTGAATGGGATTGTGGTCGGTGCGGACTTGGTGGGCGAGCTGGACATGGCCCTTGTGGCTAAAGGGATCAAGGGGTATAGAGAACAAGTGGGAGTGGCATGTTGAATGGCGGTGCAGGCTCAAAGGGCTGAATGGCCCACTCACTCCTGCACCTATTTTCTACGTTCCTATCCGCACACCCTCACAGTCTGCTGGATTCCAGGAAATATTCCTAGAGCTGGTGGAGGCAGCTTTCCCATTTGGTACTTCCATCCCTGTGTAGATGAATTAACAATAAAATGATACAGTGCAGAAAATGAGGCCATTCAGCCCATCTTGTACCAGCTCCTTGTAAAAGTTATTCAGTTAGTTATATACTTCTATAAATTATTTTCCATTTCAAGAATGTTTCCAGGTCTCAATGTGCTGTCAATTGCAATTTGTTGTGTAAACGAAGGTTATTTCATCTCCCAACCAGATCTTGTCCCAGTAATCTTAAATTGTGTCACCTTTAAGTAGGAATTAAGCTTTCACTGCATGTACGCATTAATTCCCTTGTAATAACCTATGTACAAGAGGTTAGCATGTTCAGTTAAAAGTTTGATCCATTTTGTACTGGGGTGTTAACTTACATCCTCATTGGTTTAAAGCTTCAGTTAAATGAGTGGACAAAGGAATTCAATGCTGACACATTAAGCATTTCCATACAAAGGGGAACTCTGCACAGAATTAGGTCACCTCTTAACTTAATTAAGTTTCAAGTTTATGAGGGATTCAGAAAGGTAGTTAGAGGGAAATTATTCCAGCTGGATTGTATATCTGAAATCATTGACAAAAGATCCAGAGGGAAGAGTTATCCAGCTTTTCCAGAAAAGGTGGAGAAAACCCATCCCGTAAATCGTTTAAAGAGGGTGTTGGAACAAGTATTTGAAGAGGAAGAACTTATGGTTTATAGGCAGAGAAACAGGGATATGGAACTAAACATAACTGCCCTTTCACTGAACGAGCACAGGATTGATGGGCCAAATAGTTTCCTTCTGTCCTGTACATTTCTATGATTTTAGGAGTAGGCCCTTCAGCCCCTTGAGTGAGTTTCACAAATATTCATAGGATCACAATTTGAAGCCCTAATTGTGGTTGACAGAAACTTCCTATCTATTTAATTTTTTAAAGGAAAACTTGTGATATCTGCATTGTCAGTTCATCTGTTTTGAATCAATCTTACATTTGGTTTCAGTTATCAAGCCAATCAGCAGCTCTATCCTAGCCCCAGGCTTGGCACTGATTGCTACCTCAGTCACTGCCACAGGTCCAGGCTGAACCTCAACACCAGCTCAGAGAAAATGCCAAACACTAACCAAAAGCAAATTCCTGCCTACAATACAAAACACTTTCATAAATGCAGAAACTGGCACTAAATCAAAGTACTGAAAACATGATGCTGAAATTAAAACAGAGAAGGCTGGAAATCCTCAGTAGCTCAGGCTGTACTTTGTTTCAGGTCACTGACATCAGTGGAATTGGTGGAGCTTGAGATGTACGATGTCAATTAAAGAACAAGGTTGGGGGGGGTGCCGTTGTCATTGATAGGGCAGAAGGCAGCAGAGATTAAATGAAAGAAGGATTGATGGTGCAAGGTGAAAGACTGATAATGGGACATGGAAAGAAAGTGAAGATGGGTTGAGAGGAGGTATAAATAGAACAGCAGAATCATTACTAGCACACACTGTCAGAATAGTAATTGGAAATGGTGACTATCATCTGAAATTGTTAAACTCACTGGTGAGTCTAAAATGAGTAATGAAAAATGAGGGGCTTCTGTTGAGTTCTAGTGGACACAGTAAAAAGTCTGACAACACCAGGTTTTAGTCCAACCTATTTATTTGATAATATACTCACAAGCTTTCGAGGGGACTGCCTCTTCGTCAGGTGAATGGAGAATTCTGGCCTCAGACAGAGCATATAAAGCACAGACAGTTTAGAGATTACTGATTAGAATGCGAATCCTTACACCTAACCTGCTGTTCAAGACCTGAAGTGGCTGATAATGTGAGTGGAAGGAGCACTGATCACAGTTTAAAGAGATGTGTATTGTCTCCAGACAGTACAGTAAGTGAGGTTTTGCAAACCTCACAGGTGTAAGGATTCGCATTTTAATCAGTAATCTCTAAACTGTCTGTGCTTTATATGCTCTGTCTGAGGCCAGAACTCTCCATTCACCTGACGAAGAGGCAGTCCCCTCGAAAGCTTGTGAGTATATTATCAAATAAATAGGTTGGACTAAAACCTGGTGTTGTCAGACTTTTTACTGTGTTTACATAAGAACATAAGAAATAGGAGCAGGAGTAGGCCATCTGGCCCTTCGAGCCTGCCCCGCCATTCAATAAGATCATGGCTGATCTGTCGTGGCTCAGTTCCACTTTCCGGCCCTCTCCCCATAACCCTTAATCCCCTCTCTTATCAAAAACCCATCAACCTGCGTCTTAAAAATATTTAGCGAGGCAGCCTCCACCACTTCAACGGGTAGAGAATTCCAGAGATTCACCACCCTTTGAGTGAAGAAATTCCTCCTCAACTCCGTTCTAAAACGCCCCCCCTTTATCTTGAGGCTGTGCCCCCTAGTCCTACTGTCTTTTTTCAGTGGGAAGAGTCTCTCCACCTCTATCCTATCCATCCCATTCATCATCTTATACGTCTCAATGAGATCTCCCCTCATTCTTCTAAACTCCAACGAGTACAAGCCTAGTTTATTCAGCCTCTCCTCATAGTTCAACCCCCTCAACTCCGGTATCAGCCTAGTAAACCTCCTCTGCACTCCCTCCAAGGCCAAAATATCTTTGCGCAGGTGCGGCGCCCAAAACTGCACACAGTACTCCAGCTGCGGCCTCACCAATGCCCTATACAGCTGCAGCAAGACCTCCCTACTTTTATATTCAATCCCCTTCGCTATGAAGGCCATATTTACGCCAGTCCAACGCCGGCATACCCACATCATGAGTTCTAGTGGAGCAGTGCAGGAGCCTGAAAATAGAGATGCCATAGAGTAGGATGGAGAAATATACCATTCAGCAGCAGATTTTCACTAATATTAAGACTTTGCCTTCTATGTTCTTAAGTATCTCTACATTGCTTTGGGGAAAGAGCTCATAGAGCTGATTCTTTGAAAGAGTTACTCTGAGTTGAAAGTTGATGTGCTGAGTTGTAAGATTGTCTTCTCTGAGTATCATGATGCATTACTTAAAAATAGCAACTGAATTCTGTTACTTTTCCATCATAGAATCATACAATGCAGAAGAGTCCCTTCAGCCCATCAAATCTACATTGACATGTGTGAAACACCTGATCTCCCAGCTAATCCCATTTACCAGCACTTAGCCCAATAGAAAGCATGGTTGATCGCACTTGGATTTTGTCCTTTTTTTTGACTCCATTAACCTCCTGAACATGAAGGATCTTTCCTGTATCCGCTATTCCTAACTTCTTGTATCAAGGATATTTGACCGTTATCCTTATTTGAAATATGGGTATCTACACAGCTTGTTTCATTAGAAAGACCAGCGGGGTGGATTTTACCTGATGCTAACAGAGTCTGTGGCCTCACTCCTCGATTAATACTGAGAACCACCTAGATAAAGTGGTGGTGTGCTGCCTTCTTGAACCACTGCTTGTGGGTGTAGACACCCAAAGTGCTGTTGGAAAGGAAGGCCAGGATTTGACCCAGAGAAGGAACAAAGGCATGGTTCCAAGTCAGGATGGAGCATGACTTGAAGAGGAACTTGCAGATAATGATGTTGCCATACATCTGCTATCCTTATCCTCCTAGGTGTGGCAGAGGTCGTGGAGTTGGGAAGTGTCATTGAAGGAGGCTTTGATATATATACCCACCTGGGAATGATTGAAATATATCCAAACGGAATTAGTGGCTGCTACAAAAGAAGATACTCAGATCATATTTTAATTTCCAAAATGAATGAGTGCATTTCACTGTTAATTTTTATCGTAAGGAGCTTCACTTAGTGGAGAATTGCTGGCTCAACGTGGGAAGAATCTTTTTCTATAGTGAGTTGATGCGCTGTGGAATAATGCAGCCATAAAGTGTGGTGCAACAGCAACTTACAAAAAGGAATTATATGAGTAATTGAAGAAGAAAAATTTGCAGCACTATGGGAAAAGAACAGTGAGGAGCTGCAATACTTTGATATTTTTGGACAAACTTGTTTTGGTGATGACGTAGAACTTGCTGCCTATGAGGATGGTGGAAGCAGAAATAATGAATGATTTTTAAAAGGGATTTGGAGAGGCACTTTCAGAAAATATATCTGCAGGACAAATGGGGTACAGCAGGAGAATGGGACTCAGTAGATTTCTCTACTGACATGGAATCAATGGACAATGGCCTCAGTGCTGTAATGACTCTGATTCTTCCAAAGAGTCTTTACTGACATGATGGGCTGAATGGCCTCCTTCTGTTCCATAATATTTGTTGATTCTAATTGGTTGAACAGTCTTTGCACCTTTCTTAAAGTGGAACTGAACCCCAGTGGTGAAGTAGCTCCATTTATTGTTCTCTCTCCTCGTCATCTACATTTTTGTAAATGTTTTCTTATTTTTTCCTGGTCGGAGTGCTCTTTGTCTTTTGTTTTCCAACTGAGAATTATTGGTGTATGATGTAATTTCTGACTTACAGTTCCTGTATGAATGATGTTATTTGAAGCAATCAAACTTGTATGTTGTTAATGGGGCAGGGAGGATGAGAAGGTATGATGTACACAGGAACTACGAACCATAGATTTCG
The DNA here is from genome assembly GCF_965287045.1 of Carcharhinus amblyrhynchos. NCBI lineage: Eukaryota > Metazoa > Chordata > Chondrichthyes > Carcharhiniformes > Carcharhinidae > Carcharhinus > Carcharhinus amblyrhynchos. Next base: position 57,078,509 of record NC_137337.1, read on the forward strand.
TAACTTTATCATAACTCTTAGAGACAAGCATAGCACCAAATAATGAAATACTCTGACCAAAAGAATAAGAACCAAGCAAGAAGCATTCACACTGATTAGGTGGAGAGAAACATTAGTCATCACTGGGAAAGGGATGGGTTTCCACCCACCAGTGTTTAGTTCCTCTTTAAGTACAGTGCAAATGGACAATTGGTTTTAATTCTGTCTTCCATCAGACTCGACTGCTGTGGGTGACTCAGTGTATTGTCACGCGTAAACTCTGCAAGGACAGCATCTCCACAGTGACAAGGGAAGGTTCAAACAGTTCACTTAAAACCACTTGTCCAGCCACAACTGCAATCGACAGTGCAGGTAAGGAATCGACTGGGAAGCACCTTCACCTCATGGCAGTCACCCTAAGCTCAGCCCTCCTAAACATATCTTTGTCAAAGCCAAATGTGAAAATCAGAGGACCATCTTTATTTGCATCACACCTTTGTTACTTGTTTATGTTTACCTGCCTACACAGGCAGGTAAATGGAGTTGAGACATAGATCAGCTTTGATCTCAGTAAAATTAGAGCCAGACCATTTCAGGGTAATATCAGGAAGCACTTCTTCACACAAAGGACAGTGGGAATCTGGAACTCTTTTCACCTTAAAAGGCTGTTAAGACTGGGGGTGGGGCCCAAAAACATGTAAGTTAGCTGGGTTGGCCATGCTAAATTGACCCAAGTGTCCAAAGATGTGCAAGATAGGGGGGATTGGCCATGCCAAATACATGAAGTTACAGGGATAAGGTGTAGGGTTGATCTGGGCCTGTAATGATGTTTTTTCCAGAGTGTTGATGCTATCTTGATGGGCCGAATGGCCTCCTTCTGCACTGTGGGGAATCTTTGGATTCTATGGGGCAGTCAATTGACAATTTCAAAACTGAGATTGACAGATTTCTGTTAGACAAAAATATTAGGATTAGATGGGCAGATGGATTTAGATGTTTCAGGTATGATAGAGAGGGATGTAAAAAATGGGGGAGTTGTGTTACTGATTAGGGAGAATATCACAGCTGTACTGAGGGAGGACATCTTGGAGGGCTCATCAAGTAAGGCCGTATGGGTAGAACTCAGGAACAGGAAGGGCACAATCACTTTGATGAGGTTGTACTAAAGGCCATCCAACAGCCAGCTAGAGGAGACAGAGGAACAGATATGTGGACAGATTATGAAGAAATGTAAAAACAACAGGGTTGTTGAGGTGGGTAATTTTAACTTCCCCTCAATTTGACTGGGACACCCTTTGTGTCAAGGGCTTGGATGGGGGGAGGAATTTTTTAGTTATGTCCAGGAGGGTTTCTTGAAGCAATATGTAAATAGGCCAACTAGGGATGTGCCATACTTGACCTGGTTTAGGGGAATGAGCCTGGCCAGATGATTGAAGTTTCAGCAGGGAAGTATTTCAGAAAAAGTTCATAATTCTGAAAGTTTTATTACTTACGGATAAGGATATGTGCAGTCTTCGGTGAAAGTGCTAAATTGGGGGAAGGCTAAGTACATTAGTATTAGGCAGGAAATGGGGAATGTAGATTGGGGGCAGCTGTTTGAGGATAAATCCACATCTGTCATGTGGAAACCTTTTAAAGGACACGATTAGAGTTCAGGACCAGCACATACCTGTGAAGATGTAGGAAAAGGGTGGCAAAATTTCAAGAACCTTGGATGATAAGAGAAATTGTTAGCTCAGTCAAAAAGAAAAAGGAGGCATAAGGTTTAAGAAACTGAAGACAAACAGAACCCTCAAAGAATATAAAGAAAGAATTTAAACAAGGATTTAGGAGGCCTAAAGGGAGCCATGAAATGTCCTTGATAGACAGTAAGAAGTCTCACAACACCAGGATAAAGTCCAATAAGTTTATTTGGAATCACGAGCATCCACATCAGGTGAAGGAGCAGCACTCCAAAAGCTCGTGATTCCAAATAAACCTGTCGGACTCTAATCTGGTGTTGTGAGACTTCTTACTGTACCCACCCCAGTCCAACGCTGGCATCTCCACATCTTGGCAAACAGGATTAAGGAAAATCCCAAGGTATTTTAGCTCCACTCAAGGACAAAGGAGGGAATTTATCCTTGGAGCCGGAGAAAGTATGTGAGGTCTTGAATGACTATTTTGCATTGTTATTTATAAAGGAGAGGGACATGGTGGATAGTGATTCTAGAGAGGGATCTGTTGATATTATAGGACATGTTGATATAAAAAAGGATTGGGTGTTTTGAAAAGCATTAAAAAAAACAGATCTCTGGGACCTGATGAGATCTATCCCAGAATACTGAGGGAGGCGAGGGAGGAAATTGCTGGGGCCTTATCTGAAATCTTTGTATCCTCTTTAGTCATAGGAGAGGTCCCAAAGGACTGGAGAATAGCCAATGTTGTTCCTTTGCTTAAGAAGGACAACATGGATAATCCATGAAATTACAGGCCGGAGAGCCTAGGGTGGCAAAATTATTGGAGAAGATTCCTTGGGACAGGATTTACTCATGTGGAAGTGAATGAACTTGTTAGCAATAGGCAGCATGGCTTTGTGTGGGGGAGGTCATGAGTTTTTTGAGGAAGTGACAAAGGTGATTGAGGGTAGGGCAGTGGACGTTGTCTACATTTTAGCAAGGCCTTTGACAAGGTACCTCATGGCATGCTGATACAGAAGGCAAAGTCACATGGGATCATTGGTGAGCTGGTAAAATGGATACAGAACTGGCTTGGTCATAGAAGACAGAGTCATAGTGGAAGGGTGTTTTTTTGACTGGAGATCTATGACCAGTGGTGGTCCGCTGGGATCAGTACTGGGACCCCTGTTGTTTATAATATAAATGATTTGAGGAGAATTTAAATAGCCTTATTAGTAAATTTGCAGACAGTACAAAGGTTGGATAGCAAGGAGGATTGCGGAGGATATAGCAGAATATAGATAGGCTGAAGACCTGTGCAGAGAAATGGCAGATGGAATTTTATCCGGACAAATGTGAGGTGATGTATTTTAGAACATCTAATGCAGGAGGGAAGTGTAGTAAATGGCAGAACCCTTAGAAGCATTCACATGCAGACGGATCTAGGTGTATAGTTCCCTCAAAGTGGCAATAGAAGTGGATAAGGTGGTCAAGAAGGCATATGGCCTGTTTGTCTTCTTCATTTGGGGAATATGAGTATATTGGTAAGTCATGTTGCAGCTGTATAGAAACTTAGTTGGGCCACAAAAGTTTACAAAATTGAGAAGCATGTATAGTCGGAGTCTTTCTCTAGGGTAGAAAATCAATTACTTTAATAAGGTTTATGTAAAAGGGGGAAAGTTTAAAGGAGATGTGAGGGGCAAGTTTTTTATACAGAGGATGGTAAGTTCCAGGAATGTGCTGCCAGAGAAGCTGGTAGAAGCAGATACAATAGCAATGTGCATCATCTTGACAGATGCATGTATAGGCAAGGAATTGAGGGATACGGACCACATGGAGCATAAAGGACTTTAATTTAGAAAGGTTTTGTGTGTCTGCACAGGCTTGGTGGGCTGTTCCTGTGCTGTACTGTTCTTTGTAACCCTGAGACATCTGTGCTCATCTAATTCTGGCTGTCTTGATCATCTCCAATTTTAGTCACTCCACCATTGATGTCCATGCCTTCAGCTGCCTGGGCCCTAACTCTGCAATTCCCTCTTTACACCTCTCTTCCTCTCTACCTTGCTTTCCTTCTTTAAGAAGCTCCTTAAAGCCTACCTATTTGACTAAGCTTTTTGTAATCTGACCCAATATCTCCTTATGTGATGGGATGCCATATTTTGTTTTACAATGCTCCTTTGAAGTATCTTAGAATATTTCATTACATCAAAAATGCTAAATAAATATATTGTAAATTGTGTTGTTAATTTTGGTGTACATTGAAGACCATAATGGGTATATTTTGGGAGGAAAAAACAATGAATTGAGAAGTGCATTCAGTGGATTGGCAAAGAAGGATTGATGAGCAAAGATGCCTGGGAAATTTAAATATATCATCCCCCAGATATGCGAATGAAGTATAAAAATAGCCAGGAACACTTTGAGTATTATAAAAGGGCACAAAGTAAAGAAGTAATAATACATTTATATAGAAATCTACAAGGATCACCACTGGATTGCAGCATGTAGTTCTGGATGACCCATCATAGAAAAGACATTAAAACCATAGAGTTCTCAGTGTAGATTTACCAGGAAGATGCCAGTAATAGAAAATTATAGTATTGAGAAGAGACTTGGGAGACTGGTTTCCACTGGAGCAGAGAAAACAAACTGGAGAGTTAAAGGAAGTTTTTTTTTAAATTACCTAAAGTTCTGGTAGTCTTAGTATGTTTACTCAGTTTCCTTTGCTTGCAGTATCAGTGCTGTGGGTTAATGAATTTAAAATGTCGCTGAGAATAATGAGGAAGCTCAGGAAATGCTCCTTTAGATTTATTGAACCAACTGCTTTATAACAGGGCATGGAGTGAGGCAAAGATCATCGTTTTTGAAGGAAAACTAAAGAATTGCTCAAAGCTGCGGATGATGTGAGGCTCTCAGGAGAGCAAGCCAGTGTGGTTAGTTTTGGATTACTCCAGCAATGCAGACATGATGGCTGAATGGCATATTGTTTTCTTTGTTTTAACATTAAGGGTTTCCAGAGATAAGTTTGGAACAGTCACTGATGATGAATGTGAGTGAGCAACTTGAAATCTCAGGAGTTCCTTTGGCTCAGCTGTGAGCCAGGAAGGCTCAGGGTTCAAGTCTCACTCCAGTCATTGAAGATGACCATGGAAGGAGCATTCATAGCTCAGATATCAGGTTATCAATCAGTCTGTGAATCTTTCCAGTAATCCAAGGGGAAATAAAAATACTTGGAATGTCTTAGACCTTTTGGATACACTTCCCTTAAGTGTTGAATATATTTAAAGTTTTACTCAGTTCAGTTTCATCATGCATATTGTGGACCAGATAAAATCCATTGTTGTGTAAACATTTAGCGCTTAGTTTAGAATATGCTTGCTTAGATTGGCTTCTTGCTGTGTGGAAATCAAGAAGGTGGTTAGGCCATCTGCTATTTTAACCTTTTCCTAAGTCGTGGTGGGAACAGTAGTCAAGGGCCAGAGGAGAGTTTTAGTTCACTTTTCACTTGTTTACCTGTGGGGCAACGGGAGCCTGTGTGTACAAGGAAACCTCAGACCTTCCTCAGACCCCAGGCATCATCTTCCCATGATCAGGATCCCCGTCTCAAAATTAAACTGACTGCTCAGAACATTTCTGTAGCTTATTGTTCACTCTAGGCATACAAGCATTTCGATATGTTCCAAGTTAAAATCACAGCCTCTGAGTTTCTGGTCTTTCTAAAACTTGAGATGGAAAATTGAAAGCGTCCAGCCTGCACTGCACATTCAATTCAAACTCCAGCAAAACTCAGCCAATGTATTACACCCTCTGCTCAGCAATGAGAAATTGATTCATTGCTCTTATTCTTTCTCCATGCCAAGGGTCAGTTGAAGTCAAGGAAACGTCTTCTCACTTTCCTCCCTCACCATTCCCCTCCCCAGTTTTATCCCAAAGGTGTGCGTGGTCTAATAGGACAGTTAGAGAGAAATTATTTGCTGAGGTGGGGGAATCCAGAATAAGGGCACATAACCTTAAAAATTTCATTAAAGGGGTGATGTTAAGAAGCTCTTCTTCACACAACAGGTAGTGGAACTTTGGAACTAACTCCCCCAGCAAGGAAGGATTATCAGCTGAAAACTGAGCTTGATAGATTGTGTTAACTAAGGATCGTGCAACCGAGGCAGGTAAATTAAGCTAAGATACAGATCAGCCATGATCTGATCTAAAGGCAGAAGAGTTTCGAGGTGCTGAATTGTCTGCCATTTCTGTGTTCCTGTAAATCCCAGAAAGAAAAATACAGTAAGGTTAGATTCAGGCCTTAAAATATCAGCTTATTTTGGAATGATTTATTGTTGAGTTACATATACTTGTGCAACCTTTTGGAAATATGATTTCCCTTTTGTTTTTTAGGCAACCCCCAGTATGATCAGCAACCTCACAGGCCTGAATGTCGCCCTAAGTAAGGGGTCAATACAAATCCAAATGGTTGGGAAAGGGATTGCCCGCATTACATCTGCAGGAAACTTGCAATCATCATTGGTTAGTGCATTAGCAGCAAATGGGAACTTTCTTACACTCGTACTTTTACCATTGGAAATGTAGTCATTTGGTAGTATAGAATTGAGTATTGCTGAAAAAACAGACATGATATTGAAGCTTTTCTTTCTGCGCTGATTAGGACAGCTCACAATATAAACCAACAGTAAAGGGGACAATGGTTTATACTGCATGAGAAGAAAGTGCTGATTGGTTGGCAAGTGGACCCTAATTGGTATTGCCTTGGAGAATGCAACGGAAAACATCTAACTGCTAAGCTTTTGTTCAAATTCAAATCAGGCAACTTGACTCTGGCCAAGATATTTGCATGGGGAATGGACTAAGAATGGCTGCCCTCAAACTGTTTAGTTGGAAAAGGTGCAATGCATGGACATGCTCCTTCTGTTTGTAAATGCTTTGACCAATCAGAATTCATCTGCCTGGTTTGAATTTGAACAAAAGTTTAGTAGTGAACAATTACATGCTTCACTCTCCAAAGCAACACCTCTACCAATCAGAGTTCACTTGCCAACCAGTCAGCACTCTCTCTTCTCATGTAGTATAAATTATTGTTCTCTTTACTGTTGATTTATCTTCAGAGCTGTCCTGATGAGTCCAAGAGGTAAAGCTTCAACAGTATGTCTCTTTTTCAGTAATACCAATTGTACATTTATTGAAAATCTTGTGTGAAAATTCCAGCACATCATTCATAGAATCATAGAGTTTTACAGCATGGAAACAGGCCCTTCGGCCCAACTTGCCCACACCACCCTTTTTTTAAAAACCCCTAAGCTAATCCCAATTTGGCCCATCTCCCTCAATACCCATCATATCCATTTAACTATCTAAATGCTTTTTAAAAGACAAAATTGTATCCACCTCTACTACTACTTCTGGCAGCTTGTTCCAGACACTCACTACCCTCTGTGTGAAAAAATTGCCCCTCTGGACACTTTTGTATCTCTCCCCTCTCACCTTAAATGTATACCCTCTAGATTTAGACTCCTCTACCTTTGGGAAAAGATATTGACTATTTAGCTAATCTATGCCCCTCATTATTTTATAGATCTCTATAAGATCAACCCTCATCCTCCTTTGCTCCAGAGAAAAAAGTCTCAGTCTATCCAGCCTCAATCCATCAAGTCTCAGTAGCATCCTAGTAAATCCTTCCTGTACTCTTTTTGGTTTAATAATATCCTTTCTATAATAGGGTGACCAGAATTGCACAGTATTTGCAAGTGTGGCCTTATCAATGTCTTGTACAACTTCAACAAGACATTCCAACTCCTGTATTCAGTGTTCTGACCGAGCATACCAAATGCCTTCTTCACCACTCTGTCCACCTGAGACTCCACCTTCAAGGAGCTATGAACATGTACCCCTAGATTTCTTTGTTCTGTAACTCTCTCCTGTGCCCTACCATTAACTGAGTAAGTCCTGCCCTGCTTCAATCTAACAAAATGCATCACCTCGCATTTGTCTAAATTAAACTCCATCTGCCATTTGTCAACCCACTGGCCCAATTGATCAAGACCCCGTTGCAATTGGAGATAACTTCCTTCACTGTCCACTATGCCACCAACCTTAGTGTCATCTGCAAACTTATTAACCGTGCCTGCTAGGGCGGCATGGTAGCACAGTGGTTAGCACTGCTGCTTCACAGCTCCAGGGACCTGAGTTCGATTCCCGGCTTGGGTCACTGTCTGTGTGGAGTTTGCACATTCTCCTCGTTTCTGTGTGGGTTTCCTCCGCATGCTCTGGTTTCCTCCCACAGTCCAAAGATGTGTGGGTTAAGTTGATCGGGCAATTTTTTTAGCATGGCCAAAGTGTCCTAGGATGCATGGGTTAAAGGGATTAGTGGGTAAATATGTAAGGATATGGGGGTGGGGCCTGGGTGGGATTGTGGTCGGTGCAGACTCGATGGGCTGAATGGCCTGTTTCTGTACTGTGGGGTTTCGATGATTCTATGTTCTCATCCAAAAGATTCGAATGGAGACGTTTTTATTCTGTTCAATTTTTTTGAAATAAATTAATTTTGCTTTTGAACCTTGCAGTTTGAAGAACCAGTTGGGAATTTGAAGCAATCGGCAACAGCCACTCTAAACAGAGGAGACTTGTAAGTGCATCAACTCTGTCTAAAACTGTTTGTCCTTTGCGCATATATTTTAAGACAATGTGAACTTTTTTATTCTCCTATTCTCTCCGTTTTACTTGCATTATTTTGCATAAAAACCCTTAAAATAATGTGCTGCATCTCCTGCACCCTGGCTTCTTGAGGATAGTGGCTGTGAGACGAGACAGTTGTTTAGAATGCTCATGCAGCAGAATATGTTGCAGGCTTGGAGCCCCAGTGTCAAATCATACTGGCACTTGGCTAAGTGGTCAGGTTGAGTACCAACTGGAGTTCCAATGCTTAAACAATAGGAAGAATAGAAGGGAAAATAATTGAAGGAGGAGAGAGAAAGGGTGCTGTGATGAATTCAGTAGCGCTGAGTCAGCACAGAAGAGGCTCAGTCACTGGTGGGGGGGGGGGGCAATCTTACCATTGTGCCCCATTGGCCGAGGGGCGGAGCAAGTCAGTAAGATTGCACAAGAACCGAGAAATCAGGTTTGTGCCCATTTTCTTGCCTCTTACAATCTTACCAGCATCGGATACCCAGCGTGAGCAGTCTTGTGCCCATTTCTGATGTGAGGCTGGATAATTTATTTAAAGTACATGGAGATGTTTTTTACATTGATTTAATGAGACTGGGACATTATCATCCAGGCTTACTTGACTGTGACCTCACCAGAAAAGGTTCTCTCCAATGCGAATCACAGCCGGTTCTCAGCAATGCGGACCAGTCATGGTGGCCTTGCATGGAGACCTCCTGGGGAAGTTAGGGCAAAAGGATGCCCCTTGGGCAGTGCCAACATAACACTGGTGCCACCCACTGGGCACTGGGCAGTGCCAAGGAGGTGGAGCCAGCGTGGGCAGGCCTAATGGGGGGCATGGCCAGACCAGGAGCAACTGGTTGGTGGCTGGGAAGACAAGTCACTGCACATTCTGCATTGGGATCAGTGGGGGAGAAGGAAGGGCATGATCGGGGCTGGCAGGGGTGGGGAGAGTCGGACTGGCAATCGCAGGGGCTTGGGCTGGCAATTGCAGGGTAGGGACGGGACTGAAGTAGTAGCGATAAGCTGCGGGCCCCAATGGTAGCTGGGGAGTGGGTTGCTGTTTTTAAGCCATGGAGGCTGAGTGACAGGTCACTGCTGCTAAAGACCTGCACGTGCGCAATGGTGCCCTCTGCTACTCTTAGCCAGCCCCTTCCCCCTACAGGCAAGAATAATTTCTGCCATTTTTTTCATGCACTGAGTCAACAAAATATCAGACTTGCCCAAAAAATGGATCTGAAACTCTCCTGTTTTTATGCCCACCCTGGACTTAGAATTTTTTTAGAATGATCATCCCCATTGAATCTGTTCAAATCAGAGGTCAATAGATTTCTAAATACCAATGACACCAAGAGATATGCGGATAGTGTGGTAAGGTAGCACTGAAGTAGAAAGTCAGTCATGATCTACTTGAATGGCAAAGCAGACTCAAGAGACCAAATAGCAATGCCTTAATGTTTCTAGGCAGGACAAAGCTCCACCAACATATCACAGAAACCCTCAATCATGTTGTGCAGCACTACCAATGTGCTACAAGGGATAGATTTCAAACAAATCTAGCCATGTGGGCCATCAGCAGCAGCGGAATCATATTAACCACAATCTGTAACCTCATGGCCCAACATATCTCCTGCTCTGCCATTACAATCAAGCAAAAGAATCAACCCTGGTTCAATGAAGAATGCAGGAGGGCTTGCCAGGAGCAACACCAAGCATATCTAAAAATGAAATGTCAACCTGATGAATCTACAACACTTATCTACATGCCTGCCAAACAGCAGAAGAAGCATATGATCCGCAGAGATAAGCAATTCCAAAACCAAAAGATCAAATCCAAGCTTTGTAGTCCTGCCATATCAGTTGTGAATGATGATGGACAATTAAAAAATGAACAGGAGGAGCAGACTTCACAAATATCCCCATGATGTGGAAGCCCAGCACATTTGTGCAAAATACATGGCTGGAGCATTTGCAACAATCTTTAGCCAGCATTGCTGAGTAGCTGATCCATCTCGACCTCCTGCTAATGTCTGCAGCATCACAGATGCTAGTCTTCAGTTAATTTGGGTCATTCTACATGGTATCAAGAAACTGCCTAAGGCACTAGATACTGCAAAGACTGAGTCCTGACAACATTCTGGCAACAGTACTGAAGTATTGTGCTCCAGAACTTGCTGCGTTCTTAGTCAAGCTGTTCTGTTACAGCTGCAACACTGGCATCTACCCAGCAATGTGGAAGATGGCCCAGGTATGTCTGTCCACAAAAAGTAGTACAAATTCAAAACAGTCAATTACTGCCCAATCAGTCTATGGTCAATCATCAGCAAAGTGATGATTGACCATAAAGGGATCATCAATAGTGCTATCAAGCAGCACGAGCTCAGCAATAATCTTCTCACTCATGCTCTGTTTGCGATTCGCCAGGGCCATTCAGCTCCTGACCTTGTTACATTCCTGATCCAAAAGATGGACAGAAGAGCTGAACTCAAGAGATCAGCACGACTGACAGCTCTTGACATAGGGCGGCACAGGAGTTAGCACTGCTGCCTCACAGCATCAGAGACCCAGGTTCAATTCCGGCCTCAAGTCACTGTCTGCGTGGAGTTTGTACATTCTCTCCATGTCTGTGTGGGTTTCCTCAGGGTGCTCCAGTTTCCTTCCACAATCCAAAGATATGTGGGTTAGGTAGATTGGCCATGCTATATTGACCCTTGTGTCAGGAGGATTAGCAGGGTTAATATGTCCCAGGAATTGTGCCTAGAATGGTAGTCGGTGCAGGTATGATGGGCTGAAAGGCCTCCTTCTGCACTGTAGGGATTCTATGATCAAGGCAGCATTTGAACGAGTGTAGTATCATGAAGCCCAAGCAAAATTGAGCTCAAATGGGAATTGGGGAAAATCTTTCCACTGATTGAAGTCACACCTAACAACCTAGGAAAATGGGTGTAGTGGTTGGAGGTCAATCATCTCAGTCTCAGGATATTGCTGCAGGGTTCCTCAGGATAGTGTCTTATGCCCAACCATCTTCAGCTGCTTCATCAATGACCTTCCTTCCAAGATAAGGTCAGAAATGGGGATGTTCACTGACAATTGTTGCCATTCGTGACTCCTCAATGACTGAAGCAGTCCATGTCCATATACAGCAAGACCTGGACAATATTCAGGATTGTGCTGATATGTGGCAAATAATATTCACACCTCACAGGTGCCAAGCAATGACCATCTCCAACAAGAGAGAATTTAACCAAATTCTCGTGACATTCAGTGGCATTGCTATTACTAAATCCCTCATTATCAACATCCTGGGAGTGACCATTGACCAGAAACTGAATTGGACCAACCGTCTAAATATTGTGCTACCAAAGCAATTGCTCAGCTCCTGACTTGCAAAAGTCTGTCCACCATCTATAGGACGCAAGTAGGGAGTGTGATGGAATCCTGTCCACTTGTCTGGAAATCACAACTTCAGCAACACAGAAGATGTTCCACAGTATCCAGGAGAAAGCAGCCTGCTTTATTGGTTCCCCATCCACCATCTTAAGTGTTCACTCCTCCACCACTGCGCAGAGTGGTAGCATACCATGGTGGCGTACCATCTATGAGATGCACTGCAGGACCTTACCAAAACTCCTTAAACAACACTTTCCAAACCTGTGACCTCTGTCACCTTGAAGGACAAAGGCTGCAGATACATGAGTTTGCCACTCATTATCCTAACTTGCAAATGTATCGCCATTCCTTCACTGTCACTGAGGCAAAATCCTGGAACTCCCTTCCTAATGGCAACGTGGGTGTACCTACACCAGATGGACTGCAAGAGTTCAAAAAGGCAGGTCACCACCACCTTGTCAAGAGCAAATAGGAACGGCAATAAATGCTGGCTTTGCCAGCGATACCCACATCCCCTGAGAGAATAATTTATTTAAAAATGATATCCTTACTATTCTGTACGATTCTATACCAGCTGCCCTGAATCTCTCTCCTCAGCAAAGAACAACTTGCTTGAGGCAGTACATTTTTGGACTGGGCATATGGATCACGTTTGAGCTATACATTCTGCTCATAGTGTGGTAAACTAAATTCTATAAAATCTGGGAAGTAGGATTTGTCATCGTGCTGTTGTGTACAGTTGTTGTGAACTACGTTTTCTATGAAACTTCTACGGTGTAAGATATTGACCCTTCATCCAGAAATAGGGAATAAATTGCTGAATTAAGTTTTTGAAAATCAAAAAGAAAGAACATGCATCCCACAGCACCATTCAGGATGTTCCAAAGTATTTCACAGCCAGTAAAGCTGTTGTAATCACTGTTGCAGTGTGAAAAACACAGTAAGAAGTCTCACAACACCAGGTTAGAGTCCAACCAGTTTATTTAATCGTAATCACACAAGCTTTCGGAAACGGTGTTCCTTCGTCGGGTGTGTGGAAGGTTCTGATCAGAGGAGGGTGTATAAAGGCACACACAGTTTACAGAATGCTGATATTGATGCAGTGTGGAAAACACAGCAGTCAATTAACACAAGACAATGTGATATTAATCAGATCATCTGTTTCAGGTGTATTACTAACTATTTCTCTTTCTTTTAATTGTGACACAAACAGGTTACTTGAAAAGTTCTGCAAGGACCAGTGCTCTGTTATGCAACCTGAATACAACACTCCTTTTAATTCCTTTGAGGATGCAGTTTTCAGACTGTTGCCCTACCATGTATGTAAGGGCTCACTACCATCTGATGTGGATTTTAATAAAGGTACTTTGAAAACTTGTCTGTTTCTACATGATGGGGAGGAATAAATTATCACCTTTGCCTCTGTGAACTGTTGCACAATATAATTAGGCATATTATCGGCCTTTAATTATCAGATGTATAATGCTTCTGCTAATGTTAAACATAGTCACAGAGCCACTTAAGTGTTAGAATTTTAGACTAAAGTGATATGCTTTTTAACAAGCAGTGTTTCTGTTTTACTTTCAAAAAGATCCATTTGCGAAAACCTGAAAGTAAACTGCTGCAGTGTATTTGTCATTTGATAATATTTGTATTATTGATGCAAAGTTGATAAGGATGGGGACCAAAATATACAAGCTGAATGACTGCAACCTCTCACATAATCTACATTGTCTATGATGCTTGAGTAACTGAGAAACTATCTGCCCCCAGTCCACTCATGCACTGAAGCTCTTCATTTCCTGTAACACCCCCTCGCGTTTTCTATCGTTGGTGATCTGTCCACTTTCTGAGACTCGTCACTTTCCGCAGCCTGACCTTGTCTATTTTCTGTAGCTAGTCATTGCCCACTTACTGCAGCTGGTCATTGTCCACTTTCTGTCTTCCATTTGGAGAGCTCTGGCATTGAAGATTGTCTTGGCCAACAGCTCAAAGCAAGTGATAGTGTATCAGCATTTTATTTTGTGCCTGGTCTAGTCTTTCCTTCTGCCCAAAATCAATCTTACCCTATGTTACAGTGCTGTCACAGTGTTTTTCTGGTTGTATTGAAAATTATCATTCCCATCAAGTAACCAGACAAAATCATGGAGTGATTTAAGGTGCTTTATTACTGCAGCTATAGGACTCTGACTGAATCTTCAAAATCAGCCAGAGTGCAGAATTCAGAAATACACAAGCAATTATAGTTTCAACTTCAATTACAAGTAATTAGTATATGCCAATAAAAGTATAGGAATTTGTTCCTATCCACTCTAAATCCCTAAATTTGTCCCTAAATCAGATTCCCTCAATCTGGATGGCCATAAAACATCAGACAGGGATCGTGGGTGGAGAGGGGGACTGGTGGTGTTGAGATGGTGGCGCGGGCTCGTTGGGCCAAAGGGCCTGTTTCCCGGGCTGATTTTGTTCTTTGTTGTTCACTCAATTATTGATTAAGGTTACATCATGCATACACAAGGGTATAGTACCCAGTTATAACTTGTGCATGTTATATCATCAAGCAATGATAGCTGTTTCTCTCGCCAATAGTAAACAGCCTCTCTTTCATTATTCCTTGTTTGAATGGGCAAACATGAGCTGCAGCTGCACATTGTTAAATCAAATGGTCCTTGACTCTTATCTGGGTCTACTTTAATCAAGACCTGTGGTTTTCATATATTTTTCCCTGTGTAATTGAGATACAGCTTGCAGTTTGTGTTTTCAGATGTGTGTGATTATTAACCCTTTCACCCCACCAGCAGCTTAATTCTAGAATTTTGTGTTAAATGAATCAGACTTTAAATACTAATTACAAACATGCAATTGGGGGTGCAATAGGATGACTCAGGGGAGGGGGGCTGTGGCAGACCTTTCAGGGCTCACTTTCAGCTTTTAGTACTTTCTCTCACTTACCCATAAACCTGTCTGTGCCTCAACTATTGCTTGTGGTAATGAGGCCCACGTTCTCTGGATGAAAGAGTTTCTTCTGAATTCCCTATTGGATTTATTAGTCTTGTATTTATGGTCCCTAGTTTTGCACTCCCCACAAGTACTGCAGATCAAAAGGGAAGTAAAACCTACAGATGCCAGAAATCTGTATGGCTTACTATGGATGAAGTGCAGTCTATATTGTTATGCAAACAAGTGCAAGAATGAACTGTCTTCCACTGGTCTGAAACGTAAAGGTAATTGCCACTTCACAAGATATATCCTCTAGTGTTGGTATTATTTTTGTAGTTTTTTCACTATACATCTGATTGTTTCTCCCCTAGTGGATGAAGAGTTTGAGGTCGTATCAGCACAACTCCTCAAACGAACTCAAGTCATGCTCAACAAATATCGGCTGTTGCTCCTCGAAGAGTCCAGGGTACGGTGTTCATGTTACTTTAAATGCATGCTCTATACAAAAGGAATCCAGACCACCACCAGGAGATAGAATCCTGTCAGGGTAATAACCTCACAGGATCTTGATCTAACGATGCTTCTTCACATGAAGACAGTGAGTGTTGCTAAGTGACTTGCGCACAAAGTGAGAGAGTAGAGAGAGAAAGTGGTGGACAAGAAATGATAGCGGATTAGCTAAATTCTGTTCTCATTGAATATTAATACTCTACAACAGAAATCAGTATCCAATATATTTAGAATAGTTCAGATTTTTAAAACAATGGGGAGAAGTGCGTAGCTTTTTTTAGTGGTGGCACATCTACAACGTTCAGTCAAAATGGCAAAGAGACAACTGTGAATATGATATGCAAGAAAACCCCCTTGGGAGAAAATCCAAATCTACTGTTAACAACATTACTGATTACGGCTTTGACAAAGGGCCATCTAAACTCGAAACATCAGCTCTTTGCTCTCCTTACAGATGTTGCCAGACCTGCTGAGATTTTCCAGCATTTTCTCTTTTAGTTTCAGATACCAGCATCCACAGCAATTTGCTTTTATTACTAATTATATAATTGATCAGTAATCAAATCACAATCGCACTTTGGTTTAAGTCGATCTCTACAAAGTAAGATTCAATGCAAAGCAACTTTAATATTCAGCATAGGCCAAAAAAGCAAGTGCAAAGTGGAAGTAAATTGCAAAAATTAGTGGCTGCAGGCCTGAAACTTAACTATTTTTCTCCCTCCTCCAGCTGAGAAACAGAGCCTAGTTGTAGCACTTCATCTTCTGAAATTCACCAGAATGATATTAGGGTTCAAAGGGTTAAATTATAAGGAAAGTTTCCTTTAACCTGCTCTCCCTCAAAAGCTGTTGAAGCTGGGAAGATAGCTGAAAATGTCAAAACTGAGATTGATGTATTTTTTTGGGGGGAGGGTATCAAGTGATAAGGAGCAAAGACAAGGTGATGGAGTGAAAGTACAGCTCAGAAATTCCTTCAATCAAAGAATTGTGAATCTTTGAAATTCTCTACCCCAGAGGGTTGTGGATGATCCATCATTAAATATGTTTAAAGCTGGAAAAGACAGATAAGTCATTTTGATTTTTGAATTAAGGAATTTGGGGGGTGGGCGGGAAAATAGAGTTGAAGCCCATGAGCAGCCATAATATTAAATGATGGAGCAGGATTTATGGCCCATTTAGTCCATGACTGTTCCTATTTCTTGTTTGTATGCAGCCTTGATCTAATTGAATGAGAAAACAGGCTCGGGGCTGAATGGCTACCACCTGCTCCCATGTTTCTAAGTGTGGCCTTTACTACTTTGCTTTCTCTATATGTTGTCAGAGGACAAAACCCTCAGCTGAGATGGTGATGATCGATCGAATGTTCATTCAAGAAGAAAAGGTGGCTTTTCAGGAAGCAAAGCAACTGGCCAGAGAAAGTCCTGGTAAGACTGTTTTTTAAAATATGCAAACAGGGACCATTCTGGACCTGGTATTGGGGATTGAGCCCAGCCAGGTTTCATTAGGAATCAGTGATCCACAATTCAGGAAGCTTTAAGGTACTGATGGATAAAGATAAGTGTAGTCCTCAAGCTAAGGTGCAAAATTAGGAGAAGGCTAATTACAACAATATTGGGCAGGAACTGAAGAATATAGATTGGGGGAAGATGGTTGAGGGCAAATCAACATCTGGTATGTGAGAGGCTTTCAAGTGTAAGATGATAGGGATTCAGGATTGGCACATTCCTGTAAGGATGAAGGATAAGTATGGCAACTTTTGGGAACCTTGGATAACAAGAGACATTTTGAGCCTAGTCAAAGAGAAAAGTCAAGGCTAGGAAGGTGGGAGCACACAAAGCAAGTATGGAATACAAGGAAAGTAGAAAGAAACTTAAGGAGTAAGGGGGTCATGAAACATCATTGGTTAGCAGGATTAAGCAAAATCGCAAGACTTTTTATACATATATAAAGAACAAGAGCGTTGGCCCACTCAAGGACAGGGGAGTGAATCTATGCGTGGATCCAGAGGAAATGGGTGAGGTATTAAATGAGTACTTTGTGTCAGTATTCACCAAAGTGAAGGACTTGGTAAATGATGAGTCTAGGAAAGGGTGTATAGATAGTTTGAATCATATTGAGATCAAAAAGGACAAAATATTGGGGTTAAAAGCAAACTACTACAGATGCTGGAATCTGAAACCAAAAGAGAAAATACTGGAAAATTTCAACAGGTTTGGCAGCATCTGTGAGGAGTGAGAAGAGCTGACATTTCGAGTCCAGACGACTCTTTGGGGTTTTTGAGAAACATTATGATAGACAAGTCCACAGGGTCTGATACAATATACCCCATGAGAGAGGCAAGGGAGGAAATTGCCGGGGTCTTGAGAGAAATCTTTGTATCCTCAGTTGCTACAGGGGAGGTCCCAGAGGATTGGAGAATAGCCAATGTTGTTCCTTTGTTTAAGAAGGGTAGCAAGACTAATCCAGGTAATTATAGACCGGTGAGCCTTTCTTCAATAGCTGGGAAATTATTGGAGAGGATTCTTCAAGACAGGATTTACTCCCACTTGTAAATAAATGGACGTATTAGCAAGAGGCAACATGGTTTTGTGAAGGAGAGGTCATGTCTCACTAACTTGATCGACTTTTTCGAGGAAGTGACGAAGACGATTGATGAGGGTAGGGCAGTGGATGTTGTCTACATGGACTTCAGTAAGGCCTTTGACAAGGTCCCCCAGGGCAGACTGATGCAGAAAGTGAAGTCGCAAGGGATCAGATGTGAGCTGCAAGGAGGACACAGAACTGGCTCGGTCAAAGAAGAGAGAGGGTAGCAGTGGAAGGGTTCGCTTCTGAACGGAGGGCTATGACAAGTGGCAATCCTCAGAGATCAGTGCTGTTTGTAATATCGATAAATGATTTGGTGGAAAATGTAACTGGTTTGATTAGTAAGTTTGCGGATGACACAAAGGTTGGTGGATTTGCGGATAGTGATGAGGACCGTCAGAGAATACAGCAGAACATAGATCGGTTGGAGACTTGGGCGGAGAGATGGCAGATGGAGTTTAATCCGGACAAATTTGAGGTAATGAATTTTGGAAGGTCTAATACAGATAGGAAATATACGGTAAATGACAGAACCCTAATGAGTATTAATAGGCGGAGGGATCAGGGTGAAGGGTACACAGGTCACTGAAAGTGGTAACACAGGTAGAGAAGGTAGTCAAGAAGGATTATGTTTGCCTTCATCGGCCGGGCATTAAATTTAAAAATTGGCAAGTCGTGTTGCAACTTTATAGAACCTTAGTTAGGCTGCATTTGGAATATAATGTTAAATTCCGGTCGCCACTCTATCAGAAGGATGTGGAGGTTTTGGAGAAGATGCAGAAAAGATTTACCAGGATGCTGCCTGGTAGGAAGGGCATTAGCTATGAGGAGAAGTTGGAGAAACTTGATTTGTTCTCACTGGAGCGACAGAGGTTGAGGGGAAACCTGACAGAAGCCCACTAGATTAAGAGGGCCATAGACACATGGACAGTCAGAAGCTTTTTCCCAGAGTGGAAGAGTCAATTACTAGGGGGTTTAAGGCGTGAGAGGGGCGAGGTTTAAACGAGATGTACAAGGCAAGTTTTTTTTTATACAGAGGGTGGTGGGTGCCTGGAACTCATTGCCAGGGGAGGTAGTGGAAGCAGATTCAGTAGTGACTTTTAAGGGGTGTCTGGACAAATACCTGAATAGGGTGGGAATAGAGGGATATGGTCCCTGAAGGGTAGGGAGTTTTAGTTCAGCATTGTCGGTGAGGCTTGGAGGGCCAAAGGGCCTGTTCCTGTGCTGTAATTTTCTTTGTTCTTTGTTCTTAGTAGAAAGCCCGAATGAATGGGGAGTTGACATTCATGTACAATTCAAAACTGGCAAGCATTTGGAATCAAAATGGGTAGTAGGAAAATTGATAGGTCATCACAGGTATGAAAGAGATTACAAGGACAGGAGAAAAAAAGAGAGCAACAGAAAACTCATCTCTCAAGCCTTAAGAGGGAGAGAGCAGCTCTCAACTCTGCCAGCTTCGGATATCTCTAAAGAGAAATTGCCATCTAGCGAAAGGTACCAAACCAGAAAAAACTTAGAGGAATCAACAGAAGAACTCCTAAAGTTTCCAAAAGCCACAAAACCTGGTTGTATTTTGAAAGTGACTGAATTCTATTATTATATTTTTTGGTTAATGAATGAGTATTGTACTTATTTGAACAATATTCCATTAGAATCTTATTTAATTCGATATGTTACTTGTTTAGTTAAAGTTCCTTGTTAGATGAATGAATAAACTCTTAATTGTTCATTTTAAACTGAGTGTCAGGTATTTCTGCTAACCATTGGATGTTGATGAAAAACGGTTCACATCTTCCCCACACTTTTAACAGATATAAGGCAAGGTATTTTTCTTTGGGGGATTTTGCGTTACTTCTCAAAAAGGGGTCAACCTTTGCTTTGTAACAATACATTGAAGATGTTGGAACTATTCTCCTTGGAGAAGAGAAGGCTGAGGAGAGATTTGATAGGGGTATTCAAAATCATGAGGAACCTGAACAGAGTAAATAGGGAAATGTTGTTCCCATTGTTGGAAGGATTGAGAACGAGAGGGCACAGATTTAAAATAATTGTACAAAGAAACAGTGGAGAGATGAGGAAATCTTTTTCGTGTAGTGAATGGTTAAGATCTAGAATGCACTGCCTGAGAGCGTGGTGATGGCCTGTTCAATTGGGATATTTAAGAGAGAATTACATTGTTATCGGAAAAAGGAGACTATGCAGAGCTGCAGTGAGAAAGTGGGAACTCGGTGAATTGCTATTTCAGAGAACTGGCACAGACACGAAATTTCTTCCGTCCTTGTTGTAACAATTCTGTGATCCTATTTGAAATCCCCTTTGGCTTTTCAGCTCCTTATCTCTGTGACCACCTCCAGCTCTACAACCTTTCGAGATCTCCTGATTTCTTCAGCATCCCCAATTTTTATCGCTTCACCATTGGTGGCCACACCTTCAGTTGCCAAGATTTTGAGCTCTTGAATTTCCTCCATAAACATCTCGGCTTCACTATCTTCTGTTAGGTCTCCCCTTAAAAAATAGCTCTTCACGTTATATTATATAATGTTAGTGTCAAATTTTGTCTCATTACACTCCTGTGAAGCACCTTGAGATATTTTACTATATTAAAGGTGTTATATAAACACAAGATATTGTATTCAAAAGAGAAAATACTGGAAAATCTCAGGTCGGGCAGCATCTGTAAGGAGAGAAAAGAGCTGACTTTTCGAATCCAGATGACCCTTTGTCAAAGCTAAAAGGCATAGAAAGTGGGAGATATTTATACTGCATGGTGAGGGAATGAAAGATGAGTCATAGTCACAGAAACCAGGGGCTGCTAATGGCTGTCCATAGAGAGAATAAAGGGTATGAATGTCCAAATGGCAGAGAAGCTGAAATCAGAGGGTAAACTGTGACCAATGAAGATGTGAGGGGAAGGGGAATGGATGAGAAAGAGGTAAAATTTAGAAAAAGAGGGAGTAAAGTTCAGGAAAGGGGGGATAAAGTAGGGAGAAAGTGTGGAGAGAAAGAAAAATGAAGAAAGGCAGTAAAGAAATAAAAGGTAGAGAACAGTAAAAAAAAATTAAATAAAGTGAGAACAAAGGGGTCGAGGTGGGGTAAAGCTAAAGGTGTTGAATTCAATGTTGAGACCGGAAGGCTGTAAAGTGCCTCGCCAGAAGATGAGATGCTGTTCCTCCAGTTTGCGTTGAGCTTCACTGGAACATTTGCAGCAGGGCAAGGACAAACATGGGCATGGAAGCAGGATCGTGTGTTAAAATGGCAAGCAACCGGAAGGTCAGGGTCTTGATTGTGCACAAACTGAAGGTGCTCAGCAAAACGATCACCCAATCTATGCTTGGTCTCTCTGATATAGAGGAGACCACATTGGGAGCAGTGAATGCAATACCCCAAATTGAAAGAGGTGCAAGTGAAACACTGCTTATCTGGAATGAGAGTTTAAGACCTTGGAAGATAAGTGTGGAAGAGGTAAAGGGGCAGGTGTTACATGTTCTGCAATTGCATGGGTAGGTGCCATGAGTGATGGGAGACATGTTGGGTATAGTGGAGGAATGGACTAAGTTATTCCAGTGAAATTCAATGCACATTGGAGGAACAGCATCTCCTCTTCCGGATAAGCATTTTACAGCCTTCTCGACATCGACCTCATTTCTTCTGGTCCTCCCTCCCTCCCTCCTCCTCCTCCTACTCCTCCTCCTCCTCCTCCCCCCCCCCCCCCCCCCCCCCCCCCCCCCCACCCCCAACAAGCCCGGACAGCCCGCCCACTTCTACCTACTTTCCAAAATCCACAAAAAAGGACTGTCCTGGTAGGCCTACTGTGTCAGCACACCTTCTCTACAGTCTCAACATCGAATTCAACAACTTCAGATAATTAGCTCTACCCCCCCGACTTTTTATTCCACTTTATTTAATTTTTTACTGTTCTCTACCTTCTTTTGTCTCTTTATTGTCTTTATTCATTTTTCTTCCCCCTACTCTTTCTCCCTATTTTATCCCCCCTTTCCTTAGCTTTTCTTCCTCTTTGCTTCCCCTCTCCCCCTTTTTCTAAATATTACCTCTCTCCCATCTATTTCCCTCCCCGCCTCCCTCACATCTTCATCTGTTATGGTTTACCCTCTGATTTCAGCTTCTCTGCTGTTTAGTCATTCACACCTTCTATTCTCTCTATGGACTGCCATTAGCAGTCTTTTCTCCTGGTTTCTGTGGCTATGGCTCATCTTTCATTCCCTCACCCTGCACTATAAATATCTCCCACTTTCTTTGCCTTTGAGCTTTGACAAAGGGTCAGTTGGACTCAGTCAGCTCTTTTCTCTCCTTACAGATGCTGCCAGACCTGTTGAGATGTTCCAGCGTTTTCTCATTTTGGTTTAATATTCTAGCATCCACAGTAATTTGCTTTTATGCAAGATATTGTATCGTTTTAAACATATTTACCTTGAAGTTCCATTAACCATAGGATTCTGAATTTTGTTTTGTTTGTTTTTAGATGCATATATTTCATCCGTTTTCAAACCTAGACTTACCAGCAATCTGCCAATCGTTTCTTGTCCCCTTGTGGCTCTCAAAGGACAAGTTCAAAGTTCAGCACAGGTCACTGACTCCAAGCTGGTTATCAAACAGGCCAGGAGGTCACCCTCTGTCACCTGGACAACAGCTTCACCTATGACAGACACAGAAATGGAGGCTCTCCCAAGTCGCCCCAAGTCTCTGAAAACTTACATTGCCAGTAGCAGAGGTGGCCTCAAGCTGAAGATAAAGCAGGAGGCAGGTTACAGCAAGGTTATCCACAACACAGCGTTAGATCAGCTCTCTCCTCCACCCGTCCTGCAGTGCTCAAGAACTGGAGCCTCCAGCACCGTCACAGTGACCCCGCTTCGACAAAGTAACGGAGATTTGAGTCGCAAAGTCCCTCCTGTAGCTGAGAAATGGCAGCTGGAACATTTAGACACCAAGGATGCATTGGAACAAAAGGACTATCTAATCAATCTTGGAAAATGTGAGAGGAATTGTCCTGTTAGTTGCACTCCAGGTTTGGTGCCTGACCAAAGTAAATTATCCCTCCTACAGATCGATCCTGAGCTTAATCGATCAATCGAATATGAAGTCGACCAAAAAGCTGCTCTTGGCTCAGGCAGAATTAATGATGTAACTCAGCCCTTGAATTCTCATGATGTGGCTGCAGATAATGGCTTCCAGAGTGTGATGCAGGTCAAAACTGAAGGATTGGCAGGAGGGAAGGCAGATGACAGCACAAGCAGTCTGATGAAGGAGCTTGCAGAAGTGGAAGATGCACTTAGGCAGGGTCTGGTGAGGGTTGGCTCAGCAGAAGATCTGCACTGGGAGCTGCCGCTTCCGCAGCCCAAACGTCGCAAGTCTGATTCTGTGGACAATGCCAGTTTCTCCAGTGATAGTCCTCAGGACAACACGCTAAATGAACACCTACAGAGTGCTATCAACAGCATTCTGGACCTCCAGAGACTTCAGACCTCAGAAGAGGAGCAGTGCGTAACTGAACCTCCCAATTCAGCAGAACTCGACATCCCTCAGTTCTCCCCTATAGCTTCCTCAGGGGATTTCATGGAACCTGATCATGACAGTGGCCTTGTTGAAGTAGCAACCTCCACTTTGGAAGAAGCAGTAAACAGTATTTTAGGTGACTAGGGAAATATTGAAAAATGGGAAGTATAAGCTGGAAATGGGGCTTAATTTTAAAAATAACCTTGGCACACATTGTGTGCCTTGAGTGCAGAGAGTTACAGATGCAAGTGCTACACAGCTACTTGGACAGTGCCTACACAAATTATTGTATAATACCAGTTATATAGAAAGAGGTCCTAAGATCTAGTAATTTATATAAAGTGGCTATATCTACACAACTGGTATTGTACAGTAGCATTATTTATTAACACTGAAGACTTGCAGACATCAGATGGCTTTACTCCTCAATAACTCTCCAAGTGTTATGCAAAGAGATGACTGGGGTATGTGGGGAACTTTTTCTTCAAATTACTGGCTGACTCAAAATTGAGCCCTGATCATTGTAGCCCTGGCGTTTTTCACTGTCTTCAACATATCCCTAGGTCTCCAACCATGTACTGGTTGGTACTATTGCTCACCATTTTTAACAACCGCTTTGATTAGTTTCTTGTCAGCCTTGATTTTTTTTGCAGGATTTTTTCCCTTTCAAACAAATGCAGATTTTTCACAGATTGGTGGGACTTGTCTCTGTGCTGAGGATTGGATTGGGTGCATATCCAGTTATTATGAAGCTGTTGTGCTTGAATCATTTTGAAATGTGTTCACAGATCTTATGTGAACAGAGGAAGTCTGTGCTGTGAAGACTGTGTGCATTTAATAGGAGTTGGTCACTGATAAAGGTTTCTTAAAATGGATTGTTGCAAAACACAATTTAATTTTAATTTTAGGATAGATATTTGAGTTTGTTCCACTGATTATATTTAATTTCAGAGTTATTTTTATTTTTTAAAAATTGTCTTGCACTTATTCAGGGATAGGTGATTTATTTTATCTACCTGATAATGTCACCTTGGAATAAAACAGTGTTTGTTTCTGTACAGTTTTATAAATTTCACTTCAGATTAAATCATCAAATATTTTATTTTAGAGAGTTGCTTCTGGAGTAACCTGGATGAAATAACCTTTCCATGTTGAATTTCTCACATCTGATTCAACAGATTCAATAGAATCTTACAATTTCATGATCTCTAATAAATTTACATTTTTACCTTCCTTGAATTGGAGTTAAAATCCAAATGTTCATCTATTTTTACAATTGCCACTAAATAATTTAAGATGAGGAAGCTCCAAACTGCAAAAATGTGCATGAACAAATTGGTTTCTTGGTGAAAGTATGCTTAAAAATAACAAAAGACTCTAAGTATTATCATTTTAATCAAACAATCACTGACAGTACAGACCCAAATCACTTGGTGCCTAATCTTATTCTCATCATCAGGGTTTTCTTTTGATAGTTTAATGTAACTAATCATAAAATGTGAACAATTTCAAAATGTGTGTAAACTTTATTAAAAAGGGTTCTGTGCATTTCTACCACAGATCAAAGAGGAAACAACTGTGAATTAAGAAGTACTGCCTGATCTTTATTGTTTTTATTCACTCACACCAGTCAGTGTTGATTAACCCTTGCCTGGGGTTACCAGATTGCCAACAGCCTCACAATGGATGGTTATTGACCTTCCTAGCCCATTAATATCAGCAATGTGTCTGTTCTGTCTGTCATGTGTCTGAAGTGCCTGTATGTTTGAGCAATGGGCCATTCTTAATATGGGACTCAAGGTCTTAGAATTTAAGTAAGAGCTGATCATTGTTTTCGATCAGGATTGGTTGGATGAAGCCATTCTGAGTAGTGCCACGGGCAATGGAGTAGAGCAGGCCCAGCAGAGGTGAATGTGGGCCTTGGGCGAAGCAGGAGCGATCCATTGAAATAATCTGGGCCTCTGCCTCTCCAGGACCTCACTCACTGTGTTACAGCTGTCCATCCTGACCTCACCTGCTTTCATTTCTGCAGCCCAGTTTCCTTTGCTCAGTTTGGCAAGCTGGTTGAAGCCCCTTCAGCTTACTTGGAGAACATTAATGAGCTGAAGCATCAGAATCTGCTTCTCTCATTTCCTCAATTGTTAGAGAAAAAGCTTTGTTTATTTCTGTGACACTAATCTCCCCATGTTCTTAAAGCAGTTTTATGGTTCATTATGCAAAAAGAATTTAATGCAAAATGTCTCATATTGAATTCAACTAACAGGCTAACATGTAGATAACCTCATTTTATGTTGTATTTTTTAAAAGTCTGACAAATCATTTGTTTTTTTTAAGTTGAGAAGATCAGGTATCCTCTGTTTGAGATTTCTACTTCCCAGGTTGTATCACATTTGTACATTGTGAAGTGACAGGCTCACTGTAACAATATCATAAACCTGTTAGTAAAAAGAGTCAGTTTGTCATTTTCATACACAAAATCTTCCTCATAATTAAACATCAAAAAATATAAAACTTGTGCCCTTCAGAATCTCAGGGTGTCCTAAAGCGCATTACTGCTAATGAAATACTTTTTGAAGTGTAGTTGGCATTTGTAATGTAGGAAATGTGCAGCCGTTTTGCACACCGCAAACTCCCACAAACAACAATGGGATCATCTGTTTCAGTGTTGTTAGTTGAGAGAAAAATACTGGCCAGGAAACCACACTTGGTTTCTCAGAGTATTGCTATGGGATATTTTGCATCCACCTGAGAGAGGACATTAAACCTAATGTCTCATCTGAAACACAAGGGGTGGGATTTTCCAGCCACGCTCACCCCCAAGGCTGAAAATTCCCACCCAAGATCCACTCCTGCCCATTACAATTCCCCTGGCGGGTGAGACAGGACGATTCTGCCCAGCATCTCTGACAATGCAGCACCACTTCATGCTAGTTAGCAGCACCAGTCTCAGGAACAGGGCTTGAACCATGAACTTGTGATTCAAAGGCAAGAGTGCAACCACTGAGCCATGGCAGACATTCTTCACAAACTTGACAAATTAATCAAATGATAAAGGACCTCCCAAGTTAGCTATCTGCACTGGCATAAGCTTATAGTGTGTTACCAATGGAGGGGAGGATAGTAAGCACAAAGTTAATATTTTTAAAAAATCCTTCCATTTTATATTTCTAAAAAATCAGTGTTTAATTACAAAAATACTCAAGTCTGTTCAGAACAGAAAATACTGATGGAAAATAGTTGAAAGAAAAGTTCTGATTGTAACTTCAGTTGTGTTAATGTGACAATACTTGTGTTTCTCGCAGAGCCTAGTGGAATTATGACCATCTTAACCCAGTGTGAGTGCACATGTTCAGTAAGAGCACTGCATGGTTAGTGTTACAGTGCTAGAAATTGTACCTCTAGTGGCAGCTATTTGGAAATGTCTTAAGTTCAAGAATAAGTCACAGTCTGCAACAAGGCAGCAATACATCAAGAAATGTAATGTTGCCATAACACAGCTAACTAAGATCGTGGGCCCAATTCTCTTCAGATGGCTGGCGGGAATCCCAATGCCCTGATGAATGAGGCATCGGCCAAAAATCGGGATTCCTTATGGGAGTGAGAGCTGTCAGGATCCCCACGCTCCGATTGGGTTCCACCTAGAGCAGGCGGCAACTGATAATTATGCAAATATCTAATTTGAATGTAATTAGCAGGTTTGACAAGCCATTCATCAGCTTCCCTCCAATCACTGCCCTCACCCTCCCCCAGTGGGAATGGCACCAGGTGGGCTTTAGAAATGCTACCCACAAGTGGGGACATGGTGTGCTGGACCTTGAGGGTCCAGGGGAGCACCATCAACCCTTGGAGAAAAGAGGGACATCCTTCACCCCCACCACTCAAATCACGGTTCACAACTGCGCCCCCCCCCCCCCCACCCCACAGTCAGTCCTCTTCACTTTTTTGCAAATCACAATTGTTTTGAAGAATTCACAGGCTGTCAATCAGGCTTAGACTCTGACAACATTGTGGTCAGGATCAGTGGGGTGCTTGAGATGCGTTCAAGCGTGAAGGGAAATGAAAATAAATACAAGTGGCTGGAGGATGATAGAAATCCGTTGAGTTGTCAATGGAAGTCTTCTTCAAGGTACTACATGTTGAGTTTGTTGGTGATCAAAGGGTTCCATTGAAAGGGAGAGGGTTTCAAAGAATTCAACTTGCTATTATGCCTCAGAGACTTCAAAATGAAGCCATGTGGATACAATGGGGCTGAGTGTACAGCTGTGCAGAATGAGATACCTCTTTCCAACATCCCCCCCCCCAGCCCCAATTGAAATTGACATCTCTCTGTTAAAGGGCTTCAAAGGGATCAGCTCTCTCCTTCAGTTTCTGACAGGAAGAAAGGAATATTTGTGCTGTAGAATGGAGTGCTACAATGATTTAAAATCCTGTCAGGTGGGCATGGAGATTAAAGTTACCTGACCTCATCAAAATTGCATAGCTAATAGGCAGGAATGCAGAAACAGATCACAGGGCTCCCTGAAATCACTGTGCCAGGGGTGATCTTCAGTTCTGCTGGGACTGGAAGAGGCAGTCCAGCCACAATACCCCCAGCCAGTCTGAGTATGGCGAGGACATTATCCCAGCCTGAGCCCTGAGGATCCCTTCCTCTGCAGTCTGGCAACAGCAGAGGGCAAATGGCCACTGGACCTACCTCCTTGAACAGCCTTAACAGCCCAAGGTGTGTCAGTGCCATGGGACATTGTACTGTGCCAAGGCACATGGCCTGAAGGAGGGCTGAATTCGGGAGGGAGGGGTGGTGGAGGAGTCTGAGGCAGGATGAGTGGAGGGTTTGTGGAGAGCGGGACAGAGTGGAGGGTCTGGGAGAGGGGACACAGTGGCAAGTCTGGGAGAGGAGGGGGCTGAGTGGGGAGGGAAGGGTCACCCTTATGCCTGGGTGGGCACTTAGCCCCAAAACAGGGCCCTACATTTCATAGTGTATTATTCTTTACATTATGAACTTGATGTTTGCACTGACCTGTTTAACTTTTTCATTCTCTGCTGGAGATCCCATCATTAAATTTTGCAATTTGACAAAATATTGGTTACAGAATTGTATAGCACAGAAGGAGGCCAATCAGCTCACCGTGCATTGCGTTGGGCCTTTGAAAAGGCTTCAGAATTAGTCCCACTTCCCTGTCCTTTCTCACAACCCAACATGTTTTTCATTTCAGATCCAATCCCTATTGAATCTGCTTGCACCACCCTTTTAGGCAGTGCATTCCAGATCAGAGCTCACAACACGAACACAAAAGGGTTCCTCAAAACAGTCATGATCAGAGGAAGGCCTTTTGGTTTATTGCTGGATTGCTGTACAGATTGCTCTGTTGAGCAATCCAACCAGCTCTAATCCAATGCCCTACCTCATAGCACTGTATATTTATTTCCCCATTTTCACCTGGTTAGTTTGCATTTGTTTAACTGAAAATGCCAAGGGATATCATGGTTTGTACCTTTGTGTTTTTAAATGCATATTTTGACCATGTTCATATCACTGGCTCTAAACATTTTGTGTAACGTGAATGATTAAGTATGTGTGTGTTTTGGTAGCAGTTACTGTCTGTAGCAGGTAAATGAGAATCTAACTTAGTTTTACACACAAGTGAAACTATGTCATATAAGTTGTATCTTCTGTTTAATGTCTCTCAAAAGCTGGGCTCTGCAGTATTTCACTGTGATGCACCTCTTTATGGTTAAATATGTGCTTGTGTCTTGAGTGCACTTTGCCGATATTTTTGATTATTTCATTGCGTTCCAATGTCTCAATATTCTGTCATTGCTCAAGTCTTCTGTCAGAAACATGCAAATTGGTTAATCTTCAGGTAATGAGTTTGTGTGTTGGGCGGCTAATACCTCCAGTGCATATTGAGCCATAAAGTCACGTCAGTTGTGTATATATAATTAATGAATACACTTTGTTGCTTTGTACAGCAAGGCAAGTCTTCTCAGCCAGTTCAGAGGCCTTACTCAAAACACATGGGATTGTCATTATTGTCAATAGTTGGTGAACAGAATAATTCATTGTTTGGTTGGCTGTATAGTATTAAATCTCTTACCCTGAACAAATGAACATTTTGTACACATTTTTATTAAGCTATTTATTGAAGTACCATTTTCTAATAAATGAAGATAATGTGAAAGAAATCACACGAGTTGATTTTTTATTGTTGAAATTTATTTTAGTGTTTAACTTCTTTAAACTTCTCATAGGAACATCAGACTTCAGAGCAGGATAGATCATTCAGCCCTTCGAGCATGCTTCAGTAGTCATTAAGAACATTGTTGACCTGGTTCTGAGTCAATTTCACTTTGGCATCTGCCCCCTCTAACTCAGCTTTGAATAAATTCAATCTGCAGAAGAAAATTCCACATATTAACTATCCATTGAGAGAAAAATATTCTCCTCAACTACTTCATAAACTAGATTAATTTTCAGGTTGGTATGATACTCTCTCCCCCATCACTCCCCAGTGCGCTCCTGGGAGAAATTGGTTTGTCTCACCATCTCAGTTGTAAGTTATGTCTGCTCTCCAAGAAATCGAGAGGATTCTAAATGGGATGTAAGAACTTGCTGGCACCATGATCTCAAAACAAAATCTATCAACATGAGATAATCTGAGTAAAAATTCACGGCCTATTACTATGACAGTGACGGTCCTCAACAATCCAAGTATGCAAGCCTCAAAGAAATGATAAACAACAATTTTTGTATTTAGGTAACATCTTTAGTAAAAATGACCCAATATACTTGAATGTACCAACATGAATGATGCGGCTCATGGTAACAATCAGTCTGGTCTATTGGATCTTCAATCTGGTGGTACTATTGGATTTAAAATGTGTAAATTCCTGCAAGACAACACAACTCAGTTATGGCAAGTCAAACTAATTTACTTAAAACTGTTGTGTTATGATGCACCATTGATGAGGTCTTGAAACTTGTATGTTTGAACATGAACACTTGATTTGGCACACTTTAACTATGCCCCAGTTACTGCCATCCTAATGCTGCTGCCACTCAGGTTAGTTCCTTCTAGACTGTTCTCCCAATTTAATACTATGTGACTCTATAAATCATACCATGGGCAGTGCTATTCTCCAGCATCACGTTAATCCTCACGCTGCTGAACACCTTTACACTCCAACAGCATGCTAACACAGGCTACATCGCCCTTCTCGAAAGAAATCTTTCCTCCCAATGCAGTATAGCTATTTCAAATGCAATTTTTACTTGCTATCCCTTCTTCCCCACCTCAAGTCTCTGACTTTATAAATTCAGATGGTCCTGAAGCTTGACAGTTCTTCCACATCTCAGTCTGGCACATTTGGAGGAAGGGTAACAATGACTCTGTTTCTGCTGCTTGGTCATTTGATTCACTTTTTGTGCATCTTTGAGATGTATTTCTCTATTAACAACCCTTTTGTTTTAATTTGGACATTGAGGGTTTGTCCCATTCCTTCCAAAAGGAATGTGCACTTCATTCATTCAAGAGCAGATTTGAATTTTCTTTCTCTATGGTGTCTGCTTGATGTTTACATTTTGCAAATGGAACCTTCATTTTCATTTGTTTCATAATCACAGCCAAACATTTGTTCACTGTTTTATTTCCAAACCATTTTGCAAGCTTATGTATCTTTTAATTCAGCTCAATAGTTCCAAAATGCCTGAGCCATTGGCACTTTTTCTTTTTGAAGTTCTTTGCTCTACAATATCAAATTTAACATTTTCTGATCTTACCTCATTTTTTTTCTTTCTCTGTCTTTCTGATTCTCTGAGAGAACCTTTGTGTTCTCTCTGAAATTTGTTTGTTCAGATCTCAAATACCTTGGTTCATTGACGAGTTCAGTTTATTGTGCATTTCCAAAGGTACATATTCAGAACAAAGAACAAAACAGCCTGGGAAACAGGCCCCTTGGCCCAACGAGCCCACGCCACCATTTTAACATTGAGTTCCCCCCTCCACCCATGACCCTTGTCTATGCTTATGGCATTCCACATTGAGAGAAGACTAATTTAGGGACAATTTGTTACACCAGTCAGCCTAATAGTACATCTTTGGGGTGTGGGAGGAAACCGGAGCACCCGGAGAAAACCCACGCAAGCATGGGGAGAATGCACAAACTCCCACAGACACTGGCCCAAATCCATGTGTCTGCACAGCAAACAGTGATAGTCACTGAGCTGTCGTGTTGCCCAGCATCTGGTCCAGTTTAAGCGCACACTAACAACGTGAAGTACTAGGCCAATCGCGAACAACCAAGAGCAGCCCTCGTACGACCCATCGCGTGTATGCCCCTCATTGGACAACAAGGCGGACCGAAGCACCTGTGGATTAAAAGAGAAAAACATCAGTATCATCCACATCCTTATACATTCCCAGGGATGTCTGAAGGCTCCTGAACCTTATTTAAAACAGTCTCCTATATCCCCCCATCTCCATCCCGCTCATGTGCCTGTCTAAGTAACTCTTAAACAACTCCAGTATGCCTGCCTCCACCACCTTGCTTGGCAGAGCATTCCATACCCCCACAACCCTCTGTGTGAAAAACCTCCCTCTAACATCCAAATTATATCTCGCCCCCTCACCCTAAGCCTGTGGCCCCTCGTAATGTGCATTTCCAACCTAGGAAAAAGCTTACCACTGTTTATACCCTTCATAATCTTATATACCTCTATTAGATCTCCCCTCAGTCGCCATCTTTCAAGGGAAACAGCCCCAATTTGCTCAATCTTTCTTCATAACCCAGTCCTTCCATAGCAGGTAGCATCCTGGTAAACCTCCTCTGCACTCTCTCCAGGGTCTCCACATCAGCTTGAATCTTGTCTTCAAATCTTCCTTTAACTCTGATGCAGAGATTTTCCTGCAGCACTGCTTCATTTAGATTTTGCACATTTTGCTTCTTCTGACTTATCTCTGATAGCTTTCCTTCATTTACAGCCATCTGTTCACTCACACTGCCTTCTTCTACTACATTTTCTAAAAGCTCTATTTTTAAGCCTTTCAGCTGCTTCTCATATTTCTTATTTCTTCTACACTTGATATTTCAGCTTGTGCCTTGCCGCTAAATCTTGTGGTTTACTTGAATATTGTCTCTCTTGCTGCCCTCACTCTTAGCTCTCTTGTTGAGGGTGTGCTAGACTTTCTTCTGGGGCCTGCGCTGTCCACAATTTGGGGCTGAATTTTATGTTTTCAATAGTGTGTTACATGTTTTTATATTATCACTTTATCATTAAGACACTTTTATTGGCACCAATAAATGTTATTTCACCACCGACCTGTGATGAATTTGTCTCAGATTTGCCTCTAGCAGGAACATTCTTATCCTGACAGTTGCCAGAGGGATCCTGCAAGTTGATGTCAGTGCGGAAGGCCCCTCAGTGCTCTGTCACTAAGAAAATGAAGGCGCTCAAATAAATCAGTGGCTACATTGGGTGGCATGCTTTGGCAGTGACTATTCCATCAGCAGAACCCATGAGAGATTCTCTCCCTTCTCCCATCCACCCACCCTGGGGCCCTGTATGAGGGTTTAATGATCCCTTACATACTACCCAGATGTGGGCAACTGCCAGCATGCATGCAGTGCACAGGTAGGAGTTAGATTACTTTGCACCAGGGCATCATCGACATGATGTTTAACGAGCCATCATTACCCTCCTGCCTGCCAAAGAAACTTACTAACACAGCGTACCCAGACCCACCACTTTAGTGTTATAATGTTGCAGGAGACTG
Organism: Carcharhinus amblyrhynchos; assembly: GCF_965287045.1. NCBI lineage: Eukaryota > Metazoa > Chordata > Chondrichthyes > Carcharhiniformes > Carcharhinidae > Carcharhinus > Carcharhinus amblyrhynchos. The sequence continues at coordinate 57,111,516 of NC_137337.1, forward strand.
TAGAACCCACGTGCAGCAAAACAACCTCCTATTGTCCAAAGCGTGTGTTGATCAAGGCCTCCCTCACTGCCCTCGAATGCCTGACCCTTGCTGCTGTCAGCTCTCCAGTGCCAGGGTCCTCTTCGCCATTGTCCTCCTACTTTTCCTCCACCCCCTGATTGGCGGTCTCCTCCCAATGACGTCAGGCTGATTGACCTCCACGTTCTCCTCCTCCTCAAGAAGGTCACCTCACTGCTGCACCAGGTTTTGTAGGGAACAGCACTCCACCACAATATGGGATGCTATCAGGAGGGCATATTGGACGGTCCCACCAGAGCAGTCCAGGCACCTGAACTCCATCTTGAGGAGCCCTATGCACAGCTCCATTATTGAACGGGTGGCTATGTGGGTCTCATTATATCAGACCTCCACCTCAGACTCAGGCCTCAGCACAGGCATCATCAGCCAAGTCTGAAGCAGATACTCCATGTCTCCCGTGAGAAATCCCTGCACCCTAAGCTCCTCCTCAAAGACCTTTGGGATATCAGAACTACTCAGTATGAAGCTGTCATGCATGCTGCTGGGGTCTCTGATGCAGACTGTTGAAGTGGAAACATTCCTGCTTCTTGATTGTGATAGAGAAACTCAACAAAATTCATTCTGACTAAATAATTAGTCTTTATTTATGAAAGACTGCATGCAGTATTAGCAAAAAATTGAGATTGGCGAGCAGTCGTTACGACTTGCTAATTCCTTCTCAAGTCCACACTTACATAAAGAATCAGTTCAGTATTTATACCTAACCACTGTCAGTTTTTGTGACCAGAGCTTATTCAGGAATTCGATCAGTAGTAGCATCATAAGCAATATCATAAATCATGGTACAACCTGCTGACCTCCTTCATACCTTTATCTTGTCCTCTGATGGAACAGAAGAAGGTCGGTGACTCCTTCATCCCTGACCTTGTCTTACTCATACAGCCCTAGGCTATGCAGAGGCAGCCTTATCAGGTCTTGACCTTCTCTGGTCTTATTCATGTCAGGTTATGCGGTGTCAGCCTTATCAGGTTTTACAGGGGTCAGGCATTTTGGAATAGCTTGGTTAGCTTTCCTTATTTTGTACCAAATAGTTGATCAATTTTCCCATCATGCCATTGCTTTAGTCGTACAACTACACAGACGTTGAGCTGATGGTCACACACCAATGCACATTTATTAACTGGAAGCCCTTTCTATTCATGAATCTTCCAGGATTCCTATCCGGAGACTTGAGGGTGATGTGGTGCACTCTATAGCCCCCTGCACATTTGGCATCCCCACATTGGCCTTGAATCCTGCAGCCCGGGGTTCCTGCTGGGCTTGATCCAAATCAAATCTGATACACTGGCCAGCCTGGGCAAGCAGGGCATCCATGATCTCCTTCACACATTTGTGGATGGATGACTGGGAAATGCCACAAAGGTCACCACTGGTGATTTGGAAGGACCTGGTGGTGGAAAAGCTCAAGGTAGCCATCACTTTCACAGCCAGCATAGGTGACCACCACCCCCCCCCCCCCCCCCCCCCCCCGGCCACCCCACCACCCCCTCCATACCCCAAGGTGCCAGGTCCTGCAACAAAATGCACAGGCATTGCACTGTCTCAGAGATGGAGCCGTTGATTGCACATGATGTCTTGTAGCTGCTCGAAGAACACTCACGTGTAGGACTGCCAGAGTCTCCGCTCCCTCTTTCTTCTGTCCCCCTGCCCCCGGGGGCGAATGGTAGCTACGTCCTGCCTCCAGTGGCTGACACCTTCTTCTCCTGCAAGTGGTAAGGCCTTGGCCTTCTCTGCCTTCAATTCATCCTCCTGTTCCTCCTCCTCAGTTCCAGCAGCAACCAAAGGAACAGCAAGGTTAATTGGTTGCACTGTAAAAGTCAACTTGTCAGTCTGAAATGGGGTGGGGGGGGGTGGAATTTGGGGAAGAGGAGAGACAGAGGGAAAGATTAAAGATTTCTGCTCACCCCCAAGGGAAGCGGGCAATCAGGGCTAGGTGGGGAGAGAGGGGGTGATCTGGGAGGCTGGCAATCAGGGGCTGCAGGGAATGGGTTGGTAGGCCAGCGATAGGGTGCACTCCCACCTAATCCCCAGAATCTGCCAGAACTTGTTCCACAGCCCTGAGTGTTATGATGTGCCAAGTGTTCATCCGGATACTTTTTAAAGAACGTGAAGCAACCTGCCTCTACCACTCTCCCAGGCAGATCATTTCAGACCATCACCACCCTTTCAATAAAAAGGTCTTTCCTCACATCCCCCAATAAACCTCCTGCACCTCACCTTGACCCTATGACCGCTTGTGGCTGACCCTTCAACTAATGGGAACAGCTGCTTCTTATCCACTCTGTCCATAACTCTCATAATCTTGTATACCTCGATCAGGTCGCCCCCTTAGTCTTTTCCACTACAACAAGAACAGCCCAAGCTTATGCAACCTCTCTTCATAACTTAAATTTTCCATCTCTGGCAGCATTATGGTGAATTCCTCTGCACCCCCTTCAGTATAATCACATCCTTCTGATAATAAGGCAACTAGAATTGCACACAGTGTTCCAGCTGTGGCCTCACCAAAGTTCTATACAACTCCATCATGACCTCTCTGCTTTTGTAATCTATGCCTCAATGATAAAGTTGTGTCCCATACACCTTTTTCACCATCCTATGAACATGCTCGTCCACCTTCAGAGATCGGTGGACAAATACGCCAAGGTTCCTAAAGTTCTAATCAGAATCTGAGTGCCAAGTTACAATATAGCTTGAGAAAAACTTACCGGAGAGATTTTTACCAGTACTAAATTAACAAGATGTTGCACATATCTTGTCATACCACCATTTTCACACTCTGTTGCCAAAATATTTCCGCTGTTCATTCTGGCACGATCTTACATTTCTGCTGACGGCACAGCCCTGCCACGGGTTTCCTGGCAGCAAGGCCTGTGTCAACAATAGTGGGACCATAATATCCCACTGCCAGCGAGTGGCATGTCACTTCCCACCACCATGAAATATGCCACACAGAGGGAGAAAAATCTAGCCCAGTGCTTCCGACATGCTTCATCTTGTTTCTGAAAAGTTTGCCTCTATTTGTTAAAATATTCTTGGAAATCCAGATGATTGATGGCATTATACTGAAAGTAATAGTAATTATTTTGGAAAATAATCATATGATTCCTCACATGACTAATCTGACTACCCTCAACGGTGGGTGGGGAGTTTTATGACACAGATCGCCTGAGTTACTTAAAGGGCCCAGTAGATGGGGGTGGAGAAGGGTAAGCAGGGTTGATTAAATGGGGGTGAAACAACTTTTGGACCGAGTAGCTTTTACTTGACCAAAGTACTTGCACACAAATATTTTTAAATGCACAAGAAGCAATGCAGCTTGACATTTATTGAAATAGCCACTTTCATTTTCTCAACGCAATCTTCAAAATAGAAACTCCTTTTTCAAATGTCCATCAGGTGGCAGAATGTAGTTATTTATCTGAGTCATTGAAAAAGTCTTCCAAATAAATTCCAATAGTTTATAGATTTGATTGAAAAAATTTGTATCTTAGTGCAATAAACTATAATTCAATAACTTGTGATCAGTACATGGCTTCAAACTGCAATGACATTTGGATCTTAAATGCTAGTTTTAAAACAGAAGTTTAATGGCAGTTTGAAGATGTAAATGGTCCCAGTGGCCCATTCAGTGAGACACAGTCCAATCATTCTCTGGTCAGGTGCAGATCAAAATGGTTCCTTTTCCATTTCCAATATTTGTGATGATCCCTTTAAAAAAGAAACGCTGCTTTCGTAAAGAGTATTTGAATAGATTATTTTGGCTATTTTCATTTCAAATTACTTTTCTTTATTCATTCATGGGACTTGGGCATTGCTGGCTGGCCAGCATTTATTGTCCATCCCTAGTTGCCCTTGTTCAGAGGGCAGTCAAGAGTCAACTATATTGCTGTGGTTCTGGAGTCACATGTAGGCCAGAACAGCAGATTTCCTTCTCTAAAGGACGTCAGTGAACTAGACTTTGTTTTCTAACAATGGTTTCACGGTCATCAGTAGACTCTTAATTCCAGGTTTTTTTTAATTGAATTTAAATTCCATTCTCTGCCATGGCAAGATTTGAACCAGGGTCCCCAGAACATTAGGTGAGTTTCTGGATTAATAGTCCAGCAATAAAAGCACTAGGCCATCACCTCCCTATGTACAAATGTTACCTTTAATGCAGCTTGCATGCCAAGTAAACTTGTGGAAGATTGCTTTGTATTTGGCAAGTTGGTGGAGATACATATAATATGCAGTTTGACCTCTTGAGATGAGCTGGTGTCGTAACTGATTACTGCCTAGTAGCCATGTTCGAATTAATCCAGTAATGATCAGCTTCAGTAGGTCGCGTAGCCAGGAAATCCCAAAACATATATTTGTAAATCCAATATCCTGCTGCATGAAGGGATTCCTGTCATTTGAGCACCATACTGTACTAGTACCCTGTTTCCATCAGTTGCTGGCTGGTAGTGGATAACCAGGTTGATTTGTGCACTAAGGAAATATCAAATATTTTGATGCAAACTGTAAAGAAATATTTCATTATAGAGAAAAAAATAATCTTTTACAAGCTAACATTATTGTGAATAGCAATAAATACACCAGAAGTGTAACAGTTTCAAACAGTTTAACCGTCAAGTATATCTTGTGCTGAAAAATGTAGAATGAGAAAGAAAATTAAGTTTGCATTTATATTACATCATTCATTACCTCAGGATATCCCAGAGCTAATGAAGTGATCCTGTAATGTTGACACTGTTATAGCAAACATAGCAACCAATATGTGTGCAGCAAACTCTCACAGAAGTGATGATGTATTTGTTTCAGAGATATTTGCTATGGGATAATGGTCAGGATACTAGCAAGAAGAGTCCTTTGAACTAGAGCAGTGAGACCTTGGGTATTCATCTGAGAACTTACCTTGGTTAACGCCTCATCTGAAAGCTGGTACCTCTACACTGGACTGTTGGCCTGGGTGATGTGGCATAGTCCCTGGAGTGCGGAGTGAATTCATGATCTCCTGACTCAGGTGGAATTGCTACTAATGAGAGGTCATCAAAACTGGGGGTATCATCACTTTCCATTTCTAAGTGCCCCATCCAATGGAACAACCTCCCCCCAGACTCCACCAGTCCCATCCATCTTCAATACTTTTCCATCAAGTGAAAAAAGTCCAAAAGAAAAGTATTTGTTTGGTGCACCATGATTTTCCTGCTGGGTTGCTGGCAGCAGTGCCCCGGAGATTAATATTTAATTCCAGAATATTCATGGGCATTCCTGAAGAATAGTTAGCTCTCCAACAAAATGCAGGAACATGGGGAAAATACTGCAAAATGATAACTATTCCACGTCTATTATTTTCACTTATGTTTGCAGAAGACTGGATGGCATAGTGGCACAGAGTTTAGCACTGCTGCCTCACAGTGCCATGGACCCAGGTACAATTCTGGCCTCAGGTCACTGTCTGTGTGGAGTTTGCACGTTCTCCCCATGTCTGCATGGGTTTCCTTCAGGTGCTCCGTTTTCCACCCACAGTACAAAGAAGAAGTGCAGGTTAGATGGATTGGCCATGCTAAATTACCCCTTAGTGTCAGGGGGACTAGCTAGGGTAATGCATGGGGTGAAGGGGATCAGGGCCTGGGTGGGATTGTGGTGGGTGCTGAATCAATGGGCTGAATGGCCTCCTTCTACACAGCAGGATTGTATGATAATGTCTATTTGACCAATTTAATTTAAATTACTTATAAAAATGTTTTGCATTTTACAGGCGATAGAACAGTGAAATGTACACCAGTCTTCAGCAAGGGGGATGGAAGAGGAAATGACTGGATTTAAGCAGTGTTGATTAAGGGTGTTAGTACAGTTCAAAGACTGATTTGGTCAGAGTTGACAAATAGAAAAGGAACTGTTAAATTGCTGGGAGTTTACTGTAGACGCCTAAGGAGTGATATGGAAATAGCAAAGAAGGACAAGGGCAGCAGATAGAGTCATAGAGTCATAGAGGTTTAAAGCATGGAAACAGACTCTTCAGACCAATTTGTCCATGCCGCCCTTTTTATTAAACCCCTAAGTTAATACCAATTGCTCGCATTTGGCCCATATCCCTCTATAACCCATTGCACACATGTAATTATCTAAATGCTTTTTAAAAGATAAAATTGTAACCACCTCTACTACTACCTTTGGCAGCTTGTTCCAGACGCTCACCGCCCTCTGTGTGAAAAAATTGCCCCTCTGGATACTTTTGTATCCCTCTCCTCTCATCTTAAACCTACGCCCTCTAGTTTTAGATTCCCCCACCTTTGGGAAAAGATATTGACTATCTACCTTTTCTATGCCCCTCATTATTTTATAGACCTCTATAAGGTCACCCCTCAGCCTCCTACGCTCCAGAGAAAAAAAACCCCAATCTATTCAGCCTCTCCTTATAACTCAATCCGTTAAGTCCCAGTAGCATTCCAGTAATTCTTTTCTGCACTCTTTCTAGTTTAATAATACCCTTTCTATAATAGGGTGACCAGAATTGCACACAGTATTCCAAGTGTGGCCTTACCAACATCTTGTACAACTTTAACAAGACATCCCAATGTTCAGAACTTCAATGTTCTGACTGATGAAACCAAGAATGCTGAATGCCTTCTTCACCACTCTGTCCACCTGTGACTTCACTTTCAAAGAACTTTGTACCCCTAGATCTCTTTATTCTGTAACTCTCCCCAACCCCCTACCATTAACTGAGTAAGTCCTGCCCTGGTTCAATCTACCAAAATGCATCACCTCACATTTGTCTAAATTAAACTCCATCTGCCATTCATCAGCCCTCTGGCCCAGTTGATCAAGATCCTGTTTCAATTGGAGATAACTTTCTTCACTGTCCACGATGTCACCAATCTTGGTGTCATCCAAATCATTAATATAAATGACAAATAACAGTGGGCCCAGCACTGATCCCTGAGACACACTACTGGTCACAGGCCTCTAGTTTGAAAAACAACTCTCTACAATTTTTGTATCTCTTTAGATACCTCACCATGGATCCCGTGAGATTTAACTTTATGCAACAACCTACCATGCGGTACCTTGTCAAAGGCCTTGCTAAAGTCCATATAGACAACATCAACTGCACTGCCCTCATCTATGTCCTTGGTTATCCTTTCAAAAAAACTCAATTAAATTTGTGAGACATGATTTTCCACTCACAAAGCCATGCTGACTGTCCCTAATCAGTCCTTGCATCTCTAACTGCCTGTAACTCCTGTCTTACTGGGTCAATAGGAATAGTGATATAGAGTCAGAATTTTACAACACAGATGCCAGGCCTCATGAAGTGTTATGGTGGAAATTAAATTCAATTAATCAGATCTGAAACGTAAAAAATTTCAATGATGGCAAGCATGAAACTATCAGCAATTGTCATAAAAACTTCAGGGAAGGAAATTTATCATTCTTACCTAAGTCTGGCCAACATGTGACTCCAGATCAACAGCAATGCAGTCAACTCTACCACACGAACCTTCACCGACAATGGCAAGGTCTGCAAGACAATACAGGCTACAAGATGAAGGCATGTAAAATCACTGGCACCAACGCATCCCTCCCCGGTGAGCTCAATGGCCATTTTGAAAAAGAGGTCAGTGAGAGCATGTCCTCCACCCCAGAAGCCTTGGATGAACCTGAATCTGAGGTCACCATTGCAGATGTCAGAGCTGCCTTCTTGAAGGTCAACCCACAGAAAACAACTGGCCTGGATTGGGTACCCGGACAAGCACTCAGATGCTGCACAAACCAGCAGATGGGGGGAATTTGCAGATATCTTTAACCTCTCTTTACAACAATCTGAAGTCCATACTATCTGCTTCAAGAAGATGACCATCATCCCCTTACCAAAAAAAAGCCAAGCAGCCTGCCTTAATGACTATCATCTGGTGGCTCTGACATCCATCATTATGAAGTGCTTCGAAAGGTTAGTCATGGCACGTATCAAACCTGGCCTCCCAAATTGCCTGGATCCACTACAGTTTGCTGACCGCCGCATCGGGTCCACAGCAGATGCCATCTCCCTGGCCCTGTGCTCAACCTTGGAACACACCTAGGTAACAAAGACACTTATGTCAGACTCCTATTCATCGATGACAGCTCGGCCTTCAACACCATTATTCCTATGAACCTCATCTCCAAGCTACATGGCCCTGGGGCTCCTCCTTTTGCGACTGGATCCTGAACTTCCTAACCCATAGACTGCAATCAGTAAGGATAGGCAACAACATCTCCGCCACATCCTCAACACCGGTGCCCCACAAGGCTGTATCCTCAGCCTCTTACTATACTCCTTATACACCTGTGACTGTGTCCAAATTCTCCTCCAGCTCAATTTTCAAGTTTGCTGATGACACCACCATAGTGAGTCGGACCTTAAACAATGACGAGACACAAAGAGATAGAGAATCTGGTGAACTGGGGACAATAATCTCCCCCTCAATGTCAACAAAATAAGGAGATAGTCATCAACTTCAGGAATTGTAGTGGAGGACATGTCCCCGTCTACATCAATGGGGACAAAGTAGAAATGATTGAGAGCTTCAAGTTTTTAGGTGATCCAGATCACCAATAACCTGTCTTGGTCCCTCCGTGCCAACACTATGGTTAAGAAAGCCCACCCATGCCTCTACTTTCTCAGCAGACGAAGGAGATTTGGCTTGTCCACCATGACTTCCACCAATTTTTACAGGTGCATCATAGAATGCATTCTTTCTGGTTATATCACAGCTTGGTATGGCTCCTGCTCTGTCCAAGACTGCAACAAACTACAAAGGGTCGTGAATGAAGCCCAGTTCATCACTCAAACCAGCTTTCCACCCACTGACACTTCCCCACTGTCTTGGAAAAGCAGCCAGCTCAATTAAAGACTCATGCACCCTGGATATACTCTCTTCCACCTTCCTCCATTGGGTAAAAAATACAAAAATCTGAGGACATATACCAACCGACTTGAGAACAGTTTCTTCCCTGCTGCCATCAGACTTGTGAATGGACCTAACTTGCATTAAGTCAATCTTTTTCTGTACCCTAGCTACGACTGCAACACTACACTCTGCACTCTCTCCTTTCCTTCTCTATGAATGGTATGATTTGTCTGTATAATGTGCAAGGAAAAATACTTCTCACTGTATGCTAATGCACGTGACAATAAATCAACTCAAATCCTAACTGCCCTCTGAAATGGCTGCAAAAAGCCACAGGAGCAAATAGAGATAAACAACTTTTGGCATCAATGCCCCCAAACCATAGAAGATTTTTAAAAATCTATGTACTGAGACTAGAGGGTGCAGATGGTGCCAAACACTGGGGGATAGCACAGAAGAAGGAGTGGGGTTGGGACCTGGGCATGTTGCTCTAAATGATCATTCTCATCTTCCACACTGGCAGCCAAAGCTGCAAATCTGAAAGACCAAAAAGGTCAATCAGACTGAGGGTTGTTTTAAAAGCCAGTTCAGTTTAAGGTTTGTTTCACTGAGTTGCTGCATTTCTTCACGCAGCTTCATTTCATGATTCTGACTTTTAAAGGAAAGTCTGCAGTAAAATCACTAAAGCTGCCCAAAGGTCAGCTGCGGCATAGCATCTGAGAGTGGCAGGTTAGAGGAAAGTTTGGGGACAAGTTACAGGGACAACTGGGGCAGGTTGTGGTGAGTTGGAGGGGGTGTCAAAGGAGAGGTTTGGAGAGATGGGGAGGTTAAAGGATCAAAGAGCGGGGTTAGTGGGTGGTTTGGTGATTTTAGAGGGGGTTTGGGGGAGGTTATCTAGGAGATTGAATAGTTTTGTAAATGGAGTGATTCCTTTGCAATCACTTTCCTAACATCAGTTGATTGCTCTGTGATTAATTATCCTTAGAGAATTCAGCTTTGTAGTTCCAATTTCACTATTGCTGCAGTCACCCTGCTTACTGTATAGTTAATGAAATACAGATGTAGTAAGAGAGAGAGCAGTGGATTGCAAGAGGTCGTAAACAGATTGATGAAATGGCAGATGCAGTTTAACTTGGCTTTTAAGAGAAATTAATATGTAGAGACAGTATAATCTAAATGGCACTATTTGGGAACGGGGGGAGGTGGTGAGGGCTTATTTTCACATCTTTTAAGGGCAAGTTGATGAGGTAATTAAGAAACCAAATTGTACACTTGTTTTTGTAAATGTGGACACTGATTATAAAATCTAGGAAATCATGTTAAACCTTTACAAATCTCTGCTTAGTCCTCAACTGGACAATTGTGTACAATTCTTGAAGAAGTATGTGAAAGTCCTGAGGAGGGTACAGAAGGGATTCAGCAGGATGATACCATGACTGATGGTTATGTGGAGAATCTTAGAGTAGGGAAGGTTATGGGGAGACCTCATAAATGCATTCAAAATCATGAAGTAGCTGTTTCCACGTAGATCTAAAGAGGAAATGAGGAAAGTTATTCACATTATTCTAGTGTTAAGATCTGCCTGGAAATGCTGCCTGGAAATGTGTTGGATTCAGGTTCCATAGGAAGTTTCAAATGGCAATTGGTCATGGACTTGAAAAGAATGAATTTACAGGATAATGAGGAAAATATTGGAGTGTGGGGCTAAACTGGATAGTTATTTCAAAGAATGAACGCATACAATGGACCAAATGGTCTTTTTTTCTGGCTGTCATCAATCAATGCTTCTTAATTGGCTGTTTCTGCTTCAGTTTTGGTGGTGTTGGCATCACACTTCTATTCTACAATATTTTAAATGAATGAAACAGCAATGTGATAATGACCAGATAACTTTTTTTTAAATGATGATGATTGAGAAACAAGCCATGATGTTGGGGATAACTCCCCTGCCCTTCTTTCAAACAGTGCCATGGGATCTTTTAAACTCATCCAAAACAAGCAAACAGGATCTTGTTTTCATCTCTCATCCGAAGGCCCACAACTCCATCAGCGAGAGATTCCCTCCTCGCTGCAGCACTGTCCTCAGGCCCCAGAATGTGTTTTGAACCCACAACCTTACGGTCCATAGACGAGCGTGCTACCGCCCAAACAGCAGCTCACATCGACTGGCAGCTCACACCTCCAGAGCCACAGCCTGACTGACAGCTGATGTGGCACCCCCACCGCCCCACAAATGATGTGGAGTTGCTGGTGTTAAGACTGGGGTAAACACAGTAAGTAGTCTCACACAACGCCAGGTTAAAGTCCAACAGGTTTATTTGGTAGCACGAGCTTTCGGAGTGCTGTCCCTTCAGCAGGTATCACTCACCTGATAAATGGAGGGACCACTGTAGCAATAGTGAAATTGGAGCTACAAAGGATATTCTCTGAGGATTCAAAGCTATTCTCTAAAGATAATTAATCACAGAGCCATCAACTGAAAGAGATTGAAAAGAAATCACTCCATTTACAAAACTATCCATTCCCTGAGATAACCTCCCCCCCCCAAAAGTCCCCTGTAAAATCACAGGGGGTGTTGTGGGACTCCTCACTGTGCCCGGCCCACAGGCTGGGACCAGCTGTCCTCAGCCCCGCCCCCTGCCAATCAGAACCCACTCCTCTGGCTCTGATTGGTTAGAGCCTGGAGCCCCGCCCCCCTGCTCAATGCGGACCGGCTAGGGGCAAGCCCGGGGGGTCACTATCCGGAGGGGTGAAGGCGGCGGCTGCGGCTTGAGGAGCGAACCGGCTGGCCGGAGGGGGAAAATGGCACCAAGAGCTGGGTGATTTTAAACCCCGAGACCACCCCGGACAAGCCCATCACTGATGGCGAACGTGAAAGTGGCCGTGAGGGTCCGACCTCTCAGCAAGAGGTGAGGCAGGGGGGAAGGGAGTGGAGGCGGTGAGGGTGAGGGTGAGGGTAAGGGTGAGATAGGGTGGTGAGTGGATAGGGTGAGTGGAGGAGGAGGAGGAGGTGAGGGAAAGTGGAGGCGAGGAGCGAGAAGGGTGACAGGAAAAGCAGAGCGTGTTGAGGGGAGGGGATGGTGGACAAGAGGCAGAGTGAAGGGTTGGTGAAAAGGACGTTGGCCTGAATAAAACTCAGATAGGTGTGGGGTGGGAGTCGGTGGTCCCTCACTATGGGGGGGGGGGAGGTGGGTTAGAGGGGATTTGTGGGGGGGGGTGGGGTGGGACGGGAGAGAAGTGTTTAAAATGTTGATGATAAAGTTGGGATTGTGCTTTTCTCAGACTGAGACCTGTCAAAGTGCTGCGCTGTCACTGAATTATAAATACAGATCTCTGCGATTTATTGTCTCTCTTCAAAGTTAATCTTCATAGTTAACCCAGCTCATATTCAGATTGGAATTGGTCTCTGACTGGTGGCAGATTCTAATGAACTGATTTTCTATTGTAAGAGAGATTGTACATTCAGACTATTTAGTGAGACCACAACTTCAGTTTGTATTGTTGCTGGGAACGGAAGTTTGGGGTGGGGGGAGGGGGCTGGTGCGAGGGAGGACAGAACAGACCATCGGCAATAGTCCTCTTTTAAAATGTGCTTCCAAATTTGGTTACGACATACATCTGGTTGGCATCTGTCCTGATAGTTTAGAAAGGGACAGTTAAACCCTGCGGGGAGCTTGGGTAAAGACATAATTTAGCGTTGGTGAGCTAAACATTGCATGGAGTTTTATTGTGCCAAGATCCCGGGAAGAAACACCATTAACGTCGATGTGTAATTTCCTTCGATCAACAACCAACAAAAATGTAAATTTCTAGAATTTTAGTGATTTTAGTTTTATTTGTATAAAGTTGATTTTTTAAAAAATGGAGCAAAGTTTATGCAATATTTTAAGGAACTCTATAAGATAGATTCCAAATAAGTATTCTTTAGGAAGATTCAACAAATATTTGTGCTCAGACTTCCCCTAGAGTTTGGCACAGTATAAACTCTTCTGGTATTCGAACCAAAAGATCCGTGATTCTGCCATTGAATTGGAGGTCAGGAGAGATTGCTGCTCAGAGATACTCCACAGAAGAGGTTCAGTGTCCAGATTGTCTTTACCTGAAATAACGATCTGTGATTTTAGAGGAAGTAGTTTAGCATATACTTTCGAGTTGTAGAAGGGTCAAAAATCCTGTTTGTTAGTTTTGGAAAAAACTAAACTGAATAAGAATGACATTCTTCTACCAGTGTCTCCTTTTAGATGGTCCTCTTTGCCCAAGTCATCTGTCCTTGTATCTGCTTCTTTGGCTTGGTGCCACTTGTTCTGATTTCACACAGGAAGAGAGCCTCGAGTTGTTTTATGGTGTTAAAAGCCATTATATAAACATAAATTGTTTGCTTTCTGATTTGTGTTTTCACTCAAATTAGCAAAACCTTTGGGAACTGTGCCCAAGTTCTTCTGACGTTGCACTTTGTGTTATTGCGGATTTACTTCAAACTGGCCATTTGTACATCCTGTGTTAACACTTCTTAAAAAGTCACAGAAGGCAAATGATATTTATGTTGCTACCATGGGTAACAGTAAAAGAATCAGCATGTCACTTCTCAGTGTGCTTTAAGTACTTCAAATACTTATTTACAGTAATCCAAGGAAATGTTTTCTGTCAACCAGAAAAACTACAGGTGTTGAAAATCTGAAATGAAAACAGAAGATACTGGAAACACTCAGATCTGGCAGTATTTGTGGAGAGAGAAGAAACAAGAGTTAACATTTCTGGTTAAAGATCTTTCAGTTCTGATGAAAGATCATCAACCTGAAACATTTAACTCTGTATTTGTGCATTTCAGCATGTTTATGTTTTCATTTCAGACAAGTTTGGCTTGTTTGGAAAGTTATAGGGAAAGTAATGTGATCTGCAAAAAAAGTATGAAAAAATTGGAATGATGAAAAATTCACCAATGGCAGTCGAATCTCGTTACAAATTACATTGAAAATTACATTTTCTACATTGTTATGCAACAGTTTTACAATACTTATTCATAAATTATGGTAAATCCTTATTCCTAGTTTTGTAATCATAGAAACATAGAATCTCTACAGTACAGAAGGAGGCCATTCAGCCCATCAAGTCTGCACTGACCACAATCCCACCCACGCCCCATTTCCATAACCCCACATACTTACCCTGCTAATCCCTTGGCACTAGGGTCAATTTAGCATGGCCAATCAACTTAACCTTCACTCCTTTGGACTGTGGAAGGAAACTGGAGCGCCCAGAGGAAACCCATGTTGACATAAGAACATAAGGAATAGGAGCAGGAGTAGGCCATCTGGCCCTTCGAGCCTGTGCAAACTCCACGCAGACAGTGATCTGAGACTGGAATTTTCTTTTTATTTTCTGTACTAAATTAAGGTAGCAAATTTATATATAGAATCAACATAAAATAAAATTCAAGTTGAAATATTAAAATGTATTTAAATTTCCTTTACACTAATTCTATCTGGAGTTTTAAGTTGTCCTTTCCTCAATCAGTGGCAGAACCCCACATCATTAGTTCCAGACTTAACTTTTGAATTTTGTCCTAGTTCTGGTGCTTCGATTAATCTTTTAATTACTGTCATTGTCTCCTTATGTGGCTTGGCATTGCAATGTCCAGTTATACTTCTGCAAAGCAGTTTGGGATCTTAAAGGCACTCCAGAAATGCAAGTTGTTGTTAAAAGAGATCACTCACAGTAAAGGTAAATTTTAAAAGGCCTTTGGATGCAGCTCTATCCTATTGACCTTGTAATCAAAATAATGCACTGGCCATGTGATTTTTGGCTTGTGAGATGATTCTGACCTTGCTGGTACCTTGCACGTTGTTAACATTTTCTACTACTATTCTCAGGTTCTAATGGGTTTAGATATTAACACACCACTTCATTATATCAAAACTTCCTATTCTGGTTCCCAATTGACAGAAGGCAGGCTTGAATTGTATAATACCTTTCTCAATCTTGGGATATTCCAATGCAATTTAGAAACAATGGGGAAGTTTTGAAAGAGTCCGACATTTGTATAACTACCAGACGTTTCACAGCCAATCAAGTACCTTTTAATGAGCAGCTCCTGTATAATGTTGGAATCATAGCCAGTGAGCACTCAGCAAGCACCCCTTCCATTCAGCCAATGAGCACACAGCAAGCACCCCTTCCATTCAGCCAATGAGCACACAGTAAGCACCCCTTCCATTCAGCCAGTGAGCACTCAGCATGCACACCTTCCATTCAGTCAGTGAACACACAGTAAGCACCCACTCCATTCATCCAAATGAGCGCAAAGCAAGCACCCCTTCCATTCAGCCGATGAACGTACAGCAACCACTCTCTCCATTCATGATGTGGAGATGCTGGCGTTGGACAGGAGTAAACACAGTAGAAAGTCTCAACACCAGGTTAAAATCCAATAGGTTTATTTGGTAGCACAGGCCATAAGCTTTCAGAGCGTTGCTCATTCATCAGGTGAGTGGGAGTTCTGTTCATAAACAGGGCATGTAAAGACACAAACTCAATTTACAAAATCATGGTTGGCATGCGAACCTTTACAGGTAATCAAGTCTTAAAGGTGCAGACAATGTGAGTGGAGAGAGGGTTAAACACAGATTAAAGAGACTTATCTGGGCTTGCAGAATCTCACTAACTGTCCTGGCTGGAAATGATATACTGTGCTGGTTTTCTAATAGAGCCAGAGCCCAAAATGTTTAAGCCAATGAAGGACTTTTGAAGTTAGTCACTGTTGTAGCGTGGGAAATATGGCAGCCAATTTGATCGATGGAAACTGCCACAAAAGAGCATTGTGATACTTACCAGACAATTTGTTTTTGTGGTGTTGATTGAGGGATAAAGATTGGACACTGGAGAGAATTCTCCTGCTCTTCTTCCCAAGGGATAGTTTTATATCCCCCTGAGAGGGTAACAGTGCTCCCTCAGTACTGCTTGGGAGTGTCAGTTTAGATTTTTGTGTTTGCATCCAGAATAAGAATTCTTCTACAACCTTGAAACTGGTGCTATTAGTGGTTATGTTGAGCGCTTCATAGCATGTACATAGTGCTGGTCGAAATGTAACCTAAGGAGACACTGATTTGGAGACCCAAATTTTTGGTAGCACTTGAAAATTTATTTACCATAATCTGGGATGTTTTCCTTCTGTGGGCCGCTTGGGCACTGCCAACTGCATTCACTGCTCTGAGATTACTGCCACTGATTTTGATGGAGGTGCACACTCTGGCGAGACTGAAGAACTTCCCTCTGCAGAAGCTAATATTGATGCCTGCAGGCATGTCTCTGGCAGCTTCCTTAAATGTTGCAGCAAAAGATTGAAGAGTTAGGGGACCATGATATACCTTTGCTTTATGCTGCTGGTTGCATTTAGCCACAGGCACAAACACATCCAACCAGGCCATCTGCAGTAGGTGTGGGAGTTTGGCAAACTGCTTGGACATCCAAGCTTGGAAAGCGAATGCCAAAGACTAAGTGGACTCTCAATGTCAAAAGCTTCAGTTATGTCCATGAACTGCAAAATGTTGCTCCCTGCATGTTTCTTGTTGCCTTGCTGTGGACACCGTTATCAGCTGACCCACAGTAAAACCACACTAATTCTGGGAGGTCATCATCTCTGAGGCTGTCTAGCAGACAGTTTAATGAGATCCTTTTAAGGACCTTTCGTGCAATTGAGAGACGACATATTCTTTGGTAGTTGCCCCATGCATTTGTGGTTCTTTATGCTTCCAGAAGCTGACTATGTTGGTATTTGTGAGGGCCTAAGGAACTTTTTTCTGAAACCAGATGCTCTTGAAGACCACTGGAAGTTTGTCAACAAGTTTTGCACCATTACAGTGCCAAGTAACCTACTGACCCAGATGAGAGATTGCTCCAGTTGAGCCACAGATAACACCTAATTACCTTTATTATTGTTTGCTATCATTAGTGTCTTTTTATATGGTGGCTTTCAAACTGGTTGCAGCTCCAGATTTTCTCATTTTAAAAAACAGGTACAGTACAGTACAAAAACCCTCTTTAAAGATGGCTTGCCTTTCAGAGAATGAAAGAACAATGCCTTACACGTGGTGACACAATAGTTAGCATTGTTTCTTACTGTGCCAGGAAAATATTTATAGGATCAAGAGAAATCAGAGAAGCTAGGTTTGATTCTAGCCTCGGGTGACTGTCTGTATGGAGTTTGCACGTTTTCCCTGTGTTTGCATTGGATTCCTCCAGGTGCTCTGGTTTCCTCCCACAGTCCAAAGATGTGCTGGTTAGGTAGAATGGCTATAGCAAATTGCCCCTTAATGCCCAAAGATGTGTACGTTAGCATGGCGTAATGAGGATGGAGGGGAAGGAGTAACTTTTGGAGAGTCGGTGCAGACTTGACGGGCTGGATGGCCTCCTTCTACAGTGTAGAGATTCCATGGTTCTAATAGCATAGGGCTGTTGGAGCTGACAGATCTGCTATAGAAAACTGACCTGTCTGCTGCCATCCTTCTCATAGCCTATCCACTTTTGCTGTTTTGAATAGCTACTGTGGCACAAATCAAAAATGCTTCTTGTTGAGGTGTGGACTGCCACACTAATGCACAGTCGTGCGCAGGAAAACCTTTGCTTTTCTCATGTCAAAATACTGATGCTGGTACTTGTCAAACTATGTGTGAATGTCATCTGTGAATAATGTTCAGCACCATTCATGACTGCTCAGATACTTAAACAGTTCACGTCCAAATGCAGCAAGACACAGATAATATCCAAACTTGGACTGACACGTGGTAAATAACATTTGCGCCGCACAAGTTCCAGGCGTTGACCATCTCAACAAGAGAGGATCTAACCATTGCCCATTGACATTCAATGGCATTACCACTGCTGAATCCCCCACTGTCAACTTCCTGGGGGTTACTATTGTTAAGAAATTGAACTGGACTAACCATATAAAGACTAGCTACCAAATTAGATCAAAGGCTACAAATCTTGCAGCAAGTAACTCACTTCCTGACTCCCCAAAGCCTGTCCATCATCTACAAAGCATAAGTCAGGAGTGTAATGGGATACTCTGCAATTGCCTGGATGCGTGCAGCTCCAACACTTGAACCATCTGGGACAAAGCAGTCCTCTTGATTGCTACCCCTTCCACAAATATTCAATCTCCACCACCCTCGAACACTGGCAGCAGTGTGTACCATCTACAATGCACAGTAGGAACACACCAAGGTTCCTTTGGCAGCACCTTCCAAACTGACGATTACTACCATCTAGAAGGACAAGAGCAGCAGATACCTGAGACTACCACCACCTGAAGGTTCCCCTCCACTCACCATCTTGATTTGGAAATGTATTGCCATTCTTTCAGTGTCGCTGGCTCAAAATCCTGGAACTCCTTCCTAAAAGCACTGTGGGTGTATCTACACCTCAGAGGCTGCAGAGGTTTAAGAAGGCAACTCGCCACCATCACCTTTTCAAGGGTACCTAGAGATTGGCAATAAATGCCAATAAATGCGTAGCTGGCATTTACATCCTGTAAATTACTTTTTCAACTTTACAGGAATTGCAGTGAGGAGGCCAGGCTACAAGAGCAGTAGAATAATCAAACTCAGGTGGTGAAAGCATGGAGAAAAACTACAGCGAAGATAGGCTTAGCAGGGACAGGTAATGGAAATAGGTGGAGTTTGTACGGTTGGATTATGCTCAGTTGATATAACTGTTTTAAAGTCCTTTAACACTAGCATTTGTCACTTTTCAATTTATTAGGATAACACATTGGCGTGGCACAGTGGTTAGCAGTGCTGCCTCTCACTGTCTGTATGGAGTTTGTACATTCTGTGTGAGTTTCCTCTGCGTGAGTTTTCTCCGGGTGCTCTGGTTTCCACCCACAGTCCAAAGATGTGCAGGTTAGGTTGATTAGCCACGATAAATTGGCCCTTTGTGTCCCAAGATGTGTAGGTTAGGGGGATTAATCATGAAAAATGTGTGGGGTTACAGGGATAGGGTGGGGTGGTGGGCCTGAGTAAGATAGTCTGTCAGAGAGTTGGCGCAGATTCGATGGGCTGAATGGAGTCTTTCTCCACTATAGGAATTTTGTGATCAATTAACATAAACCATCTGAATAATAATAAATATTCGCACCTTTAATACCATAGAAAAATTACAGCGTTGAAAGAGGCCGTTCAGCCCATCTTAGTCATTCCAGTCTGAGGGCTCCTGTGTGCCCTTTCTAGTCTCACCTTCCTGCATCTGGCCCTTCTGGTACAGATCCAGGTACTTCTGAAAGTTTAGGGTCTCTGTCCCCACAACAACTCAGGCAGCAAATTCCAGACATCATCACCCTCTGCGTAATAAAGTTCTTCCTCATATCCTCTCTACATCTTCTGCCTAATGCTATCTTAGTTTAATGTTAGCAGTTATCGTTCAGGACAGGAGAACACAATCTGCTCATTGTCAGAGATGTCATCTTTCCGATGAAACGGTAAATGGCAGCCCTGTTTGGTCTTTTGTGGACAACAACATTGTTGCACCTGAAATAACTAGGCAGTGAATCTGCAAATCATTTAGAGAGAGAAACCCACCAACAAAGTTTTAGCTTGCCACAATATAAATGAGCATGAGTAAATCACCAGCTATTGACCGCAGTTTGCATCCAATTGATAAACAATTAACAAAGGGCCCGTGGTGTATTTGAAGAAGAGTAGGGGAGCTCTTTTAGCGTCCTGATCTACAATTATCTGTTAACCATCATCACTAAAACAGGTAATCTGCTCATTGCTGTTTGAGCGATTTTGCTGAGCAGACATTGACTGCTTCACTTGTCTATAAGCCAACAGTGACTGCATTTCAAAAGTAATTAATTTTATGGGAAGGTGTTTTGGGATATCCTGAGAATGTGAAAGGCATAATGTAAATGCATATTCATTCTTTTAACTGTTTTAAAGCATCCCCATTAAGAAAGCACATATTTTATATTTAATAAAATCTTATTTCTCTTGTAATCTAACTTCGGCAGGAGTAAAATTATTTCAAATGCAGATATGAAGTATCTTGTTAATAAGATACAAATTCGCCAACAGCTATGGGTTCTGTTTCTTCTCTCCATTTGATTTCCCTTCCATGTAGTGACTATGGTAAGCACAATTAACCACCAAACCGAGATAGTCTCAACACTTGAGGGACTTTCTGGTTAGGTGTTGAGTTGTAAACTGATTGAACTCTCTAGGTGCCAAGTGAAGATAATTAAAGATTATGTTATTGCCAGTAGTTTGGAGCTGAAGACCATAGTTATGTTATGAGCCATGGATGTAAGAACAGTTTTAAAATGGGGTTTATTCTTGTATGTTCACAGGAAATGGTCACATTAATGATCATGAAACAAAAGTTGTTTGCCTTCTTTCTAAATGGTTTTAGTAATCTGCTTATTGTACCAGAACACTGAGTCACTCAAATGGATGGAGGATGGGTGGATTACATTCATGTAGCCTTTTAAGAACTTCATGTTTATGGTTAGTTTTTCAAGAAATGTTTGTGCAATTATGTGATGAAAAAAACTAAAAATGCTTTGTCAAAATTAGTCAAGTACAAATGATGAAAAGTGAAACAAAGCATATTAGACTGAATTTTGAAATGTTGTGTCAGTTTTATTCTTCTTTGTATAAAGGCAGTTTTGATGCCAGGATAATCCCATTGTAAAATATGTTTACTTTTCTCCTCTAGAGAAATTGCAGAAGGATCAAGTATAATTGTACGTGTGGATGACAAGATAGCCAGCATCAAGAATATAAAGGTAAGGGTCCCTCCCCTCTGTTTGGAACTGATTGTACTAGTGTACTCTAATCCAGATAAATTGAAGATTTTGTTTATAAACATTGTTTTGACAAAAGAGCCTTTCTGATTCTGAGCTTGATATATGTGAGAATAAAAAAAAGTTGTGGTTTTTTTAATACCCTGGACATAGAATCTTAGCACAGAAGAAGACCATTCAGCCCACAGTCCCTGTGCTAGCTCTTTGAAACTATTATCTTGTTTGTCCTATTTGAAAGAGTCATTTGATTAGTCTCATTTCCCTGTTCTTTCATTTTTTCATTTTGAACTACTTTAGTCTCCGTATTTGTCGCTACCACTTGGGACTTCTTCAGATGCTCCGCTTCTTCTTGCTGCTGTTCCTGATCTGAGAGTATTTGGAATTCTCTATCCCAGAGCACAGTATACATTCAAGGCTAAGTTAGACTGATTGTTGATCTACAAGGGAGTTTAGAATTAAGAAGGCAGGCAAGAAAGTGGAAGTGAGGACCCAGCAGAGCAACCATGATCTTATCAAATGGGAGCCACAAGCTCAAGAAGCTGAAATGCCTATGCTTGCTGCAATTTCTTATTTTCTTCTGAGATGGGATCAAGTCAGTTTCAAAAAGAACTGAAGTGTTACAGATTTTACTGTCAAGATCAGTGATCATTCCAAAGATGTGCAGGTTAGGTGCATTGGCCATATTAAATTGCCCTTTAATATCTAAAGATGTGTAGGTTAGGGGGATTAGGGTTAATGCATGAGGTTACGGGGATGGGTAAGATGCTCTTTCGAAGAATTGTTGCCGACTCGCTGGGCTATACTTCAGCACTGTGGGGTTCTATGATTAAAAAGAAGGTATTTTGGCTAGATGTAGGTACGCTTCAACAGTGAAAGCTGGGGATCCAAAACCAATGTGCCTTGGATGACAAGTGAGAGACTGAATATGATGAAACAAAGATGGACGTTACAAGGATGTAGTCTCTGGATTATAGCTGAGCCACATGCAAGTTGGCAAAGGGTACATAAAATTAGAGAGATGAATACATGACTCAAAGACAGGTATGGGAGAAGTAGATACCTGTTCGGAGGACATTGACATCAGTACTGGGGAAAGTGGGGGCTGTACTGTTGGGCGGCCTGCAGCTGAACTATGCTGGGTCCTTGCGGATCGTGTAACTAGGAAAGTAGAGAGGGCTTTAAACAAAAGAATGGGAGTGTATTCAATAGCTTGGAAAATTGGGAAGTCAGAATTAAGGTAGGAATGCAAGATATTGAGCAGTTTGAGTGTAAACAAAAAACTACAGGTTGAGACAGACCATATGAGCATTTTTTTTACACTAAGGATTCATACAAGAGCCCTGATTGGGTGGGTGGGTGCGGGGGGGGGGCGGGCGCGCGGCGGAGGGGTGTTCCAAGAACAGAAGATTTAAAAAAATCAAGGGTATATGAGGGAGCAGTGGCACAGGATAGTGAGGGGGAACTTGACTGTCATAATCCGACAGGCCAGGGCAGTAAACACAAATAAAAATATGCAACAGAGAACAAATCCAAAATTGTAAACGTCTGTAAAAAGTCAAAGCTAAATGTACTTTATCTAATACACAAAATAAAAAATAAAACACAAAACAAAACGGATGTCAGGGGTAAGTTCTTTACCCAGAGGGTGGTGAGGGATTGGAATGCCCTGCCTGCTGCAGTTGTAAATGCGCCTAGTTTGGGGGCGTTTAAGAGATCCGTGGATAGGTTTATGGATGAAAAGGGATTGGTTTAGGTTAGAGGGTCATTGTTTTTTAACTGGTCGGCGCAACATCGTGGGCCGAAGGGCCTGTTCTGCACTGTTATGTTCTATGTTCTATGTTCTATTATCAAAGATAGTAAACCTTTTTGAACAGTAAACAGCATAGACAGTTTAGAGTGAAATTTATACTTTCTGTCCTTGAGGATGTCCATTGTTAAGCATATCTGGAGAAATGTTCTCTGTCTAATTCTGATATGACTAATTGTAATGCTTTTTTTCAGAAGTATTGTTAGTGACTGAGAGTAGTCAGGATAAACAGGAAGCCTGAACTTGTAGGGAAATAATTCTTGATATAGGGACTTTAACCCACTGAATGCTGAAAACTCTTAGCTTTGAATTAGCAGCTTTAGAGTAAGGAGTGGAAATCAGACCTTTTATATAATAGTAACATTTTATTCAAGAAACATACTTGCAGCCTGAAGACCAAAATGAAGCATGACTTGCATCAAAAAATTAACATCTAGACAAAGTAATCAATTTAGAAACATGGAAACAGTTGGCCACCGTTTAGTAACAAAAACATATATTACCTATGACAAATGTGTAATTTTCATAATTTAAGACTTCTTTGAGGACCTGAACCATGCAGGGAAGAGGTATTTTCCTGTTCCATCACCCACCATTGGTGGGACCTTTGTTCTGCAAGCAAGGTGTGGGATGGAGTTGGGCTCATATCTTTGGGCAGCCAGGTACCAAGGCTGGGTATTTAATAGACTTGCCTCAGACTTGGGGCACTTTATCCCAATTTTAGGCCCTCTAATTCTTGCCCCTCCCTCCCACCCACCTCACGGCCCATTCATGTAAGCTCATGCTTCCCTTCCATTATTATAGCCTCTTAATTATTCCAAATTAATGACCACTCATACCAATCCACCCATCATCCAATATCCTTATACCCTCCATGCCAATTCACCCATTATCCACCATGGGCAGACCTCAGGAATCATGTTGAGATTAAATAAAATAAAGTTCTAAGTATTTATTACAGCCTTCACTATTTTTTTTTCAAATTCCCATTCATGAAAGTCCAATCAAAACTTTAAAACCCGCTAAAGTACTTAATCCCTTATAAACAACTTAGTCATAATACCACATTAAAGTCAACTACTTCTTTATAAGCTCTTTGAGCTATGAATCAAAATGTAAACTTGGAACTCCCTGCTGTGATAATGATAGGTTGTGGAAAGTAACAATGCATTAATGATAGCCATTGGGGTAATGTCATCAAACAGCTATTGTAACTAATAGAACAATTTCATTTTACTCCCATTCATTGACGTGGCAAGGATGTTTTTTTTTAAAGAGATGGGGATTTAAATAACTTCAGAGTTTGACAGTTCTAGAGATCTTATACACTCTTCAAGAACATCTGTGCCTATTCTAACAATTTATAACTCCCTTGCCGCAGGTTAAGGCCTTTGAAATTGGGGCATGTTTGAATTTTGTACTAAGTTCAAATGACCCTGTTGAGTTCAGGTTGTCTTCATGTGAGTCACACTCTGCCTTTTCACCTACTGGCAAAAATAGGATCTGTTGGGAATTGAGGTGACTATTGAATCCAAATACTACTGCCATTTTGGAAGGGAAGTGGAGGCTCCATGGCTCTACAAAAATACTAAAAGCCCATTTATAGTATTGTACATTAGAATTAGAGCAAGGCTGAGTAAAACTTGGGGAACAGTTTTTAACTTCTTAATCAACACCTTAAAAGTCAAACAAAGGACATTACAGAACAGAAACAGACTGTTTAACCCAAGAGATGTGCCAAGCTTTTTCTCTACATGTGTGGCACTTGGTATAACCCCACCATTCTCCTCCCTTGCCTTACCCTGCCTAAAAAAAATTCTTATTCCAACCAGTAACAAATTCCTTTTTAAAAGTAACCACATCAGTCTATATAAGATGCTTTAACAAAAATAAGAGCACATGGCATTGGAAGCAACCTATTGGTTTGGAGGTTAGTCGCAGAGAAGGAATAATACATGTGTACTCAAATTGGGATGTGACTGTTGGTGTCTTACAACCTTTCGTTAGATTTTATTAATGACATATGCAGGAATAGATAACTTTATATGCACATTGGTTGATAACACTAAGGCCTCAAAGTAAATAGTGTAGTTTGGAGCAGAAAATTACAAAGGGACGTTGGCTGATTAAGTGAGTGATTAAAGTTTTGGCAGATAGAGCTCAGCATAGGAAAGTGGAAAGTCATCTGCTTCAGGTCCAAGAATGATAGATCATAGAACTTTCCAAATCGTGTGAAGGCAAGAAGATCCGAGAAATTGAGAAGTCCAAGGGGAAAAAGTCACTAAAATCTAATGAACAGGTACAAAAAAACTTAAAAGGTGAATGGAATATTAGTATTTATCTCAAGTGTGTAACTCCAATAATTGTATGTTGAGGAAGAATGAATTTGAAGCTAGCCTGTACCTTAAAACAGGTTTATTTTCAAGACAGCCAAGTTACAGACTCTCCCAGGCACCCGGTGTGAACTGGTTTATATACTTGTACAATGGTTCACATATCCTTTCCCACTTTGGGACAGCTGTGCTTACTTATCAACTTCACATTATATTGCAACACACATTGAACAATAACAAACTATCCCAGAATACAAAAGTGTGAAAGTTCTTTTACAAAAACACAGAGCTGGAATACTGCATTCAATCTAGTGAGGATATTATACCCTTTGAGAGGGTGAAGCGTAGATTCATGAGAATGATACTAGAGTTCAAAGTATTTAATATGAAGATAGGTTGCATGCAGTTGATGTTATCTACATGGACTTCAGTAAGGCTCACATGGGAGATTGATCAAGAAGGTAAGAACACATGGGATCCAGGACAATCTGGCAAATTGGATCCAAAACTGGCTTAGTGACAGGAAGGAGAGGGTGATGGTCAAACGTTATTTTTGTAACTGGAAACTTGTGCCCAGTGGTATACTGCAGGGATCAGTGCTGTGACCTTTGTTTGTAGTGTACATTAATGATCTAGTTGGCAAAGTAAGAAGATATGATCGCTAAGTTCACAGATGACATGAAATTGATTACAGGAAGATATAGATAGGCTGACAGAACAGTGGCAAATGGAACATGTGGGTTCATGAATTTTGGGAGAACTAACAAGGCAAGGTGGTAGTGGGGAGTCCAAATCCAGACACACAACTTCAAAATTAGAAGTAAGTTATTTGGGGTATATTGGAAAACACTTCATTTCACAAAGGGTAGGGCAAATCTGGAACTTCCTCCTCAAAACAGTTGTTGCAGCTGAGGGTCAAATAAAATTACAAAGCTGAGATTGATAGATTTTTCTCAGGCAGGGCAGTAATATAAAATCTCCACAGTGCAGAAGGAGACCATTTGGCCCATCAAATCTGCACCGACTCTCTGACAGAGCATCTTAGCCATGAGCACCATCCCCCACACATTTACTATGGCTAATCCATCTAATCTACACATCTTGAGACACTAAGAGACAATCCTTTTTTGCCAAAGCCAACCTGCACATCTTTGGAGTGTGGGAGGAACACTCGAGAAATCCTGGAGGAAACCCACATAGACGTGGGGAGAATGTTTGCATGGCGATATACAGTCACCCAAGACTGGAATCAAACATGAGTCCCTGGCATTGTGAGGCAGCAGTGCTAACCACTGTGCCGGAGGAGTAACAAAATCAAGGTGGGATTTAAGATTCAAATAAAAGACTTGCATATCTATAGTGTCTTTCTTAACGACCAGATAGCTCAAAACATTTACAGCAGACGAAGTTCGTTAGAAGTGTAGGAAGTGCACTAGGCAATTTGCTGATAGGAAACTCCCACAAATAGCAAGTACGTTAATGGTAAATAATCTGTTTTTGTGAGGTTGTTCAGAGAAGGAATATTGGCCTGGACACTAGCAATAACTCCCCTTCTTCTTTGAAATAGTGCCATGGAATGTTTTATGTCTACCAGAATGGGCAGACATTTAACATTTCATCTGAAAGATATATACCTCTGACAATGTTGCACCTGCTCAGTATTGCATGGGAATGTCAACCTTGATTTTTGTTCTCCAGTGGGAGTGGAACTTGAACCCAGAATCTTACGACACAGACAAGAGTGTTACCAATTAATCCATACCTAATACAGATCAACAGTGATCTAATTGAGTGGTAGAAGAACAGGCTTGAGAGGATGAATTACTTCCTCCTTTTCTCATTTTCTATCAGCAATGCTGTATGAAGAGAATTCCACGTTGTAACCACTTTACATTAGATTTTTTTTCCCTCTAACCATCTCTTTTAATTTTCTCCCTCTTTTCACTATCTTGCCAATCAGTAACATCACTATAAATCTTTCAAAATTTGCAGGCAACTCAAAACTTGGAAATATTGTGAACTGCAAGGAAGGAGTATTAAATTTCAAAATGTCATACTCCGATGGGGTCAATAAATGTGAAGTTGATCCATTTTTTTAAGAATATGGAGATACAATATAAACTAGAAGACAAAGGGAAATGCAGAAGTAGAGGAATATGTATGTGGGGGTGTATGTACACATGTTCGGGACCAGAACAAAAACTCTAGAGTATGTTACGAAGTTAACCAAAACCCCAATTTTTAAAAATTTTTGGCATTAGTGTGAGCATAACGTATTTCATTCTAGGTATGATTCGATTGATTCACTAGGAAGCTTTTATTAAAATGAACTTTATTTAACAACACAGTTAAAATATAACAAACAATTTGCTTAACTTTTATCAATTGAAATACTTAAACCTCACAGGGTTTAATTCTTAACAGCTGTCTATCTCTATAGTTCAATTTAAGCAATATCCCCACAGGCATGTGTCCTTCAGAACTAATTAGCACAAAAATATTTATGCTCATCTGGAGGTTAGATTCCCAGCCTTTTAACCCTTCTGGATAGAATGACACCTGAGTCCCGTACAGCTTTTTCCTGGAGGCAGCTACCTTCAAACAGTAAATCTTAAGAGACAGGTCCCAGTCTCCAATCTTCAGAGGAAAAATAAGACACTTCTCTCTACAGCTCCCAAACAACAACTGAGTTTGTTTTCTCTCTCTGAACCGAGCCTTGCCCAGTCACATGACTTTTCCTGTCAAGCAACCTAATCAAGCCCCACTCTGACATCTCCCCCGGGGAAAACACTAAAACAACAATGCATTAGTCCAGATTAAAACAAAAACATTCCAGCAAATTAAGATCAGTTATTGCTTCTGCAGCATCAATATGTAGGCTGCCGGTTATAAACAAAGCGGCACCGATACATAGAACTGACTGCTAAAATATTCCTGCACAAAAAACAAGACACAAATACATTTCTTAGAACCGCAGCATTAGGGTTAAGGTTACACAGATCATTGAAGGTGGCAGGACAGGTTGAGAGAGCAGTTTACTTGTGCAGCACACAATGCTCTTTCATTTACATTTCTGATTTACTGATATATTCTTGAGCAATCTAATTTATGCATGGGTTCCTGAGCTTTAAGTAGGATCACAAAAAAACAGCATGTTATGATAAATCTGTAAAAAGAAAAACTTACTGATTGGGTCCCAACTGGAGCATTGCATCCAGTTTTGGGCAATGCACTTTAGGAAGGATGTGAAGGCATTAGAGAAGGTGCAAAAAAGATTCAAGAGAATTTTTCCAGGGATAAAGAACTTCTGTTACATAGATTAGAGGAACTGGGATTGTTCCACTTCGAGAAAAGGATGTTGAGATGAGAATTGATAGAGATCCACTCTGTCCACGCCTCTCACAATCTTGTAGACTTCTATCAGGTCTCCCCTGTCTGTCCGATTTTGAGTTAGGATTTAACAGTGTCTAATAAATATTGATGTTGAGGGCTTCTGTAAAGTTTGAGCTTAAAATTAGAATGAGTTATGAAGGATTTTAATGGAGTAGATAGGGAGAAACTATTTGCAGTGACAGAAGGGTTGGTAATGAGATTAAGATAATTGGCAAAATACCAATGTGGAAACAGGATTTTTTTTATCTATTGAACTCTCACCTACAATGTATTGACTGAGAGAAATGGTGGAAGCAAGTTCAACAGTAACTCTCAAAAAGGAACTGCATATGTTCATAAATTGCAATACAAATATTGGGAGCTGTTTTGAGGATTATACAAGGTAAAAAGAAAGACTTGAATCTCATGAATTTAGGAGGCCTGACAACCAGTATTGCAATCCATCAGTGTTAAAACGTAGAACATAACAGCGCAGTACAGGCTCTTCGGCCCTCTGTTGCGCCGACCTGTAAAACCAATCTAAAGCTCATCCAACCTACACTATTCCAATATCATCCAAATGTTTAAATGCCCTTAATGTTGATGAGTCCACCACTGTTGCCAGCAGGGCATTCCACACCCTTAGTACTCTGAGTAAAGAACCTACCTCTGACATCTGTCCTATATCTATCACCCCTCAATTTAAAGCTATGTCCTCCTGTGCTAGCCATCTCCATCTGAGAAAAAAGGCTCTCACTGTCCATACTATCTAATCCTCTGATCATCTTATATGCCTCTGTTAAGTCACCTCTTAACTTCGTTTTCTCTAATGAAAACAGCCTCAAGTCCCTCAGCCTTTCCTCATAAGACCTTCCCACCATACCAGGCAACATCCTAGTAAATACCCTCTGCACTCTTTCCAATGCTTCCACATCCTTCCTATAAAGTGGCGATCAGAACTGTACACAATACTCCAAGTGCGGCCGCACCAGAGTTTTGTACAGCTACAACATGACCTCCTGGCACCGAAACTCAATCCCTCTACCAATAAAAGCTAACACACCGTACACCTTCTTAACAACCCTATCAACCAGGGATCTATACATGTGGGCACCAAGATCTCTCTGCTCATCCACACTATCAAGTATCTTACATTAGCCCAGTACCGTGTATCCCTGTTACTCCTTCCAAAGTGAATCACTTCACACTTTTCCACATTAATTTCCATTTGCCACCTCGCAGCCCAGTTCTGCAGCTTATTTATGTCCCTCTGTATCCTGCAACATCTTTCCACACTGTCCACAACTCCACCAACTTTAGTGTCATCCGCAAGTTTACTAACCCATCCTTCTACGCCCTTGTCCAGGTCATTTATAAAAATGACAAACAGCAGTGGCCCCAAAACAGATCGTTGCGGTACACCACTAGTAACTGAACACCTGGATGAACATTTCCCGTCAACCACCACTCTCTGTCTTCTTACAGCTAATCAATTTCTGATCCAAACCACTAATCTGTTGTCATCCACCGGTGCTGTCAGTATGTTTTTGGCCTGGACAAGCAATGGCTGCTTTATTTTCATTCAACTATCTCTGCAGGGATTAATTCTCAATCTTCATGCATTCTATTTCAGGTCAGGAAAATGAAAAAGAGGGAAATATTTGATTTGATAGTAAGTGTGAGAGCCATAATTACCTAATTTGCCATCACATGTCATTGCATTTCTCAAAGAAAAGTCGGGGGGTTTTCCCTGGTGGGAAGTATGGGTGGGAACTGTCCAGAACTGGGAGCTGATGGACTTTTAAGTTTGATGTGCAGCACACACTTCAGTACCTTCAGCTGCAATACCCATTCACCTGAGAAAACAGGTAGTACTTAGGTCCTGATGTTCTACTTTGACAGTCAATTGCACCTCATTGGAATAATTATGGTAAAAGAATTAATCAGGTTTTTCCTCCATTAGTTTGCTAACTCTGTCTCTTTTGGAGGAACGTTGAGGAATAAAGTTTGACCTGTTAAAAGCATAACCTATTGTACCTCTGCAAACTATGTTCTGCTGTGTTGTAAATTGTGCTTTCGGATTTCAGTAAAATGATGTTCATCGGAAATAATTCACCCTTTCTGGAGGGTTTGCTTGGTGATTGTATATCAGGAATTGCAAGATTCCTCAGTGGATCCAAGCAATAGTCCATGGTTATTAAACAAAAATAGATATACAATTCTAACTACTGAACAGCATTAATTAATAAATTAGAAAGGAAATAAATGTCACAATGAAGAAAATCTACCAAACGTTTACTGCGAGAATTTCTACAACTGCACGTGGATTAATTCTATTAAATAGAGGACAATATACTGATTGAAAAAATATAATCTGATCAAAGACTAACCAGTTTGGCTCTGTTTAACTGCAAGGTGATAACATAATCATAGAATCACTCGAGGCTATTTAATTTATTTATATAGAAGGCGTTTGACAAGGTACCTCACAAGAGGTTATTGCAGAAGGTCAGGGGACATGGAGTTGGGGGTAGGGTGTTAGCGTGGATAGAGGATTGGTTGTCAAATAGGAGGCAGAGAGTGGGGGTCAATGGGTGCTATTCGGATTGGCGGTTGGTGACTAGTGGAGTGCCCCAGGGGTTGGTGCTGGGGCCTCAGCTTTTTACCATTTATATAGATGATCTGGAGGAGGGAACCGAGTGTAGGGTGTCGAAATTTGCTGATGACACCAAGATTGGGGGAACGGCAAATTGTGCGGAGGGTGTGGAGAGTCTGCAGAAGGATCTAGATAGGCTGGGCAAATGGGCCAGGAAATGGCAAATGGAATTTAAAGTTGGCAAGTGTGAGGTGGTCCACTTTGGTAGGAAGAATGGTAGGAAGGACTATTACTTACATGGTGAAAAACTGCAGCAGGCGACGGTGCAGAGGGACCTCGGGGTCCTTGTGCATGAGTCGCAAAAACCCAGCTTGCAGGTGCAGCAGGTGGTCAGGAAGGCGAATGGGATGCTGGCCTTCATAGCGAGGGGGATTGAATATAAAAGTAGGGAGGTCTTGCTGCAGCTGTATAGGGCATTGGTGAGGCCGCAGCTGAAGTACTGTGTGCAGTTTTGGTCGCCGCACTTACGCAAGGATATTTTGGCCTTGGAGGGAGTGCAGAGGAGGTTTACTAGGCTGATACCGGAGTTGAGGGTGTTGAGCTATGAGGAGAGGCTGAATAAACTAGGCTTGTACTCGTTAGAGTTTAGAAGAATGAGGGGAGATCTCATTGAGACGTATAAGATGATGAATGGGATGGATAGGATAGAGGTGGAGAGACTCTTCCCGCTCAAAAAAGACAGTAGGACCAGGGGGCACAGCCTCAAGATAAAGGGGAGGCGGTTTAGAACAGAGTTGAGGAGGAACTTCTTCACTCAAAGGGTGGTGAATCTCTGGAATTCTCTGCCCGTTGAAGTGGTGGAGGCTGCCTCGCTAAATATTTTTAAGAAGCGGGTTGATGGGTTCTTGATAAGAGAGGGGATTAAGGGTTATGGGGAGAGGGCGGGAAAGTGGAACTGAGCCACGACAGATCAGCCATGATCTTATTGAATGGCGGGGCAGGCTCGAAGGGCTAGATGGCCTACTCCTGCTCCTATTTCTTATATTTCCCAGAATGGATTAAATGCTGCGCTTCTGTCCAAATAAACTCAATGCATGAAGATTGAGAATTAATCCCTGCAGAAATAGTTGAATGAAAATTATGTAGCCATTGCTTGTTCAGGCCAAAAACGTATTGATTAAAGTATCTCGGACATGACCAAGTCATGTAGAGCTTGTTAGAGCCCTATATCCCGTATTGCCTCCATTTCCCTTTTTTTGTGTTTTATAATCTGCAGCTCTGTCTGTAGCACAAAACCTGGCTGCCTGCAATAGTCTTAGTGCGTCAATCTAATATGAATGCAGCATAATGTAATCTATCTGTGTTGCAAAACTATTGGGAAATAATATGTATTTATTTCTTGACAAATTTGTGATTTTTCAGTAAAATATGTAGATAAACTCAGTCCTGTTGCACTTCAACTGAGAAGCTGTGTTTGAAGAGTGTGGATCAAAGATGAGCTATGACAATGTCACATATTCCAAAGCATGTGTAACATTTTCCATGCTGTTCCTTGTTGAAAGTGTTGAACAGCTGAATTTACTTCATAGAATTCCAAAATTTAATTATTTGACACAGTTCTAAATGTTATTAAGATGTTAGTGTTAAAGTGGGTACTCCAGGATTAAAACTAATTGAGGGTAGCGTTCTCAGCTGTGCTAGACTGTTACATTAAGTAGCTACTTGTTTAGATCGGTAATGATCACTCATGTTTAATTAACCAAAAGTGGAAGTTGTCAGTTGTATTTCAGTCAATGCATGTCACCATCCTTTATCTGCGGTTCCTTATTACATGACAAGAACAAGGGTTTGTGAGCTTGAAAAAATGAGTAAATTTGTCTTGTCATTTGATACTTTATATTGGGGTCTATAATGCCGTGTTGATAATAAAATTTTGCAAACTGAAACGAAATTTGCACAAAAGTCAGAAATTCAAAATAAAGAATTCAAAAACTATTTATTTCCCTATCTTTTTGATGTGTCCTTGTGCTGTTCCCTTTCCCTAGTTGGAAGAACATTTGACCCCAGTCTATAACGGTGCCACAACCAGTATTCAGGATTTGCTGAACAAGCAGCCTGATGTGACCGACACTATAATTTTTCTTTATCTTTTTCTTTTTAGTTGTAATGTTTTAAGTTATATCATTCCCATAACAGGAAATGGTATATCAAGATCTCAAATGTGTTTGATTTTATAACATATGGCAGTTATTTGAAGCATCATTGCTGCATACTGTGTGTTCTTGACCATTTTTTTCTGATCCAGCTTCCAGCCTGTTATTTTTTTAAAAAGGTGCACTTTTGTAAGAAACTCTTTTCTTCAATAAAATTAATTAACAAAGAGAGGATCTAACTACCACCCCTTGCCATTCAATGGTATTACCATCACCAAATCTCTCATTATCAACATCCTGGGGGTTACTGTAGATCAGAAACAGAATTGAACTAGACGTATAAATACTGTGGCTACAAGATCAAAGGCTAGGAATCTTATGGGAGTAACTGACCACCTGACTCCCCAAAGCCTATCCATCATCTGCAAGGCACAAGTCAGGAGTGTGATAGAATACTGTCCACTTGCTTGGATGAGTGCAGCTCCAACAGCACTATAGAAGTTCAACACCATCCAGGACAAAGCAGCCCGTTTCATTGCTAACCCTTCCACAAATGTTCAGTCGCTCAGCGAACAGTGGCAGCACTGTGTATCAGCGACAAGATGCATTGAAGCAACTCACTAAGGTTCCTTAGGCAGCACCTTCCAAACGCACAACCTGTACCATCAAGAAGGACAAGGTTAGTAGATACCAAGGAACTCCACCATAGAACCCTACAATGCAGAAGGAGGCCATTCGACCCATCGAGTTTGCACCGACCACAATCCATCCAGGCCCTATCCCCATAACCCCATGCATTTACTCTAGTTGGTCCCCCTAACACTAAGGAGCAATTTAGCATGGCTAATCCATCTAACCCGCACATCTTTGGACTATGGGAGGAAACCAGAGCACCCAGAGGAACCCCACGCAGAAATGGGGAGAATGTGCAAACTCCACACAGACAGTGACCCAAGCTGGGAATCTAACCCGAGTCCTTGGCGTTGTGAGGCAGCAGTGCTAACCAGTGTGCTGCCCAAGTTTATTTATTAGTCACAAGGCTAACATTAACACTGCAATGAAGTTACTGTGAAATTCCCCTAGTCACCACAGTCCAGTGCCCGTTCGGGTCAACGCACCTAACCAGCATGTCTTTCAGATTGTAGGAGGAAACGAGAGCAACCAGAGGAAACCCATGCAGACACGGGGAGAATGTGCAGACTCCAAACAGACAGTGACCTGAGGCTGGAAATCAAACCTGGGTCTCCAGAGCTGTGAGGCAGCAGTGCAGTGCCGCCTCTTAGAGGTTTCCCTGCAAATCAGCCGCCTTCCTGACTTGACTGGGTCAAAATCCTGGAATTCTGTCCTAATAGTACTGTGGGTGTACCTACACCTCAGAGATTGCAGCAGTTCAAGAAGACAGCACGCCACCACCCTCTGAAGCGCAACGAGGGATGGGCAATAAATACTGGCCTAGCCAGCGAAGACCCACATCCCATAAATGAATAAAAGAAAATTAGGATGTTGTTCCAATGCGATGAGAATGATTCATAAGTCTGAGTCATAAATAATGAATGCCTTGGATGTCAGTGATCTTGCATGAGCATTCCAATGAAATGAAAAATACTTTTCTACACTGATGTTTGTTGAAGTTTCATTGACAGCAGGTTTAATACTGAGTTCACTTTCACTTATGTCTTGTGGATGATGGACGGGTTTTGGGGAGTCAGGTGGTGAGTTACTTGCCTTTGATTCCTAGCCTTTGATCTTGTAGCCACAAGATCAGTTCTGTTTCTGGTCTATAGTAACCCCCAGAATGAGGGATTTGGTGATAGTAATGGCATTGAATGTCAAGAGTTACTGCTCTTCTCGACCGTGATAAATATATCCCACAATCACACAATTTGTATAATTGGCCAGACCTTTCAAAAAGAATTTGGCCTTTCATTTGAATAGAATTTAAAATGTGCTTTTAGTAAATTAAATTGGTTTTAAATCTTTTTTTGTTTTTTTGAAACCTGTACCAGCTGGATTCCCGGCTTGACATCCCTGGGAATACAAGAGAACAGAATATAGAGTTCACCTTTGATTACTGTTACTGGTCAGTAGATTCTGACTCTTCCAACTTTGCACCTCAGGAACTGGTGAGTATTGAGTACTGTTCCCAATTTCTTTATTATCTATTGCAGCCTCTTTTTAAAAATAGCTGTTGTCCACTGTTTTAAGAGACAATTGTGATTGGCTAGAAAACAGACTGTGGGAACAACTCCACCAAATGTAGCTGCAAGAATGAACATGTTTTGGTAAATTGATGCACAATTTCATTGAATGCAGACCTGTTGTGTTTGAAATTCACACTTACTGGTAGGGAACCTTGCTGTGTAAGTTCAGACTTTGACCCAAACTGTATAGAAGGTACAGCTTTACTTTGTTAGAGCAAGTAAAAATGCTAAGCAATGGAGTGTTTGAATGACCATCTTCAGATTCAGAAGTAGAAATCCTACCAGTACATCCAAGCTGACACATTAGTGTGGTGCATTGTTCTTTAGTGGTCTTCTTGTTTAACAATCCATTCAGTCCTAAAGAAGTCACTGAACGTGGCTTCTTTCAGACATTCAATCAATACATCTAAAACAACAATAAAGTTTTGAATTCTAAATATACTTTGTAGCATATTTAAATTATCTTACGGTAGCTAATTTCCTTTGTTTTTTTTATTGCAAAGTCGCCAGTTGAGGGTGAAATTGATTGTAGTGAATTGACAGGTCAGTTGAAAAATAAATTGAGTAGGGTGCAAAACAGATTTGCTGAGAGCATGTTCTGTTTGGATGGCACAGATCAGTTTCATTCCTATTAATTGCTGATGTGTGTGAGTGTATAATGCATATAATTAAGTCCTCAGTGAATTAAGGTTGTAATCCAATCAGCTTTGTGGGGTAGGCAGATGATATTCTAAACCACAATAGCAAATTTGGATTGGTTTATGTTTGTCACCTGAACACAGGTATTATATTGCTGCCTTAGCAAGCAATATGTTGCTCCTTATAACATGTATGAAGGTTCAAATTTCCCTATTGTTTTTTTTTCTCCTTTTTGTGGGGGGTACAGTTCCATTATTATACATGAAATGGAGGAAGGGATGTCACTACTTTTATATGATGTTGTACCTGAAGATTGGCACAGGGTTAACACTGTTGCCTCACAGAGCCCTGGACCTGGCCAATTCTGACCTTGGGTGAATGTCTGTGTAGAGTTTGCACGTTCATCCGTGTCTGTGTGGGTTTCCTTTGGGTGCTCCAGTTTCCTCCACCAGTCCAAAGATGTGCAAGTTTAGTTGATTGGTCATGTTAAATTGCCCTTAGTGTCAAGGGGATTAGTAGGGTAAATATGTGGGGTTAAGGGGATAGGCCTTGGTGGGATTGTTGTTGGTGCAGGCTCGATGGGCTGAAATGCCTCCTCCTGCACTGTATGGACTCTGTGATCCTATTTGGTAAGTTTCTTCTAGTGATTTGGGCGAAGATTAATATGTATTGGAAGTGCAATTTATTATACTTAACAGTAATTTTTTCACCACCAACTAACATTTTGTGTTAAATGTGAACTGTTTGTTTCTAGTGACAGGAGAGTTGGTAATCAGACCACACAGCTTTAAGGTAGTTTGCGAAAATGCTAAAGGGGCAGATCAGACATATTTAGTACACTAAATTATGATCTGGAATGCATTATCTGAAAAGTAGTCAATAATCACTTTCACAAGAGAATTGGGTGAATACTTGGAGGGGAAGAAACCCAGGGCTCGGGTGAAAGAACAGGGAAATGGGACTAATTGGATTGCATTTCACAAGAGTTGGCAATGGGCCAAATAGCCACTTGTTGTAAAGTACACTGCCATGAAAATGCAAGTACAGATGGTCAGTGGTCTATATCATAATCTCTATCAAATGTTATTGAGATCTTAAATATGGAAATCTGAGTAATTTATTTTCAGTTAAATAAACTCAAACTTGTTCTCTATTTTATTTGCAATTCAACAAATACAGAACTCAAGTAGTGCCAGTTAATTAATTAATATTAAGGAATATCCTCCGCACAGAAAGCAGTAACAACTTGTCTTGGAAAATAAACCTTCACACAATGCAACTGTTTGGTGTGCACCTGAATGTTTCTTTTAGGAAAAGGGAATTTTTTAAAAGCTGCATTTTGGTAGCTTATTATAAGACCATAAGAAATAGGAGCAGGAGTAGGCCATCTAGCCCTTCGCGCCTGCCCCGCCATTCAATAAGATCATGGCTGATCTGTCGTGGCTCAGTTCCACATTCCCGCCCTCTCCCCATAACCCTTAATCCCCTCGCTTATCAAAAACCCATCAACCCGCGCCTTGAAAATATTTAGTGAGGCAGCCTCCACCACTTCAACGGGCAGAGAATTCCAGAGATTCACCACCCTTTGAGTGAAGAAGTTCCTCCTCAACTCCGTTCTAAACTGCCCCCCCTTTATCTTGAGGCTGTGCCCCCTACTCCTACTGTCCTTTCTGAGCGGGAAGAGTCTCTCCACCTCTATCCTATCCATCCCATTCATCATCTTATATGTCTCAATGAGATCTCCCCTCATTCTTCTAAACTCTAACGAGTACAAGCCTAGTTTATTCAGCCTCTCCTCATAGCTCAACCCCCTCAACTCCGGTATCAGCCTAGTAAACCTCCTCTGCACTCCCTCCAAGGCCAAAATATCCTTGCGTAAGTGCGGCGCCCAAAACTGCACACAGTACTCCAGCTGCGGCCTCACCAATGCCCTACACAGCCGCAGCAAGACCTCCCTACTTTTATATTCAATCTCCCTCGCTATGAAGGCCAGCATCCCATTCGCCTTCCTGACCACCTGCTGCACCTGCAGGCTGGGTTTTTGCGACTCATGCACAAGGACCCCGAGGTCCCTCTGCACCGTCGCCTGCTGCAGTTTTTCGCCACGTAAGTAATAGTCCTTCCTACCATTATTCCTACCAAAGTGGACCACCTCGCACT
Source organism: Carcharhinus amblyrhynchos (assembly GCF_965287045.1). Taxonomy (NCBI): domain Eukaryota; kingdom Metazoa; phylum Chordata; class Chondrichthyes; order Carcharhiniformes; family Carcharhinidae; genus Carcharhinus; species Carcharhinus amblyrhynchos. The sequence goes on from NC_137337.1 coordinate 57,149,537, forward strand.
TGCCAACATTAAATTCCATTTGCCAGTTCCTGGCCCATTCGCCCAGCCTATCTAGATCCTTCTGCAGACTCTCCACACCCTCCGCGCAATTTGCCGTTCCACCAACCTTGGTGTCATCAGCAAATTTCGACACCAAACACTCGGTTCCCTCCTCCAGATCATTTATTTAAATGGTAAATAGCTGAGGCCCCAGCACCGACCCCTGGGGCACTCCACTAGTCACCAACCGCCAATCCGAATAGCACCCATTGACCCCCACTCTCTGCCTCCTATTTGACAACCAATCCTCTATCCACGCTAACACCCTACCCCCAACTCCGTGCCCCCTTACCTTCTGCAATAACCTCTTGTGAGGTACCTTGTCAAACGCCTTCTGAAAATCAAGAAAGACCACATCCACCAGCTCTCCTCTATCCACCGATTATATACAACATGTTTATGGGAAAGACAAAAATGTGATGAGCATAACCTGTAACTGCAGCTGTCAGAAACATGAGCTCATCTTAAACCCTTCCTGCCTCAATATGAGTACAATCAATCATGAAAAAATATATATATCTATATTGACAACCTCATGGACCATATTCCAATGTCCAATCTCAGTAAAACAAAAGCCAAATTTTGTTATAGATTATTAATAAGATGTATTAATTGAGATAGTGTTGGCATAAAAAGTTGATGGTTGCATGTACATTCTGAACGTGCATTTTCCCCAGTGCTTTTCCATAGAACCATGGAATTCTTACAGTACAGAAGGAGGCCATTCAGCCCATCAGACCCTCTGTTCCACTCCGCCCTATCCCTAAAACCCCATGCATTTACCAAGGCCAAATCATCTGTCAGATACGTCTTCAGACTGTATGCTGTTGCTTCATCATTGCTTCCCCTCTTCCTGAAATTTATGCGGTTTAAAAACCAAGATGGACTTTGAACAATTGACGTTGAACAAGATTGAACAAGCAGGCTTTTTCCACTGAAGCTAGGGGAGGAAAAAACTAGAGGACATGGGTTAAGGGTGAAGGGGGAAATGTTTAAAGGGAATATTAGGGGGGCTTCTTCACACAGAGTGGTGGGAGTGTGGAATGAGCTGCCAGATGAAGTGGTGAAAGCGGGCTCACTTTTAACATTTAGGGAAAACTTGGACAGGTACATGGATGAGAGGGGTGTGGCCCAGGTGCAGGTCAAAGAGACTAGACAGAAAAATGGTTTGGCACAGCCAAGAAGGACCAAAAGGCCTGTTTCTGTGCTGTAATGTTCTATGGTTCACAAAATACTGCTCAATTTAACCCAAATCATCTTATCTACTCTTTATCCCTTGATGATGCCTTGCATCATGGGATTTGTCCCTTCATCCAGACTTCTGTTTTGGAAAAAGTTATATAAATTGTACTTATTATTGATGCCAACACATACATTATTAAACCGACATTATCGGATGGATGACAGCCCTATACTCAAAACTCCTTCCTTATGGTGAACTGGCCTCTGTTGCATGAGCTCCTTGGCATTCATGCCTCCCACCACAAGGACACTTATTAGGGAGTATGAAAATGGCAAATATTGACATTGACAACTGGTAGACCTGTAATGACCTCTGGAGGCTGACTGGAAAGACATTGGAACAGGTAAACAGACACGAAAAGCCAAGAAGAGGACCCAGAGAAAACAGAGGCCAGCAAATTATACCCACTGGCTTCCTCTTCAGCAAATGTGGCAAGCCATTGTCAGCGTGGGGTTCCTGAACCTTAGCAGGCGATGCTTAATACATAGTTCACCACCATGGCACAAACCACCGTGGCCATAGGAGATATCTGCCACTGTGCTGGCAACAATGTTGCAATGGGTTAAGTGTCTTACAAGTGTGGAAATATGAACAATATCAATGACCTTTATCTGATAAGTATGGATAAATACATGACACATCTTCATACATTTATTTGTCATTCTTGTGGGAGCACAAAATGTTTGATTTTTTTTACAGAAGGTATTATGTATCAAGTTGTACTAATCTTCTTGTGGTTTCCAGCAAAGAGATGACAAGTCTGAGCTTGTTAACTGCTATCATTTGCCATTTGTGAGGCATGTTTCAAACCCTTGGAGGTCCATTACAGATTAATGGCATTGATATTTTTCTTGAGTGTCAGAAATAAAGAAGGGCTTTGACTTGATCAGTTTAAATATTATGCATCAGATGTTTTAACAGCACCACAAGCCTTTAATATTGAAAAGTAACCTAAGGTTTATAATGGAAATATATATATATTTCTTTTATATATATATTACAAGAGTAATATTGAGTCTTGTTCTCCAGGAAGGCACAATGATTTTTTTCATTTGTAATTTTGTGTGTTGTAAAGGTAAATCTGACATGGGGGTTTGGCCCACCAGGTACATTCATTTTGAAACAAAGGAAGCTGAGAGACTCCATTACAAGTGACCATAATGTTTCTACCCCACAGCTAATTAGAAACCAGAGTCTGGATACAGTCAGTGTAATTAGATAATATTCCTTCTGTTAGTGCAGATCACGTTCTACACAAGGACTGTAAACATTTTGTAAAAGGTTTGTTATTTAGCAGCACACAGTTTTTGGCTGCTCTGCTGTTCGTGACAGATTTTGATATGGAAAAATAGAAATATAGTTGTACTGATTGGGACGATGGTTATTCTGCTTCGGAGCTTAAGCAAATGTTTTCCACGGAATGCTTACAAATTACAGCACCATTACAAGTAATTATTTGAGCCAGTCCATTTTGATGTTTACCCTGTTCACAAGCAGGAATCCTAATCCCATGTCAACCCTGCTTCCCAAACACCTTTTTCCACGTTCAGTCAAAAAACAAATATAACTTGCTCTAAATGTTGATTGTTGTTTCTCTTTCTCCAACTACTAACTCCAATAGTTAATTCCACAGTCTTGCAAGCTGGTAAATAAAAATATCCCTTGTTTTCAGACCTGAAATACTTGCATTTAGTTATTTCCATGTACGATATGTAATCACTTCATAATTTTAAATACTTGTATCATCACTCAGCAAATTTCCTCTATTTTTAAATCAAATAGCCACAGCAGTTTAGAATTTTAAATTTCCTCATTGTAGACAGATTCCTGTTGTACACATTCTAAAGCCTCAACCTTTCAAATGTGTATTGTCCAAAACTGTGCACAGTTTCCAATCTTGGCTTTTTACCGTTTGATATAGATTGACAAGTACACCTCAAATATCATATTCCATTCCTCCAGCCATAAAATCTAGAATTTTAAATCTAGAATAAGCTATGCTTGTAGCCTTATTCACTTGAGCTGTTTTTCATATCTTGTGTACCTGAAAAGCCCATTCTGTCTTCCATTACACATCTCCCAATATTCACCCATTTCAAATATTATTATATTCTGTTACCATATTTAATATGTTTTCAAATTACCACCTACATTTGCTGACAAATTCTATTTGTCACTATTTACTATTCAATCCCCATGCATAGCCTTTGGTCCTCAGAGTTATTTATTGTACCTCCTATTTTAGTGTTATCTCCAGATTTGGTCTCTGCTCCCTCTAGCCCTATATCCAAAACATCACTGTGTACAGTGAGTAGGTAGTCCCAGAACAAAACTTTCTGCACACCACTACTTGCTATGAACTACTCCCAGGACTGTCATTAACTTCTGTTGTCTCATTCCCCTGCCTCCTCCTCCTCCTTTCCTGCCCCCTTGTAACTGACTTTTGCTCCAATGTATTTGCTTTCCATTAGGCATTTGCACATTTAAATATAACATTGAAACAGTGAAATTGAACAAATGTAGTTAAAGTTGAGAATATGTTTTGAAGATCTGTAGTTCCATAATAACTAACATTGGAAAGCTAGATATAGATAGCAATCCTCTGAACTGATGGCACATTGCGTTCTGATAGATGATGACGCTATTTTGATCATGCCAACTGCATGCATATAGGCTGCAATGGCTGTGATGCAGCTGTAGCTGTAGCTGGTTTGCAGCAAATCTTCTAAACCTTTAATTGGGAGCTTCAATTTGACTTAAAATGTTTTACTAACATCATTATAGAATGACATAGAGATTACAGCACTAAAACCAACCATTTGGCCATTTGGCTCAACTAGTCTATACTGACATTTTTTTGTCCAAACAAAGCTCTATTCCCACTTTGCTACCATGTTATCTCACCCTAACAGCATATATCATCGAACCCTACAGTGCAGAAGGAGGTCATTCGGCCCATTGAGTCTGCACCGCCCACAATCCCACCCAGGCCCTACACCCATAACCCCATGTGTTTACCCTCGCTCGTCCCCCTGACGCTGAGGGGCAATTTAGCATGGCCAATCCATTAACCTGCACATCTTTGGAGTGTGGGAGGAAACCCATGCAGACATGGGGAGAATGTGCAAACTCCACATAGTTATCCAAGCTGGGAATTGAACGCGGTTCCCTGGCAGTGTGAGGCAGCAGTGCTAACCACTGTGCCACCATGCCGCCCATATACTTCTATTCCTTTCTCCCTCATGTACTTATCCAGCTTTTCCATGAATGCATTTAAATGATTCACCTCAAGCAATCCATGTGGCAACAAGTTTCATGTTCTTATCATTCTTCAAGATGACAATGCCTTGAGTGCAGAGCCATTCTGCCCATCATGCTTGTGCTGGCTCTTTGAAAGAGTGGATAAAGGAAGTTGCTTGGTGCAAAGGGGTTTCTCTGTATCACAGGCAACACTGTAGCACTAGTAATGGCAAATAAATGTAAATATAGCATTACAATGTTGCATAGACAATTTCTAAATTATTTGTAAGCATAGACATTTATAAGGGAAAGCATTGACAACAACGTTTTGTGCACCAGACTTCCATACAATTCTAGGATTTTTCATACGCCATAAAGATTAAAACATCCAAGCTGCAATACTACCTGCTTATGTAGGGATAATGTGAGTCAACGCAAAGCTGTAATATGGACCTAAGCATGAAAATATTGTTAGTGTTGGTCAATAGTTTACTCTGCTATCACTAATCTTTTTCTGCTTTGACTGACACAGATAGCAAAAATTTCTACAAATATATAAAACTAAAAAGAGTGGCTAAAGTAAACATTAGCCCTTTAGAGGATGAGAAGGGGGATGTAATAGTTGGAAATGAGGAAATGGCTGAGGTATTGAACAGGTATTTTGTGTCGGTCTTCACACTGGAAGTCACAAATAACATGCCAAAAATTGATGACAGGAAGGCTATGGCAGGTGAGAACCTAGAAACTATCATTATCACGAAAGAGATAGTGTTGGGCAAGCTAATGGGGGCTAAAGGTAGACAAGTCTCCTGGTCCTGACAGAATGCATCCCAGGATACTAAAAGAGATGGCGGGGGAAATAGCAAATGCACTAGTGGTAATTTACCAAAATTTGCTGGACTCTGGGGTGGTTCCCACAGATCGGAAAACAGCAAATGTGACCCCACTGTTTAAAAAAGGAAGTAGACAAAAGGTGGGCAACTATAGGCAGGTTAGCTTAACTTCTGTAGTAGGGAAAGTGCTTGAATCTATCATCATGGAAGTAATAGCGAGACATCTGGATTTAAAATGTCCCATTGGTAAGACACATCATGGGTTCATGAAGGGCAGGTCATATTTGACTAATTTGGTGGAATTCTTTGAGAACGTTACATGCGCAGTGGACAATGGGGAACCTGTGGATGTGGTGTTTCTTGGATTTCAAGAAGGCATTTGACAAGGTGCCGCACCAAAGACTGCTGCATAAGATAAAGTTGCCAGTGTTATGGATAATGTATTAGCATGAATAGAGGATTGGTTAACTAACAGAAAGGAGAGAGTGGGGGGTAAATGGATGTTTTTCTGGTTGGTGACCAGTGGCTGGTGGTTTGCCTCAGGGATCAGTGTTGAGACTGCAATTGTTTACGATTTACATAGATGATTTGAAGTTGGGGACCAAAGGTAGTGTGTCAAAATTCGCAAATGACACTAAGATGAGTGGCAGAGCAAAATGGGCAAAAGACGCTGAAAGTCTGCAAAGGGAAATGGATAATCTAAGTGAGTGAGCAAGGAGCACAGTGTTGGTAAATGTGAGGTCATTCATTTTAGTAGGAATAACAGCAAAATTAACTATTATTTAAATGGTAAAAAATTGCAGCATGCTGCTGTGCAGAGGGACCTGGGTATCCTTGTGCAAGAATCACAAGGAGTTGCTTTGCAGGTGCAGCAGGTAATTAAGGCAAATGGAATTTTGTCCTTCATTGCTAGAGGGATGGAGTTTAAAAACAGCGAGGTTATGGTGCAGCTGTATAAGGTGCTGGTGAGGCCACATCTGGAGTACTGTGTACTGTTTTGGTCTCCTTACTTGAGAAAGGATATACTGGCACTGGAGATTCTGGCACTGATGCTGAGGAGATTCACTAGGTTGATTCCAGAGTGTGAGGAGATACTGAATAAATTGGGGCTGTACTCATCGGTATTCAGAAGAATAAGGGGAGATCTTATAGAAACATAAGATTATGAAGGCAATAAATAAGATAGAGAGTTGTTTCCACTAGCAGGTGAAACTAGAACTAGGGGGCATGGCCTCAAAATAAGGGGGAGCAGATTCAGGACTGAGTTGAGGAGGAACTTCTTTACACAAAGGGTTGTGAATTTGTGAAATTCCCTGCCCAGTGAAGCAGTTGAGGCTACCTCATTGAATATTTTTAAGCTAAGGATAGATAAATTTTTGAACAGTAAAGGAATTAAGGGCTACGTTGAGTGGGCAGGTAAGTGGAGCTGAGTCCACGAGAAGATCGGCCATGATCTTATTGAATGGTGGAGTAGGCTCAAGGGACCAGATGGCCTACTTCTGCTCCTAGTTCTTGTTTTCTTATGAATTCAAGGATTGAAAGGGGGAAATGGAGTAGTGAGAATATTGTCATATGGGAATAACAATGTAAATCTGACTGAGAATAATGTAAGGCATGAAGTAAATAGTGTAACTTCATATACGTTGGATAAAGACTTGGGGTGGTGTAGTATAACGGTCTGGCACATGGTTAATGTGCGATTGAGTACAGTATTATCCACTCAGTTCTTGACAGGTTTTTAAAAAAATCCTGGAATTCCTTCCCTGACAGTTCCTTCGTGACCAGCACCACGAGGACTTTAGCAATTCACTTCACGGTCAATTAGGAGTCAGCAATAAGTGCTAGTTTTGCTAGCAGCACTCGCATCCCTTGAATAAATTTTTTAAAACTTTGTTTTACTGTAAATACAATTTAATAACAGAAAATGTCCATGGCCACGGCTACATTTTGATCAGCCTGGTTAAACTAAGAACAAACACCAGCAATAGTGTAAGAAAAAAACCGTGAGTGAGCTTGAATCAAAATTCTAACTGGAAGGTCATTTTTGAGCTACTGAAAAGCCAAATTGTTGCCCATAAGGTATTTCTCTAAAATGGGCAATTTCATTATAATTCAGAAATTCTCTTGCAACGTTCCCATAGAACCCCTACAGTGCAGGAAGAGGTCATCTGACCCATTGGGTCTGCACCAACTTTCTGAAAGTGCATCCCACCCAGGCCCTCCCCTCTGCCCTATTGCCATAACCCTCTGCATTTACCAGGGCTAATCTACCTAACCTACACACCTCTGGACACTGAGGGACAATTTAATGTGGCCAAAGCACCAAATCTGCACCCCATCTTTGTACTGTGGGAGGAAACCAGAGCTCTTGGGGAGAACATGCAAATCCAGAACTTGGATACAGATCCTGGCTGTGCTGAAAGTTGTGTCATGTTCTGAATTAAATGTTTTGTATGAAACGTTAAACAGAGACAAACAGATGAGATAGACCCAGTCACAATTCCAACTGTTCTCCCATTATCTTGCCCAACCTTAGTCCCTCAACCAACAGTTAAAACAGACTACCTGGTCATTTACTGTACTGCTCTTTGTGGGACCATGTGTGGAAATTAGCTGCTGTACTTTCTACAATAAAATATCAGCTATACTTTATTAAAAGTAAAACAATACTCCATTAGTTGCAGAGCTCTTTGGGATATCCTAAATTGGTGAAAAATGAGATATAAATCTGAGTCTTTTAATCTTACTTTAAGTTCTTGTAAGATTTATACCTGTGCTGATCCTATGGAAATTGTTATTACATTTATATTCAGCAATGTGGTCATTAATTGTAGTACTGAGTTTTTGAGCCGATTGCACGAAGGCCAGGTCATGCAAAATTGAACTTCCCTGTCTCCAGGTGTGTGTGTTCTGGCACTGACCTTTTACTCTATTTTATCCATTTATGATGTTTTGAGAGGCATAGGCAGGCTTAATTGAGGGCAATATACATCAACTTCTGAGCAGATGGCAGTCTTTCCAATCTGTGACAATTGCTGGCACATAACAAAACCATTGGGGTGATTCTCCCATTCAACTGCGCTGCCTTTTTAGCGCAATGGGCCGGGAGACTCTAGAGGCAGCCAATTTGTGCTGGGTGTCCAGGCCTCCGTGTATGTCTCAGCATCAGCTCTGTGCCAGAAATCAGTGTAGAACGGAATAATGTATGCAGCAGCTGATTTACATGCTATTTAAATCCTATTATCAGGCCCCAGAATGAAATCTCTGGGCCCACTAAGCCACCCCTCTTCCTCTTCTCCTCCCCGCTCCCCACCGCCAAGAATATTTCACTCCAGCAGAGCTTGTAGTAGTTGCCACTTGCAGGTGGCCCAAGCCTGCTGAAGTGAAGGGGGGGGGGTGGTAATCAAGGACCCCCTCCCGAGGGTTGGGCCCTGGGAGGGGTGCCCCTGGGCATTGCCATCTTGTCCCTGCCAGCCTGGGGCTCTTGACACTGCCCAAGGGGCAAAGTGCCATTGCCCAGGGTACAATTGGGCACTGCCCACTGGTTATGGGGCAGTGCCAAGGGTGTGGGGGGGGCGGGGGAGGTCCTACTGCCAGTCAGGATCAGTTTGGGGGGGGGGGTGGGAGAAGGTAGGGAGGCCACCGATCAGGGTGGGGGCGGTGGGGGTCAGCTGCTTAGAGAAGTTGGGGCTGCAGGGAGGGGGCCAGAGAGGGGTTGAGGCTGGGCAAGGACATATTCGGGTGGTCAGTGAATGGGCCATAGTGGGTTCAGTAGGGCAGTGATGCAAGGGTCACGGGGCTGGCCAGCAATCGAGCTGGCAAGCAATCAGGAGGCCGGCGGACAGGGGCAACTGCAAGTACATCGCTCTCGGCATTGACAGATCAGCACGAAGTGGCCCGCTCAGTATTGCCAGTCTCTCCAGTGGGAACCGGCCCTGCCCCCTAGTTTCTGGAGTGAATCACGTTGGTGCACTCTGTAGTGCACAGACTGTGGGAGATCCATTTTGAATCCCCCATTGAAAAAACTAGTGTGATTCATTCCAGTTTTTATGTGAGTTCGATACTTAGAATTTTTTTGGGAGAATCACCCCCATTATGATGCTGCTGTTTTTTGTTAATTGTGTCCCTCTGGAACACAAGGAGAAAGAAACGTGCATCCATCAATGCTATCTTCTATCCATCTGATGGAGATGACTAGATCACAAACACTGAAGTTCTTAACAAAGACAATCTGGCCAGGACTGAATGTCTTCTCTTCCAATGTCAATTGCACTAGGCAGGGGCATGTGTCACGCATGGAGGATCCTAGAATGCTGAAAGCAGTGATTTATGATGAACTGTGCTCTAGAAAGTGAAACATTACAAAAGCGTCACAGAGCAGCTGAGCGGGAGGCTGCGGACAGAAAGAGCTGACAACAACCAGGAAAACAACCTTCATTTCAAAAGCAAACAGATGCAGGGTTGCTGAGAAAACACAGACAGTGGAAGAATCCTGCCTGTAAAGGTGCCCTCCAAACCAAGGGTTCCTATGTCCCAACTACTCAAGAGCTTACAGATGGCGAATCAGCATCTTCAGTCACCAATGGGCATGTCAACGACTACATAGTCAAATTTTTCCATTTCCTGTCTGCAAAGAATCTACCAGCATCATGAGTATTTATTGTACCTTTCATACATTTTTTAAAAAACTCTTCATTATCCATTTATATATAATATGTGGATGGGAAGATGATCATGCTGAAGTATGGTTGCCAGAGAAATATTTGCCAGTAGCTACTAAAATAATACAAGTCCATATCATTCTTTCTAATCACTTGTGTTATTTGACTTCAAATTGAATGCTTCTTCTAACTAGACTTCAGGGTATTCAGTGAAATTTGTCTATCTGCTGGATATTTCTGCTTGCATCTAGAACATAGAACATAACAGTGCAGAACAGGCCCTTCGGCCCACGATGTTGCGCCAACCAGTTAAAAAACAATGACCCTCTAACCTAAACCAAACCCTTACCATCCATAAACCTATCCACGGATCTCTTTAACACCCCCAAACTAGGCGCATTTACAACTGCAGCAGGCAGGGCATTCCAATCCCTCACCACCCTCTGGGTAAAGAACCTACCCCTGACATCCGTCCTATAACTACCACCCCTTAATTTAAAGCTATGCCCCCTCGTGCTAGCTTTCTCCATCCGAGGAAAAAGGCTATCACTGTCCACCCTATCTAAACCTCTAATCATCTTATATGTTTCAATAAGGTCCCCTCTTAGCCGCCTTCTTTCTAGCGAAAACAACCTCAAATCCCTCAGTCTCTCCTCATAGGACCTCCCCTCCATACCAGGCAACATCCTGGTAAACCTCCTCTGCACCCTCTCCAAAGCCTCCACATCCTTCCTATAATGTGGGGACCAGAACTGCACACAATACTCCAAGTGCGGCCGCACCAGAGTTTTGTACAGTTGCAACATGACGCTGCAACTCCTAAATTCAATCCCCCTACCAATAAACGCCAAGACACCGTATGCCTTCCTAACAACCCTATATACTTGATTCCCAACTTTCAGGGATCTGTGTACACATACACCTAGATCCCTCTGTTCATCCACACTATTCAGAGTCCTACCGTTAGCCCTATACTCTACACATCCGTTATTCCTACCAAAGTGAATTACCTCGCACTTTTCCGCATTAAACTCCATCCTCCACCTCTCGGCCCAGCTCTGCAACTTATCCAAGTCTCCCTGTAGACTAAGACACCCTTCCTCACTATCTACCACACCTCCGACTTTGGTGTCATCAGCAAATTTACTAATCCACCCAACTATACCCTCATCCAGATCATTTATAAAAATTACAAACAGCAGTGGCCCCAAAACAGATCCCTGAGGCACACCACTCATAACTGAACTCCATGTCGAATACTTACCATCAACCACCACCCTCTGTCTCCTATCCGCCAGCCAATTCCTAATCCAATTTCCTAGATCGCCCTCAATCCCATACATCTGCAATTTCTGCAGAAGCCTTCCATGGTGAACCTTATCAAACGCCTTACTAAAGTCCATATATACCACGTCAACTGCCTTACCCCTATCCACCTCTTTGGTCACTTTCTCAAAAAACTCAATAAGGTTAGTAAGGCACGACCTACCCGCTACAAAACCATGCTGACTATCTCTAATCAATTCATTACTCTCCAAATAACCATAAATCCTATCCCTAATAATTTTTTCTAAAACCTTGCCCACAACAGAAGTAAGACTCACCAGTCTATAATTCCCGGGGAAGTCTCTGTTCCCCTTCTTGAACAATGGGACAACATTCGTTAACCTCCAATCTTGTGGCACTATACCAGAGACCAACGACGACCTGAAGATCAGAGCCAGAGGCTCTGCAATCGCCTCCCTTGCCTCCCAGAGAATCCTAGGGTAAATCCCATCCGGCCCAGGGGACTTATCAATTTTCAAACCCTCAAGAATAACTAGCACATCCTCCTTATCAACTGCAATACTGTCCAGTTTACACCCCTGTAACCCAGTGTTCTCCACAGCTACATTTATGTCTCCCTGTGTGAACACCGAAGAGAAATATTGGTTCAATGCCTCTCCAATCTCTTCCGGTTCCACACATAAATTCCCACTGCTGTCTCTAACTGGCCCTAATCTTGCCCTAACCAACCTTTTGTTCTTAACATATCTATAGAACGCCTTAGGATTCTCCTTAATCCTATCAGCCAAAGTCTTCTCATGTCCTCTTTTAGCCCTTCTTAACTCTCTCTTTAACTCCCTCCTAGCCAATCTAAAGCTTTCTAGTGCACTACCTGAGCCCTCAAGTCTCATCCGGACATAAGCCTCCTTTTTCTTTTTAACCAGCGAATCAACTTTCCTAGTGCACCACGGTTCCCTAGCTCGACCAATTCCTCCTTGCCTGACAGGGACATACATATCAAGGACTCACAGTAGCTGCTCCTTGAAAAAACTCCACATTTCGGACGTTCCGAGACCCTGTAGTCTCCTAGTCCAACCTATGCTTCCTAATTCTCTCCTAATAGCCTCATAATTACCCTTCCCCCAGCTAAAACTACTGACCCGAGGTTCATGCCTATCCCTTTCCATCACTAAGGTGAACGTAACCGAATTGTGGTCACTATCACCAAAATGCACCCCAACTTCCAAGTCTAGCACCTGGTCTGGCTCATTTCCCGGCATCAAATCCAATATAGCCTCACCTCTAGTTGGCCTATCAACATACTGAGTCAAGAAACCTTCCTGCACGCTTTGTACAAAAACTGACCCCTCTAATGAGCTAGAGCTATAGCTATTCCAATTAATATTAGTAAAATTAAAGTCCCCCATAACAATTACCCTATTACTTTCACTCCTATCCCAGATCGTCTCCGCAATCCTTTCCTCAACCTCTGTAGAACTTTTAGGAGGTCTGTAAAAGACTCCCAACAGGGTGACCTCTCCTCTCCTATTTCTAACCTCAGCCCATACGACCTCAACAGACAAGTCCTCATCAAACTTCCTCTCTGACACCGTGATACAATCCTTGACTAATAATGCTACCCCTCCCCCCCTTCTACCTCCTCCTCTACTCCTACTGAAGCATTTGAACCCCGGAACCTGCAACAACCATTCCTGACCCTGCTCTATCCATGTCTCTGAAATGGCCACAACATCAAAGTCCCAGGTACTGATCCACGCTGCAAGTTCATCCACTTTATTGCGAATACTCCTCGCATTAAAGTATACGCATTTCAAACCCTGCTCCGCTTCACCCCCACGATGCCGTGCATTGCAGTCCCCATCTATGCCCCCCTCACTTTCAACCCCGCTACTCAGGATCCCACCCCCCCTCTGAATCAGTTTAAACCCCCCTGCATAGCCTTAGCAAACTTTCCCCCCAAGTCTACATATCTGTAATAAACCTAAAAATATCTGCCCTGAAGGTTGTGCAGAATCTCAAGGGACCACCAAAAGTATAAACGCTTTTTTTAAAAAAAAATCCTAATCTTAATTGTGCAAAAAAATTCAGCTTCCTGTCTGCGTGACAGCTGACAATAGGCTAAGTTTCCTTGCTTTTGCTCCAAAGCCTCAGGGTATAAACTGCAGTCATTAAGCTAAACAGTACTGAGACTAATTTTAAAGGATTAGGCTTAGATGGACACACAGCAAAAATCCATTTCAGATATAGTAACTTCATATGAAGCACCTTTGTTGATAGCTGAAGAAACCAATCCTTGAGCAGCAGGTTCTGCCGCAAGTAAGTTCTAGAAGTAGTTGTAGAATCCCTACAGTGCAGAAGGAGGCCCTTTAGCCCATTGAGTCTGCACTGACAATAATCCCATCCAGGGCCTATCCCTGTAACCCCACGTAATCCCCCTGATGCTGTTCCCTGTAACTGCATTTATTTACCTTGCTAACTCCCTCCAACCTACACATCTTGGGACACTAAGGGGTAATTTCGCATTACCAGTCCATCTAATCTGCACATCTTTGGAGTGTGGGAGGAAACTGGAGCACCTGGAGGAAATCCATGCAGACATGGGGAGAACATATGACCTCCACACAGACAGACCTATCATACATGAAGTACCAGATGTCTTGTGGTTGATTTTTTTTTGATATGGGTGTCCGTTGCCTAGCCATTTTAGCTGGTACGTGTCAGCCCATGGGAGACATTATCATTTTCTTTCATTGTCAGCTAGTGGCTTCTGGGTTCAGAGTTTAAGACCCTCACGTCACACTTGCGAGCATCCTTGAAGTGAAGCTTAGAATATGGGAGATGAGGAAATGGCGGAGGCCTTAAATAGGCTTTTCGCCTCGGTCTTCACAGAGGAGGACGCGAATAGTTTGCCGGATATTAAAGATAGAAGGATGGTAGGAGTTGAGGGCCTGAATGCGATGACTATCACTAGCGAGGTAGTGCTTGATAGACTAACGGGACTGATGGTGGACAAGTCCCCAGGACCGGATGGAATGCATCCCAGGGTTCTGAAGGAAATGGCAGAGGTGATAGTAGATGCCTTAGCAATTATTTACCAAACTTCGCTGGATTCCGGGGAAGTGCTGGAAGATTGGAAAACGGCTAATGTTACGCTGCTGTTTAAAAAAGGTAGCAGGCAAAAGGCAGGGAATTATAGGCCGGTTAGTTTAACATCTGTAGTTGGAAAAGTGCTTGAATCCGTCATCAAAGAAGAAATAGCGAGGCACCGAGAAAAGAATGGTTTTGATAGAGCAGATGCAGCATGGATTCGTTAAGGGGAAGTCGTGTTTGACGAATTTATTGGATTTCTACGAGAATGTGACTAGTGCGGTAGACAGAGGGGAACCGGTGGATGTGGTGTTTCTCGATTTTTCAAAAGGTGTTTGATAAGGTGCCGCACAAAAGGTTGCTTCAGAAGGTTAGGGGGCATGGAGTTGGGGGTAAGGTGTTAGTGTGGATAGAGGATTGGTGTCTAATAGGAGACAGAGAGTTGGTATCAATGGGTGCTATTCTGATTGGCGGTTGGTGACTACTGGAGTGCCGCATGGATCGGTGCTGGGGCCTCAGCTATTTACCATTTATATAGATGATCTGGAGGAGGGGGCAGAGTGTAGGGTAACGAAATTTGCTGATGACACAGAGATGAGTGGAAAAGCAAATTGTGCAGAGGGTGTGGTAAATCTGCAGAGGGATCTGGATAGGCTGAGCGAGTGGGCGAGGACCTGGCAGATGGAGTACAATGTTAGCAAGTGTGAGGTTATCCGCTTTGGCAGAAATAGTAATAGGAGGGATTACTGTATGAAGGGCAAAAAGCTGCAGCACGCTACGGTGCAGAGGGACCTGGGGGTCCTTGTGCATGAGTCGCAAAAACCCAGTCTGCAGGTGCAGCAGGTGATCAAGAAGGCGAATGGGATGCTGGCCTTTATAGCGAGGGGGATAGAATATAAAAGCAGGGAGGTCTTGCTGTAACTGTACAGGGCACTGGTGAGGCCGCAGCTGGAGTACTGTGTGCAGTTTTGGTCGCCGCACTTGCGCAAGAATATTTTGGTCTTGGAGGGAATGCAGAGGAGGTTCACTAGGCTGATACTGGAGATGAGGGGGTTGGACTATGAAGAGAGACTAAATAGACTGGGTCTGTACTCGGAGTTTAGAAGGATGAGGGGGGATCTTATAGAGATGTATAAGATAATGAAAGGGATGGATAGGGTAGAGGTAGAGAGATTCTTCCCGCTCAGAAAGGACAGCAGGACTAGAGGGCACAGCCTCAAGATAAGAGGGGGGCAGTTTAGAATGGAGTTGAGGAGGAACTTCTTCACTCAAAGGGTGGTGAATCTCTGGAATTCTCTTCTCGTAAAAGTGGTGGAGGCTACCTCGCTAAATATATTTAAGTCACAGGTAGATAGGTTTTTGACAGACAAGGGAATTAAGGGTTATGGGGAGAAAGCGGGAAAGTGGAACTGATCCACTGCAGATCAGCCATGATCTTATTGAATGGCGGGGCAGGCGCGAAGGGCTAGATAGCCTACAACTCCTATTTCTTATGTTCTTATATCCTACTGGTCAACTGGCTTCAGTTAATTATAAGCATAAAGGGGTATTTATATTTGTAAAATTCATCAATTGTAAATGCAACGTCAGGAATCACGGTAATTTATTTTCTGAAATTGTTAACTTATAATTCCTTCCTTCCTGTGCTTGTATTTCTCCTTTGGAAAGTTTCTGATAGAGTTTAGTGTGCAAAATTAAAAGCATAACCTATTTTAGTTGTGTGCAAATTGATGTCCTTTTTTAAATGAAGGATTCTATTCTGGGCACACAGTTGCGTTTGAGTTACACCCTTGACTGATGAAGCATGTGAAAATCTGAGGTCTTTTGCTGTTCCACCGTCAAGGGACATGAAATCCAGTGAAAGAAGCTAAACTTTAGGTAGTCAATCATGAAAATCTTTGTCTCTAAGACTGTATAAAATAAATATATGTGCAGTTAAGAAAGAAATACAAATTATGAGTTTGATTTTACCAGCCATTCATGCCACGTTCCCACTGCAACGGAATTGTAGAATTTGGCACCCATTCATAGCAGCAGGATGGGAAAATCCCATCAGCGCGAATGGCTGTAACATCCAGGCCTTAGTATTTTTCACAGGATTACCTAAAGTGCTTTACAGCCAATGAAGTATTTCTGAAGAGTGGTTGTTGTGGTAATTTAGGAACCATGGCAGCCAATGTATATACACAGACACCAAAACTCCCACAAACAGCAATATCATTAAGACCAGATAATCTGTTTTTACTAAACTCGGTTAAGAGGGAAATTTTGATTAGGATATAGAAACATAGAAGCATGGAAACTAGAAGCAGGAGTAGGACATTCGACCCTTCTAGCATGTTCTGCTGTTCACTTGATCATGGTTGCTCATCGATGCCCACACACTCAGCCTGAAGAAATCACGCAGAACTATCTCTGCGTACTCTTCACAGCTCACCCTCCCACCCAACTTTGTATCATCTGCAAATTTGGAGATAATACACTCAGTTCCCTCTACCAGATCATTAATATATAATACAAACAGTTGAGGTCCTAGCACAGATCCCTCCGGAACCCTGCTAGTCACTGACTGCTAATCAGAAAAAGCCTCATTTATGCCAACTCTTTGCTTCCTATGTGCTATCCAGCTTTCTCGTCATCTCAAAACATTACTTTAACGTTTCATATTAGTTTGTTGCATGACACCTTGTCGAAAGCCTTCTGAAAGTCTAAGTAAACCACATCCACTGGTTGTGCTCGGTCAACTCTACTAGTTGTACACTCAAAACATTCTAATAGATTCATCAAGCATGATTTCCCTTTTGTAAATTCATGCTGACTTTGTCTGATTATACCACTGCCTTCCAAATGCCGAATAATGAAATCCTTGAAAATGGACTATAGTAACTTTCCCAGTATCAAAGTCAGGCTCACTGTTTTATAGTTCCCTGTTTTCTTTCTACCTCCCCTTTTGAATAACAGGCTTACATTAGCTACCCTCCAACCTATAGGAACTAATCCAAAAAGCAAAGAATTTTGGAAAATAACCATCAATGGATCCACTATTTTAAGAGCCACTTCCTTAAGTGTCAGGAGAACTCATTTGTTCTGTGACAAATAAATCTCTCAAAGGATTGTACATATTAGATCCTGTTAGAGATGTTAGGAGAATAAGAAAAAGGTGCGTACCCCACCATAAACATTATTATAGGCATATACATTAGTAACATGGTGGCAATAATGGATTGTTGGAATCTGCAAATGTAATGAAATTATACAAATTGTATGTTGAATATGTGTTTTTATCAATTGTTTCATGCAAAGTTTAAAGCCCAGAAATGTATTTTGAATAAAATGTTTACAAAATCATGAGTGGTCTGGACAGAATAGATAGGGAGAAAATGTTCCCATTGATGGAAGGATTAAGAATCAGAGGGCACAGATTTAAAGTGATTGGCAGAAGAAGCAACAGCAACATGAAAAAACACATCTTTTGCATTAAGTGGTTAGGTCTGGAATACGCTACCTGAGAATGAATCAAGCACAATTGTGTCTTTTACAAAGAGAATTTGACCGTTACCTCGAGAGAATAAGATTGTAGGGTTGGGACGAAAAGACGGGCATGGCAGTAGGTGAATTGCTCTTGCTGAGAAATGGTAGAGGCATGGGGGTATTGAAGGGCTTCATCCTGTATTAAAACCATTCAAATGATTCTATGAAATCAACACGTGTTTTCAAAGCCTTCACTTTTTTTCAAGCACCCTTTTCCGTACTACAAAATGTCTTCAATCAGAACTGGTCATAGGTTAATGCGTTGGATTTAATGGTTTATGAAAACATTGGGCTGTGATTGTCATGAAATGTGAGAGCAAAGCTTGAGTGTACTCATTCGTGTCATCTCCTCAAGCTGTGTTACAGTTTATGTTTGGTGTGTCCTGTATAGGAGTGTGGTAATTTGAATTTTGTTGTGGATTTGTTTTTATGTTTGCTGTATATTTCAGTGGGGGTTGTCTTGGTGGACAGCAATAATTGATTAGAATATCAGATGATTAGGCCACAGGCATCCTCTTGTGAGCCTGTAATACAGCAAAAGATGTTGCTGTACTAGGAAAAACATAATTTCTCTATTAAGTTTAAGAGCTGGTGCAAACTGAAGGCACTTCATTCTACAGCATTACGGTCTACAAGTGTGGATGCAACAGAATAATTTTATCCACGTGAACTAATTTTAGTACAAACTGTCTAATGCCCAATCCAGGTATGTGTGCTTCATGTGTATTTTGTTCAACAAACGTCTCCCCTCATTGGTAATCAAGGAAATCAAACATAACTATCCAAAACACTTGTATGATTTGCTTTTTGTCTCAGCATTTTGCTATTTAATATACAATTTTTTTTGTAAAGTTTATTTATTAGTGTCAGACGTAGGCTTACACTAATACTGCAATGAAGTTACTTTGAATATGCTCTAGTCACCACACTTGTGCCTGTTCAGATACGCTGAGGGAGGATTTAGCGTGGTCAATGCACTGAACCAGCACGTCTTTGGTTAAAATTGACATGTATATTCTGTGAATGAGTATTGAATTTTGAGACAAATTTGCATTTCCATAGTGCCTTTGGCGACCTCAGATAATCTGAAAGTGCCAATGGTGTATTCCAAATCTGTAATAAATTGAGGGTGACTCATATGAGGCTAAAGAACAAAAGGCTTTATTGCCAACT
This sequence comes from Carcharhinus amblyrhynchos, assembly GCF_965287045.1. NCBI lineage: Eukaryota > Metazoa > Chordata > Chondrichthyes > Carcharhiniformes > Carcharhinidae > Carcharhinus > Carcharhinus amblyrhynchos. The sequence goes on from NC_137337.1 coordinate 57,168,631, forward strand.
GAACAAATAACTACACTTATAACACAGTGAGATAGAATAATGATGGAACTCCTACACTACACCTTCCTGGCTCCAACTGTCTAATCTCCCTGGCCCAAGATGCGCCCCTATCCCCGCACTTGATTGACTCTGCTTCCTACCTCGACATTCCATATGGTCCGGCCTGACCATGTGGCCCTGAGGGAATCTTCTTAAAGGGGCCGTGCTAGCAAAAATTAACCTCATTTGGATTACCAATTTAGTCACATGTGGCTAATATATCGACATGCTGATTTACAGCTGAAGGAATACACTAATGGACACTGAAAACTGAGTAATCAATCTAATAATATCTGGGAATTGAAAAAATCATGTTTTTGACAATTTATCATAAATGTAAAATTATATCAATACCTTGTGATGTTTGGAAGTGTAAAGGTTCAGGCAAATTTGCTTAAGCAAATGTTATGATATCATTAGTACAGCAAAGAAGAGTGACCTGTTTTGGAATGCCTGCACCAGGGAATATGAGATAAGACTATGTTAGCATGGTGATGATACAGAAGCTACAATAAGCTTAGGTGACTATAATACACCAAATGCAACGAGGTAATTTTTAAAGAACATTTTGTACTGAAGTTGTAATCAGATGAACTTGTAACACTAATAGAGTTGCTATATTTAAAATTACATTATAAAGCATCAGAATCCAGAATTACAAACAAAAGTAAGAATTTTGTCAATAATAACGTTTATGTTTGAACAGATAATCTAGACTGATGCCATAGTACAATGCTTAATAAGTACTGCATTATCTGGGATGCTGTTTTGTGAACGAGATGAACTGATATGATTAACTGAAGCCCATTATCCCATATGTGGGTGTAGAAGATTCCATTATTTGAAGAAGCGCAAGGGAGTTCTTGCAATGTCCTGGCCAATGTGACCTCGCTGGTTACAGCACCTTGCTACATACAGATTGGCTGCCAACATCTAGCAGGAATCACCAGACAGAAATATGCAGTGGGAACCCAATCTGATTATTTTACAACAAGCATTTTTGGAAATGTGATTCACTTGAGCAAGAAGCTCAGCATAAACCAGGAAGTGTTCCAGCACTTTCTGCTCTGTATGAAACACACATCAGTGTTACAATTACCGACTAAATCACCAGGGAAGCAGGCAGTTGGTTTTATTTCAGTTTTTAATAAAAGCTGTTTACAATTTTTCCAAATGAAATGTTTGGACTTGAATAATAGATTAAAGTTTGTTGTGGGTGAAGTTGGACTTTACTTCAATAAAACTTTGCAGATGAACAAGCCACTAAAACTGTGATTGCTGGGTATTTATATTTATGCTCCATAGTTTGTAATCTTGAGTGTGGGTTAGGTTTTTTTGGCAGCTGTATTGCGATGCATGCATACCAACACCATCTGATATGAATTATTTTTTTAAAATTAAAACATTTTGCTGAAGAAGTAGTTAACCATTGGCTTATTAGTTTGATCATGCTTGAAACTGACTTTCTTTGCTTGGGGCCTCTCTGACTCTACTGCACAAAATGATGGATCTGTTTTTTCCATTTACTTTAAAAATAAGTGGAATTCTTAAAGATCAGACTGCAGTTTTATGGTGGAATGAAAATATAACGGGAAACCCAGCAAGCACAGTAAAAATAGTAACCAATTACCTCAGGCATTTTCTCCTAATTCTGTGGAGTTCTTGCAATTTAAAAAAAACACATAGTTAATTCAGCTTCCTTTGAAGAAATATTGGGTGCAGTCTTAAAAGAATTCTAACTCCTGAATGAGCGAGAAAATCAGAGAATTTTAGACCACTTACTGTTGGGCGAGCTTGAAAGTGCAATCTTATGACACTCAGTCACTCTTTTGGATGGAAGTGCGATTCTCACCGATTTTGAAGTTGAGGGGAGGCACTGGGAGGGGGAGCTGTAGAGGGGGTGGAGCCTAAACTTGCCAGTGAAGAGTGCTCAGAGGCATCATTACACAGGCAACCTATATATATAATGAACTGTGAGACCTCCTTCCACCCATGGTTATTGCCCCTCCCCTCATCATCATCGGCAGCAGTGTAAGCCACCCCCTACACAGAGAACCTGGGGAACAGGAGGGGAGCTCTGCTGGGGTGAGAAAGCTCTGCAGGAGGGGGGTGTTGAGCTGAGGAGGGTGCCATCTATGTCTGTCTATGTGCATGTGTATATGTGTGTCTGAGTGTGTATCTTTACATGCATATACGAGTGTCCGTCCTTGGATGTGTGGCATCTCTCCATGTGCACAGTAATGGTACCTGGTGGATCATCCAGAGGCTTCAATAGCCTCCAATTTTTTCCCCCCACCGTGGGCAAGGATACCATGTCTTGTCTCCGCTGGTGGAGACCAGCATCAGTTTCGACTGGTGAGGGGTCATTTCAAGTGAGGCTGGATGATGCCATGTGGGATCCGTTACTTAAATTGGCTTTGTGCCATTTTTGGGGAGGCAGCTACAGCCTGTAAAGGGAAAGTAGCTAATTCAGTGGGAGGCATCCAAAACTCTCCAGGTTTGGACGGGTGGTTATTCCTCTATACATGACCATCAATACAGCCTTGAGGTGGGGCAGGGTACAGTTCGCATTGGGCATGGAGCATCTACGGTGCTGGGTTCAGGTGGGAAGGTTGGAATATTGACCACAATTGCAATGGGATCCAGGATTACTAGGGGTGGAGTGAGCTCTACCTGCAAACTGTGGGATTCCAGGAAGATTGAAGAAACCTATACACTAACAAGGAGAGAGGGTTGAAGCCGATCTTGAAATATAATGTATCAACATCATCATGGAAACCTAAAGTTGCTACGTAATTTGGAATCAAAACTGGAAAAGTAGCCCTTTTAGTGAGCGAGGAGCCCACAGTTGCACTCCAGAGGACACATTCAAACTGCTTAAAGCTTGAACGTTGGAATGGAGTCGGATCTGAAAGAAAAGAAGAAGACTTTTTTGAGAAGGTGCAATTGGAACTATTGCCTTTTGTTGCACTTTAACAAGAGACCGCAGGAGTTCTTTGCTTCATACTGTAGTTGCTCCATTTGAGCTTTAACAGAGAAGTATATGAGAATGCAAGATGGAGACAATCATTAAGGAATCAGAGCTGCTGCATATCTGCTAGAGCATCAACGAAAATCTCCTGATGTGCTTTCTCCACTTGACATGGATGATGGTCAAAGGGCATTGATTCATTGCTTAAGTACAAGTTGAGTTTAATCAGCGTACAAGATTACAGGTTGCAGAAGTGTCTGATAAGGTTTCACGAACATGTGCCAAGCTCTGTGGGATTGGAATGTCAAGTATCAGGGTTGGCATCTGGGCGTGAGTTGCCTCAGTTGCAAGGCTGGATCTGCGAAAAGCTAATAACACACATGCAGTTCTAGGGCATGACATTGGCTTTCTGTATGTGAGTGGAAAGTCCACTATATTTTCCTGGTGTTCATTAATCGATTGCATCTTTTAGTCTCTAGGGAGAAGGGGTATTGAATTTTGGAGCCTGTGCTCAGTGCAACCTACTTGACAACACTGATCCAATTGAGGAAGAGGAGAAGGACCCTACGCCATCTAGCGCAGATAGAGAGAAGGCTTGGCCTCAAGTCCATGGTCCAGCAGAGTCCCACAACACCCAGAGGATGAGGAGGTTAAATCCATCCCATGGGTCTACCAAGGAAGACTTTCCTATCTGGAGATGACTGACAGACAATTCTGCACACATCTGTGTCAAGAGAGGTGGTGGATCACATCTGCCACATTCTATGGGAGGATCTAATGCCCCTGGACTGGGACGACCCTTAAGGTCACTGCTGCGCTCAATTTACTTTGCCAGTGGATCATTCCAGGGAATATACTGCAGGAAAATAAGTTGTGCACTTTGATAGGAAAAATAAAGGAGCTGAATATTATTTAAATAGAGAATTATTATTTAAACAAGGGTGGCACAGCGGTTAACACTGCTTCTTCACAGTTCCAGGGACCTGGGTTCGATTCCCGGTGGTTACTGTCTGTGTGGAGTTTGCACATTCTTCTCATGTCTGTGTGGGTTTCCTCCAGGTGCTCCAGTTTCCTCCCACAGTCCAAAGATGTGAAGGTTAGGTTAAATGGCCATGCTAGAATTGTCCCTTAGTGTCCTGAGATGTGTAGGTTAGAGGGATTAGCGGGTAAATATGTAGGACTATGCGGGTAGGGCTTGGGTGGGATTGTGGTCGGTGCAGACTTGATGGGCCAAATGGTTTCTATGATTTTATGAAAAAGACTGCAGAAAACTGCAACACAGTGATATGGGGTTCTCGTGCATTAATCACAAAAAATTAGCATGCAAGTTCAGCAGTACATAGGGAAGATAAATAGAATGTTAATCTTTATTTATATGGCACAGGAACAGGCCCTCCAAGCCTGCACCGATCATGTGTTCCTAACTAGACCATCCATTTGTATTCCTCTATTCCCAGTTGGTTCATGTGGCTATCTAGATAAGTCTTAAATGATCCTAGCATGTCTGCCTCAACCATCTTACTTGGTAGTGCATTCCAGGCCCTCACCACCCTCTATGTAAAATACATCCCCCGTATATCCATAGTGAACCTTGCCCCTCTTACCTTGAACTTGTGACCCCTTGTGTTTGTCATTTCTGACCTGGGAAACGCTTCCAACTATTCATCCTATCTATGCCCTTCATAATTTTATAAACTTCTATTAGGTCGCCCCTCAACTTCCATCTTTTCAGGGACAACAACCCTAGTTTACTCAATCTCACCTCATAGCTAATACCCTCCATACCAGGCAACATCCTGGTAAACCTTTTCTGCACTCTCTTCAAAGCCTCCACATCTTTCCAGTAGTGTGGCAACCAGAACTGGATGCAGTATTCCAAATGTGGCCTAACCAATGTTCTATATAACTGCAACATCACATGCCAACTTTTATACTCAATGCCCCGTCCAATAAAGGCAAGCTTGCTATATGCTTTCTTCACCACCTTTTCCACCTGTGCTGTCACCTTTTAAGGATCTGTGGCCTTGCACACTCAGATCCCTCTGTATGTCTATAACTGTTGATGGATCTGCCAATTATTGTATAGCTCCCCCTGACCAAAATGCATTACTTTGCATTTATCTGGATTAAATTCCATCTGCTATTTCTCCGCCCAATTTTCCAGCCTATCTATATCCTGCTGTATTCTCTGACAGTGTTCATCACCATCTGCAATTCCAGAATCTTTGTGTCGTCTGCAAACTTACTAATCAGACCAGTTACATCTTCTTCCAAATCATTTATACATATCACAAAGAGCAGAGGTCCCAGTACGGAGCCCTGCGGAACACCACTAGTCACAGATCTCCAATCAGAAAAAGACTCCTCCATTGCTACCCTCTGTCTTCTATGGCCAAGCCAGTTCTGTAGTCATCTAGGTAGTTCACCTTTGATCCCGTGAGATTTAATCTTTTGCACCAGTCTTCCATGAGGGACCTCGTCAAATGCTTTACTAAAATCCATGTAGACAACATCCAAGGCCTTTCCCTCAACAATCATTTTTGTCACCTCCTCAAAAAACTCAAAAAATTTGTGAGGCATGACCTCTCTTGTACAAAACCATGTTGTCTATCTCTAATGAGACTATTCAGTTCTAAATGTGTATAGATCCTATCTCTAAGAATCTTCTCCAACAATGTATGGGACTAATTGAGTAGCTCCATTCAAAAGTCTGTGCAGGCATGATGGGCCAAATGGGTGTCCTCTGTCCTGGATTATTTTATGACTTATGCAGTTTATTTGTTGTCAAATTAAACGCTGCGTAACCACTATTGATATAGAGGCAGCACAATATTCCTGGAAAATATACAGGGGTGAATATGTAATTGCCTACTTGATTCAGTGATGGCAGTCAAAACCAAGGTGGCTTCAAGAACCGTTCCAGTATTTGAGCAGATAAACATTTTGGATTGGGGGGAGGTAGATTTTATTAAAATAAGGCAGGATCTGGCCATAGTTGACTGGGAATAGCTCCTTGCGGGTAAGTCTACAGCGGAGTAGTGGGGAGCATTCAAAAAGGAGTTGGGGAGAGTACAGGTCTAACATGTGCCCTTTAGGGGCAAATGTAGGAACAACAAGTTCAGGCTGTTGAATAACTGGAGGCTGGTGTCCAGTGGTGTACCACAAGGATAAATACTGTTTGTTATGTACATGAACGAAGTAGATGAAAATGTGGGGGGAATGTTGAGCAAGTTTGCAGATGGCACCAATGTTGGTAGGGTGGTTAATAGTGAAAAAGATGATCATAGGTTACAGAAAGATATAAATGGGTTGGTCAGATGGGCAGAGTAATGGGAGATTGGTATTTAACCTTGATAAGTGTGAGGTGATGCAATTTGGAAGAAGAAACAAGACAAGGGGGTATTTACTGAATGGCAGGACAGCGGGAGACTCAGAGAAACAGATTGAGTTTGAGGTACTTATTCACAGATCCTTGAATCTTCGAATCATAGAATCCTGGTAGTGCAGAAGGAGGCCATTCAGCTCATTGAGCCTGCACTGACAACAATCCCACCCAGGTCTTATCCCTGTAACTCCACATATTTATCCTGCAATTTAGCATGACCAATCACCCTAACCCGTACATCTTTGGAGTGTGGGAGGAAACTGGAGCACCCGGAGGAAACCCATGCAGATATGAGGAGAACATGCAAACTCAACATAGACAGCGACTGGAGGCCAGAGTTCAACCTGGGTCCCTGACGCTGTGAGGCAGCAGTGCTTAACTACTGTGTCAACGTGCCACCCTGCAGTGAAGCCAGCAGAGCACATGAATAGGATAGTTAGAGGGCATATGGCTCACTTGCTTTCATCAGTCATGGTATAGAGTATAAGAGCAAGGGGGTAATGGTGGAGTTATACAGAGCATTTGTTAGGCCCCAGCTGGAATACTGTGTGCAGTTCTGGTCACCTCACTATAGGAAGGATGTGATAGCATGAGAGGAGGATACAGAGGAGGTGCACCAGGATCTGAACTGGTGAATGCCTGGGATGGAGCATTTGAAGTATCAGGAAAGACCAGATAGACTTGGATTGTTTTCTTTAGAGCAAAGACTGCTGATGGGGTCATGATTGAGGTGTATAAAGGGAGGAAGACGCTGGTGGGTGTCGTCTATAGGCCCCCGAATAATGATCTGGAGGTGGGGCGGGCTGTTAACACGCAAATAAGTGCGGCGTGCAGGAATGGGACGGCAGTAGTTATGGGAGATTTCAATCTGCATATTGATTGGTCGACCCATGTTGGACGAGGTGGGCTCGAGGAGGAGTTCTTGGAATGCTGCCGGGATAATTTCCTTGAACAGTGTGTGTTGGAGCCGACGAGGGAGCGAGCTATCTTGGATCTGGTGCTATGTAATGAGGCGGGTAGAATTAGGGACCTTGCGGTGAAGGATCCTCTTGGAGAGAGTGATCATTGTATGGTGGAGTTTCTGGTGCAGATGGAGGAGGAGAAAGTGGGTTCCCGGACACGCATCCTTTGTTTGAATAGAGGGGAGTATGGTAGGATGAGAGAAGAATTGGCGAATGTGGACTGGGGGAGTGCGTTGGAAGGTAGGTCTTCTGAGGAGCAGTGGAGGATCTTTAAGGAGATCTTTCTTGGTGCTCAGCAGAAATTTATTCCGATGGTTAAAAAGGACAGTAGGAAGAGAGGTAATAAGCCGTGGATAACGAAGGAGGTGAAGGAAAGTGTTAATTTAAAAGCGGAGGAATTTAGAGTAGCTAAGAGTAGTGGGCGAGAAGAGGATTGGGAAAGGTTTAAATGTCAACAAAGATTGACAAAGAAGTTGATAAAGGAGGGTAGGAGAAGCTATGAGGCTGGGCTAGCACTTAATATAAAAAAGGATAGCAAGAGTTTTTATAAATATATAAAAAGGAAGAGGCTGGCTAGGGTGAACGTTGGTCCTTTAGAGGATGAGAAAGGGGAGCTAGTGGTAGGGGATGGGGATATGGCTAAGGTCTTGAATAACTTTTTTGTTTCTGTCTTCACGGAGGAGGACGTGAATAATTTGCCGGGTGTTAGCGATGGAAAGGTGGTAGGAATGGAGGGTCTTAATGACATTACTGTTACTAGAGAGGTGGTGCTCGACAGACTGGAGGGGCTGATTGTGGACAAGTCCCCAGGACCGGATGGAATGCATCCGAGGGTTCTGAAAGAAATGGCGGAGGTGATAGTGGATGCCTTGGTGGTTATTTTCCAGACGTCGCTGGATTCCGGGGAAGTGCCGGAAGATTGGAAAACGGCTAATGTTACGCCGTTGTTTAAGAAGGGTGCCAGGCAAAAGGCGGGGAATTATAGGCCGGTTAGTTTAACGTCTGTGGTAGGTAAAATGTTAGAATCCGTCATTAAGGAGGAAATTGCGAGGCATCTTGAAGGGAATTGCTTGATAGGGCGGACGCAACACGGTTTCATTAAAGGGAAGTCGTGTCTGACAAATTTACTGGAGTTCTATGAGGATGTGTCTAGGGCAGTGGATAGAGGAGAGCCGGTGGATGTGGTCTTTCTGGATTTTCAGAAGGCGTTTGACAAGGTACCTCACAAGAGGTTATTGCAGAAGGTCAGGGGACATGGAGTTGGGGGTAGGGTGTTAGCGTGGATAGAGAATTGGTTGTCAAATAGGAGGCAGAGAGTGGGGGTCAATGGGTGCTATTCGGATTGGCGGTTGGTGACTAGTGGGGTGCCCCAGGGGTCGGTGCTGGGGCCTCAGCTATTTACCATTTATATAGATGATCTGGAGGAGGGAACCGAGTGCAGGGTGTCGAAATTTGCTGATGACACCAAGATTGGGGGAAAGGCAAATTGTGCGGAGGGTGTGGAGAGTCTGCAGAAGGATCTAGATAGGCTGGGCGAATGGGCCAGGAAATGGCAAATGGAATTTAATGTTGGCAAGTGTGAGGTGGTCCACTTTGGTAGGAAGAATGGTAGGAAGGACTATTACTTACGTGGCGAAAAACTGCAGCAGGCGACGGTGCAGAGGGACCTCGGGGTCCTTGTGCATGAGTCGCAAAAACCCAGCTTGCAGGTGCAGCAGGTGGTCAGGAAGGCAAATGGGATGCTGGCCTTCATAGCGAGGGGGATTGAATATAAAAGTAGGGAGGTCTTGCTGCAGCTGTATAGGGCATTGGTGAGGCCGCAGCTGGAGTACTGTGTGCAGTTTTGGGCGCCGCACCTGCGCAAGGATATTTTGGCCCTGGAGGGAGTGCAGAGGAGGTTTACTAGGCTGATACCGGAGCTGAGGGGATTGAGCTATGAGGAGAGGCTGAATAAACTAGGCTTGTACTCGTTAGAGTTTAGAAGAATGAGGGGAGATCTCATTGAGACGTATAAGATGATGAATGGGATGGATAGGATAGAGGTGGAGAGACTCTTCCCGCTCAAAAAAGACAGTAGGACTAGGGGGCACAGCCTCAAGTTAAAGGGGAGGCGGTTTAGAACGGAGTTGAGGAGGAACTTCTTCACTCAAAGGGTGGTGAATCTCTGGAATTCTCTGCCCGTTGAAGTGGTGGAGGCTGCCTCGCTAAATATTTTTAAGAAGCGGGTTGATGGGTTCTTGATAAGAGAGGGGATTAAGGGTTATGGGGAGAGGGCGGGAAAGTGGAACTGAGCCACAACAGATCAGCCATGATCTTATTGAATGGCGGGGCAGGCTCGAAGGGCTAGATGGCCTACTCCTGCTCCTATTTCTTATGTTCTTATGTTCTTATAAGATCATGAGGGGTATGGACAAGGTGAGTAGGGAGCAGCTGTTCCCCTTGGTTGAGGAGCCAATCCTGAGAGGGCATAGATTTACAGTAAGGGACAGGAGAATCGGAGGAGATTTGAACAAAGAACAACACAACACAGGAAACAGGCCCTTCGGCCCAATGAGCCCGTGCTGCCATTTTAAAATTGAGTCCCCTCTCCACTCATGATCCTTGTCTATGCTTATGGCATTCCACATTGAGGGATGACTAATTTGGGGACAATTTCTTACACCAATCAGCCTAAGAGCACATCTTTGGAGTGTGGGAGGAAACTGGAGCACCCGGAGAAAACCCACGCAAACACGGGGAGAATGCGCAAACTCCCGCAGAGACTGGCCCAAGTCCATGTATCTGCGCAGCAAACAGTGATAGCCACTGAGCTGTCGTGTTGCCCAGCATCTGGTCCAGTTTAAGCGTACACTAACGACATGAAATACTAGGCTACTCTTGAAACATCCAAGAGCAGCCCTCGTACGACCCATTGTGTGTATGCCCCTTGTTGGACAACAAGGTGGACCGAAGCACCTGTGGATTAAAAGAGGAAAAACATCAATAACGTGCACATCCTTATACAAACGTTTAAGGGAATCCCCAGAAGCTCAAAAGTAAAACAAGTGAGCCAGAAAATATGTTGGAAGGTCCATAGGAATCAGTTGATTCCCAGGGACGTCCCAAGGCTCCTGAACCTTATTTAAAACAGTCTCCTATATCCCTCCATCTCCATCCCACTCATGTGCCTATCTAAGTAACTCTTAAACAACTCCAGCATGCCTGCCTCTACCACCTTGCTTGGTAGAGCATTCCATACCCCCACTACCCTCTGTGTGAAAAACCTCCCTCTAATTTCCAAATTATACCTCGCCCCCCTCACCCTACGCCCGTGGCCCCTCGTAATGTGTGTTTCCAATCTAGGAAAAAGCTTTCCACTGTTTACGCTATCTATACCCTTCATAATCTTATATACCTCTATTAGATCTCCCCTCAGTCGCCGTCTTTCTAGGGAAAACAGCCCCAATTTTCTCAATCTTTCCTCGTAACCCAGTCCTTCCATACCAGGCAGTATCCTGGTAAACCACCTCTGCACTCTCTCCAGGGCCTCCACGTCATTCCGGAACTGAACGCAGTACTCCAAATACGGCTTAACCAACATTCTATACAACTGCAACATTAGACTCCAGCTCTTATACTCTATACCCCTTCCTATAAAGGCTAACATACCATAAACTTTCTTCACAACCTTCTCCACCTGTACTGCCGCCTTCAAAGACTTGTGCACTTGCAACCCCGGGTCCTTCTGTGTTTCTATGCTCTTTATAGGTCTACCCTTTGTCATATAACTCCCCCCTACATTATTTCTCCTAAAATGCATCGCCTCACATTTAACAGGAATAAATTCCATCTGCCATTTATCTGTCCAATATACCAGCCTATCTATATCCTGTTGTATTGTCTGACACTGCTCCTCACTGCCTGCCAGTCCAGCCATCTTAGTGTCATCTGCAAACTTGCTGATCACACCATGTACTTCCTCTTCCAAGTCATTTATGTATATTACAAATAGAAGAGGTCCCAGTACTGAGCCCTGCGGCACACCACTAGTGACAGACCTCCAGCTAGAAAAAGACTCTTCCGCTACTACTCTGTCTCCTATTACCTATTATCAATGCATCGAGATACCTGTCCTTGAGAGAAATATTTTCATTCAGAGCATGGAGGGAATCTGGAATGCACTGCATGGCAAGTTATTGGAATCTGGAAACCTTACAACTGTTAAGGATATTTAGATGTGCATTTGAAACATCATAACATTCAAAGATATGGGACAAGTGCAGGAAAATGGGATTACACTTTCAGTAGTAGTTATTGTCAGTTCAGACTTGATGGGCTGAAGGGTCTTTTCTGCATTGTGCAACTTTGAGACCTGCTAAAGCAGGACCTGGAGTGAAATCCAAAAGGTGGTTGTTGGGTGGCAGGTTACAGCAATAAGCACATTACTGCTTCTAGGCGATCTTGCTAGAGGTGGAGAAGCAAAGGAAATGGCTACCTGCCAGCAGGAGTGGGTGGCGAATTGGGGCCAGATTTGGAAGTGCTGGGATTTTACCAGTGACGGATGAGCACCATGCTGTGGATGAAAGTGTGGTCTGTCTCTGAGGGCAAGATCCTCCCTCTGTCTTCTCTGCAATGATGGTCTCGCAGCTGCAGCCAGAAATAATTTTAATAATTTCACACATTTTCCAAGAATACTTCTACTCTCCTGATGAGGCTACCAGTAGGACATTGTTGTGGGTTCTGTCATGGGACCTACTGATGATCTGTTTCCTCTGTCATTGGGGACTGTGCTTCTAGAAGCGGCTTATGGTAAGATTGCACAAGTGGGCAGCTAGTGGGGTCAGGACCTGCTTTTGATCTCAACCTCAAATAAAGGCATTAATATTTTGCCCTTCAGTACAGTAGAGATAGAGCGCTACTTTGTCAACCGTGCTTTCCTAGATATGTTACCTTGCCGGTGAGATGTTAAACCAAGATCGCTGCTCAAATAGCTATAAAGTGTCACTTTTGAGGAGGAGTAGGAGACTTTCTTAAATACCTTGGCCAACATTTGTCCTTCAATATCACTAAAAGCAAATTAGCTTCTCACTTATCACATTCATGCTTTGGTACCTTCTTTCACAGACATTCACTGCTGGGTTTGCCTGGCGATTACATTTCAATCAAACATAATTTGAGGTAAAACGCTTCAGGAGAAGAACTATATTAATGAAAGGTGCTATATAAATTTACATGAACTAAGTTTTCAATTTCAGATGGTAGAATTGCTAATCACAGAATTGTTACAGCACAGGAGGAGGCCATTTGGCCCATTATATTTGCATTAGCTTTCTGAATGAGCAGTTCACTTTGTGCTATTTTCTCCACCTTCTCGTGGTAACCTTGTATATTTTTCCTGTTCAGGTCAGAGCCTAATCCTCCTTTGTCTCCATTGAACTACACTCTCAGGGAGGATATTAAAGACCTCAACTATTCACCGCATGAAAATGTTTTTCCTCGTATCACTTCTTAGCTTCTTTTTCAAATTACCTTAAATCTGTGCCCTCTCGTTCTTAATCCCTTTGTCCAAGGGAACAGTTTCTCCTTATTTACACTGTCCAGCCCCCTTCTGATGTTGAATACTTATGTCTAAACTCCAATGAATATAGGCCCAACCTGCTCACCTTTTCCTTAGCAGGCAACTTCTTTACCCTGAAATCAGTCTAATGAAATTTCTCTGAACTGCCAACAACGCAAGTATATTCTTCCTCAGGTAAGGAGGCCAAACCTCTAAGCAGCAGTCTAGGTGCGATATATTTTAAATGTGGCGAGTTTTACATGGGTGCTGGCTATAAGGGTATGGCTTTGAATCTAACTCCTGGGCTCTATAGGCTTGTATTGATTGGGCGGCATGGTAGCACAGTGATTAGCACTGCTGCTTCACAGCTCCAGGTACCTGGGTTCGATTTCCAGCTCAGGTCACTGTCTGCGTGGATTTCCTCCAGGTGCTCCAGTTCCCTCCTATAGTCCAAAGGTGTGTGGGTTAGGTTGATTGACCCTGGTAAAATTAGAACATAGAACACTACAGCACAAACAGGCCCTTTGGCCCACGAGTTGCGCTGATCACATCAACACCTACCAATCTATAGACCTATCTATAACCCCCAATCCCATAAAACCCCATATACTCATCCAGAAGTCTTTTAAAAGACCCCAGCGAGTTCGCCTCCACCACCACTGACGGCAGCCGATTCCATTCACTCACCACCCTCTGAGTGAAAAACTTACCCCTAACATCACTTCTGTACTTTCCTCCCCGCACCTTAAATCTGTGTCTTCTCGTAGCGACCATTTCAACCCGGGGAAATAGCCTCTGAGAATCCACCCTATCTATTCCTCTCAACATTTTATAAACATTTTATAAACTTCTATCAGGTCGCCTCTCAACCTTCGTCTCTCCAGGGAAAAGAGACCCAACTCCCTCAACCTAACTTCATAAGGCATGCCTCCCAGTCCAGGCAACATCCTTGTAAATCTCCTCTGTACCCTTTCAATAGCTTCTACGTCTTTCCTATAGTGAGGCGACCAGAACTGCGCACAGTACTCCAAATGAGGCCTGACAAGGGTCTTATGAAGTTGCAGCATTACCTCCCGACTCCTAAACTCAATCCCTCGATTAATGAAGGCCAGTACACCATACGCCTTCTTGACCACCTCTTCCACCTGCGAGGCCGATTTAAGAGTCCTGTGGACCCGGACCCCAAGATCCTTCTGCTCTTCAACACTACTAAGACTCCTGCCCTTGATAGTGTACTCGTTCATCCCGTTGGTTCTGCCAAAATTGTCCCTTAGTGTCCTAAGATGCTTCGGTTCGAGGAATTAGCGGGTAAAATATGTAGGGATATGGAGATAGGGCCTGGGTGGGATTGTGGTCGGTGCAGACTCGATGGCTTAATTAGGGTTGGAGAACGCAAATTCTAGATTATGTAATGACTACATCAATATAAATGCAAAGTAAGGGTACCTACAAAATGATTGGATCAAATTCGTAATCAACTTGCTAATTTTTGTGCAGCTATGGTTAAACTGGGTCATAGAGAACCTTCCATAAATTCAAAATACCTATACAGACAGCTGTTTCTGGATATTTGATTGGTAATATTCTAATCAAATTACTGCTCTGTTTAACCACAACTGAGGTATGTTATATAGAGTATAGGAATAATAACTGTAGAAATGGAATTATATCTAATACTACAAAGAAATTATAGCATAAAAATCAATCATTTAATCTCACTGGTCTGTACTGGTATTTATGCTTTTCCATTTAATGCGATCAGCATATCCTTGTATTCCTTTCTCCTTTATGATTTTCTTTTTCCATTTTGTTTTCAATAAAACCACTGTTACATTATGTTTTGTTTTGAATATTTCACTGCAATTGCATAAAAAATTAAGGAAAAAAAGCTAATTTTCAAGAAGAAATGTAATTTGACTGCTAGGAAGAAGTGCCCAGTAGCTGTGGGTTTGGAATGTCAGTGCTCGTTTTGCTGTCTAAAATATTTGCAAGGCTGCATTAATTTTTTAACGTTCTGGTTCAGTTTTAAATGTCCCATAGATTGCAGAAGAATGTCTGTTTTATGCATTAATTCAACATGATGCCTGCTTAGATCAATGACAGAGCATGTGGAGGCTCGAGAATGTTTATCTGTAGGGAGAGGGGAATAGATCATAGAGATTTGTTCACTGTTTTGGAGCCAACCGTAGGCCTTTTCACTTTCGTAACTCTTTGCATTCAAAAATCTCAGACTATGCAATTCAATTGTGTAATTTTCATTCCTTAACTGAAGCGAGCAACTTCATAAAAGTTGGAGATTTGCCTCTTGAGATTGGAGAAGATTTAAGTTTTTCCAATATGTTCGACATCTTTTAAAATTGACTCTGCCCTTTGCTCGTAATGGAAAAAGCAGAGCATTTTATACAGATATCGAAGTAGATGTAAAATGCCAGCCCCTCCGAATGTGTTCTTTTAAAATTAAAGTCTGTAAGAGCAAGAGAGATTTATGTTTGATATTGTGTGTGTATTGTGGTTGGTAGGTGTTGGAAGGAAATTGTCATTGTTGTGTAATCTTTATTCATACCCCTTATTAGAACATGACTAAATTTGTTTCTTTTCTGGGTGTGTTCCTTCCATATTAAACAAAAAAGAAGACACAATAGTGATATTTGATCCATTTTGCAAAGTAATCTGTTGGTGGAAAAGTTGTTCCACATCTGGTTCTGATTTTAAAAAAATGCTTTGAGTTCATTTATGTTTGGCAATGAAAATAGTATATTTGTAATTTGTTAAATTAATTTTAAATAAAATAAAAACATAGGATAACAAATTAAGATTTCTGCTAGGCATTTGACAGTATAACCATCTCCAGAGTTTTTAAATTTGGAATGGTCACAATTTTTTTAACTCCAATTCTAATCCTAGTATACTGTGAATTGCTGTCTGCTACTCTCACCCTGGGATTGACTCCTATTTAGTGTTATTGGCCTCGCAGCAACCTTGGATTCCAGCTAGTGGAAATTTTCAGATTTCTCCTGACAACAGCCTCAACCTCTGTGTATAGCTAGAATGATGAGTAGCTTATTTTTAACTAGCAGGAACCTGCAAAACATTGGAGTGAACTTAATATCTTTATTGCAATAGTACTTATTTAACTCTGTATTTCACATCATTCCATCCTTCCTTAGCCATTCCTTTTATCACTTTCATATCTTCCCACCTCACCTCTTATTCCCGTGCCACCCATACGTAATTCCACTCCTCCCAACTCCACACCTCCCGGGCCAATTACCCGCCCCCCCCCGCCACCGCCCCACCACCTTGTGTGTACCCATCCACCCGTCTTCCCGTGCTATGTCAATCTGGATCTGCACTATTGTCCTCATGAGCTCAGTAACAGGTCAGGGAGCAGGCGACCAGTAACCGAGATCAGGAAGTGACTAAATCTATGGGCTGGTAGCCAAGGCCATGGAATGGCGAGATCTACAGCCCAGTAATATATGACAGGGAGCACCAGAGTCTGGGAGCCAAAATCAGATATGCACATATCAGGCTCCACCCACCAACCAATCTAAAAATGCAGACTGATAGAGTTTCCTTAACTTTTCATAAATTTTATATTGGTTTTTATCATTTTCCTTTCTATTCAGTAAAGGAAGAAGACTTTCTTATTTGATTATTTCTTGTATTATTTTTTCTTATGTTGATGTGAAACAAATATGTGCATTAATACTTCCACAATCCCTCTCCATTTTGCTTTCTCCTCTTAACCTTGTAGTCCCTTCTTGCTCCATTCTCTCTTCTGTCTACTGCTACAACTATGTTGTAATTTCTCCTCACTCCTCTTCATATAACTTCATTATCCCCCACCTTGCTTTTTCCTCCTTCCTTCACCTATCATTCTTTCACTCAAAAAAGCACACATCACTACATCTCTGTAAACAATGTCAAGAGAGATTCCCCTTTATATTTAATAAAGGAATTCTCTGGGAGGCTAGGGAGGTGATTGCAGAGCCTCTGGCTCAGATCTTCAGGTCGTCATTGGTCTCTGGTGTAGTCCCGGAGGATTGGAGGATAGCGAATGTTGTCCCATTGTTTAAGAAGGGGAACAGAGACTTTGCCGGGAATTATAGACCGGTGAGTCTTACTTCTGTTGTGGGCAAGGTTTTAGAAAAAATTATTAGGGATAGGATTTATAGTTATTTGGAGTGTAATGAATTGATTAGAAATAGTCAGCATGGTTTTGTAGCGGGTAGGTCGTGCCTTACTAACCTTATTGAGTTTTTTGAGAAGGTGACCAAAGAGGTGGATGGGGGCAAGGCAGTTGACGTGGTATACATGGATTTTAGTAAGGCGTTCGATAAGGTTCACCATGGTAGGCTTCTGCAGAAAATGCAGATGTATGGGATTGTGGGTAATCTAGGAAGTTGGATCAGGAATTGGCTATCAGATAGGAGACAGAGGGTGGTGGTGGATGGTAAATATTCATCATGGAGTACAGTTACGAGTGGTGTGCCTCAGGGATCTGTTTTGGGGCCACTGTTGTTTGTAATTTTTATTAATGATCTGGATGAGGGTATAGTTGGGTGGATTAGTAAATTTGCTGATGACACCAAAATTGGAGGTGTGGTAGATTGTGAGGAAGGGTGTCATAGTCTGCAGGGAGACTTAGATAGGTTGCAGAGCTGGGCCGAGAGGTGGCGGATGGAATTTAATGCGGAGAAGTGTGAGGTAATTCACTTTGGTAGGAGCAACAGATGTGTCGAGTATAGGGCTAACGGGAGGACTTTGAATAGTGTGGATGAACAGAGGGATCTAGGTGTGTGTGTACATAGATCCCTGAAAGTTGGGAATCAAGTAGATAAGGTTGTTAAGAAGGCGTACGGTGTCTTGGCGTTTATTGGTAGGGGGATTGAATTTAGGAGTCGCAGTGTAATGTTGCAACTGTACACTACTCTAGTGCGGCCGCACTTGGAGTACTGTGTGCAGTTCTGGTCCCCGCATTACAAGAAGGATGTGGAGGCGTTGGAGAGGGTGCAGAGGAGGTTTACTAGGATGGTGCCTGGTATGGTGGGGAGGTCCTATGAGGAGAGACTAAGGGATTTAGGGTTGTTTTCGTTGGAAAGAAGGCGGCTAAGAGGGGATCTTATTGAAACATATAAGATGATTAGAGGTTTAGATAGGGTGGATAGTGATAGCCTTTTTCCTCGGATGGAGAAAGCTAGCACGAGGGGGCATGGCTTTAAATTAAGGGGGGGTAGCTACAGGACGGATGTCAGGGGTAGGTTCTTTACCCAGCGGGTGGTGAGGGATTGGAATGCCCTGCCTGCTGCAGTTGTAAATGCGTCTAGTTTGGGGGCGTTTAAGAGATCTCTGGATAGGTTTATGGACGAAAAGGGATTGGTATAGGCTAGTGGGTCATTGTTTTTGTAACTGGTCGGCGCAACATCGTGGGCCGAAGGGCCTGTTCTGCGCTGTAATGTTCTATGTTCTATGTTCTATGTTCTAAAATTAAAATATGCTAGGAATTAATTCAATATTGTTTAATTCGTATCTAATAACTCAATTATAACTTATATTTCTATAACATGGAATCATAGAAACATTCAGTACGTCACATCATTTGCCTTGCGTTTAGCTCTCCACCCCACTTTGATGCCCAGGATTGGCAACAGTAAACTGCCTGTGATTTATAAAGTTTGAGCATGATCTGTTTTTTATATCCTATGCTTCTGTTTATCAAGGTAAGTACCCCATCTGATTCAGTACCCTGACACATTTTACTCATCCAGTGCAATCACAATGTGTCAAATGGTCACTTCTTACACTGTAACAATTTTGTGAATTAGCTGCAGTCCTCAGTATTGACTATTCACAGCTAATTGATTTCATGCGCGAATTTAGAAATTGTTGACATCCTACTTCAATTAATTAATGCATTCCACAGCCTCGCAACTTGTTAATAAAATTTCTCCTGCTCTGTGTCTTAAATAGCTTGCGTTTAATTTTGCATGCATCTAGATCATTGGATATTGCGGTCAAGAATGGGAATCAGTCATTTTATAAATAGAGAACGCCGATCATTTAAAATAAAAGCAGAAAATACAAATACACTGTTTAGTTAGCATCTGAGAAAGAGTAGTAAAATGCTTTGGAACTACCTCATCATTGTACTGGTGAAGGGCATCACCCAGAACGTCAGCCTATTTTCTCTTTCAGATTCTGACTAATATGCTAGCATTTCCATCAATTGTCTTTCATCATGTGGTCGTTAGTCTAATGTCACATAACATGGTCGAGCTTTTCTCACAGAGCTAAATTTTCCCTCTGCATGCACCTCAACCAGTGATCCTGGAGAGATAAACTGTATGGCCGCACAGGTTTCGTTGTACTTAAGTGCTACATTTTGCAGGATGATTTCTATCAGATGCACTGCCTGAAGTAAAAGAAGGAAGTTAAGATAATTTATTATTGATTATGTTAAACAATCTGCTCATGCTAAGTTTTGATTTAATTGTATATTGATTTCTGGTTGGATTTATACTCTGGTCATGTGAAAGCACTGATTACATCTGAAATTTAACTGAGGTTGAATGGTTGAAAGATTAAATAGACCAAAAAAAACCTTAACATTGTGAGCTCAATTAGAAATTGTCTCATCAACACAAACTCTTCATGTTATCTACTATAAATTTAGGATTCCTTGCATTTAAGAGTATATGAAATAAGAACAACAGTATATCATATGGCACGCAAGCTTGCACTGCCACTTAACATAATCATGGCTTATCTTCAGCCTCAACTCAACTTTTTGACTCTCTTCATATCACTTGATTCCCTGAGAGAGTAAAGATTTCTCTATCTTGGCCTTAAATATATCCTACAATGGAGCATTCATTATCCTCTGGGGTACAGAAGTCCAAAGATCCACAACTCTTTGAGAAGGAATTTCTTCTCATCTGAGCCCTAGGTTATTAGTTCTGTGTCCTTGTTTCCCCAGCCAAGGAAAATGTTTATCATTGGCTTCGAGCACTGTTGTTAGCAGGACTGGCTTGACGAGTGATGCTCAGAAATGTGACCACCTGGAATGAAACAAGCATTTTCCATTGCCTGGTAGAGCAATTCAAGAAGATAGCACTTCCAACAGCTCAAGGCTAACACCTAAAGAAAAATCTGGAAAATAAAGGACATGTGGGAAGAGGAAAGTCCAAGAGATCTAGCTATGTGCCGACCGTCATGATTTGAAAAACTTGTAGCCACTGAGGCTTCTTATAGATCAAGGCCAATTGAATAAAAACCTCTTCATTTTCCGGTTGATGTTTCTCTTCCTAAGAATGGCTGTGCCATCTGTCAACACTGGAAAAATATTTTGAATGATGCCTCAACTGTGAATCCACAGTAGCAGCTGCTATTCTGCAGGCTATCCTCTTGTGAATGTCTCCCCTTGGTATCCCCCAACATCTTGTAGGAGCACCATCAATGGGAGTGCTACAACAAGCAATCAAATGATAATAAAAACAACAAAACCTGTGGCCTTCAACTGAGGTCTTAAAGCTGGCAGATTTTCCTCATGTCAAGAATCATTGGACCTGTCCAATGGATTTGGGAGAAAAACAAACTTTTCCCACCACACTCCAAACAAATTCAGGAATGTGATAGTCGTAAAAAGGGGAGACAAAACATGCCATAGAAAGCATCTGACAGGGAAAATTGGAAAATCCTTACCTTCATTCTCCTAAATTGCCTGCAACCTGTGGCTAAGGAAATCCTTGTGGCTTTAGACCTTTCGCAGATACCCCTAACATGGTTGTTCTTGTCAGACGAATCCAAGAAAAATGTTGAGACTGTTACTAGAAACTCTTCATTGCATTCATCAGCTGAATTAAAGCATTTGATTCAGCAAACTGCAAAGCTCTGTGGATCGTGCTTCAAAATTTTGATGTCCAGGAAACTTCTTCACAATCCTACAATTGATATCACTTCAGCTGTGTGAGTAGGAGATCTGAAATGGACTTCTTCAGAATCTGTACTGGGGTCAAGCAGGGCTGTGTGATAGCTCCTACATTAATTACAATCTACCTGGAAAGATCAACTGCCCTCTGATGTCAGTGTTAAATCCCATTGAGATGGAAAACTCTTCAACCTCTTTTGTCTCTGTGCCAAAACTAAACTGACCTCCATAGATCTGCAGTTTGCAGACCGACTGTCCACTCTGAACTGGATTCGCAAATTACCCTTGATCTCTTCAATTCTGCGTATAAGAAGTTTGACCTGTCCTTTAAAGTTGTCAAAGCAAAATTCCTATATCAGTTCATACCTGGCCAGCCAAATATTCCATCTCCCATGCACGCTGGAAGGGGACTCTGGAATGGTATCTTTAATAATATTTTATTCAAGAAACATGTTTGCATTTCAAAGGCTGGATTGCACCAGCCACTTTCATCAAGAATTCATGTATAGACTGAGTAATCAAGTTAAAAATGGGACAATCATGTAGTAACAAAAATAGACAAACAAATTTAGCAGGATTAACAAGAGAGTGGACCGTATTTTAAAAAAAGAATCTTGACTATCTTGAGCACTTTCCATATTTTGACAGCCAGCTCTCTTAAAATTGGTAAGGAGATCCAACACCAGATCAGCTGTGCCGTTTCAGCCTTCCAAAATCTGACATTGAGTTTTTGACAGCAAAAAACCTCAAGTAAACACCCTTGCCACCCTATTAAACTGAAGAATGTTCCCATTTTGTTCCCTGGCTTTGGGCTGGGGTGCCACACACAATTACTCAAAACTATACAATTACTGTCCGGGAGCCTGTCGTTCACTGCTAGCACAGCATGGTTAATGAGGGATTTTTGTACAATTAAACTTTGTTTTAGTCTGATATCACATGGAGGATGATGAGAGACACATGAAATTCTTTTTGAGCTTTGTTTAGTAACACTTTGAGATTACTTTTGGCAGAAAAAAGTATTTTGAATAAGAGTCATGAGCATCCTGAAGCAGATCACTTTTCTACAACAGTCTTTTTTTTTTAACTGTATTAGATTTTTTTCTAAAAGAATTAGTGGACGAATTCTTGTTAATAGTTATGGGATTGCAGAAAAGAGCTTTTACTATCAGGAATCATAAACTTTTTCATAAGCACATCAGTTTGGTGTTTTTATTTTGTTTTTGGACATTGGTCCCCAAATTTAAATTAAGACAAATGAGAACAATTGATAGAACAGATTTTGCCCTCTCATTGTAGTGCAAACACATTGCTTGCAGACAAGGCAACTATAAAATCAAACTTCAAACTTTTATGTGAAGGTAATTGATGACTTGGAAAGTGATGAGTTATGAATGTGTGAAGAAGGAAAGGGTTTCAGAGCCCTATCCTATCCATATCTTAATTATGCAATCTGAAATGGTAAATTGAATTACCTGTCTACACGCACAAGATACAAAGATAGCCAGACAAATCTTTAGCAAATCTTAACTGCTCTTCTCAAGAAAATGAAGTCTTGGCATCCAACTAGCTCTTGCAAGAAGATTATTGCCTGCATTTCCGTTGCTCAAAATCTATTCCTGATTTTCATATCTGTGTATAAAGGAATTTTTCCTGATATTAATCCTTTGAACCAATGCCCTTTTATCTGATGTCATGAATTAATTTGGAGTGATGCTCTAATGCACTTTTTAAAATTAGAATTAGTATCACAGAATTGTTACAGCACAGGAGGCTATTCAGCCCATCGTGACTACAGCAGCCCTCTACATTCACCTAGTGCCATCTCTCCATTACCCTGCATATTCTTCTTTTTCAAATAAAGCCTTATTTCCTTTTGAGCTTAACTCCATGATACATTCAGGCAGCACATGCCAGACCTTAACCATCCTATGTGCGGAAAAAGTATTTCCTCATGTCTGAGGAAACTGAGACTCATCATTCCTAGTAATATTCCAACTGAATCTATTTACATTGTGCCTTCAACAAAGCAAGAGGTCCCAAAGCACTGAACAGAGGTGTAGCCAAAAAAAAATGGGTACCAGGCTAAGGAAACTATGTACGATTCTTCCTGCATTATAACCCTGACTAAACTTCGGAAGCATGTCGTTGTTTGTAAAGTGTTTTGAGATGTCCTGAAATGCACTATAAATGCAGGGCTTCCTTTATCAGAGGTCTGATTAGCTTTTAATATTGCCAGGGTGCTAATATCTGGCCATCTGTCATTCCTATTCATTCTCTGATGAACGGAGGCTTCATTTTACTTGCTCATTGGTACTTAATGTGTAGGTCTGGTGAAGGTGGGCATTGTTGTTAAGATATCCACCAATATTGAACTAGCTGGCAAGCACCCCTAAGGAGCTGAATGGCTTCCTCCTGTTACTCATTCATCTTAGTTCATTGATGGAGTTGTGGAACATGATTTCATCCTGCTGCCCCACAATATTAAGTTCCCTGTCACTACAGGATGCCTGTTATGGGGTGTTAGCAAAGCAGAGCTTAGCTGATAGCTTGTGAAATGGAGAATGTGGTGATGTTGGCATCCTTGGCAGATAGTTCACCTAGCTGCTTTGTATAGTTTGGGAAGACCAGAGAGTAGGAAAACTAACTTTGTTTAAAAAAAATCCAATTTTGCTTCTGTTTGGAAGAGGCATGGAGACATCATACTTTGAAATCCAAATATATCCAAAAGCAAATTGCTGCTTAATTGAAGAATGACCTAATAATGCATTTTGTTTTATTTATACTTGTTGATGTGGGGTAATTACACAGGAATATATTATAGTTACAAAATATATTAATCATCAGCACAAAATTGTTTATTTTGGAGGCTTATTCAACTTAGTTTTGTGTTATATTAGCCAAGAGAAATAAATTACAATTGTGGTATGTTTCTTTCTTTGATCCTGTGGAATTTAATGGATTGACGCTTTTTATTGTGGCCAAAGTCCTTTACTTTTAAAATTCTTATTTAAATCTATTTGCTGCCAGATATATTGAAGACTTCTTGCTGTGGAATTGTATAGTAGGGGATTAACTTCCTAGAGAGATCTTTGTTTGGTCTACAGTATATCCGTGATCTTAAAACTCAAAAGTTGAGTTTTAAATCCCAGCATCAGCCTCCTTGATTACAAACATGCAAAACTCTCATTGCACAAGCAGACAACTTGAATGTCAGAATAGCAATAGGCCAGAGCTGATGCTGCATCATAGATGCACCTGGTTCCTACGGTTTCCTGAGTGATACGTTTCATATAATACATTTGAGACAGACTTTAGGAACATCTAGGCAACGGATTATTTTACATTCAGTGATTGTGTAATCAAACAGACCAGATTAATTAGTGATGTTATAAGGAAGGATCCTCTAAGGAAGAGTATTCCTAATGGGACAGAGTTTTATTTGAATTGGAGAGAAATGTGATTAAGATGGAAACTATGGTCTTAACTGTGCAATTGGTTTGTTTAAATTTATGAGGGATGAGTTAGTTGAGATAGATTAAAAGATATAATTGTACATTAGCAATGATGAACATTTTAAAAAAAAGTAGAATTCTTGATGAATATGCATTCCCTTGAGCAAAAATTACCGGAAGAGTGCTGCAGTCAAGATGGTGGTATTAGATTTTTAAAAAAGAAACTTATTATGTTGCCAAAAATATTGGTAAACTTGAGCATTGCGAGATTTTAGAAATTGACAAAGGATTAACAACAATTAACAGAGGAAAAAATGGATTATGATAGCAAGAAATATAGACCAAGAGGGGCCACTTGGCCCCTCGAGCCTGTTCTGCACAAAACTCTGAAGATTTTGTCTTTTCACCTGAGGATGGTTTTACTGCCATATGTAATGAAGTTCACAAATATCCTTCGTGTGAATACAATAAACACCATTTCATATACACACTCGATTAATTCCTGGGCTGTGAGGGTCTTCCCTTGGTAGTACAAACCTACATTCTCTCCTGTTTAGTAGAATGAGATGTGATGTAATTGAAATTATAACAGCTTCATAAAAGGCAAGAGATTAGTAAAAGTGGGTGTCATTGAGACAGAGATACGAGAAATGAAAATGGCAAATAAAGCCATAATGGAAATGTAAAATATTTTACCTGTTTCACGAAGCATTATGGGAGCATATATCAAGGGTAATGCAATAATTGTGGGTGACAGGAACTGGCGGAGAACCAAGGGCCAAATGAATGTGAAAAAGTTAAAGTATTAATAAAGAAAAGTTACTGGAGAAATTAGTGGTGCTAAAAGCTGGCCGTTCCCTGGATCTGATAGCCTATATCTTAGGTTTAAAAGGAAATGGCTGCAAAGATAATGGATGCATTGATTTTGATCTTCCAGAAATCTCCAAATTCTAAAACGGACTTCATGATGGTGGTATTTGTAATGCCACAATTCAAGAAAGGAGGAAAAGAGAAAACAGAATAAGCTAGTTATCACTGAATCATAGAATCCCTACAGTGCAGAATAAGATCATTTGGCCCATCAAGTCTACACCGACAACAATCCCACCCATGCCCTATCTCTATAATTCCACATATTTATCCCGCTAATTCAACTGTCACTAAGGGGCAATTTAGCAAGGCCAATCAACCTGACCTGCACATCTTTTGACGCTTACCCTGACATCAGCTGGGAATATGAATCCATAATATCCCTACAGTGTCAAAGGAGGCCATTCAGCCCATTGAATCTACACCAACTCTCCAAAAGAGCATCATATTCAGAGGGTATGGGGTGGCACGGTGGCATAGTGGTTAGCATTGCTGCCTCACAGCTCCAGAGACCTGGGTTCAATTCCCAGCTTAGGTTACCGTCTGTGTTGAGTTTGCACATTCTCCCAGTGTCTGCATGGGTTTCCTCTGAGTACTCCAGTTACCTCCCAAAGTCCAAAGATGTGCGGGTTAAATGGTTTGGCCATGCTAAATTGTCTCTTAGTGTCTGAGGATGTGTAGGTTAGAGCAATAAGCTGGGTGAATATGTGGGATTGCGGGGATTGGGCCTGGGTGGGATTGTTGTTGGTGCAGACTGAATGGGTCAAATGGCCTCCTTGTGCATTATAGGGTTTATATTATATAAGTAGCAGGGTAGATGCGTGGATAGAGTATATTTAGGTTTTGCAAATGCCTTTTATAGAGTGCAGTGCAGAAGGCTATTGTACAAAAGTATGGCATTAGGAGATATTAGCATGGATTGAGGATTGGTTAATGGACAGAAGGGACAGTAGCAATCATTATTAGGTTGATAGTTTATAAATATTGTGGCGTCACAATGGTTAATGTTTGGGTTTCAATTATCTATAATCTAATCGATGACTTGAATATAATGTATTAAAATTTTCTGACGATCCAAGTGAGGTGGGAAAGCAAGTCGTGGAGCAGGTGCAAATCAGCTGCAAATGGATATAGGCAGGTTGTGAATTGGTGGAAAGGTGGCTGATTGAATATAACACAGTAAGTATGAAATTATCCGCTTTGATAGGAAAACAAGCAGAAATTTTTTAAAAGATATGGAGACTGGAAAATGCCCCTTGCTCCCTCCTAACAACCAGTGTCCCTATGAGTCCAGACGCTGGCAACCCGACAAATCCCTGATACCATGCTCCACCACAATGGGCTGCTAACCGTCACCAATCCTCACTATGGCGGGCACGGAGTGCATATGTGTGGCTGTGAGGGGGTCTCCATTGGTAATTCCGGAGGCATAGATATGAGTATGTCCATGTTGCAATCTGGTGCAGTGACTTCCGCAGTGACTTGCTGTTAAGACAGATGGTGAAGAAGCACTCTTGTGACTAACATGAGATGGGTGGCCATTGTAGGGAGCATTGTAGAGTGTGAGGAGCTGTGTTAGCAGCTGCAGAACTTCCTTGATTGGGGCAACAGCTACCAGACCTGCTTCATGTTATTTGTTACTGTTACTGGGGCCTGGGATGGAATGTCAATGGAAACTAGAGAGTCTGCAAGCAGACAGATGGCAGGGTAACTAAAGCGACAGTTGGGGGTTGACCTCATGTGAAATGCATACACGCAACATTAGCCTCAAGCCAACAGCAATTCCCAACCTGAGAACCCCCATATCTACAAGAACTGCTGCAAGCTCCCCACCCCACCACATACCATGGCAGCTGCTGAGACTCCCACACCCCATAGGTTGGTGCTTAGTGATACAAAGAACAACACAGCACGGGAAACAGGCCCTTCGGCCCAACGAGCCCGCACCGCCGTCCCATTGTCTCAGTGACCTATTCATGATTTTAGTCTACGCCTAATGTGCGAGGATCAGGGAGGTCCAATATAGGGACAATTTGTTACCCAATCAATCAGCCTAAAAGCACATCTTTGGGATGTGGGAAGAAACCGGAGCACCCGGAGGAAACCCACGCAACCACGGGGAGAACGTGCAAACTCCCACAGACACAGGCCCAAATCCATGTGTCCGCACAGCAACAGAGATAGTCTCTGAGCTGTCATGTTGCCCTCGAGATGGTCCAGTTTAGGCACACTAACGACATGAAGCAATAGGCAACTCGCGAAGCAACGTCCAAGAGCAGCCCACTACAACCTGCTGCATGCATGCCCCTTGCTGGTCAACAAGGTGGACTTAAATGCCTGTGGAGACAAAAAAAAAATTCATTATTAAACAGGCAAAGACTGTAACATCCCTGAGGCAGAAACGTAATCCCAAGCCTACAATGTTTAGTAAGGCCTGCTATATCCCCCTATATGTAGACCGCTCATGTGGCTGTCTAAGTGACTCTTAAACAAACCTTGCGTGCCTGCTTCCACCACCTTACTCGGCAGTGCATTCCACACCCCCACTACCCTTTGCGTGAAAAACTGCCCTCTAATATTTGTCTTATACCTAGCCCCCCTCACCCTAAGCCCGTGACCCCTCGTTCTATCCATTTCTAATAGCGGAAAAAGCTTACCACCATTTACTCTATCTATCCCCTTCATAATCTTATAAACCTCTATTAGATCCCCCCTCAGCCGACGTCTCTCAAGGGAAAACAGCCCAAGTTCGTTCAATCTTTCCTCGTAAGACAGCCCTTCCATACCAGGCAGCATCCTGGTAAATCTCCTCTGCACTCTCTCCAGGATCTCTACATCCTTCCGGTAGTACGGCGACCAGAACTGGACGCAGTACTCCAAGTGAGGCCTAACTGACGTTCTATACAACTGCAACATCAGACTCCTACTCTTATATTCTATACCCCTTCCTATGAAGACTAACATACCATACGCTTTCCTCATCACATTCTGCACCTGCACTGACACCTTCAGGGACTTGTGCACTTGCACTCCCAGGTCTCTCTGCGTATCTATACTCCGGATAGTTCTACCTTTTATCGTATAACTCCCCTCCACATTATTCCAGCCAAAGTGCATCACCTCGCATTTCTCCAGATTAAATTCCATTTGCCATCTATCTGCCCAATCTACCAGCCTGTCTATGTCCTGTTGCATTGCCAGGCACTGCTCCTCAGTACCCGCCAATCCAACCATCTTAGTGTTATCAGCAAATTTGCTGATCACACCACCTACCCCCTCTTCGAAGTCATTAATATATACCACAAATAGAAGAGGTCCTAGTACCGAGCCCTGCGGCACACCACTGGTGACAGACCTCCAATTGGAAAAGGAGCCTTCCACTACTATCCGCTGTCTCCTCCTCCCAAGCCAGTTCTCCACCCATCTACATACCTGGCCTTGTATCCCATGAGCCTTCACCTTTTCTATCAGCCTACCATGAGGGACCTTGTCAAACGCCTTACTGAAATCCATATAGACGACATCAACGGCTTGTCCTTCGTCAACCGTTTTTGTCACCTCTTCAAAAAATTCCACTAGATTCGTAAGGCACGACCTCCCTGTAACGAAGCCATGCTGCGTATCCCTGATCAGATTGCAGCGCTCCAGATGTTCATACATCCTATTCTTGAGGATCCTCTCCATTAGCTCGCCTATAACTGAAGTCAAGCTCACTATCTAGTTGCCCTTCGCTATTCCTGTGCCTGACCCATACTTTCATAGAGCTAGAGTGATTCATATTGGCATGATGTCATGCTGGAGAGATGGGAAACATTCAGGGTGGTGGGGAGGAACGCTAGTGTGTTGACCTCACTGATATTGTAATCTATTCAAATTCATGCTAATAAGTTCCATGCTCATTTTAGACATGAAGACGTTGGGCCAGCTAAAAGGGGCTGGGAAGATAGCAAACCTTTTGACGCCAGGCGCGAGTCTGATTTTTAGCTTTGCATGCTGTCTTCCCAGATTGCCATGCTGATCAGTTGCTGTGGAGAAGTTGTAAGATCACACCCATTGTGATTCAGGAAGGGAATTCCAAAGCTGATGGTCTTAGCAGTTGAAGACACAGCCGCCAATGTAGAGTTGATTAAAATTGGAAGTGCGCAAGGGCCAGAACTCAGGAATGCAGATATCTCAAAGGAAGAGCTGGAGTAGGTTCCAGAGAGTGGGATGGATAACATCATGGAGAGATTTAAACACAAGGATGCAAATTTTTAAATCAAAACATTGCTTAACCGCAAGGTGTGCAAGTTGGTGCATTGGCCATGCTTAATTGCCCCTTAGTGTCCCAAGATGTGTAAGTTAATGGAATTAGTGGGGTAAATATATGGGGTTACAGGGATAGGGCCTGTGTAAGATGCTCTTTTTCAGAGCGTCAGTGCATACTCAGTGGGCCATATGGCGTCCTTTTACACCATAAGATTCTATGAACCAGGGGCTACATGTAAGTACAACAAGCAATTAGGAAGAGAAGTAGTAATTTTTAGCCGAGTAAGGGAGTCAGAGTATAACAGTAAGGAAATATTGCTGCAATAGTCTAAGTTTTTGGTGAGAGTGAAGTACATATGGGTTAGAAGCAGGAATACCATCTACATGCAGTAATATGTAGTACATGCTTACTGCTCTATTGCCTGCCCACACTGGCAAATCAGATCACAAGGCTGTGCTCCTCCCGGCTTTCAAACAAAAACTGAAACCAGAGAATCCGATTAAAAAAAATTGTACGGTGTTGATCTGAGGAGCTGGATGATCTCCTATGGGACTGCTTTAAGTCAGTGGACTGGTCAGTATTTATAAACTCAGAGATCAACTTGAGCAAGTATACGCTATAGTATCGTGGACGTCATTCGTAAGTATGTAGAAATCTGTGTGTTTCCTGTGGGGAAACAATGATGAACAGGGATATCCATTACTTGCTAAAGTCCAGGTCTGAGGCGCAAGGTGTCCCCAGCAGATGCCATCTCTCTTGCTCTACACTCAACCCTGGAACACCTGGATAACAAAGACAGTAATGTTAGACGCTTATTTATTGTCTGCAGCTCAGCCTTCAACACCATTATTTGTACAATACTCATCTCCAAACTCATGGCCTAGGACTCGGTTCCCTCCCTTTGTGACTGAATCCTAGACTTCCTAGTCCACAGACTGTAATCAGTAAGGATAGGCAACATCTCCTCCGTAATGATCCACAACACCTCTGCCCCACAAGGTTGTATCCACACCTATGACTGTGTGGCCAAATTCCCCTCCAATTTGATTTTTAAGTTTGCTAATGATGACACCACGATAGTGGATTGGATCTCAAACAATAATGAGATGGAGTAAAGGAAAGGGATAGAGAATCTAGTGAAGTGGTGCGACAATGATAATCTCTCCTTCAATGTTAGTAAAACAAAGGAGATTGTTATTGTGTTCGTGGTGGAGGACATGCCTCTGTCCACATCAATGGGAATGAAGTGGAAATGAAGCTTCAAGTTTCTAGGTGTCCAGATCACCAACAACCTGTCCAGGTCCCCCCATGCCCACACTATAGTTAAGAAAACCCACCAAGGCCTCTACTTTCTGAGGAGACTAAGGAACTTTGGCATGTCTGACTTTCTCCACAAATAAATCATGGAAAGCATCCTTTCTGGTCGCATCACAACTTGATTTGGCTCATGTCTGCAATGTCCAAGATTGCAAGATCACAGAGGATTGTGAACGAAGCCCAGTCCAACATGCAAACCAGCCTCCCATCCATTGACTCTGTCAAGACTTCCCGTTGCCTTGGAAAAGCAGCTAGCATAATGATAAGGACCTCATGCACTGGACATACTCTCTTCTACTTTCTTCTATCGGGAAAATATACTATAGTCTGAGGTCGCCTACCAATAGCTTCCTCCCTGCTCCCATCAGACTTTTGAATGGACCTACCTTATGTTAAGTTGATCTTTCTCTACATTCTAGCTATGACTGCAGTATTACGTTCTGCACCCTCTCCTCTCCTTCGCTATGTGCAGTATGCCAGAAACAATACTTTTCACTGTGCTAATACACGTGACAATAAATCAAATTAAAAGTAGGCCACTCGGCCCCTCAAACCTGCTCCATACAAAACTGTGCAATTTTTGTTTCTTTACCAAAGGAAGAATATACCTGCCATACATAATAAAAGTTCATCAATATCTTTTGGCTGAATACAATTAACACGCATTTGATATAATTAACACGCTAGATTGATTCCTGGGACGTGAGGGCTTTCTTATGAATAGCGATTTATTAGCATGAATCTATATTATCTTCTATTTAGTAGATGTGATCTAATTGAAACATATAAGATTCTAAGAGTGTTTGACATACCAGCTGCTGAGGGATTGTTTCCCTGAATGGAGAATCTAGAAGTAGGGGTTGTAGTCTGACCATTGGGATTGGACATTTAGGGTCGAGATGAGAGATATTTCTTCATTCAGAGGATTGTCATTGGCTGTCCCTTGAATGAGGATGATACAGGGTCACAAGTTGCTTGATACAGAGTCACATGTTGCTCTCATGGATCTTTCTGGCAAGATTTCTGGAGGAAATTGTGGGTCCCTTAGCAGAGACATTTGAATCATCGGTATACACAGGTGAGGTATCTTAAGATTGGAAGGTGGCAGATGTTGTGCCTTTTGTTTAAAAAGGGCTGCAGGGAGATGCCTGGGAACTACAGGCCGGTAAGCCTCATACCTGTAGTGGGTAAGTTGTTAGTAGATATTTTGAGAGACAGGATCTACAGGCATTTAAAGACACAAGGACAGACTAGGGACGGTCAGCATGGCTTTGTGAGTGGAAAATTATGTCTCTCAAATTTGACTGAGTTTTTTGAAGGTAGATGAGGGCAGTGCAGTTGATGTTGTTTACATGGACTTTAGCAAGGCCTTTGACAACAACATGATAGGTTGTTGCAGAAGGCTAAATCTCACGGGATCCAGATTGAGGTAGCTAAATGGATACAAAATTGGTTTGATGACAGAAGCCAGAAGGGTGGTTGTAGAAGGTTGTTTTTTCAAACTGGAGGCCTGTGACCAGTGGTGTACCTCAGGGAGCGGTGCTGGGTCCACTATTGTTTGTCCTTTGTACTAATGACTTGGATGAAAATATAGGAGGCATGGTTAGTTTGCAGATGACATCAAGATTGATGGCATAGTGGACAGTGAAGAAGATTATCTCGAATTGCAACAGGATCTTGATCAATTAGGCCAATGGGCTGACGAATAGCAGATGGAGTTTAATTTAGACAAAAGAGAGGTGATGCATTTTGGTAGATTGAACTTGGGCAGGACTTACTCAGTTAATGGTGGAGTGTTGGGGACAGTTACAAAACAAAGAGATCGAGATGTACATGTTCATAGCTCATTGAAAGTGGATTCACAGGTGGACAGAGTGGTGAAGAAAGTGTTTGACATGCTTAGTTTCATCGGTCAGAACATTGAATAGAGGAGTTGGGACGTCTTGTTGAAGTTATACAAGACTTTGGTAAAGCCATACTCGGAATACTGTGTATCATTCTGGTCACCCTATTACAGAAAGGATATCATTAAACTATAAATAGTGCGGAAAAGATTTACTAGGATGCTACCAGGACTTGATGGTTTGAGTTATAAGGAGAGGCTGGATAGACTGGGACTTTTTTCTCTGGAGCATAGGAGGTTGAGGGGTGATCTTATAGAGGTCTATAAAATAATGAGGGGCATCAGCTAGATAGTCACTATCTTTTCCCAAAGTAGGGGAGTCTAAAATTAGAGGGCATAGGTTTAAAGTGAGAGGGGAGAGATACAAAAGGGTCCAGAAGGGCAATTTTTTCACACAGGAGGTGGTGAGTGTCTGGAACAAGCTGCGAGAGGAAGTAGTAGAGGCACGTACAATTTTGTCTTTTAAAAAGCATTTCGACAGTTATGTGGGTAAGATGGGTATAGAAGGATATGGGCCAAAAGTAAGCAATTGGGACCTGTTTAACGGTTTTAAAAAAAAGGGGTGGCATGGACAAGTTGGGTTGAAGGGCCTGTTTCCATGCTGTAAACTTCTATGACTCTATGAACGATTCTCAGATCTCCGGGCTTATGGGACCAAGGTAATGCAATCCCGATTTGCTTCCTTTTCTTTCCTCTCTTCCCTACTTTGCCTCATCATTAAGTGTTTGGATTCGAAGCATGATTGCTATGATATTACTGAATGATGGATGTGCCTCACAAAGGACAAGTCAACAGGATGTTACAGGAATTCTGTTAACTAAATAGCAATGTTTACAACCTGTCTGTGATAATTTATGTATAAACTATTCACATCTTCCCTATGGATTGCACCAACCTTGGCCATGGTAAAAACCTTGCCTCTTGAGTTTGAAGATTGTGGGTTCAAGACCTTTTCCAGATATTTGAGCACTCAGTCTCAACTGACTCCTACGGCCCAATATTGAGGGAGTGCTGCGCTGATGGAGATGTATTTTGGATGAGGTGTTAAACCAAGACTCAATGTCCTCTCTTTGGACATAAATATTCTAATGACACTATTTCATATTGAAGTAGTCTTCACCTCTCAACCAAGGTAACGGAATCAGATTGTCTGGTCATTTATCATGTAACTTTTTCAGGAGTTTGCTGTATTCAAATTGGCTGTATGTATCTAACATTATAATAGTGACTATGCTTCAAATATATTGCTATAAAATGCTCTGTGACATTCTGAGCTTGCTGAATAAATGCAAATTTTGATTTTTTCCCTCTTTTCTCCCATGTTCAGTGAGTTTAGAAAGTGAGCAGATGAACCAGAGAGGTCCTAGGGCTGGCTACAATTGGCCCTGTGAGTTGGGGATGGAAAATTAATCATGGCCCCTGATCATTATTGTTATCATGTGTGGGTGTGTGTGTGTACAGGTTTGGTGACTCTATTCCCCATTCTCCAGCACTTCCAGTCTACTGCCACCCATTGGAAGGGCTCAAGCATTAATAATGGCCACTTGGCATCAATGAAACAGTTACATAATAAATGGGTGATGCCTGCAGAAGGACAGGGAAGGCAAACTGTCGAGCAAAAGAATTGGCACAAGTAGTGTGGTCATGGACATAACCCCAAAATGTAGCCTTGAATTTAGAATTGTGTTGGTTTCTTAGGAATTAATCCCAGATTGAAAATCTGAACCATCTTCGTAGAATATTATTGTTCAGTCTCTCCTTGCAGCATTCTGTCATATCCTGATTAAAAAATACGGTGATGCTCAGCTTGTTTTTTTTGATTGCTCTGGAAAAATTTAAATGTTGTCATGCTATGCAGGACAAATAATTAGAAGAGAGTTGAGAGGTGAAGTTCCAACAGGCATACTAAACATCTGCATTCCTGATATAAATCTCTTATTTGGCAGGGATTTGTACGCTGAAGCAATGTTCCAGCCATGTGAATAAGGATGCCCTCAGGAGAACTTGGTTGGTGGGGTTTTACGCTGGCAGTTTCAGATTATTGTCATGCCTTTTGTAAGACACTTTTAAGACAATAAGGCACTTTTTATGAAATCTATTTGTCCATAACAAGTACTCTAGATTTCAACAATAGAATTCAAAATGATGCATTTCTATTTGTGTGATCCTGCTCCAATAGATTCCAAATTTGAATGTTTCAACACATGCACAGTACCTCGTGAGTCAAAGGCATCCCAATTCTCGTCCTTGTTGGGAAAGTACCAATGATTTGCATCACTATATTCACACTTAACAAGAACTAAATTTTGAATACTTCCTTTCTAATCTCTTGTTCCATTGAATAAATGTGGATTCCATATGAATGCTGTGGTTAGTTTGTGCTTTAAGGGTTAATGGTTTGTGTTATAAAGGTTAAGGGTGGCACGGTGCAACAGCGATTAGCACTGCTACCTTACAGGGACCCAGATTCGATTCAAGCCTTGGGTAACTGTCAGTGTGAAGTTTGCATGTTCTCCCCATATCCGAATGGGTTTCCTCAGGGTGTTCTGGTTTTTTCTCTCAGTCCAAAGATGTGCAGGTGAGGTGGATTGGCCAAGCTAAATTGCCACTTAGTGTCCCATTAGCAATGTAAATACGTAGGGTTATGGGAATAGGTCCTGGGTAAGATGCTCTGTTGGAGAGCTGGTGTAGTCTCGATATGCCAAATGGAAGCCTCTTGCACTATAGGGTTTCTATGATGGATTTTATGAATGGATAGCAAAATTGGTAGTACTGCACTAGCATGCTGCTTGGTGTGTTAGAGTGCAACATGGAAGTTTGGTGAGTGAGGGAGTTTTAAGGGTTTTTTAACCTAAAGTCTAGTCTTTTTTTAGTTAAATTGCTATTTTAAAGTTATGAAAAGCTGAGGCTGTCATAGGTGTTTGGTTTTGTCTAAGGGTAGAGATACTGCTAATGGCCCTTGTTCCGACTAAAGTATAAATGCGCCACAAGAATCTGTAGACAGAATTTAAGAAGCAAAAGAACTGTCCAAATTAGCCATGGATGCCTTGGACGTGATCAAGAGCGGGTAAATAATCACAGCATTATACAGCGTCTCTATAGTAATGGCAGAGTTGATACAACTACTCTCTGTTCCCTTCATTTTCTGATTATGCTGTGAAGTATGCACATTTCCTTTTAAGGCTTATTTGCGTGCTCAGCAACAGATACTGATGTAATTTATTTAGCATTGAAAGAAGAAAAGCAATTAGAAATAGAGCACAACATTTAAAATAACATTTAGCTTATTAAAGTTGTCCTGTTGCTTCATTTTGATAGAAATTTTGGTAAACTTGAGAATGTTTCAGCTTTCTGGATTTGGAAGTTCTTTTAGTTGTAAACTTTTATTCATGAGAAATTCCTATTTGATCGCCAAGTGTGTTATCAGTTGATAACACACTTCCTCCTGGGGCAGAAGTTGTAGTTTCAAGTGCTAGTTGTAACAGTCCAACTGGGGACCTTTAATATTAAAGATACATCTAAACACCTTGTTTTAACCAATAGAAATACACCATATGATTTCACTTTTATATAGAAGTGTGATTAACTTAACAATGTGGTTTGTAACCGTGGATGTTACACACTCTCATTTACTTCTTACTTTCCCCCAAGAACTTTCCTATAAGACATATCAATCTTAAAGTTATTTATTTCTGTAAGGATCACCAATAAATATGCCACAGTCCTCTGGAGAATTCTCCTCAGCTGCAGCTATTTTCAGTGGTAAATCCTTTATTTACCATTTCACGACTGTGGAGGCTTCAGTCTCTTGTTCTCATTACTTTCAATTCTAAATATTTTCCAGCTAATCAGCTGGTTACTTCCTTTGGTACAAGAGGATGTGGATTCTTCAAACAAGGCAAACTTCCAGTTTCTGGTTTCTCACAAAATTTAAACTGAGATTAAGTCTCATCCACATTTCATGCAGTAAATGAAGAAGTTGGGCTTTTTACTTTGCTTAAAGTTTAGGCCTAGCAAACCATCGTTTACATGAGCTATTTCTCAATGAGCTGCAAACCACATCAGGTTCAAACTGCATTAGGTTCTCTCAACAAAACTCAAATAAATTGAAACCAAAGAACGTCTCTGAGCTCCACTCGCCTTCACGGCAGAGTAGCTTGTTCTGGGCTGCCCTCAAACTGACCTTTAGGTTAATTATTCCTTAATTACATCTTGTTCTTTGATCTGATGAAGTAACTAGGTTTAACCCTTCAGCATTCATTGCTTTTAAGCTAACTTAGCTATAAGTCCCAAAATGAAAGCATCTCTCTGAGATACCCTTGATACAAGCATTATAGTTATCACATCTCTGGCTCCCCAGCTAGATCCACCTGCTGTATTATGATCTTGCCTTTCCAGCTGTTAGTGCCTTAAACCAACATGGCTCCAACATTTTAATTGTAGCTGCCTCCAAACTTGGTTTACATAGAGCATTACAGCGCAGTACAGGCCCTTCGGCCCTCGATGTTGCACTGACCAGTGGAACCAATCTGAAGCCCATCTAACCTACACTATTCCAATATCATCCATATGTTTATCCAATGACCATTTAAATGCCCTTAATGTTGGCGAGCCCACTACTGTTGCAGGCAGGGCATTCCACGCCCTTACTACCCGCTGAGAAAAGAATTACCTCTGACATCTCTTCTATATCTATCACCCCTCGATTTAAAGCTATGTCCCCTCATGCTAGCCATCTCCATCTGAGGAAAAAGGTTCACACTGTCCGTCCTATCTAATCCTCTGATCATCATATATGCCTCTATTAAGTCACCTCTCAACCTTCTTCTCTCTAATGAAAACAGCCTCAAGTCCCTCAGCCTTTCCTCATAAGACCTTCCCACCACACCAGGCAACATCCTGGTAAACCTCCTCTGCACCCTTTCCAATGCCT
Source organism: Carcharhinus amblyrhynchos (assembly GCF_965287045.1). Taxonomy (NCBI): domain Eukaryota; kingdom Metazoa; phylum Chordata; class Chondrichthyes; order Carcharhiniformes; family Carcharhinidae; genus Carcharhinus; species Carcharhinus amblyrhynchos. The sequence goes on from NC_137337.1 coordinate 57,206,181, forward strand.
CCACATCTTTCTTATAATGCGGCAACGAGAACTGTACGCAATACTCCAAGTGCGGCCTCACCAGAGTTTTGTACAGTTGCAACGTGACCTCACGGTTCCGAAATTCAATCCCCCTACCAATAAAAGCTAACACACCGTACGCCTTAACAACCTTATCAACCTGGGTGCCAACTTTCAGGGAGCTATGCACATGTACACCGAGATCTCTCTGCTCGTCAACACTACTAAGAGTCCTTCCATTAGCCCTATATTCTGTACTCCTGTTACTCTTACCAAAGTGAATCACCTCACACTTTTCTGTATTAAACTCCATTTGCCATCTCTCAGCCCAGCTCTGCAGCTTATCTATGTCCCTCTGCAAACTGTAACATCCATCCTTACTGTCTACAACTCCTCCGACTTTGGTGTTGTCAACAAATTTACTAACCCATCCTTCTACACCCTCATCTAGGTCATTTATAAAAAATGACAAACAGCAGTGGCCCCAAAACAGATCCTTGAGGTACACCACTTGTAACTGAACTCCAGGTTGAATATTTCCCATCAACCACCACCCTCTCTCTGTCTTCTATCAACTAGCCAATTCCTGATCCAGACTGCTAAATCACCCTCAATCCCATGCATCTGCATTTTCTGCAGTAGCCTACTGCAGTAGGTTTGATTGCATTGATTTCATTTTCTACAGTTCAACTTTAATTTATGTATTAAAATTTAAAAAATCTAAGCACATGAACCATTAACTCGACATTCGCCACAATAATATTACAAGACCTGAACACCCAACATGAGATGTTAAACTAAAGCCTTGTCTGGCCCTCAGGTCGATGTAACAGGTTCTGTGGCACCATTTCGAAGAGCACAGGACAGGTTATCCACAGTATCTGATCAATGTTTATCTCTCAATTAACTACACAAAAACAGATTATCTATCTGATCATTATCACATTGCTGTTTGTGGGCCTTGCAATATGCAAATGCCTGCCACATTTCCTATAATAGTGACTACAATTCAAAAGTACTTAGCTTTGTTCATGACCAATTACAGCCAATTATGTAAGTGCAAGGTCTTCATTTTTTCTAAGTCCAGAGGTAGGTTCTTTACTCAGAGGGTAGTAAGATCGTGGAATGCCCTGCCTGCAGCAGTTGTGGATTTGCCAACTTTAAGGGCGTTCAAATGGTCAGTGGATAGGCATATAGAACATAGAACATAGAACATTACAGTGCAGAACAGGCCCTTCGGCCCACGATGTTGCGCCAACCAGTTAAAAAACAATGACCCACTAACCTAAACCAATCCCTTTTCGTCCATAAACCTATGGATAACATTGGAATAGTTTAGGTTAGAGGGTCATTAGATTGGTTCCACTGGTCGGCGCAACATCAAAGGCCGAAGGGCCTGTACTGCGCTGTAATGTTCTATGTTCTATATATAAGTGCAGCCAAAGCTGAGGTAGGGGGCAGCCTGTAGAAAAGACACCCTCTGTCTTCTATCAGCTAGCCAATTCCTGATCCAAACTGCTAAATCACCCTCAATCCCATGCATCTGCATTTTCTGCAATAGCCTACCATGGGGAACCTTATCAAACGCTTTGCTAAAATCCACATACACCACGTCAACTGCCTTACCCTTATCCACCTCTTTGGTCACCTTTTCAAAAAACTCTAAGGTTTGTGAGGCATGACCTACTCTTCACAAAACCGTGTTGACTATCCCTAATCAATTTATTTCCCTCTAGATGATTATAAATCCTATCCCTTATAATTCTTTCCAAAACTTTGCCCACAACAGAAGTAAGGCTCACTGGTCTATAATTCCCAGGATGGTCTCTACTCCCCTTCTTGAACAAGGGGACAACATTTGCTATCCTCCAGTCTTCCGGCACTATACCTGAAGCCAATGACGACATGAAGATCAAAGCCAAAGGCTCTGCAATCTCCTCCCTAGCCGCCCAGAGAATCCTAGGGTAAATCCCATCCGGCCCAGGGGACTTATCTATTTTCACACTCTTAAGAATTGCCAACACCGCCTCCTTATGTACCTCAATCCCGCCTAGTCTACTACCTGGTATCGCAGTATTCTCCTCGACTACACTGACTTTTTCCTGCATGAATACTGATGAAAAAGACTCATTCAGTGCCTCTCCTATCTCTTCAGGCTCCACGCACAACTTCCCACTGCTGTCTCTGACTGGCCCTAATCTTGCCCTAACCAATCTTTTACTCTTGACATACCTGTAGAAAGCTTTAGGGTTCTCCTTGATCCTATCTGCCAAAGTCTTCTCATGTCCTCTTCTAGCTCTTCTTAACTCTCTCTTTAGCTCCTTCCTGGCTAATTTATAACTCTCCAGTGCCCTAACTAAACCTTCACGTCTCATCTTTACATAAGCCTCCTTCTTCCTCTTCACCAGAGATTCAACTTCCTTAGTACACCACGGTTCCCTCGCTCGACCACTTTTTCCCTGCCTGACAGATACATATTTATCAAGGACTCGCAGTAGCTGCTCCTTGAATAAGCTCCACATTTCAGATGTTCCCAGCCCCTGCAGTTTCCTTCTCCACCCTATGTATCCTAAATCTCACCTAATAGCCTCATAATTACCTTTCCCCCAGCTATAACATCTGCCCTTCAGTATATGCCTATCCCTTTCCATCACTAAGGTAAACGTAACCGAATTGTGGTCACTATCACCAAAGTGCTCACCTAACTCCAAGTCTAACACCTGGTCTGGTTCATTACCCAGTACCAAATCCAATGTAGCCTTACCTGTTGTTGGCCTATCTACATACTGTGTCAGGAAACCTTCCTGCACACATTGGACAAAAACTGACCCCTCTAACGTGCTTGAACTATAGCTTTTCCAATCAATATTTGTAAAGTTAAAGTCCCCCATGACAACTACCCTGTTACTTTCGCACCTATCCAGGATCACCTTTGCAATCCTTTCCTCTACATCTCTGGAACTTTTTGGAGGCCTATAAAAAAAACTCCCAACAGTGTGACCTCTCCTTTCCCGTTTCTAATCTCAGCCCATACTACCTCAATAGACAGGTCCACATCAAATGTCCTTTCTGCCACCGTAATACAGCCCTCGACTAACAATGCCACACCTCCCCCTCTTCTACCACCTTCTCTACTCTGACTGAAACATCTGAACCCCGGAACCTGCAACAACCATTCCTGTCCCTGCTCTATCCATGTCTCTGAAATGGCCACAACATCGAAGTCCCAGGCACCAATCCAGGCTGCAAGTTCATCCACCTTATTGCATATGCTCCTCGCATTAAAGTATACGCACTTCAAACCACCCTCCCACCTGCCAATACACTGCTGTGACCTAGAAACCTTATCCATGACCTCCCTATTCTCATCCTCCTGTACATTGGAGCTACAGTTCAGGTTCCCATCCCCCCTCTGAATCAGTTTAAACCCCCCTGAATAGCATTGGCAAATTTTCCCCCCAAGATATTAGTTCCCCTCTGGTTCAGGTGCAGACCATCCCTCTTGTAGAGGTCCCACCTACCCCAGAATGAGCCCCAATTGTCCAAGTATCTGAACCCTTCCCTCCTGCACCATCCCTTTAGCCACGAGTTCAAATGTTCTCTCTCTCTCTCTATTCTTCTCCATGCTATCCCACGGCACAGGTAACAAACCAGAGATAACCACTCTGCTTGTTTTAGCCCTAAGCTTCCACCCTAACTCTCTGAATTTCTGTTTTATATCCCCGTCCCTTTTCCTACCTATGTCATGGGTGCCTACATGAACCACAACTTGGGGCTGGTTCCCCTCCCCCTTAAGGATCTCAAACACTCGATCAGAGACATCACGGACTCTGGCAGCTGGGAGGCAACATACCAACCATGAGTCTCACTCGTTCCCACAGACTCTCCTATCTGTCCCCTTAACTATGGAATCCCCAATCACTAATCCTGTTCTTTTCTTCCCCCTTCCCACCTGAGCAAGGACAGGCTCTACTCCCGAGACCTGTACCCCATGGCTTACCCCGGTTGAGTCTTCCTCCCCAACAACATCCAAAACAGAGTACTTTGGAGAGGAACAGCCTCGGGGGAAATCGCTGCTCTGACTGCTTCTTACCCCTTCTAGCAGTCACCCATGCATCACTTTTAGGAGTAGCTATCTCCCTGTAATTTTTGTCGATAGCTGCCTCTGCTTCCCAAATGATTCTTAGTTCCTCCAGTTCCAGCTCCAGGTCCCGAACACGGTCCTCCAGGAGCTGCAAATCGATGCACCTCCTGCAGGTGTAATCAGCTGGGACACTACCAGTGTCCCTCACCTCAAACATCCCACAGGAGGAACATCACACTGCCTGCACTGCCATCCCTATTACTTCCCTTACCAAGAAACAAAAATAAACTTAAACTTACCTGCTCTCACTCCAAGTCACTCTCTTTTTTTTAGGTTAGAGGAGGGGGTAGGATGGGATACTCTACACGTGTAGAGTATCAGGTTTCTTCACCTTTCCAATTTATGGGGGTCCAGAGGAAAAAAAAAACTACTTCCCAGGCCTCCCTGTGACCACTTCCTGTATCCGGTTTAAAATTAATAAAAAAGCTAGAGACGTTAGTTTAAAAAAAAACACAGTAACTTACTCACAAGCTCTCCTCTCACCAGTCTCTTCCTCTCTGATGTGCTCCCAAGGAACAATGAGAATAGCGATAGGGTTAGAAAGATTAAGTAGTAATGATTCCACACAAGTGGCATAGATGCTCATCATTAAATAGACTTTTCACTTCTGTATATATTGTGAAAGTTTCATTTATCCGACTCCAAGTCTGATGGGTTCCATTTATATTCAATTTGCATAAAAGTGGTGTAGTCACTTAAGAGTCAAATACAGCACCCTGATAAAATTCCATCTGCATCTTCAGTTATAGCAATTCTTGTCAGTAGCCTTTAATTTCACATCCACAACATCAAGAAGTGCACATCATTTGTGACACTCATGTCTGGTCAATACAAATTTCAGCTTGAATTCTCAGGGCCAACATTTGAGTTTTGGAAAAGTGTTTATCAAGATTAGTGATTATGTTGTTGCTGAAGCACTGATGTCTGTTGTTTGTGGATGTTGTACTTACTCGTTAACTCATGTTATCTTCGTGTCTCCAATGTGTCATTTGAAATGATGTTTACTTTGAGAATCAGTTTTTGAAAAACGTACTGTGAACCTTTTGAAGCTCATGGGATTCCATGCCCCTCTCGAGGAAATGTAGTGTCTGTGTTTAAGACTGAACATTATTCCTAGCTGAGTTCCCACTCTCCATGCATGACGCTGAACTATGCAAATAAAGCTCAACTGGGACTTGCATTCCAACCATTATCTTGTAAATTGAGTTTGTGTCTATATATGCCCTGTTTGTGAACACAACTCCTCACTCACCTGAAGAAGGAGTGACATTTTGAAAGTTTGTGTTACCAAATAAACCTGTTGGACTTCAATCTGATGTTGAGACTTCTTACTATGCTTATCCCAGTCCAATGCCAGCATCTTCATATCATGTAACATTATGGGGCAGAGCCAAATGTTTTAGTCAGCTTGAAGTTCCCTCAGTCCCACAAGACACTTTGGAGTCATCAGTGAATCTGAACACAGAACTATTTTGTACGTTAAATTGGGCTGAAAGAATGTGGAGCCCTGTCAGGGATTATTGTCTGCATGTCAACCAATGGAGTGTTAAAATTACATTTACTTTGGTAAGTCATTCCTCTTTGTTCAAACAGCTTTAACGGAAGGATCAAATGGACGCGTTTATACCAGTTTTAATAGTTTGAGGTTCCTCCCTGCTCCTTTCGTTTCTGTTGTGGCAACAGTTGAATTGACTTCTGTTTACAATGTTAAACATAGGAGGTAAGCACTACAATAGGCCATGTAAAACTGCATTGATGAGATAATTAAAACATAATTAAAGCTGAAGACTTGTGCCAGGCTTATTTTGAAGTTTGAGAGTGTACCTGATAGAAGGCAGCTATATTACTTAATTAGTATGTCAATCATCAAAATCGTTTGGTGGCACTTGGTTCACCTCTCACTCAAAAACCCTGTTATGCTGTCAGGATGTATGAATGATATATACTAGTGTTGTACGGTCTTCTGTTTAAAAATCCTCCTTGGCATTGAATGAATGGGCTTGCGTTCAGGGCTTGCGTTCAATCCTTGCTGATTGTTCATGCTAAGTTCTAACAAGATTCCACATATATGAGTAGCATGAAACTTGGTAGGGTGAATCTGCAGCTCTCCAAACATCAGATGAACATGAGGAGGCTTTTTTTTTGGTAGTTTGACTATTCAACCAGCTTTGAATTTATAAAACCTTTGGATAAGCAATGGTGTTGAGCTGAGAGGCAGTGTAGTGAGAGAAAGCTTTGAGGAGGTAAGTGGAGTATTTAACCCCTCAAACCCGTTTGATCGTTTATTTGGATAATGACTGATCTGTATCCTAACTCCATCCAATCACTTTTGTTCTGTAACTCTAAATAAAATCCTGTCATCTTCCATTTGGAAATTTTCAAATGACTCACTACTGCAACAGTTTTTATAAAAGTTCCAAATGTCTGCTTCTTCACTCAAAAGGTGGTGAATCTCTGGAATTCTCTGCCCGTTGAAGTGGTGGAGGCTGCCTCGCTAAATATTTTTAAGACGCGGGTTGATGGGTTTTTGATGAGAGAGGGGATTAAGGGTTATGGGGAGAGGGCGGGAATGTGGAACTGAGCCACGACAGATCAGCCATGATCTTATTGAATGGCGGGGCAGGCTCGAAGGGCTAGTTGGCCTACTCCTGCTCCTATTTCTTATGTTCTTATGTTCTTATCCCTTGTGTGTAAAAGTGCTTTCCAGCTTTGTTCCTGAAATTAGCTTTGTCCGCGCTCTAGATTTGAGTCGTGGTCCTTTGTTCTGAACTCCCCCCACCAGAGGAAATAGTTAATTTACATCTACCCTACCAAATTCTTTCATCATTTTAAATACTGTAATTCGATCACCACTTTTTTTTATTTATTCAATCATTCATGGGATATGGCACCGCTAACTGGCCAGCATTTATTGTACAATCCTAACTGCCCTTGAGAAGATGGTGGTTCACCACCATTTTGAAGCATGTAGATCATGTGGTGTGAGAAAACCCACAGTGCTGTTAGGAAGGGAGTTCCAGGATTTTGACCCAGCAACTGTGAAGAAATGACATATTGTTCCAAGTCAAGATGGTGTATGGCTTGGAGAGGGACTTGCAGGTGGTGATATTCCCGCGCAACTGTTGCCCTTGTTCTTTTAGTGGTAGAGGTCATGTGTTTGGAAGGAGACTTGGCGAGTTGCTCCAGCACATCTTGTAGATGATGCACAGTGGCAGCAGTATGCACTAAGGAAGGAAGTGAATGTTTAGATGGCCTTCCAATCAAATGAGCTGCTTTATGCTGGATGGTGTCGAGCTTCTTGAGTGTTGTTGGAATTGCACTTATCCAGGCAGAGGGAGAGCACTCCATTACACTTCTGATTTGAGTCTTGTAGATGGACAGATTTTGGGGAGTAGGGATGTGAGTTACTCACTACAGAATTCCCATCCTCTGACCTAGCCACACTATTTATATAGCTGGTCCAATTCAGTTTCTGATCAAGGGTAAACCCAGGATGTTGATAATGGGTGATTCAGCAATGGTAATGCCATTGAATGTGAGATGGTTAGTTTCTCTCTCGAATGAAGAGCTGGAAAAACTCAGCAGGTCGGGCAGCATCTGTGGAGAGAGAAACAGAGTTAGTCAACTCAAAACATTAAGTCTGTTCCTTGCGCCACAGATGTTCTTAGACCTGTTGAGCTTTTCCGCCACTTTCTGTTACTTCAGATTTCTAACATCCACAGTATTTTCTTTTTGTTTAAGATTATTTCTTGTTGGCAAGGATTATTGTCTGGCACTTGTGGTGTGAATGTTACTTGCCAGCCATCAGCCCACGCTATAATTCTAGAAAGAATCTTTGTTTTAGTTTAGATGGCCTTGAAACAGTACGTAGATAGGGGCTATACTGGACCTGGTATTGAGGAATGAGCCCACCCAGATGGTCGATGTTTCAGTAGTGGAGCAGTTCGCGAACAGTGACAACAATTGAAGATGATTGATGAGGGGAAGGCAGTGGGTGTTGTCTACATGGACTTCAGTAAGGTCCCTCATGGCAGACTGGTGCAGAAAGTGGAGTCGAATGGGATCAGAAGTGAGCTGACAGGGTGGATACAAAATTGGCTTGGTCAAAGACGACAGAGGGTAGCAGTGGAAGGGTGCATTTCTGAATGGAGGGCTGTGACAAGTGGTGTTCCTCGGGGATCAGTGCTGGGACCTTTGCTGTTTGTAATATATATAAATGATTTGGAGGAAAATGTAACTGGATTGATTAATAAGTTTGTGGATGACACAAAGGTTGGAGGATTTGCGAATAGCGATGAGGACCATCAGAGGATACTGCAGAGTATAGATCGGTTGGAGACTTGGGCGGAGAGATGGCAGATGGAGTTTAATCCAGACAGACGTGAGGTAATGCATTTTGGAAGGTCTAATACAGTTAAGAAGTGTACAATAAATGGCAGAACCCTTGATAGACAAAGGGATCTGGGTGTATAGGAACACAGATCACTGAAAGTGGCAATGCAGGTGGAGAAGGTAGTGAAGAATGCATAGGGCATGCTTGCCTCCATCGGCCAGGGCATTGAGAATCTTCTCCAATAATTTCCCTACCACGGATATCAAGCTCACTGGCCTATAATTACCCGGGTTATCCTTGCTACCCTTCTTAAATAACGGGATCACATCTGCTATCCTCCAATCCTCTGGGGCCTCACCTGTGTTCAATGAAGAAACAAAGATTTCTGTTAGAGGCCCAGCAATTTCATCTCGTCTTTCGCAGTAATCTAGGACAGATGCCATCTGGCCCTGGGGGTTTGTCTACCTTAATGCTTCCTAAAACACCTAACATTTCCTCCCTTGTAATTGCAATTTGTTCTAATGGGTCTACACATCCCTCTGAGACACTACCAAAGAGTTTCTCTCCTTTGTGAATACTGATACAAAGTATTCATTTAGGATCTCACCTACTTGGATTCTAAGCATAATTCCCCCCTTTTGCTCTTGAGAGGTCTGACTTTTTCTCTGACAACCCTCTTGTTCCTAATGTATGTATAAAATGCCATTTTATGACTCCTTTTTGCCCTTCTAACTCCCTATTTGAGTTTTTTTCTACTCTCTCTGTATTCCTCCAGTGCTTCATCTGTTTTTAACTGCCTGGACTTTATGTATGCATTTTTTTTCTTTTTGATTAGACCCACAATTTCCCTGGTTATCCACGGCTCTCGAATCCTATCTTTCCTGTCCTTCCTTTTTACAGGCACATGCCTGTCCTGAACTCCTATCGACTGCTCCTTAAAAGACTCCCACATGCCAGATGTGGATTTACTCTCAAACAGCCCCTCCCAATCAACAGCCACCAAATCCTGCCTAATCTGGCTGTAATTAGCCTTCCCCCAATTCAGCACCTTACCCATAGGGCAACACTCATCCTTTTCCATGACTATTCGAAAGTTTACAGAATTGTGGTCACTGTTCGCCACATGTTCCCCCACTGAAACTTTGATGACCTGACTGGGCTCATTCCCCAGTACTAGGTCAAGTATAGCTCCCTCTCTAGTTGGGCTATCAACATATTGTTCCAAAGAACCTTCCTGGACACTCTTTACAAATTCTTTCCTGTCTGGACCTCCAGCCCTAAGGGATTTCCAGTCTATATGAGGCAAATTAAAGTCTCCCACTACAACAACTCTATTTTTCTACACCTGTCCAGAATCTCCTTACATATCCATTCCTCAACTTCCCATGGGCTGTTGGGAGGCCTAGAGTATACCCCCAGCATAGTGACTGCGCCCTTCCTGTTTCTGAGCTCTACCCACAGTTTCTCGTTACGTGATCCTTCCAAATTGCCCACCCTCTGTACCGCTGTAATATGGTCCCTAATCAGTATGGCTACAACCCCACTTTTTCTAGCCCCTCCTCTGTCTCACCTAAAACATTTATACCGCAGAATATTCAGCTGCCAGCCCTGTCCTCCTTTTAACCAAGTCCCTGTCATTGCAACCACAGTCAAGTTCCGCGCATGCATTAAGGCTCTAAGTTCATCTGTTTTGCCTGTTGCGCTCCTTGCATTGAATCAGATGCACTCCAGACCTCCAGGCCCACTGAGTTCATCCTCCCCCAAATTGCTCTTCCTCTTAGGTAGCCTTGTCTTGGTCCCATACTCATCCCCAGTCTCTATGCTTGCTGATCCCCACCCTCCCGCCACATTAGTTTAAACCGACATGAACCACACTAGCAAACCTCCCAGCCAGGATATTGGTGCCCCTCCAGTTCAGGTATAACCTGTCCTTCTTGTACGGATCCCGTTCTTCCTGGAAGACTTCCCAGTTATCCATGAATCTGAAATCCTCCCTCCTGCACCAGTTCTTTAGCCATGTGTTCAGCTGCATAATCGCCCTGTTCTTAGCCTCACTGGCACATGGCACAGGGAGCAATCCAGAGGTTGCTACCCTCGAGGTCCTACTTTTTAGCCTTCTACCTAACTCCCTAAATTGCTCTTGCAGGACCTCCCTACTCTTTGTGCCTACGTCATTTGTACCAATGTGGACAGTGACCTCTGTCTGATTACCCTCCTTTTTTAGGATGCTTTCTACCCGCTGTGAGACATCCAGGACCCTTGCACCAGGGAGGCAGAATACCATCCTGGAGTCTCGTTCACGCCCACAGAGCCATCTGCCTGTGCCTTTAACTATTGAGTCCCCCACTACTATTGCTCCCCTATTTTCCTCCTTTCCCTTATGAGCCACAGAGCCCGATTGATGTTTTACACAGAGAGTCATGGGTGCTTGCCGGTGGAGGTAGTGGAAGCGGATATGGTAGTGACTTTTAAGGGCCCTCTTGACAAACACATGAATAGGATGGGAATAGAGGGATATGGTCCCTGGAAGGATAGGGGGTTTCAGTTCAGTTGGGCAGCATGGTCGGTGCAGGCTTGGAGGGCCAAAGGGCTTTTCCTGTGCTGTAATTTTCTTTGTTCTTTAAGTGCCACTTGGCTGAGAGAATTTTTTTTTTTGAAAACCAGTCTGAACTATTTCTCAACGTTTTTGGTGTGCTCAGGTATGTATCAAAGTAGAATCATAGAATCCCTGCAATGCAGAAGGAGGCTATTCAGCCCATCAAATCTGCCCCAACTCTCCAACAGAGCATTCCATCCAGGCCCTATCCCTGCAACCTCCTGCCAATCCCCCTCACCTACCCATCTTGGGACACTAAGGGACAATTCGCCATGGCAAATCCACATAACCTGCACATTTTTGGACTATGGGAGGAAACTGGAATACCTGAAGGAAACTCGTGTGGAGATTGTGCAAACTCCACACAGTCACCCAAAACTTGAGCCAGCATTGAAAAGAGGTCATTAACCTCCAACCCTGGGATCAACAGATAGTTAAATGTCAACTGCCCAATATTGCTCTAAAATGTTGAACCATTAGGTACCATTTATTTCAGGATATTACATTCCAAATCTGTGCTGCCTAGATACTGTTGACGTTGTATGTAGACTTGCTTGGCAGTTGTCAGCTGAAGCCTGACTCATGTTGCTTGCTATTTGCTTTCAGCCATGCTGGCACACAATTAGAAACACAAAGAACTATTTTGTAGAGTGAGTGTGGGCCGGATGAACTGTTCAATCCTACTGACTTGCATGTGACTACACCTTTATATGTTACAATTTCAACAATACTTGGTTTGATTATGGCCAGTTAATGTTGTGGGTCAGACATTTGTGTGGCACCTGCAGTTGCTTTGTTACAGTGCTCATATTGTAGTGCAGGGTTACTCTAGTTCCCTGCTTATTATATACTAGATACTTACACTGCAGGTTCAAATGTTTATTAAAACTGTTTGTGAGGTTCTTCCAAATCCTCTTATTGGTGCTCAAGGCAAAAAATTTGCTTCAGAGGCAAGATCAATATTCAGGTTAACGACAACTTGGTCGAATGATTGTGATAATATAGTTGGTATGGACAGTGAACCAATCATATTGTTGGGGTATAAGAAAAAGTGTATAATTTCCACTGTGTCTGCCAGCCTTCTTCAACAGGCAGGAAGCTGTTCATAGTAGATTGTATCAGCTATGGCCCATAAGGCAGCGTCTTGGCCTTTGAGTAAGGAGGTGGTGCCTTCAAGATTCACTCCAAAGATTTGAATATAATGACCCGCAACTTCCCAGCTCCTCGGCAGTGGATTTGGGAGGTACCCCAGAGATGCTGGGGAATTGCTCATGGAACTTCCCAGGCAATTGTCTGAAAGTGCTAATTTCCCATGGACAATTATACTGTGCTGGAAGTCGAGCAATAGAGTGATATAAATCACTAACTTCTGATGGTTCTGCCAGCGTTATGCTAATGGTTACTCTGAAAAAGTTAGAAGTTAGAGTTGGTTTTACTTTTTTCTATGTAACCATTTTAAATTCCCAGACACACCATCCAGGATGGCAAGACTGATGTATGAGGAGAAATTGAATTGGTTAAGATTGTATTCGCTGGAGTTCAGAGGAATGAGGGAGGGGGGCGGATCTCATAGAAAACTATAAATTCTAACAGTACTAGACGAGTTATAAGCAGGAACAGTGTTCCTGATGGCAGAGGCATCCAGAACTAGGAGACACAGTGTGAGGTTGCAGGGTAAACTGCTTTGGACAGAGATGAGGAGATATTTCTTCACTCAGAGATTGGTCAGCCTGTGGAATTCTCTACCACAGAAAGCAGTTGAGGCCAAAACATTAAATGTTTTCAAGCGGCAGTTAAATATAGCACTTGAGGCGAAGAGGATCAGTAGATACGGGGAGAAGGTAGGATCAGGCTATTCAAGTTGAATGATCAGCCATGATCATAATGAATGGCAGAGCAGGTTCGAAAGGCCGCCTCCTGCTTTTATTTTCTGTTTCCCCCTTTCCTCTGAGCCCAAACCCGTGGGCCGGCCTAACTCTCTGCTTGATGAAATAAATTATGAAAAGACAGGGCCTGCTTTTTGCCGATGGTTGGTTACAGTATAATGGAGCAATACAGTTCTCTTCTTTTAATATAACTTAATTTATGCTCCAAAAAAGTTGATTTTTGGAGAAAAATATGGGCTAATGAGTTATTGAGCTGCTTCTGTCTGCATTAGCTCAGGTGAGATGTGTTATAGCACACCTAATCTAGTTGGTCAGTGTAATCTATAGCATTGGGCAACAATGCACCACTGTACTCTGAGGTCAAACTCACTTCAGCAGTAAAACTTCTTATTTACACTGTAACCAGTGATAAGCAGGCCAGAAGCAGGTTGTATCTTTTCATTGGGTTTATTTCCCATTTCTGGTAAGAGTCGTTTTTCTGAGCTTCGAAAATATAACTGCTCACATTCAAATTTCCATGTTCTTGAAATCGCAGTTCACAGTTTCCTTTAGGATGGATTATCTTCTGAGGTTTGGATGGTTTGTTGCAAGGGTTGTTGTGAAGTTCTGTCTGTTTGACTGACATGGGCATGCTGCTGATCTGTGAGGAAGAGCAGTGAAATTGGAGTGCTGCTTACCAAGATTTATCTTACACGTGCCATTTTTTTAAGCCATGATTAATTATTTTAGTTTGAATATTAGAATAATTATTTCATTGTCTGCTGGCCAAGTCCAAGAAGAGCTGGGCTTAAGGACCAGTACGAATCTGGACGTTTGAGTTTTGCTAGATCTTAGCTGGATTGTTGCAGTGGGAGGTACTTGGAACTTAATGGTTTCTTTGTTTGCAAAATTCAGTTTATACCCTACTGTGTCATGTTTTATTTTGTAGCTTCAAAAGTAGATGTGTATTATGTAACTTTCCATTAAGTTTTATATGACTAAACCTGTTCAAGGATTGGGTTGGCCATTTACTGCACTAAAAAACTTCAGCATTAAACATACTGTTTAAAATAGGCTTTTGTTTGGAAGTGAAAAGCGCTTGACCTCCTTAACATACAGTTTTTAGTAATGAATTCAACTTGGTGGGAGAAAAATGCTGTCTTCTATTCCCTCACTTTAGCATTTTCTATGTAAAGTTTCTGTTTCAAATTCATTGCATCACATGCCATCTAAATGCTGTCATCTTTTGATGAACACAAATCCTTTGATTATGGCAATAATTCACACACAACAGATATTTATCAATTCTAGTTGCATACTTGCTGAAATGAATGTTGCTCAGTAGGGGGAATATTCCATGAAGAATTCTTCCCTTCTCTGTTAGGACAATGATTCATGCTAGGATTCGGTTTGGCCAGGTACTGCTGAGCATCACAGTAGATAACACTGCTGCTTCACAGTGACAGGGACCAAGGTTCCATTCTGGCCTTGGGTGACTGTGTGGAGTTTGCAAGTTCTCCCTCTGTCTATGTAGGTTTCCTCCAGGTGCTCCAGTTTACTCCCACAGTCCAAAGATATGCAGGCTAGGTGGATAGGCCATGCTAAATTGCCTCTTAGTGTCCCAAAATGTGTAGATTAGGTGGATTAGATCTAGTAAATGCATGGGGTTATGGCGATTGGGCAAATGGAGGTGGGCCTGGGTCAGATGCTCTTTTGGAGTGTCGACACAATGGGCTGAATGGCCTCCTTCCACGCTATAGGTATTCTATGGTTCCTTTGCTCTGATACCTCTTCAGTTGCCACACTGTTTGAGCTGACTGGACTAGTCAAATGAGATGGCATATAAAATCAATCTAGCTCTTGTCTTTGCTGAATGTCCATGTAAGCAGGCAATTGGCAGCCACCATTTTCACTTCCTTGGCCTAATCCACACTAAAATCAGCATTGATTTGCATTGAACTGCATCTATATGTTACCTTTACCAGTTGAGTCATCAAAACAGCCACAGGAAGGGAATGCTAGATTAATAAAACTTGGTTCTTAAAGGGAATATGTTTGCATTAAATGCTACACGAAAAGATTTACAGTACAAAAGGCTGTTTGGCCCATTGTATCCATGCCAGGTACAACAGAACAGAAACAGTGTTATTCCAGCTTTTGGTCCTTAGTTCTGTTGTTTGCAAGCATAAGTGCATATCTGAAGTGTTTTATAAATGCGATGTGGGTTTCTGCTTCTGCTACCCTTTCAGGCAGTGGATTCCAGGCCACCACCACACTGAGTGAAAATATTACTCCTCAACTTCTCTCTACTCCTGCTGCCAATTACTTTAACTCAATCCTGGTTTTAGATCGTTCTGATGAACATATGTAGATTCTTCCTATCCAATCCATTTAATTGAATCTTCCCTCAACCTTTTTCGTTCCAAAGGAAGCAAACCCAGCCTATCCCATCTTTCTTCGCTAAAATTCTCCTTTTATTGGCAATATCCCGATAAATGTCAGGTACGGTTTTATCTTTTAAAAAGCGTTTAGACAGTTATATGGGTAAGAAAGGTATAGAAGGATATGGGCCAAATGCGAACTTTTGGGACTAGCTTAGGGGTTAAAAAAAGAGGTGGCATGGAGAAGTTGAGCCGAAGGGCCTGTTTCCATGCTGTAAACCTCTATGCCTCTGACTCTGAGGTATGTCCTGTACACAAAAAGCAGGACAAATCTAACCCAGCCAGTTATCGCCCAATTAGTCTACTCTCGATCATCAGTAAAGTGATGGAAAGGGTCATCAACAGTGCTATCAAGCAGCATTTGTTCAGCAATAACATGCTCAGTGACGTCCAGTTTGGGTTTTGCTAGGGTCACTCAACTCCTGACCTCATTTTAGCCATGGTTCAACATGGCTCTGTTAAGCAGGGAGCGATAAAGAGCATTGGAGCAATAGTTATAGGCTACTCTATATTTTATAGTTTAGGGAGTTAGGTAGAAAGTTAAAAAGCAGGACCTCTAGTATTGTAGTCTCAGTATTGCTGCCTGTGCCATGTGCTAATGAGGCTGGAAATAGGAAGACGGTACAGCTCAACAAGCGGCTAAACTGCTGGTGTAGGAAGGAGGGTTTCAGATATGTGGACCATTGGGATCTTTTCCGGGCCAGGTGGGACATGTACAAGAAGGATGGGTTGCATCTAAACTGGAAGGGCATATATATTCTGCCAGAAGGTTTGCTAGTGTCACATGGGAAGATTTAAACTAGTTTCGCAGAGGTGAATTAACTGAAGGGGAACTAGACAGGGCCAGTAAGAGTCAGAGAAAGAGCAGGCAGGGTATGGTTGTTAATCAAAGAGGGTCTGGTAGATTGAAGTGCATTTGTTTAAATGTGAGAAGCATAACAGATGAGGCAGATGAACTTAAGAGCTTGGATTAGTACTTGTAAGTATGATATTGTTGTTATTATAGAGACTTGGTTAAGGGAAGGACAGGATTGGCAGCTTAATATTCCAGGAAACAGATGTTTCAGGTGGGATAGAGGGGGATGTAAAAAGAGTGGGGGAATTGCACTACTGGCTAAGGAGAATGTCACAGCTGTACTGTGGGAGGACACCTCAGTGGGCTCATATAGTGAGGCAATATGGATAGAGCTCAGGATCAGGAATAGGAAGTCACAATGTTGGGGATTTGCTGTAGTCACCCAACAGCTAGCAGGAGATAAAGGACTAGATATGTAGGCAGATTTTGGCAAGCTATAAAAGGAATAGGGTTGCTGTGATGGGAGATTTTAACTTTTCCTTTAACTGTGGTGGGCGATTTTAACTTAGTAGTAGGGGCATGAATAAGGCAGAGATTGTAAGGAGCATCCAGGATGGCTTCTTGAGGCAATATGTAGATAATTCATCTAGGGAAAGGGCCATACTGGACCTGGTATTCAGGAATGAGCCCAGCCAAGTTGCCGACGTTTCAGCAGGAGAGCAGTTCGGGAACAGTGACCACAATTCAGTAAGCTTTAAGGCACTGATGGATAAAAATAAGTATAGTCCTCAAGTGAAGGTGCTGAATGGGGGAAAGGCTAATTACAACAATATTAGGCAAGAACTGAAGAATGTAGATTGGGGGCAGATGTTTGAGGGCAAATCAACATCTGGCATGTGGGAGGCTTTCAAGTGTAAGTAGATAGGAATTCAGGATTGGCTCATTCCTGTAAGGATGAAGGATAAGTATGGCAAGTTTTGGAACCTTGAATAATGAGAGATATTGTGAGTCTAGTCAAAGAGGAAAATGAAGCATTTATGAAGACAAGGAGGCTGGGAACACACGAAGCAAGTGTGGAATACAAGGAAAGTAGAAAGAAACTTAAGCAAGGAGTAAGGAGGGCTAAAAGGGGTTACAAAAAAGCATTGGCCAGCAGGGTAAAGCAAAATCCCAAGGCTATTTATACTTATATAAAGAGCAAGAAGGTAGCCAGGGAGAGGGTTGGCCCACTGAAGGACAGGGGAGGGAATCTATGCGTGGAGCCAAAGGAAATGGGCGAGTTATTAAATGAGTGCTTTGAGTCAGTATTCACCAAAGAGAAGGACTTGGTGGATGATCAGTCTGGGGAAGGGTGTGTAGATAGTTTGAGTCATATTGAAATCAAAAAGGAGGAGGTATTGGGGATCTTGAGAAACATTAAGGTGGATAAGTCCCCAGGGCCTGATGGAATATATCCCAGAATACTGAGCGAGACAACGGAGGAAATTGCAAGAGACAACATGGTTTTGTACAGGGGAGGTCGTGTCTCACTAACTTGATTGAGTTTTTTGAGGAAGTGATGAAGCTGATCGATGAGGGTAGGACAGTGGATGTTGTTTATTTGGACTTCAGTAAGGCCTTTGACAAGGGCCCTCATGGCAGACTATTACAGAAGGTGAAGTCGCACAGGATCAGAGATGAGCTGGCAAGATGAATACAGAACTGGCTCGATCATAGAAGACAGAGGGTAGTAGTGGAAGGGTGTGTTTCTGAATAGAGGGCAGTGACAAGTGGCATTCCTCAGAAATCAGTGCTAGGACATTTGCTGTTTGCAATATATATAAATGATTTGGAGGAAAATGTAACTAGTTTGATTAGTAAGCTTGTGGATGACACAGAGGTTAGTGGATTTGCAGATAGCGATGAGTCAGAGGATACAGCAGGATATAGATCGGTTGGAGACTTGGGCGGAGAGATGGCAGATGGAGTTTAATCCAGACAAATGTAAGGTAATGCATTTTGGAAGGTCTGTTAAAGATAGGAAATATACAGTAAGTGGCAGAACCGTTAAGAATATTGAGAGGTAGAGGGATCTGGGTTAGAGGTACACAGATCACTGAAAGTGGCAACGCAGTTGGGGAAGGTAGTCAAGAAGGCATACAGCATGCTTGCCTTCATCGGCTAGAGCATTGAGTTTAAAAATTGGCAAGTCGTGTTGCAACTTCATATAACCTTAGGCTGCACTTGGAATATAATGTTCAGTTCTGGCCACCATTCTATCAGAAGGATGTGGAGGCTTTGGAGAGGGTACAGAAAAGATTTACCAGTTGTCTGGTGTGGAGGATATTAGTTATGCAGAGAGGTTGGAGAAACTTGGTTTCTTTTCACTGGAACGATAGAGGTTGAAGGGACAACCTTATAGATGTTTACATGATTATGATGGGCATGGACAGAGTGGATAGTCAGAAGCTTTTTCTTAGGATGGAAGAGTCAATTGCTAGTGGACATAAGTTTAAGGTGCGAGGGGCAAGGTTTAAAGGAGATGTATGAGGCAAGCTTTTTGCACAGGGTAGTGGGTGCCTGGAACTCACTGCTGGGTAGCAGATACGACAGCGACTTTTTAGGGGCGTCTAGGCAAATACATAAATAGGATGGAAATAGAGGGATATGATCCCTGGAAGGCTAGGGGGTTTTAGTTCGGTCTGGCAGCATAGTCATTGCAGGCTTGGAGAGCCAACCTGTGCTGTAATTTTCTTCTCTTTGCTCTTTAAAAGAGCTGAATTCCAGAGGTGAGATGAGAGTGACAGCCATTGACATCAAGGCCGCATTCATCCGAGTGTGGTATCAAGGAGTCCTAGCAAGACTGGAATCAGTGGAGATCAGGGGCCAAACACTCTGCTGGTTGGAGTCATACTTGGTACATAGGAAGATGGTTGTGGTTGTGGAGGGTCAGTGATCTCAGCTGCAGGATATCTCTGCTGGAGTCCCTCAGGGTAGTGTCCTAGGCCCAACAATCTTCTGCTGCTTCACCAACGACCTTCCCTCAGTCATAAGGTCAAAAATAGGGATGTTTGCCAATGATTGCACAATGTTCAGGACCATTCACGACTCGTCAGATACTGAAGCAGACCATGTTCAAATGCAGCAAGATCTGGACAATATCCAGCCTTGGACTGACAAGTGGCAAGTAACATTCGTGCCAGGCAATGATCATCATTAATAAGAGACACTCCAACCACTGCCATTTGGCATTCAATGGTGTTACCATCACTAATGCCCCATTGTCAACATTCTTGGGGTTATCATTGACCAGAAACTCAACGGGACTCTCCATATGAGCACAGCTACAAAAGGCTAGGAATACTGTGGTGAGTAACCCACCTCCTCACTCCTCAAAGCCTATCCACCATCTACAAGGTACAAATCAGGAGTGTGATGGAATACTCCCGAGTTGCCTAGATGGGTACAGCTCTAACAACACTCAAGAAGCTTGACATCATCCAGGACAAAGCAGCCCACTTGATTGGCACCATATCTACAAACATCCAATCCCTCCATTACCGACATTCAGTAGCAACAGTGTGTTCTATCTACAAGGTGCACTGCAGCAATTCACCAAACATCCTTAGACGCATCTTCCAAACCCACAACCATTTCCATCCAGAAGGATAAGGGCAGCAGATACATGGGAACACCACCGCTTGCAAGTTCCCCTCCAAGCCACTCACCATCCTGACTTGGAAAAATATTGCTGTTCCTTTGCAGTCGCTGGGTCAAAATCCTGGAATTCTCTCCTAACGGCATTGTGGGTCAACCCACAGCACATGGACTGCAGTGATTGAAGAAGGCAGCTCACACCATCTTCTCAAGGACAACAAGAGATGGGCAATAAATGCTGGCCAGTCAGGGATGCCCATTAATGCCAAATTAATTTTTAAAAAATTTAGCATGGCCTATCAACCTAACCAGCACATCTTTGGAGTGCAAGAATTGTGCAAGCTGTTGTGCAAGATTTATCTTAAAGTTGCTCTTTCCAGTTCAGAACTCAGGCTCCAAGTCCAGTGACAATATCATTATATACCACTGCCTCCCCATATATTTTCATGTATGTTATATATTTTCTCTCTGCTGCCTACTTTTAAGCTGCGATGTGACCACATCCAGAAATATGCTGTCCATACCTTGTGAGTTGACTGCCTAGCTCCACTAAGCTTTGTATGTGATACATGTAATATTCTCAAGATAATGCTTTCCATCATATTATTGTGGAAAATGTGAATGTTGTAAACAGTCAGATACGCTACCAAATATAGAAAACCTCCAATGTGGCTTGTTGAAAGAAATAAATCATTCTTTTATAAAGTCTACCAAAAGTATGATGCAAATGTTTTCATTCTGACAGAACCAAGTTGTATAGACTGCTTTTCTGATCAGGAAGTGATTGTCATATGGATAAGTGCCAATTGTTGGGCCTTCAGCCACATAGGTGTAACATGTTTTTTGTACAGAGCTGGTTGAAAAGAGCCCAAACCTAGACTCAGCTGTACTGTGTCAAATGTGCCTCATTCTTTTATACATCTTGCAGAAATGCACTTAACTGTAAATGAAAAATTTTCTTGGATCTCAGTATATTTTACATTCTGAGCTACAGTACCAACCACACTGCTGTTTCACTGAAGGTTGTTGAAAAACTAAGTTTTTACCTGTATCACTGGCTTAGATTCTGAATTCCAGTGCATCCTCGAGCTCGCTCCTCACATCTGCAAAATTCTTCCCCATGGACTAAATTTGGCTGCAAACATCTGCGCAAGTTCTTCAATTCATTTTACTGATTTACTAGCCAGAAAGTTCAGCTGAGTGGTTTTCCATCCATTCCCCTAGTAGTCAGACTGAGGTGAATCTGGCAAGCTCTTGGTGACTAAGTTGATCAAGATTGTCGTATCAGTTAAAAGAAAGCAGTTTCAGTGAATTTCACGATGCTGATATTCCATATCAAATTTGGCACATGCCATGAGGAGGGAATGTATTAACAAAGTTGTCCGTGGCAGAATGATTTACATAATATAAAATGTCTGGGGAAAAGAGGGGAAAATGTTCTCTTACGATATTGAAAATTAATTTGCGTTGCAGAATCACTTTTCCAGTGAGAGAAAACCTGATCTTTTTTGGCCTCTCACGTAGCCCAGGTGATCTGAGACTACGGTAGCATCATGTGTATATAATTTAAATGGCACTTGAGAGGACAAAACATGGATCATGATTGGGATAGCATGACTGTTTAAAAAAAGTAACAAACACAATACTTGGGGAAGTTTAAATTTTAGATCATGGGCTGGAAGCAAATAATAACTCTCCAAGTAAAGCTTGAAAATTAAATCTGCATATTCCTGAGCAAAGCTGACATCTGCTTTAGATTATGACTGCAACACCTTATTCAAACAGCTGTTGTGCAAATGGAGCCAAAGTTGCCGGTTCTGATCTGGCAAGCAAGCAGACATAGATTTTTATCCCGATCAAAAGCATAGGTTTGTTTGTTTTTACGTTTTAAGGAATGCGAGGGAAAATTGATGGAATTATGATAATTTTATCCTAATTGTACAACAAAATTGTTTTCTTGTATCTCAGAAAGATAGTATTTGAAGTCGTATATAGATTACGTCATTGTCAAAGGAGCCCTTCCCCACCCAGCTTTCTCCTTTTTATACATACGGACTAGAAAGAATGCAGTGGAATTTTTATGTATTCTGCATCCTCATGGTTGTACTGCTACTGATCACAAGATTTTAAAAACTTGCATTACGTCATTTGAATACTGTACTTCCCCTGTACAAAACAAAAATAAGGCCTTGTTAATTCTGATCTGCGACAACTCTGATTTGCTACAGTAGATTTAAGAGAAGTGACTGTAACAGAGTTGGTAACAGCATTGGCACTGTTACAGCCATTGGTATCTTGATACTGACACATGAATGCCTAATCTAGCATAGGCAATGGCTGCAACTTATTGTCCCCGATTAGGCCGGATTCTGTAGTGTATTATGGCCTGGTTTTCATGACAAAAAGCCTCTTGGTTTGACCCTATGCAAATACTTCTGTGCCCTTAATATTTGACTCCTGTGTCTGCTGCTGTGAGTGTTTCTCAATACAAGTGCCTCTTTCACTGAAGTACACAATTGCTGTGTCAGTTGTTGCTGGGCTTCCCACAGTGCACTCGTTGAGTGACAGCGATACTTGACTGTCTTAGTGTAAAGAGATTTGCATGTTAGCCAATTGCTTTTGCATACAATGGATCTCTGGTTGTTAAGTGTGCCTCTCTTCAGCCTTTTCAAACAATGTGCAGTTCCATAACTATTTGAACGAACTAAGCAAGGCCTAAGCCTGTTCCAGTATTCAATTAGATTGCAGATGATCTGTACTTGCACTCATCAACCAGCTTCTGCTGTTTCATCAATTACCTTCCCTCTATCATAAGAGCAGAAGTGAGGATGTTCACTGACGATTGCCATGTTCAGTACCTTTTTCCACACTTCAAACACTGAAGCAATCCATACATCATAACTTGGAAAGCATTCAGGTATGGGCTGATAAGTGGAAAGTGACATTTGTGACACACAAAGTGCCAGGCAATGACCATTTCCAACAAGAGAGAATTTAATGATTAGTGGAATTCTTCTTCTTCCAGTAGCATCTTTGATTATTCGAAGGTCACCAAACCAAACAGGGCAGGGTGAGGGGACAGGCCCCAAGTCTACCTCTGCCAGAACAGGTATCAAACTGTTGGCATTATTCTGAACTACACACTAGCAGTCTAGCCAGCTGAACCAACTGGCCCACCTCAACAGCGTTACTATCATTGAATATTCCTCCATCAACATCCTGGGTGTTACCATTGACCAGAGATTTAACTGGACCAGTCATATAAATAAGTATGTCTACAAGAGCTGGTTAAAAACTGGAAATTCTGTGGTGAGTAACACTTCTTGACACCCCAGAGTTTATTTACCATCTGCAAGGCACAACTAAGGGCTGTGATGAAATTCTCTCCATTGCCTGGATGAATACAGCTGCAATAATGCTTAAGAAGTTAAAGTAATCTAAGACATAGTAGTCTGTTTGATTGGCGCACTAACCACCACCTTAAACATTCACTCTCTTGATCACCGATGCATAGTGGCGACGTATACAAGATGCAGTACAGGAACTCGGCAAACCCCCTTCAATATCTGAATCTGAATCCTCTACCACCTAGGAGGGGGGCAGTAAATTGGTGAGAACATCACAACCTGTAAGTTTCCCTCCAGGCCACACACCATTCTAACTCGGAACTATAAGCAGAATTTTATGACTTTGTTGCGTCTGTTTTGCGGTGGGAAAATTTTGTAAAATTGGGCAGAAAGCAGCTATTGGGAATGGTTTTGCCCCCATTCCCATTTTACCATGAAAAAAAAACGGCATGGTCAGGAGCCTGCCCAAAACAGGCGAGATGTCAATTTACATGTTTTTCCATTCACCGTAATGTCAGTAGTGAGCTTCACACCCAATCATCCCAGCTCACCTGCCTTTATGACCTCGTTCGCAATAGCCAGACCGGTCTGGAAAACATTTGCTCTATAAAAGTCAGATTCTGCGCTTGATCAGAGAGAGTGAGTGAGGAGGCAAATCTCTGCATTCAAGCCGCTCTGTGTTGCTCAGAGGGGGTTGTTTTGTGGCGGGCATGTTGCATTTCAAGTCGGTGGAGGGTGTAGAGGTGGGGGCTGTTGTTGATCACAGAGTTTAACCTCAGAATCTCAGCATGGACCCAGGTCTGAGCGCTGACCTCAAGTCTTCGGCATGCCTCTGGGTCCTAGTGCAGGCAGCAGGAAACACTGTTGTAGGTAAGGGATGTGATGGTAACTCTTTAAGGTGGCAGCTTTGCAACCTCAGGACTGTCACTAGTAGTGTCTGGTCACTAATGCATGGGTTTTGGTTGTGTGTTAGTGGGGGAGCTCGAATGAGGATGCTGTGTTGCTGGGGGTGGGGGGGGCTGTGGGGAGGGAACAGGCAGGACTGTTTTGCTGGGGCATGTCATGGGGAATTGGGAGATTGTGTTGATGGCAGATTGTGGGGGGTCTGGAGGGGGCTATGTTGCTCGGGGTTTGTGGGGGGGAATGAGGGGCTGTGTATTTGGGGGGGCTGTGGGGGAATGGAGGCTGTGGAGGGGGAATGGTGGAGTGGGAATAAGGGGTCCATGGTGTTAGGAGGCTATGGGAGGGAATGGGGCTGTGGGGAGGGAATAGGGCGTGTGTGTTGCTGCAGGGTTGTGGGGGGAATGGTGGCAGTATTGCTGGGAGGCTGTGGAGAGGAAATGAGGGACTGTATTGTTGGGGACAGCCTACGGGAATTGGGGGTTGTGTTGCCGAGGATTGTGCAGGCGGACTGTGTTGCTGGGGGGGCAATTTTGCTGCAGGGTTTTGGGGGGGCTGTGAGGGATTTGTGTTGTTGGAGATCTGTGGGAGGGAATGGGGAGTGGAAATGGGGGGCTGTGTTGCAGGGGGGGCAGTGGAGATGGAATGGGGGCTATGTTGCTGGGGGTCTGTGGAGGGCGAATGGAGGTCAGTGTTGCTGTGGGGCTGTGGAAGGGGGAATGGTGAGTGTTGTTGCTGGGCTGGGGGCAAGTAAAAATCTTTAGCCTTTTCATCTATCTCTCTCCTTGCCCAAATCCAACCCCCACCCCCCTTCAGAGTGACGAGATGGCTTTTGAAATGCAACCCATTGATCTTGCTGTTCTTTTGGTTGCTGCTGGAGCTGAGGAAGAGGAGGAGAAGGATCAGGAGGATGAGTTGCGGACAGAGGAGACCGAGGCCTTGCCACTCGCAGGAGGAGAGATAGTCGGCCACCGGAGGCAGGGTGTGGCCACCAGTCGCCCCAGGAGAGGCAGGATAAGGAGGGAGCGGAGACCCCAGCAGTTCCACACTTGAGCAACTGTTGGGCACCTCCACAGAAACCCCGGCAGCGTGAATGACAGCTTCATATTGAGGAGTTTGGATATCCCAGAAGTCTTTGAGGAGGAGCCCAGAGTGCAGGATGGCCCGTGGGGGACATGGGGTACCCAATTTGGACTTAGCTGATGACGCATGTGCAGAAGCCAGAGACTGAGGCAGAGACCCAATATAATGAGGCTCACGTTGCCACCCATTCAATGGTGGAATGGTGCATTAGGCTTCGCAAGATGCGGGTGAGATTCCTGGACCACTCTGGCGGGGCCCTTCAGTATATTGTCCTGATCCCCTGATATCATCCCGCGTTGTGGTGGTGTGCTGTGCCCTACACAACCTGGTGCAGCAGCGAGGAAACCTTCTTGAGGAGGAAGAGGAGGAGGACATGTAAGCAAATCAGACAGCCATTGCTGGGGAAGAGGAGGAGGACAATGATGAAGAGCAACGCCATCCAAGCACTGAAGGGCTGGCAGCTGCAAGGGTCAGGCATGCAAGGGTTACAAGGGAAGGCTTGATAATGCACCCTTTGGGCACTAGGAGGCTGTTTTGCTGCACGTAGGTTCCATTCTCCCCCGCCACCTGGAGTCCTACAACATTGTAACACCAGAGTGGTGGGCCTGGATACGTTATGTTAGCAAGTTTCTTTGGCAAGCAGGCGGGTGATAACGACTCACTAAGCACTATTGTGACGGTGTCCTGGTGCAAAGTAATCTGACTCCTACTTGTGCTCCGCATGCACACTGGCACCTGGGCCCACGTCTGTGTAGTGGGTAAGGGAATCACCAAACCCCCAGACCAAGTGAGGTAGATAAGGGGAAGGAATCTTTTGTGGGTTCAGGGGATGCCATGGCAGTAAGTCATTGCCAATGCATGCCACCCATTATCACAGAATTCATAGAATTGCACAAGGAGGCCATTTGGCCCATTGAGTCTGCACCAAACGCAATCCCACCCAGGTCCTATCCGCATAACCCCATGCCTTTACCCTTGTTAGTCCCCCTGACACTTGGGGGCAATTTAGCATGGACAATCCACCTAACTTGCTAACATAGCACACATCTTTGGACTGTAGGAGGAAGGTGGAGCACCCGGAGGAAACCCTCGCAGACATGGGGAGAATATACAAACTTCACACAGACAGTGACTCAAGCCAGTGATTTCTTTGGGTCTTCATTTTCTCAGTGGCAGATGTTGTGGGGCCTCCCCCACTGACATCAATTTGCAAGTCCCTCTGGTGACTGTCAGGGTAAGAATGTTCCTGTTAGAAACAAATCTAAGACAAATTAGTCACAGGTGGGTGGTGAAATACCATTTATTGGTGCCAATGGAAGTGTCTTAATGTTAAGTAATAACATAA
The DNA here is from genome assembly GCF_965287045.1 of Carcharhinus amblyrhynchos. Classification (NCBI taxonomy): domain Eukaryota; kingdom Metazoa; phylum Chordata; class Chondrichthyes; order Carcharhiniformes; family Carcharhinidae; genus Carcharhinus; species Carcharhinus amblyrhynchos. The sequence continues at coordinate 57,232,667 of NC_137337.1, forward strand.
AAACATGTAAACAGGAATAATTGAATGCCTAAATACTCTCTCTCTACCTAGTGCTATCTGTCACCTGTGCTATCTTAGTACTGCTTCAACTTCTTAACTTTACGTGGCCTACCACTACGTCTCGATGTCTCCCCAGGGTGTACATCGGAGTGGAGGTGGCCCGCTGCCTACCACGCCTCGGCCTCTGATGCCCTTGGCGCTCGCCCTCTGGAGGGCCTGGACCTTGAGGGTCCTAGCCGGCCTCCAGGTGTCTGGGATTTATCCATGACATCCTCTTCAACCCACTGTCCCTGAGATGTTCCAGTGTCAGGAAGAAGGGAGTCACCTGTCAGTGGCAGCAACAAGTACCCTCAAAGACTGGGCCATACTCTGCAGCCCTCAGCCATGGCTCTCCATGACTGGGCTACATTCTCAAGGGCTGCTGCTGTATTGCTGCGTCTTGGTGCTGTCCCGTGGGATCCCTTTCAATCTCTCGGCCGTGGACCACAGAATCTCGAGAAGCCTGTTGAGACCCTCAGCTGTTGCCTGCTGTGACTGGGTGATCGCTTGGAACCTGCCACTCATGTTGAGGTTTCCTGCCCCAAATTTTCCACCCTTGCAGTGCTGGCCTGGGAACCACGCAAGACAGGCAATAGCTGGTCCGCCTAAAAGCCTTGGGACTCCTGACAGCCTCTCAGTCAGTCCAGTACTGCTGTCAGCCCCTCCTGCATTCCCTGGCTTTGTTACTGCATTGCTGGCAGCTGAGGGAGAAGTGACAGGAGAGGCCCAGCATGTAGCATCGGGCCAGCTGTGTCCTTGCCTTCAGCAGGCCCACACGTGCCAGAGGCCTCTGATGTCCCCTCCTCCACCCGATGTATATCAGCAGATGTTTCTTGCACACGGGAGTGCCCCAGATGCCCCTCCACTAGCTTGACCAACCGATGTGAGAGTTTCTGGAATGGTGAATTGTGAGATGGAAGCTGACACCAAACCAGTTCCGGCCTTGGAGCTCCCTTCATCAGATTCATCAGAGAAGATTTCTGAGCTGTCAGGGCAGGATGGGTGGGAACAGCAGTGGGGGCACGATGTTAGATGGCCTAGACGCCATCAGGATACCAACACAGAACACGAGGTTAAGTGCAAGGGAGGGAGAGGAATCTGGGCTGCATGCAGCATAGTTGACATTTCTCCACAAAGTGGGAGATTGACAGTTGCTCGCTGCTGTGCTCCAGCCCGACCGTGCTGTCACTTATCATCCACATCCCCTTGTCTCCTGCAAACTCCAGCACCCATTCTTCAGTGGGCGTGAGGACTCAGATGTCAGGCTCACCATCACCTGTCTTCACCTTCTCCTGGTGGTAACCGCCACTCTTCTTCTGTGGGGACAGAAGGAGCCATGAAAAATCTGGCTACGTGACAGCCCAACCAGTTGTGACTGTGTCACTATAGTGTGATGTTTGGTTGACCACTTTAGTGGATTGTATTTTATCCTGCTCCTCCAGAAGCTCAAGTGCAAGTGGTTGAGCTTCTTGGTTTGACCCTTGTACACATTCCAAATATTGCATGCATGGAGGAGAGTGGGCATGATTATTTGCTCCATTGACTTTGTTTGATAAGAAGACTTGCTCTGCTTTGATCCCAGATTGTTGGTTGCAGTCTGCCGATGACTGTACTTGCTTTGACAGTTCTTGAATGTATCACATCATCAATATAGATATCTCCAGAGAGTATGTTGCAGAGATAGGTAAACTTATCCGCTGCTGCCAAGTTCTGTTCATGGACTATTGAAACAGGCTCAAAATAGGAATTTCCTGAAATAGGTTGGTACATTAGTTTTCTTTGTGCAGGTTCACAGATACAATTCCAGTGAATCCGTACGTGTGACTACAACACGTGCCCATCATTGAAGATTTGTGACAGACAGATGGTGGATGAAAGGTGATAGAAAGATGATGGACATGACTTGCATTTGATTGGATTGGATTATAGTGAGGGAGAGTTGTGCATGGTTAGCTTCACTCTCTCTTCCTGACCTATTTTGGTCCGGTGGTTACAGATAAATGTGAATGCAATAGGTGACCAGGATGCCTCTGTATATTGTTGAGCCCTCGATGTTCCACAACACAGTTCTGACCTGCCATCAAGGCTGTTGAATCTTAGATTTGTCTCATTCCCTCAGTCTGTGAGAATCAGTTTTTGAATACTGGGATAGACAAATCACTGTTGCTCAGGGTAGAAGACCTGATTGCTACCCTCACCTGGTTTGGCTTGCCTGTTGACATAGATTGCCTAGGTGTGTTTGCTGTCGCATGCTAATAACAGTTTTCAGCCACAGGTGAGAGCTGGTTGAAGTATCAATGAAGGATGAACTATTTCAAAGGGTAAATACCGAATAGGGTAGAAGTCGCTTCTCAGGGTGTCTATGTGGAGTTTGCATGTTCTCCCTGTTTCTGTGTGGGTTTTCTCTGGGTGTTCCTGTTTCGAAGGACTATTACTTACGTGGCGAAAAACTGCAGCAGGTGACGGTGCAGAGGGACCTCGGGGTCCTTGTGCATGAGTCGCAAAAACCCAGCCTGCAGGTGCAGCAGGTGGTCAGGAAGGCTAATGGGATGCTAGCCTTCCTAGCGAGGGGGATTGAATATAAAAGTAGGGAGGTCTTGCTGCAGCTGTATAGGGCATTGGTGAGGCCGCAGCTGGAGTACTGTGTGCAGTTTTGGTTGCCGCACTTACGCAAGGATATTTTGGCCTTGGAGGGAGTGCAGAGGAGGTTTACTAGGCTGATACCGGAGGAGAGGCTGAATAAACTAGGCTTTTACTCGTTAGAGTTTAGAAGAATGAGGGGAGATCTCATTGAGTCATATAAGATGATGAATGGGATGGATAGGATAGAGGTGGAGAGACTCTTCCCACTCAGAAAGGACAGTAGGACTGGGGGGCATAGCCTCAAGATAAAGGGGGGGCGGTTTAGAACGGAGTTGAGGAGGAACTTCTTCACTCAATAGGTGGTGAATCTCTGGAATTCTCTGCCCGTTGAAGTGGTGGAGGCTGCCTCGCTAAATATTTTTAAGACGCGGGTTGATGGGTTTTTGATAAGCGAGGGGATTAAGGGCTATGGGGAGAGGGTGGGAATGTGGAACTGAGCCACGACAGATCAGCCATGATCTTATTGAATGGCAGGGCAGACTCGAAGGGCTAGATGGCCTACTCCTGCTCCTATTTCTTATGTTCTTATGTTTCCTCCCACAGTCCACAGATATTCAGCTTAAATGGATTGGCCATGCTAAATTGCCCCTTAGTGTCCCAAGTCATGTAGGTTAGATGGATTAGCCATGGTAAATGTGTGGGATTACATTATAGGGGCAGCGAGAGGGCCTGGGTAAAATACTCTGTCAGAGAGTTGGTGTAGACTTGATGGGCCGAATGGCATCTTCTGCACTGTAGAGTTTTTGTGAAATGATTAAAGGCTTGATGCCTGTTAAATGGCTTGCATCAAGCTAGACAAACGTAAGTGGGCTTGCCCCAGACTTTTATGTAGAATGGAGGCAGGACGGAGTTGAGAAGCTAGATGGCCTGCTCCTGTTCCAGTGTTCCTAAATAATCCAGGCACTCAGCAGCCCCTGGGAAAATCATAATAATCTCTTAAATTCTATAGAACGAAGTTGAGACATATTTCTAGACAAATGTAAAGCGCTATTTGTACATCTATGTTACCTCACCTGGAAATACTTGATGCCATTACTTGATTCCTCAGCTAGTTATGTTTCCCAGAATATAACAAACTTGACAAACAGAAAAGGTTGAACTGCTGATTTCCCTGTCCATCCCAAAAAAAATCAAATCTAACATCACAAGCCAAAACACTGAGTTTTGGTAGAGAAAGTCTTACAAACATTAAATTTTCATCTTTGCCATCTATATTTTCCCGTTCTTGTTCAGGTCAGCCATAATCTTATTGAATGGCGGGGCAGGCTCGAGGGGCTAGATGGCCTACTCCTGCTCCTATTTCTTATGTTCTTATGTTCTAACTTGTGTGCTGCTCAGCACAGATGTCCATCTTAATTGTTTCACTCTTCATCTTCTTTGCTTTCTATTTTATTCCTTGAAGGTTGAAGAATATTGCTACCAAAAATGGTAATCAAACTAGCCAAATCAGCTTCAATAATCAAAAGAAAGAAACGTGTATAGCCCCTTTTGTGCCTTTGGGACATTCCAGAGTGCTTTACAGTCAATGAAGCACTTTATGAAGCAGGATTCAAAACAATTTTTCTCTAAGGACTCTAGATTTTTCTTGAAGGGTACTTCTTAATTTTCAGGATATTACTTTTCATCCTCGGTATCTGGAATTGTAATACATACAAAATGGTTGCATGGTTGTAGCTAACATAGTCACAACTCCCAAAGTAATTTGAAGTATGTGAAACTCTTTAAGATGTGATAAATTTTTCTTATAAAAGTTCAGTATTAAATTATTCAGTTAGTTAATAGTGTGCATTAAAGTGGCAACCACAACATTTTGCCACAGAGCGGTAGCTCTTGAACTTATCCAACCTTATGCTTGCAACTCCACATTCCTTTGCAAGGAATTCATTACCTCAGTGATTTCAGGTTTTCCTGGCTGCAAGTTAACTGAGTCTCTCTTTGCTGACAAGTTTGGAACTGTTCTGGCTGCTCCCACACAGCTTGCCTCTTCAATGAACCTGTGTGGAAGCCAGCAGATTGGGTAGTAGGCCTTTCTGTTTTCGTTGTACGTGTCTGAAGACTCTTGCACGGGCAGGAGGTTTACTGTGTACAATCGACAATTCTGTCAAGCGGGAAATGTCGTTCTTGCTGCTTCTCTCTGATTCAGTCCCTTCCATGTCTTTCCTCTCATTGATGATTAAATTTTCTCAGGTCTTTTGGGCATAAATTTGGCCTCTCTCTGTTATGAAGTTTAGTTACTGATGTAATGTAGAAAACAGTGCAGCCAATTTCTACACCGCAAGTTCTCACTAACAGCAATGTGGTTGTAATAATTCCATGGATGCGAAAGTCCCATCACCAAGTTACTTTATTTACACTCTACATCTGTACACAGCTAGTTCTCCAGTTGCTCCTTACTGAATGCAGGCTGGGAGTCTGACATACCTGCTTTAAATAGGCTTCTTGATTTAACCATCAATTAAGATTCATCAGGTAGCTCTTTTAAGGCACCAATCAAGTAAACGAACTCAAATTAACTTGGGGACAAATTAAAAGGGGCAGCCCCCCAAAAAGGAAGGGGGGACGGTCCGAACAAAAACCAAAGTCAAAAGGAAACTTAAAACATTAAATCAAAGTGTGATTGTAAGAGTCTATAATGCACCCCAGCCCCTGCGGTGCCCAGCAGGTGCAGAAGGCATCAACTGCGCCCATGGACACCGCATGCTCCCTCACCTGGCTGCGAATGTAGCCACGGTAGAGGGGCAGACACAGGGATGAACGACCCTGTCAATCGCCCACTGCCTGGACCTATTGATGGTGCGTCTCGCCAGGCTCAGGGGCAGGTTCACGAGGAGATTGGCATTTTGACCTGCCCCTCTCAGCACCAGGGGCCCGTAGATTAGGGGCGTGGGACTGAAGTGCAAACAAAACATTAATAAGAGATGCTACAATGAAAGATGAGCCCCAGATTTACCTGCAGGAGCTGCATGTCGTAATTCAGGCCATGCAACTGGCGGAAGAAATACGTCGCCAGGGCACATCATTTTGGAGAAGCTCGACATAGGAGTATCTCTGCAGGGTCTGGAGGTGAAAAGTCACTACCTGTGTACGGAGACGCATGAGACCTTGACCGCCCTCCCCAATCGGGAGATGCAGAACATCAGCAGAGACAGAGAGCAGTTAGTTGTCCCAGAAAAACTGCACAAGGGTTCTCTGGATATTTGGTGACAAAGTCTGTGGGAAGGCTCAAAGTGACCAGCCAGTACCACAGCATGGAGGCTGGTTTATGATGAGAACTCGTGCTCCGTAATGTAGCACTCAGAGCAGTCCTGTCCAGCAACTCAGGCAAGCAGAAACTTTGACCCCCAACTCCTGCCAGTTTGCCAGCCAGGATTCCTTGCCAGGCAGAGATGGAACCCCTAGTAGAGGGGGTTGGTCCTGCTCCAGGAGAAAGGCCTGAGTTCCTCCGGAAGGGGATCCGTCTCCCACGGACCGACCAGGAGCACTTGGCCCAGTTGACCCTGGCAGAGGACGCAATGGAGTACACTGCCTGGCATTCTCGCATCCTCCGCAGGTCAGCCGGGTCCATGTGAGGAGCACGTCATCAGCGTAAGCTGACAGGACCACCCTATGTCCAGGCCACACAAAGCCAAACCCGACAACCTCTGCAAGAGGCGCAGGAATGGCTCCAGGCATATAGAATACAGTTGGCCGGACAAGGGGTAAGGGGTGTGGTGGATGTGGGGGGCAGCAGTGTCTCTGCCCAGGTGTCAAAGGAATCAGAGAAAGAATGAGGGAGGGTGGGATGGGTGGGTGTCCAGGTGCTCTCTCCCTCGTGTCAGAGGGAGAGAGGAGGATGGAGGAGCAGAAGGGAGGACAAGGGACAGGGTACTCAGGTGAGCTGGTGTGCCAGGTCAGTAGTGGAGGAGGAGGAAGGGGAGTGCCAGTGTTGGGAGCAGCAGCAGTGGGTGGGGAGACTTTCAATCTTTGGCCCTTTGGGCCCAAACAATGAAAAGTCCGGGCTATCTTCACCTCCAAGCCTCGTCATAGAAGTAGAAATCATAGAAACCCTACAGTGCAGAAGGAGGCCATTCAGCCCATCAAATCTGCACCAACCACAATCCCACCCAAGCCCTACCCTCATATTCCTACAATCCCTCTAACCTACGCATCTCACGATGCTAAGGGGCAATTTTTAGCATGGCCAATCAACCTAACCCGCACATTTTTGGACTGTGGGTGGAAACCGGAGCACCCAGATGAAACCCACACACACACGAGAAGAACGTGCAAACTCCACACAGACAGTGACCCAAGCCGGGAATTGAACCCAGGTTCCTGGAGCTGTGAAGCAGCAGTGCTAACCGTTGTGCTACCGCGCCGCCTTGTAGATGGAATGAAATCCTCCTGTGTTCTTCCTCCTCCCCTCTTGCCCTTTCTTTCAGGCACAGACCTTGATGGATGGGGCATCAGCCCAACAGCTCAGTCCCCTGATGATCTCGTCCCTTTGTTTTCCTCCCTCCTGCAGATGACACTGTCCCTCTCTCAAGGAGAGAGCACCTTCCAGTGATTGGATGTTTTGGGGCAGGCAATGGCTCTTCCTTCCATCCTCCTTCTGGGTGGAATTCTTCACGAAGGCTTAAAGACCCTTCACCCAGCTTCTTCTTCCTTCATGGCACCTCTAGTCTTCTCTGTCTGCTCTCAACAGCCAACTCTCCAGTTGGGACTTGTTGCATGCAGGCTGGGAGTCTAACATACCTGCTTTAAATAGGGAGCATGAGGCTCCCTGATTTAACCATCAGTTAAAATTCATCAGGTAGTTGATACTTTAGCAAGCCAATCTCATTAGACTGGCTGAAGTCATCACAGTGGTAAGCACTGTATCAACTATTTGATGTTGATTTCTTCTTGAGCGTTCAAGGGATGTGGGCATCGCTGGGCATTCTTTGCTCATTCCTAATTTCTCTTGAGAAGGTGTTGGTGGCTGCCTTCTTGAACCACTGAAGTGCACGTGCTGTGGGTGCACCCATAGTGCTGTCAAGAAAGGAATTCTGGTATTTTGGCCTAGCAGCAATGAAGGAAAGGCAATATATTTCCAAAACAGGATGGTAGGTGTATTGGAGGAGAACCTCCAGGTGGTGATATTCCCATGTATCTGCTACTCTTGCCCTTCTAGATGGTGGTTGTCAGGGGTTCGGAAGGTGCACTGTCCAAGGAGCGTGCAATGTATCTTATAGGTAGTACGCACTGCTGTTACTGTGCGTCCATGGTGGATGGAATGAAGGTTTGTGGAATGGATGGCAATCAGGCAGGCTGCTTTGTTATGGATGATGTCAAGCTTCTTGAGTGTACTTGGAGCTGCACTCATTCAGGCAAATGGAGAATTCCATCCCATCCCTGACTTGTGCCTTTGTAGATGGTGGGCAGACTTTGGTAGTCAGGAGGTGAGTCACCTGCCACAGGATTCCTAGTCTCTGACTTGCTGTTGTAGCCACAGTATTATATGGTTGGTCCATTTCAGTTTCTGGTCAGTGGTAATGGTAAGAATATCAGTAGTGTGGGATTCATCAGTGGTGATGACATTGAATGTCAAGGAACAATGATTAGAGTTTCTCTTGCTGAAGATGGTCATTACCAGGCATTTGTGTGGCACAAATGTTAGCTGCTACTTGTCACGCCATGCCTGACTATTGTCCAGGTCTTGTTACATTGTGATGATACTGTGCCTTTAAGAAATGTATTTTAGTTGTGTTTCTGTGCAGAATGTGTTTACTAGTCCCAACCATTTTATTGGAGCCATTTTACTTTGATCCAGCAGTATTTCGTTACTGCAACAGTATTATTGATCTTAATTGCCATCATGTTTGTTTTAATCTGAACCAATGTAGGGTTATGTATTTTGTGTTTTCTCCTTGGAAATTGCAGAGTAGGACTTGATTATGTTGATTGACAGGTAAGGTCATATGACAGCATGGGGCTAGGCTTTCACAGAGAAGTCTGCTTTTTGGGATCTTCAGAGAGAGATTGGTTTCTCTATATCCCTAATTTTGTCTGAAGTGGAAACTGGAGCCTACCAAGAAATAAGCCTTTACTCTGAAATCTCAGAAAATAAAAAAAGAGGGACAGAACAGGTGAATGTCTTTTTGCATCAAGGAATCATAAAAGAGTAGGGAAATTTACCAGTCGAGCAAATTTAAAAGCTTTGTATCTAAATGCATAAAGCATTTAGAACAAAATTAATGAGTTAACGCCGCAAATAGAAACATAAGGGTATGATTTGGTGGTGAATACTGAGACATGGTTACAAGGAGGCCAGGTCTGGGAATTGAATATCCAAGGGTACTCAGTATTTTGGAAAGATAGACTGAAAGGAAAAGGAGGTGGTGTCACTTTGCTGGTGAAGAAAGAGATCAGTGCTGTAATGAGAAACAACATAAAAACGGGAGATCAAGATGTGGAATCAGTCTAGGTAGAAATAAGAAATAGCAAAGGGAAGAAGTACTTGGTAGGAGTAATCTATAGGTCCCCAAGCAGTAGTTCCGCAGTTGGCACAGTATAAACCAGAAAATACTGGGGGCTTGCAAGAAAGGTAGGGCAAAAATTGTGGATAATTTAAAATGAACATGGATTGGAAAAATCAAATTGGCAAGGGTAGCCCGGAGGCAGAGATTGTATTCGAGTTTGTTTGTTTGTTTGTTTCTTGGAACAGTTTGTTGTGGAACCAACTAGGGGGCAGGCTACTCTGGATTTGGTATTGTGTAATCAGGAGGGATTAATTGATGACCTCATAGTTAAGAATCCTTTAGGGAGTAGTGACCATAGTATGATAGAATTCAAAATTCAGTTTGGGGGTGAGAAAGTGGAGCCCCACGCTAGCGTTCTGGAGTTAAACAAAGGAAATTACATAGGCATGAGGACAAATTTGACCCAAATGGGCAAAAAAGCTAAAAGGTAGGACAGTGGCAGTTGTTTAAGGAGATATTCATGTCCTTGCAACTAAAATATATCTCAGTGAGGAAGGAAGATGGTAAGGGGGTAAAAAAAACATCTATGGCTGAACAAGGAGGTCGAGGACGATATAAGGACGATATAGAGACGAAAACTAAGGTATATGATATGGCAGGCTGAAAGATTGGGGAACTTTCAAACATAAAGAGATACTTAAAAAGTAATAAAGAGAGCTAAGATAAATTATGAAAGAAAACTAATGCAAAATATCGAGAAGGATAGCAAAAGCTTCTATAGGTATATGAAAGGGAAAAGAGTCACAAGGGTGAATGTTGGTTCCCTTGGAAGATGAAACCAGAGAGTTAATGGTGGGGAAAGGTGAAATGGCAGAGATGTTAAATCAATACTTTGCTTCAGTTTTCACAGTGGAGAACACTAGTACTATTCCTATAGGAATGGGCAAGTCAGAGGTAATGAAAAGGGTAGAATTTAGAACAATCAACATCAATAGGAAAAGGTACTCAGCAGACTATTGGGATTGAGGGCAGATAAATTCCCAGGCCTGGTGGCCTACATGTTAGAGTATTAAAGGGAGTGGCGGTGGAGATAGTGGATCCATTGGTTGTAAGATTCCAAAACTCCCTGGCCACAGGAAAGTTCCAGTGGATTGGAAAAACACTAATGTGATGCCCTTATTCAAAAAGGGATGGAGGCAAAATGTGGGAAATTACAAACCAGTTAATTTAACATCTGTTGTTGGGGAAGTGTTAGAATCAATTATCAAGGAAGCAATATCAGGACATTTGGAAAGTCAAAAAGCTATCCATCAGATCCAGCACAGTTTAGTGAAAAATACATCATGTTTGACTAATTTGCTCAGATTCTTTGAGGATGTGACAAGCAAAGTGGATAATGGAAATCCTGTAGATGTAGTATATCTGGACTTCCGAAAGGCGTTTGATAAGGTGATGCACAAAAGGTTAATTCACAAGGTTAGATCACATGGGATTAAGAATAATTTATTAATTTGGATAAGAGAGAGACCAGCTAAGGGACAGAACACAGAGAGTGTGGATAAATGTTTTTTTTTCTGCATGGCAAGAAGTAACTAGTGGGGTGCCATAGGGTTCAGTCCTTGGGTGCCAGCTATTTACAATCTATATTAATGATTTGGATACAGGGATAGAAGGCTCTACAGCCAAATTTGCTGATGACACAAAAGTAGGCAGGACAGTAAGTCGCAATGAGGAAATAGGAATCTGCATGTTCTTCCTGTATCTGCATGGGTTTCCTCCTGGTGCTCCGATTTGCTCCCACATTCCAAAAGACCTGCTGGTTAGGTGCATTGGCCATGGTAAATTCTCCCTGTGTGTACCCGATAAGGCATCGGAGTGTAGTGACAGGGGAATTTTCACAGTAGCTTCATTGCAGTGTTAATGTAAGCCTACTTGTGACACAAATAAATAAAATAAGAATCTCACAAATGGATATAGATAGGTTAGGAGAGTGGGCCAAAATGTAGCAGATGGAGTTTAATGTGGATAAGTGTGAGGTCATGCATTTGGGTCAGAGTAATGGGAAGATGACTTATTATCTAAATAGGGAGAGACTTTGGAGTGCCCCTATGCAGAGGGATCTGGGTGTCCTCATTCATGAGTCACAGAAAACTGGCATGCAGCTACAGGAGATAATAAAGAAAGCAAATGGAATGTTGGTACTAATAGCTAAAGGAATAGAATATAAAGGTAAGGAAGTACCGTTGCAATTATACAAGGCATTGGTGAGACTGCACCTGGAGTATTGGTCCCCTTATTTGAGGAAAGATATTGTGGCATTGGAGGCAGTTCAGAGGAGGTTCATTAGTTTGATTCCAGAGATGAGTTTGTCGTATGAAGAGAGGTTGAACAGTTTAGGCCGATACTCTCTGGAATTTAGAAAAATGAGGGGAAATCAAATTGAGGAATGCAAGATGTGAAAGGTATGGATAAAATGGACTTGGACCAAATGCTTCCGCTGGTGGGGTGTTCTAGAATGAGAAGTCATTGTTTTAGGATAAAAGGTAGCAAATTTAAAACAGAGTTGAGGAGAAACTACTTCTCCCAAAGGGTTGTGAATCTGTGGAATTCACTACCCCAAAATGCTGGGACTGTGAGTTAATTTAAGGAGAAGTCAGACAGATTTTTAATTGGTAATAGGTTGAAAAGTTATGGGGAGAAGGCAAGAAAATGGGGATGAGGAACTTATCAGCCATGATTGAATGGCAGAGCAGACTGGATGGGCCGAATGGCTTTGTTCTGCTCCTATATCTTATAAAATTATGAAGATTTTGTGTCTGGGAGTGGAACTTTTGCTGGAAATTGCTGCATGAGAACTGGGGAACAGGTGTGTGCCTGGATTACTCTCCAGAGGTGTTGAAAGGCCAGAAATCTAGTACCCCTGTATAGGCATCTTTGGTTTCTGTGTTAACTGGTTCTAAAGAAGAGATTTACGTCTATGGGGGATACTGCTAAATTGGAATAATAGAGTTAGCTAGCTATTACGAATTATGTTTTCTTGTTTAAGTATTTTAATTGATAAAAGTTTTGCTAATTCTTTTTGTCATATTCTAACTGTGTTCTTAAATGAAGTTTGTTTTAATAGAAGCTTCCTAGTGGGTTACTTGAATCATACCCAGAGTGAATTCACCCTATGCCAAAGTTAAATGTAAAAGTTAGGGTCTCGGCCACCTTCACAAAATACTTTGAGGTTTCTAGTCTGGCCCATAACAACACTGGGACATGTACTGCTTCAGTATCAGAAGTCATGAATGGTGCTGAACATTGTGCAATCATGAGTGATCATTCCCATTTCTGACCTTATGATGGATGGAAAATCATTTTTGAAGCTACTGAAGATGATTGGGTCTGGGACACACCCCTGAGAAATCTTTGCAATAATGTCCTGGAACCGTGATGACTGACCTCCGACAAGCACAATCATCTTCCTTTGTGCTAGGTATGAGTCCAAGCAACTTATTCCCATGAATCCAACCCCTGATTCCCATTGGCTCCAGTTTTGCTTGGGTTCCTTGACGCCACACTTAATTAAATGCTGCTTTGATGTCAAGGACGGTTACTGTCACCTCACCTCTGGAGTTCAGTTCTTTTTTGTCCACATTTGAACTCATGTCAGGAGTTGAATGGCCCGGGTGAAACCGAAATTGAGCATTATTAGTGAGCTGGTAATTGCACTGTTGATGACCCCTTCACTTGACTGATGGAACTGTTAATTGGTTGTGTTCCATTTGTCACGATTTTTGTGTACGAAGAATACTTGGACAATTTTCCACATTGCTGAGTAAACGCCAGCGTTGCAGCTGTACTGGCGTCTACTCAGTAACAGCTTGATTAGAGACTCAGCAAGTTTGGAGCACAAGTTTCAGAATATTGTCAGGGCCCACAGCCTTTGCACTTTAGGCAATAAATGCTGGCCAGCCAGTGATGTCCATGTCCCACGAATGAATTTTAAAAAACTCTAATGCCTTCAGCCATTTCTTGATATCACATGGAGTGAACTGAATTGTCTGAAGACTGGCATCTGTGAGGTTGGTGATTTCCGGAGGAGGCTAAGATGGGTCATCCACTCAGCCTTAACTTTTGCATTGATGTGCTCAACCATCGTGGCAGATAGGGATATTTACGGAGCCTGCTCCTTCAGTGAGTTGTTTAATTGCCCATCACCATTCACAGCTGGATGTGGCAGGATTGTGGAGCTCACATCTGATTTGTTGGTTGTGGGATTGCTTAATTCTAATTGAGGAGTTAGCATTTGCTTATGCTTCAAAATAGTGCCATGGGATCATTTATATCCACTAATCTGAAAGGCAGAACTCCCACAGTGCAGTACTCCCTCTCCCTGTCATGTTATCCTGGAAGACTCAAAGCGACAACTTTCTGGCCCTGAAAGGGAGAGTGATACAAATTGAGTCTTGGCTGACATATTATCATAATTAATAACGCCCAGGCAATGTGTTTAATAACACCACATGCCTGTTAACACTTGAAAGAGAAATGATTGATTAAGACTTGGGATAAGGACCTTTGAAGTGCTAATGTGCCATTTCGCTAAGATTTTGCAAGACCTGCTGTTCACTACCTGCATTTATTTGTTGTCTTTAATATCAAATTTCTAGCATTGTTAAGTTCTTTATTTGCCTACAAAGAGACAAATTAATTTAATTGAGCAAATGCTGATGCTGAAAACCATTGAGATCTTATGCAATTACTAATTACATTGTTCTATTTCTGTAGATAATAGCTAGGGTGGCATGGTGGCACGGTGGTAAGCACTGCTGCCTCATAGGTCCAGGAACCCAGGTTCAATTCCGGCCTTGAGTGACTGTGTGGAGTTTGCACATACTCCCTGTGTCTGCATGGATTTCCTCCCACTGTCCAAAAATGTGCGGGTTGGGTGAATTGGCCATGCTAAATTGCCCATTTGTGTCAGGGGGACTAACAGGGTAAACAGGTGGGGTTATGGAGTTTCGGTGGGATTGTTGTCTGTGCAGGAATGATGGGCCCAATAACCTCTTTTTGCATTGTAGGAATTCTATGAAATCAGTTGATTCAATGATTTTCATTTTTAACTGCTAGTCATTCCAACCATGCCACATCTATCATCTCACAAGAATATATTTTAGGTCTTAAGGCTGAGCTGTGCCTTTTGAAACTAATTTCTGTAACAGTGACAATATTTAATATGCAATTCTTGTCTTACCCACTAATCCTATCTATTCTCTTCATCTGCAGGTGTACCAGGATCTTGGCACATCAGTCCTGTCAGGAGCTATTGAGGGCTACAATGTTTGTCTGTTTGCCTATGGTCAGACTGGCTCTGGAAAAACATACACTATGATGGGGACACCAGTGAGTAATCACTTCATGCTTTTTCCCATTTTCTTCTAGTGCCATTCACGTAAGGCAGGAAGCCAGAGTGCAGTTCTGTATCATTTTGTTAGTTTTATTCATGCACTCTTTTTGCCTTTTACACTAACTTATTCACTTCAGCTATGAAAGATACTCACTATCTCCTATGTCCACACCATACAGCTGTCAGACTAGAGTGAAAATAATGCCAAAAGGATTCTTTCAGCTGTGAATGACTTGATTTGGAGTTTCTCAGTCACTGTACATTTTTTGGCTTAATCTTCCTATCTAATTGACATGGTGATGAACAAGTAGCCAGAAGTGGTCTTTATACTGAGTCATTTCGATTTAAGTTGATTGTATTTCCTTCAGATTACACATATGACAGTATGTCCAGTACTAGCAATGATCTCAAGGGCACAATTGATTAAATTGTAACAGTAACTATCTTTCAAAGTACTACTTTGGTTTAAAACTCTTTAGGAAGTCTCAGGATGATGAAAGATTCAGTATAAATAAAGTTATTTCTTTTCTGTAGATAATAGCTACAAATGGTAAAAACATTAAAGGAAGATGGGGCAAGTAATCCTGACTCTGTGGCATAGGTTGAAATAGTTACTGATCACTGAAACAAAAATAATGTTGAACTCTACTATATGAGTTTTTAATTATAATTTTAATATTCTGTTCAAATCTTGTGGGTGAATTGGATTTACGGTTCCACATCTTTCCCTTTTCGTCTACAGTTGCAATTCCCTCTACAATTGCAACTTGCCATGGCTCCTTCATTATCAACTTCCACACCTGTGAACAGTACCACCCAAAAGTACAAGGGCAGCAGGCACTTGGGAGCACCACCACCTGCAAGTTCCCCTCCAAGCCACTAAACCTGACTTGGACATGTATTGTCATTCCTTCACCGTTACTGGGTCAAAATTCTGGAATTCCTTCCCTAATGGCATAGTGAGACTGCAGCAATTGAAGAAGGCAGCTCACCACCACCTTCTTGAGGGCAATCAAGAATGAGTAATTCATTCTGATCTTGTCATTGGCACTTCTATCCCAAGACCGAATAAAGAAAAACTTCACTCAACATCTGGCAGCATATGGGATTCTTGAATCAAAATGAGGTGTTTGAATTGTTTTTAAATTGAGGAGACTCAGTGGAGGGTCAAAGTCCATACTGCAGGTCATCATAAGGGAATGGGATTGCATGAACTGAGTTAAGTGATGAAAAAAGACCAGCAAGTTCATTAAGGTTAAAAACATAGTTTGGAATAGTAGTTGTGATGTACTAAATGTGGCAGTCAATTCACGTACAACAATGCCCACAAACAAAAAAGTGTAAACCATATATCTGACTTTAGTGATATTGTATAAGGGGTGAATATTGGCCAGGGAGAACACCCCTGCTCTTCCTCAAAATTGTGTCATAGCATCTTTTAGCACCTGAGAGCTTTAATGTTTCTTCCAAAAGATGACACTTCCAGTGGTGTAGCAATCCCTGAGTGTGGCAGTTACATTTTAGCCTAGATTATGTGCTCAAACTTTCAATCTTTTGATTTACAAGTGAAATTCCTATCCGCTGAGCCACTATGATTGGGTTTAAAAAGTTATTTAAATTTCACCGTAAGTTCACTTAGAGAAAGTGTTGTTCAGCTAAGTTACTGTACAGGATTTTCCAGCACCATTCATGGCAGAAAATGTCACGGGCATGACAGAAAATCTGGAGTGGCAGTTAAAAGCCCATTGACTTTGGATGGGAATTTCTGGTCTTGTTTGAGCGGGTCTGGAAAATCCTGGCCGCACAGACCTTCAATTCTAAACCTTTGTTGAAAAAGCTGATCTTAACTGAAGAGAGAACTGAAAACTTTCATTTAATACAGCACCTTTCATAACCATAGGGTTTTCCAATGCATTTAATGCAATACTTTTGACAACTACAACTGGTCTCAGGATCTTTGGACTATGTTAGAAAAAAATCAACAAGGGTTCCCATTCTAGACTACTAACTAGTGACACTGTTCTGGCCAAGTGCTACCATCAGCTCTTGTCTAAGAGTGGTCTGTTCATCACCGTTTGTATTAATCACTTTTGAAGAGATGGAGTGAACATGATTCAAAGGAAAATAGAAATTTATTAACATCCATTTTACAGTGGTCAGATGTATCAATTAGCTAAGCTACTGAAACTATCACCGAAAGAAAGCTAGTTTAGTAACTTAGTTCTGTTTGAGTTGTTTAGTCTTAGTGTATCCACCTTTGTAGCTTTTTTGAAGAGTGAAGTAGGAATAATTTGAAATTGATTTGAAGCCATTAAAACTCACCAAATAAAAGCAATTGAATTCAGAGTTAAAATCACAAAGGTCTAATTAAATGGCTGATGAATGCAAAATTTAAAAGTACCAAGCTAAAGAAAGCAACATTAATTTAAAAACATACCAGGTATTTATAAACAAGAAATGGGTTGTACAAGGAGCCATGTTGATACGGAGTATATTTGTTGAATATGATTAGAGCAATTTATCACAGCTTTACTTTGAAAGTAGTTTATAACAAATGGTTTCCAATGAACCATTGATGCTTGCATTTGTACATATTTATCATGTGAATGAACTCTGAAATCTGACCCTTACATAAATTATTTGATTCAACCCACTCAAACCTTCAACAACCTTAACACCAAAGGGTAGAGGGCATTGACATGATCATAAAATTAATAGGACTATTATGTTAAGGAGCTGCTGATGCTGAAGGTTTACCAGGCTGATTCCTGGGATGGCAGGTCTATCATATGAGGAGAGACGGTTAGGATTATATTCACTGGAATTTAGAAGAGTGAGAGGGGATCTAATAGAAGCTTATGAAATTCTGATAGGATTAGACAGGGTTGATTCAGAAAGAATGTTCCCAGTGGTGAGGATGTTCAGAACTAGGGGTCATAGTTTGAGGATAAGGGGGTAAACCTTTTAGAATTGAGGTGAAGACAGATTTCTTCATCCATTCACTACCACAGAATGTAGTTGAGGCCAAAACATTATCTGTTTTCAAGAAGAAATTAGATATAGCTGGAGGGGCTAAAGGGATCAAGGGATATGGGGGAAAGAGGGATCAGGACATTGAATTCGACTGTATCCGCTAGTCTAAATTGGCTCCCAGTTTTAAAATTCCCATCCTTGGTTTCAGCTCTATAAGCTCACCCCTCCCTATCTCTGTAACATCCTACAGACCTACATCCCTTCAATTCTTTTCATTCCCTGGTAGAATTTGGCAATCTGTTATGTTCTGCAGTTTAGTACTGCACACCAGTGAAGGTCTTACAGTGCTGGGAAATGTTCTTTGCAAAACATATACTTCAATTCAGACTTCCTCACTTGACCTACTTACATGTAATGATTAGTTTATTTTGACAAGCTTTATTTTCCCATTTTATTTTCTTGTGCATGTTATAAGTGCCACAAAATTGGAAGTATGTGAATGGAGGAAGTGTATATTCTGTCTATTGTATCAGTCTTGACTTGGTAGTAACACTCTCACTTGAGTCTGTTGGTCATCGGTCAAACCCCACTCCATGTTTTTTTTTTGAACAGGATGTAGGCATTAAGGGCAAGGCTAGGATTTTTATTGTCCATCTCTAATTGCCCTTGAGAAGGTGCTAGTGAGCTATTGCCTTGAACAAGTGGTGGAGATAGACCTACATTCCTGTTAGAGAGGGTGTTTCAAGATTTTGACCATGAAGGCGATAAGTGTTCCAAGTGTGACTTGGAGGGGAACTTATATTCATGTTCCCATGTGTCTGCTGCCCTTGTCCTTCAAGGTGGAAAAGGTCGTGGGTTTGGAAGGAGCCTTGGTGAATTGCTGCACTGAATCTTGTGATGATAAATACTGCTGCCACAGTATGTTGATGGTAAAGGGAGTGGATGTTGGAGGTGGTGGATGGGGCGCTAATTAAGCAGGCTCCTTTGCTTGGATAGTTTGAGTTTCTAGATGAGCTGGCCTCATCCAAGCAAATGGAGAATATTGCATCACACTCTTGACTTGTGCTTTGTAGATGATGGGCTTTGG
Source organism: Carcharhinus amblyrhynchos (assembly GCF_965287045.1). Lineage (NCBI taxonomy): Eukaryota > Metazoa > Chordata > Chondrichthyes > Carcharhiniformes > Carcharhinidae > Carcharhinus > Carcharhinus amblyrhynchos. The sequence goes on from NC_137337.1 coordinate 57,251,241, forward strand.
GAAGGTGAGTCACACTCTGTCTAGCCTCTGAACTGCCCTTGTAGCCATAGTTTTATGTGGCTAGTCTAGTTCAGTTTTTCACAGACCGTAGAACGTACAGTGCAAAAGGAGGCCATTTGGCTCATCAAGCCTACACCAACAATAGTCCCACCCAGGGCCTATCCCCATAATCCCACATATTTACCCTCCTAGTCCCTCTGACTAAGGGGCAATTTATCATGGCCAATCAACCTAACCTGCACATTTTTGGACTGTGGAAGGATTCCGGAGAAAACTCGAGTAAACACGAGGAGAACATGCAAAGTCTACACAGACAGTGATCCGAGGTTAGAATCGAACCCAGGTCCCTGGTGCTGTGAGGCAGCAGTGCTAAGCATTGTGCCACTGTACCACCCAGTCAATAGTAACCCTCAGGATGTTGATAGTGGGGGATTCAGTGATGATGCTGCCATTTGTTGCGTTGTCTGTAGCTGGGGATGCAGAGATCAGTTCAGTTTAGGAAGCCCACTCAGGTTTTAATAAAACAGCAGACAGGTTTATTTTAGGTGTGCACTGTACAGGTTTCAATTTGCAGCTGTCAGTGGGCTGTGTTGGCCCTGATGACAGCACAGAGTGTTTATGTGACAATCCTCTTAAAGGGGCCACAACACATAGCAATTGTAGAGGGTTGTTCTTCAAACTGGAGACCTGTGACCAGCAGTGTGCCCCATGGTGCTGGGTCCACTGTTATTTGTTAATGATTTAGATGAGAATATAGGAGGCATGGTTAGTAAGTTTGCAGATGACACCAAGATTGGTGGCACAGTGGACAGTGAAGAAGGTTATCTCAGATTGCAACGGGATCTTGATCAATTGGACCAATGGGCTGATGGAGTTTAATTTAGATAAATGCGAAGTAATGCATCTTGGTAGATTGAACCAGAGTAGGACTTACTCAGTTAATGGTTGGACATTGGGGAGAGACACAGAACAAAGAGATCTAGGGGTACAGATTCATAGCTCCTTGAGGTGGACATAGTGGTGAAGAAGGCATTCAGCATGCTTGGTTTCATTGGTCAGAACACTGAATACAGAAGTTGGAATGTCTTGTTGAAGTTGTACAAGACATTGGTAAGGCTACACGTGGAGTACCGTATACAGTTCTGATCACCCTGTTATAGAAAATATATTACTAAACTAGAAAGAGTGCAAAAGAGATTTACTAGGATGCTGTCAAGACTTGATGGTTTGAGTTATAAGGAGAGGCTGGATAGACTGGGACATTTTTCTCTGGAGTGTAGGAGGCTGAGGGGTGATCTTATAGAGATCTATAAAATAATGAAAGGCACAGTTAAGTTAGATAGTCAATTCCCTAAGGTAGGGAAGTCTAAAACTAGAGGGCATATGTTTAAGGTGACAGGGAAGAGATACAAAAGTGTCCAGAAGGGCAGTTTTTTCACACACAAGGTGGTGAGTACCTGGAACAATCTGCCAGAGGTTATAGAGGTGGGTACAATTTCGTCTTTTAAAAATCACTTTGACAGTTACATAGATAAGACAGGTTTAAAGGGATATGGGCCAAATGTAGGCAATTGGGATTAACATAGGGGTTTAAAAGAAAAAGGGACGGCGTAGACAAGTTGGGCCGAAGGGCCTGTTCCCATGCTGTAAACCTCAATGACCTCTATGACACAGTCAGTAATTTCGTGAGTGCAGAATATCCTTCCCTCTTTCCGTCTAAGCCCAGCCTCCCTGCCCCGATAGATCATCACAGGTATAAAAGAGAGTGCAAGGAGGAAAACAGGACATGGCAACTGTCACCTCTCAAGTCTCGAGAGGGAGAGTGTAGCTCTCCACCCTGCCAACTTCAAATATCTCTTAAGAGAATGCACCATCTAACCAAATCAGAACAAACTTACAGACAAGAAAATCAACCGAGAAACTCCCGATCCAGATGTGTTCCTGTTAGCCTCCATTTCAACACTGTCGCTGGAATCTTACCGTCCTGCTCGTCACAGGAATCGGAGCGGGCATGGGTTGGACAATGGAAAGGTCTGTTGACCTCGGACAGGATTTTGTGGTTTCTGAACAAGCGAAGCTGTAAAATCCCACCGTATATCTATTAACCCCATCATGAGATTATTCCTGGTGTGTTGTTGGACTTGTGATGTTGTCACTGGTACATTATCTATTTGGGAAGAGTAGAAAATGTTGGGAACACTGCTTGGTGGTACATGGCCAGCAGGCAAGGGCAACTGTGATAATGCATCTGCTTTAGCATGGCCCTCTAACTGTCCATACTTTGTCATATGAATGGCTGACAAGATTAGGACGATTCTTGCAACCAATTGTGGCAAGTGAAGATATCCCTTTATGTGGCCAGAAGATGGTCATCAGTGGTTAGTGTTCTGTTAATAGGGTGAAATGTCAGGCATACAGTTACTGATGGAACTTCTGGACTCCAAAAATGATGCTCACTATTTCTTTCATTAATTGAGCATAGTTAGATCAGCACATATCAGTGTGTGGGAAGCAAAAGCTACTGTTCTGTCCTCTCCCAAAGGTAAAATGTGTGACACGATTGCCCCTGTTCCATAGAGGGAAGTCACAAGTGAGTTACAATGGCAGTTTTGGGTTAAAATGAATTAAGACTTCAGACTCATGCAAAGTGTCCTTCACAGCTTGGTATGCTTCCTCACATTTGAGTGTCCAATGCCAAGACTGTTCAGCGCACAATAAGTTATGTAGTGATTTCAACAAGATAGCTAAATTGGAGACAAATTTCCATAATAGTTGACTAGACCTTGAAATGACCTTAATTGAGTCATCTTCTTTGGATGTGGAGTTTTCATGGTGGCTTCCATCTTCTTTTGTGCCTTTGTTATCATTAATGTGGCCCATGTACTGTACCAAAGTTTAAGAAGTTGCATTTCCCTTTCCTGACGCGAGGCCATGTATTTAAAGGTGTTGCAGTGTGGATTCTAAGTTCGCCAAATGTTCCTGGTCACTAGCACTGGTAATCAAAATATTGTCAAGATAATACTTGTACCTCAGTTAACTCAGTCAGGATTTGGCTGCTGAAATAATGCAGAGGCCAAAGTGATTCCGTAGGGTAATCATTTGTAGCAGAACAGGCCTTTGTGGGTAACAATGGTAAGCAATGGTTGTGATTTGGTCGCAACCTTCATTTGCAGGTAAACCTGTGAAAGGTTGATTTTGCTAAACTTTTGCCCGCCTGATAGGCCCACAGATCCTAGATGAGTGGAACTGGATACTGATCTACACACACCAGATTGATGGTCATCTTAAAATCTTCACAAATGCTGACTGTACCATTCTGTTTCATGACAGGCAGTATTGGTGTGGCCTAGTCACTGATGGGTAGCAGGTTCCAAAACACCAGTGTTGACAAGCCACACTAACTCTGCTTCAACCTTCAGATGAATCTCATGTGGCAGCACTCTCACCTTGAGACGTTTTGGTTAGCTATTTGGCTTGGTTTTAAGTTTCACCTGCACTCTGTCCTTTGAGTCAAGTATATCCTTAAATATGCTCTTATATCTGTTCAGGAAGTGCTGTAGATCTGCCTTGGCATCAACCAATCAGTTTACAGTGCTCCAGTCCACCTTGAACTTCTTCAACCAAGATCGTCCAAAGAGCATTCAGAAGTTTCCTTGGACCACATGGAGAGGCAGCTCCACTCTTTGTCCACTCAGTTCCACCTTGACGATGATGTCACCGTTCAAAGGCACAGTTTTTTCAAGAGATCACGTCCTCAAGATAAGATGCTTTAGGTTCTGTTGATAAATGGTCTCAGGGATTAAAGACACAGCGACACCTGTGACAACATCCATTTTTACTGTTTGTTCACCCAGCATAGCGATTACCCAACATCAGTGTGATTTCCCTTGAACCATACCATAATTGATCATAGCTGTTCATCAGACTCCTGAAACATCTCTTCCTGACTGCTGTCATTCTTGTCAGATATGTTATAAATTCTTTACGCTGAATTTGTCTTAGTCCTCATTGCAAGTATGTTCAGGTTCTTTCTCTGCCCCGTCTGTTCAGAGAATCCTGATCCCTTCCAACATGCTCTTGCGATGTGGCCGAACTTGCCACGGTTCTTACACTGGCTGTCCTTGCTCCACAATAGTTGACTAGGTCTTGACAGTCAGCCAGTATCTGACTCATTCTGGTACATCGGTGACATGCCTGTGGTCAGGTAGGCTTCCTCTAGGTGGCTCTTGTGCCGGTTGTCAACTGTGAAGCATCTCTAGTTGTGAGCTCCACTGAGACTGCAATTTCCAGAGCTGTTCTTAAGTTCATGGTGTGCCCAAAGAGCAAACACAGCTGGATTGCCTCATTTTGTAATCCACAGACCAAATGATTGTGCAGAGCGTCATCCAATGATTTGCCAAACTCTCAATATTCAACGAGGAGCCTTAAGACGGCTACAAACTGTGAAATAGTCTCATTCTCTAATTGATTCCTTTGATGAAACCTGAACCATTCCACTATAACCAATGGCTTTGGTGAATAATGTTCCTGAAGGACTGTCACTAATTACTCAAGGATTTTGGTGCCAGGTTTCACTGGCCATATCAAACTGCAGAGTAAGTTAAAGGCTTCACTTCCAATAGTGCTGATAAAGGCTGGGACCTCAAGTTCCAGTGGAATTTTATTTGCCTGTTCGTAATACTGGAACAGCTCCAATGTGCAATTTCCTCGTTAAAAGAGCTTATGGACATCAGAGTGACTCACCATTTGCCTTGTAGGCTTGGGGGAGCTTCTCAACTTGGTGGTTAGAAGAATTAACTGGATTTCCAGGATTTGAACACCCTATGGTGATTACTGGCTGGGCTTTGTTCTCCACACTTGCTGTGTATGAGCTTCATAGCTCTGTTTGCCCCTCCCCCAATCATGTGTGCAGTCACTGCTGATTGAGGCCTACTTTGTTCGATAGAAGGAATTTTTTTTTAACTCACTTGTCCTTTTCTCTTACAGATACCTCGATGCTACAGAGTTAGACTCTACCGTGGACTCCCCCTGGGTTTCTCGCCATTTAAAAAAAATTCTTGTTTCCTTATTCCTTGTTTTTGTGTTTTTTAATCCCACCTCCGTCAGTTTAATTGCTGTGAATATAAAAGGGGCAGCCACATTACTAGAAATGTGTAGTTGGGGGTGCAGAGATCAATTCAATTCAGGAAGGCTACACAAGTTTTAATAAAAACAGCAGGCAGATTTATTTTGGGTGTGTACTGCACAGGCTTCATTCTCGACTGCCACTGTGGAGGCCCCGATGGTGTCACAGAGTGATCAAGTGACTTAAAGGAGCCATACTACATACAGTAATTCCCTGAATAGACAACATCACTGTATGTCAAGGGGAAATGAATGGATGTTTTTCTTGTTGGAGATGGTCATTGCCTGGGGCCTAAGTGGCAAGTAACATTTGCACCACACATCAGCCTAATCCTGAATGTTGTCGAGGTCTTGCTACTTATAAATATAGACTGAGGAGTTGCAAATGATGTTGAGCATTGTGCAATCATCACACTTCTGAGATTTTAATGGAGGGGAGCTCATTGATGAATCAGCTGAAGATAGTTGGGACTAGGACACTACCCCGTGGAACTCCTGTAGTGATGTAGTCCAACTGAGATGATTGACCACCAACAAACACAACCTCTTATATGTTAATTGTGCATCCAACCAGTGGATAGTTTTCCCCCTGATTCCAATTGATTCCAGTTTTGCGAAGACAAATGCAGCCTTCATGTCAAGGGCAGTTACTCTCACCTCATCTCTTGAATTCTGATCTTATGATGGAGGGAAGGTCATTGATAAAGCAGCTAAAGATGGTTGGGCCTCAGACACTGCCCTGAGGAATTCCTGCAACACTTGGCTTCCACATCTTTTGTGGGTTCAAATCCTACTTCAGTACTGAGCGCAGCATCCAGCACAGTACAGCACTTTGAGGTACCACCTTTCAGACTAGGTGTTTAACCTGGGCCACGTTGCACCTAAGGTCCCAGGAAATCTCCTACAGTAACATCAACAAGTCACAGGTATGGTCTTCCTGATGTCCCTGCCATCACTCATTCCTCAACTTGCATACTAAAGCAAATTGCTTGACTACAATCATGTGACTGTTTGTGAGATCCTACTGTATGCAAAGTGGCTGCAGTATTTCATTCATTACAATAATTTTTTTAATGGGCTGTAAAGAACTTTAAGATGCCATGAAGCCTGAAAATGTGCTATTTAAATCCAAGCTTCTTTTTCTTTATGCCAGCATGAGTGATTATAAAGAGGCTATTGATAATAAATGTTTACAAGATGTAAATAACAACAAAAAATATTGGAGGTGGAAAATTAGGAAAATACTTTGATTTGTATATACTGTGTCACAATGACGAAAACATGAGGATCAGAGTACAAAAGTTGCAAGTGAAATTCAATTTGTTTAATCAAATATAATGAGAAATAAATGACTGTCAGTTGAGTGTGAGTGAAAGAAAGTCATTGAAGTACAAGATTTATATAATTCATCATTTCTTTTGTCCTTTAGGCATCTGTTGGACTGACGCCAAGAATATGCAAGGTAATTGCTTTCCCAAAAGTAACTTGGATATTACTGATCACACTTTTCATCACTGTTGATTCCTAACTTGTCATAATTATTTATTTTCATAGGGACTCTTTTCCAGGATTGATGACTACCAAGAAAAGCCAGCATCATGTAGAATAGAAGTTAGGTGAGAATTAATGCTATTATTTATTTTTAAATTCCCACCTTTGAATTGACGACACTGAAGCTTTCTCTCTTTCTCTTATGCACTCTCTTTATTCTCCACCCTCTCCACTGCTGTTCTTATAGTCTTGTTCAGTTCTTGCAGTGGTGCTGAAATTTTAGATGAGTTAATTTGACTGTTCACCCCAGCATTTAGAGGGTGAGGGTGTTTACATTTGGTACTGTTGTGTACCCAGACTTGTATAGAGCTAGCATTGAAGTTGTTCTGGTTAATATAAATGATAAACTATGAAGTACAATGAAACCCAATGGATATGGGAGACGCAAAGAATTTACACAATAAGGTACACAGAAATCTGAAAGCGCAGATGGCCATAATTGTATTGTGGATAGTCCTCAATGTATCAAGCTCCTTTTGTAAAACACAAACACAGCTTATGGCAAAGGTGTTGCATCTGTAATTTGCACTGAATTAGGATCACAACTTGCTTATTTTCTGCCTCTCAGTCTTGAGATCATTGTACAGTGATTAGCATGTGCCAGAAACAGGTTTTGTGAAAGAGACTGCTTTTATGAAAAGGTGAGCTCTCTTTCCAGTGTACACAATAGCAAAGAAACTGCCCTATGCCTGGGATTGAGAAGCTGCTCCAGGTAAAGTGATTCCTCTGCTGCTGTGGATACTGACTGGATAAAAAACTCCCTATTCTGCTGAGAATTTTTACAGTGCGTATCATGACAGTTTTGGAAATAATGGTATATGATGCTAGTTCCTAAAGTGCCCATGCTTTATAGGTTTAATTTTATCTTTATTTTTTAATCTTTGCAATGCATGCTCAAATACAGTGAAAATAAACAAGAAGAAAGGATAAAAATAAATGCAAAGTCCATCTTATTCTGAATATATGTAGTGTGACAAACTTCATGGGTTAATACTGTTGGCAGTACTATGAGAACATATTTTTGACAGTGGAGCAACCTTCACTGCACTTGGCATATTACTGTACAAAGTCTGTTTACCCCAGTCCAATGCCAGCACATCCACATCATATTACTATACCACAGTGAGATCAGAAAATGTTTGAAATTATTCCTATATGCTTGGAGTGATGTTAAGGGCACAGTCCTGGTTTGGACCTTAAATTTGATGGTGCAACAAAGTTGCGGTAAAATGACATCCCCTGTCTATTTTCCTCTGATTTTTCTACCTGTACCAAATTAGCATTGCCTAGGAGTTGTTTAAGAAATATAGGAAGAGGAGCAGGCCATTTGATTCCTTAAGCCTACTCTGCCATTCAGTTAGATCATGGCTGATCATCTACTTTAATGCCATTTTCCACACTATCTTCAAAATCTATGATATCTTTATCCATAAATCAGTCGATATGTCTTGCACATACTTACTGACCAAGTCTCGACACCCTGCCGAGGTAAAGGACTTCTGACTGAAGAAATTCCCCCTCATTTAAATAGCCTACCTTTTATTCTGAAACTGGTTCCAGACACCAACACATGCACTCCCTCCCTATCCTTTTGGCATATACTCTGTTGATCCTTGTAAGAATTTTGTGCACTTCAATTAGATCACCTCTCCTTGTTCTATCCCCTCATAGGACAATCCTACCATCCTCAGGAATCAGTCTGGTGAACCTATGTTTCAAACTTTCTATTGTAAGCATAGCCTTCCTTAGCAAAGGAGACCAAAACTATACACAATACCCCATTGTGGCTTCACAGAGTTAAAGTAAAGATTATTTATTAGTCACAAGGGTTACATTAACACTGCAATTAAGTTACTGTGAAATTCCCCTAGTTGCCACACTCCGGCACCTGTTTGGGTCAATGCACTTAACCAGCACATCTTTTAGACTGTGGAAGAAAACTGGAGCACCTGGAAGAAACCCATGCAAACACAGGGTGAACGTGCAGAGTCTGCACAGACAGCGACCCGAACCAGAATTGAACCTGGGTCCCTGGAGCTGTGAGGCAGCAGCGCTAACCACTGTGCCACCCCTAAGACTCTATAGAGCTGCACTTCCTTTCTCCTTAAATGTTATTGTGATAAAGACTAACATACCATTTGCCTTCTTGATTGCTTGTTGAACCTGCATGTTAGCTTTCACTGATTTATAGAATCATAGAACCCTACAGTGCAGAAACAGGCCCTTCGACCCATCGAGTCTGCACCGACCACAATCCCACCTAAGCCCTTTCCCCATATCCCTACACGTTTTCCTGCTAATCCCTCTAACCTACACATCCCAGGACACTAAGTGGCATTTTTAGCATGGCCAATCAACCTAACCTGCACATCTTTGGACCGTGGGAGGAAACCGGAGCACCCAGAGGAAACCCATGCAGATGTGAGGAAAATGTGCAAGCTCCACACCGAGCCAACCCGATTTATGAACAAGAGCTTACATAGAACATTACAGCACAGTACAGGCCCTTCGGCCCTCAATGTTGCACCAACCTGTGAAACCAATCTAAAGCCCATCTAACCTACACTATTCCAATATCATCCATTTGTTTGTCCAATGACCATTTAAATGTGCTTAATGTTGGCGAGTCCACTACTGTTGCAGGCAGGGCATTCCACGCCCTTACTACTCTGAGTAAAGAACCTACCTCTGACATCTGTCCTATATCTATCACCCCTCAATTTAAAGCTATGTTCCCTTGTGCTAGCCATCACCATCCGAGGAAAAAGGTTCTCACTGTCCACCTATGTAATCCTCTGATCATCTTGGATGCCTCTATTAAGTCACCTCTTAACCTTCTTCTCTCTAACGAAAACAGCCTCAAGTCCCTCAGCATTTCCTCATAAGACCTTCCCACCATACCAGGCAACATCTCCTCTGGTAAATCTCCTCCGCACCCTTTCCAATGCTTCCACATCTTTCCTATAATGCGGCAACCCAGAACTGTATACAGTATTCCAAGTGTGGCCGCACCAGGGTTTTTTAAAGCTGCAACATGACCTCATGGCTCTGAAACTCAATCCCTCTACCAATAAAAGCTAACATACCGTACGCCTTCTTAACAACCCTATCAACCTGGGTGCCAACTTTCAGGGATCTATGCACATGGACACCGAGATCTCTGTCTCTCATCCACACTACCAAGTATCTTACCATTAGCCCAGTACCCTGTATTCCTGTTACTCCTGCCAAAGTGAATCACCTGACATTTTTCTGCATTAAACTCCATTTGCCACCTCTCAGCCCAGCTCTGCAGCTTGCCTATGTCCCTCTGTAACCTGCAGCATTCTTCTGCACTGTCCACAATTCCACCGACTTTAGTGTCACCCACAAATTTACTAACCCATCCTTCTACGCCCTCATCCAGGTCATTTATAAAAATGGCCCCAAAACAGATCCCTGAGATACACCACTAGTAACTGAATGCCAGGATGAACATTTCCCATCAACCAGCACCCTCTCTCTTCTTACAGCGAGCCAATTTCTGATGTCCCTTTGGACATCATCACTTCCCAGTCTCTCACTATTTAAGATACTCTACATTTCTGTTTTTCCTGCCAAACTGGATAACTTCACATCTTTACACATTATATTTCATGTACGATGTTCTTGACCGCTTACTTAGTGTGACTAAGACTCCTAGAATCCTCTTTTCATCCTCATCACAGTTGCAGTCCCACCAAGTTTTATGTCTTCTGCAAACTTGGAGACGTTACATTTGGTCCCCCCATCTAAATCATTGATATAAGTTGTAACTGATCCTGCAGTACCTCACTAGTCACAGCCTGCCATCCTAAGAATTCCGAGTCTTTGTTTTCCGTCTGTTATCCAAATCTCAATCCATGCCCATTTTTTACCCCCTATCATATGCTCTAGTTTTGCTTACTAACCTCCTGTGGAACCTTGTTGCAGGCCTTCTGAAAATATCAAATACGCCATGTCCATTGGTTTTCCCTTATCTATTCAGTGGTTACGTCTTCAAAAAACTGTGAACAGGTTTGTCAAATTTGACTTCCCTTTCATTAATCCATGTCAACCCAACCTTACCATTATTTTTAAGTGCCCAGTTATCATGTCCTTGTTATTGCATTTTCCTGGCTTCTGATGCCAGGCTAGCAGGTCTGTTGTTCCTTGTTTTCTGTCTCCCCACCATTCTTAAACATTTATAATTTTCTAATCAGCAGAATCTCAACAGTTTTGGAAGATGACCACCAACATTCTGGGATGTAGATAAATCAGTTCCAGGGGATTTATACTCTTTTAGTCCCATTAATTTTTCCAGTAGTTTTTTTACAAATACTAATTTCTTTCTCAATCTCATTAATCCCTTGGTTCACTGGTATTTTAGGGAGGTTTTTTGAAACAATCATTTGTTTAGTTTCTCTACCACTTCCTTTTCCTCATTACAAATTCTCATGCCTTTGCCTGTAGTGGGCCCACATTTGTCTTTGCTAACCTTTTCCTTCTTACATACCTATAGAAGCTTTCAGAGTTTGTTTTTATGTTTCTCCCTAGTTTGCTTTCATATTCTATTTTCTCTTTCTCAGTCAGTTTCTTTGTTTTCATTTGCTAAATTCCAAAATGTTTGAAGTCTTAGACTTACTACTTTTTTGGCAATTTTATAAGCCTCTCTTTAATCTATTACAATCCTTAGTTGTCTTGTTAGCCATGGTTGCATCATTTTTCCTGCTGTTTTTGTGTCTTAAAGAAATATAAATTTATTGTAGACCACATGAGTTCGATAAATGCCATCCATTGCTGGTCTGCCATCATACCTTTTAGTGAAGTTTCTCAATCTACTAACTTAACCCCCATTCTTTTGTAGTTTCCTTTGTTTAGATTTAAGACCCTAGTTTTGGATTGAACAATTTTCAAACAAGATTATTAATTAGCTTTTTCTCATTGCACAATGTACTAGGTTTAAAATATACCCTAGTTCCTAGTTCTAGAAAACCAGCTTGTATACATTCCAGGAATTCATCCTCCACAGCATTAATGCTACATAGGTTTATCAAGTGTATGTGTAGATTGAAGCCCATGTAATTACTGTATAATTAGCCTTGTTACATGCACTTCTAATTACCTGATTTATACTGTGCTCTACATTGCCACAATAATTTGGCAGCCTATAAACAATTCCTACAGCTGCCCTTGCTGTTTCATAGCTCCACGCAAACTGATTCACCTCTTGGTTTTCTGATGTGATGCTCTCTATCATTAATGCACTGATCCTATCCTTTATTATCAGTACTCCCTGACCTTCTCTTCCTTTTTGTTTAACATTCCTAAATGTCAAAAACCTTGAACATTCAGTTCCCAGCCTTGGTTACCTTGCAGCCACGTCTTTGTATTGGCAATTAGATCATATCTGTTTATTTCTATTTGTGCCATCAATTCAGTTATCTTTTTGTGAATACTGCATTTAGATAGAATATCAAACTCTTTTTATTATTTTTGGAACCCCTTACCTTATTTGCAGGCACATACTTAAGTTAATATGTTCAGTCCCTTCCTGCCACATTCTGACCACCTTATCGTTACATTATCCCTTATTGTTACATTGCTCTTGTCCCTTTTCCTCTCTGTTTCAATTTATCCCAGCTTTTATATCCCAGCTAGTTAATTAGAAGCCCTCTCTACTGCCTTAGTTATACTACCCACCAGAACATTGGTCCCAGCGTGGTTTCACTGATGCCAGTGCCTTAGAAATCGAAACCTGTTTCTCCTACACCAGTCTTTGGGCCACACAATTAACCTTCCCAATTCCAGTTTGTTTATAGGTCAGGTAGTAATCCAGAGATTATTGCCATATCACTTAATAAAATACAAAATGACTCTTTAGATTCTTAATTAAATATAATTACACATTAGCTTGTTAATAATTATTTAGCTTTTTTTAAAACATTTTTCTAAATTTCAGCTCTTTAAATACACAGCCGAACAGCAATTATTCACTAACCAACTTAGGGTTTTCTTGTAAACCTTACTAATACACATAAATCCTCTTCTGATTTAATACACCTGACTTGTAGTACCTTGTAGCCTTGCTTTGAAAAAGATCAGATACAAAATACTCACCAGCCAATTCAACATTGATTACTCAGGTTTTGAGGGGTCCCTGTTAAAATTTAACCCCTGCTACTGCTCTCACTGATTTTCACACTGCGATCCCACTCCGTGGCTTTGCATTTTTGACCCTGCTGTTCCTGCTCATTGAAGTCCTGCATTGTTTTCCCATACTTTTAATCCCTGCTGCTGCTTGCACTAAAACATGACTATTTGACATCCAGTACATGAGTGAAAGTGAGTTATTCTATTTAGCGGCATGATTCCAGGATGCTGCTGGAATGCATTGCTAAGGTAAATAGGAGTGGTTGCAAAGATAAACAGAAATGGTTTAAGTTTGATTGCACAGTGAAAATGCAAGAAATTGATTGGTGTTGGCTGGGTGAATTGAAACACCATGGCATGCAGTCGGAAATTATAACATAGAAAAAATGGGACATTTGGCTCAACAAGTCCAATGGAGAAATAATCCTTTTCTCATACATTGATGGCTTTGGGGAATTTGATGGGATTGAAGGTGAATAAATCTCCAGTCCTGATAATCTTCATCCCAGAGTACTTAAGGAAATGGCCCTGGAAACAGTAAATCCATTGGTGATTATTTTCCAAAATTCTTTGGACTCTGGACTGGTTCCTACAGATTGCAGCTTAGCTAATATAAGCCTGCTATTCAAATTTGAGATGGAGAAGAAACTGGAAGTATAGACCAGTGAGTCTAACATCAATACTGGGGAAGTTGCTAGAGTCCATTATCAAAGATTTCATACCTCACCACTTGGAAGGCAGTGGGATAATCAGATAAAGTCAGCATGGATTTGAAGTGGGTAAATCATGTTTGATGAATCTCTTGGAATTGTTTGAGGACGTAACTAATAAAGTTCACTGAAGAGAGCCGGTGGATGTGGTTTATTTATACTTTCAGAAGGTTTTTGACGAGGTCTCACATAACAGACTACTATAAAAAGTTAAAGCACATGGGAATTCTAACAGGATTAGATAGGGTAGGTTCAGAAATAATGTTCCAAATGGTAGAGGAGTCCAGAACTAGGAGTCATAGTTTGAGAACAAAGGGTAAACCTTTTAAAATTGAGATAAGAAGAAATTTCTTCACCCAGAGATTGGTGAATGTGTGGAATTCACTACTACAGAATGTAGTTGAGACCAAAGCATTGTCCAGTTTCAAGAAGAAATTAGATATAGCTCTCGGGAATAAAGGGATGTGGTGTGGTGGGTGGAGGTAGCAGGGAAGGGGAATCAGTATCGTAGAATCATAGAATCCCTACAGTACAGAAAGAGGCCATTCAGCCCATCGAGTCTGTACCGACCACAATCCCACCCAAGCCCTATTCCCACAATCCCACACATTTACCCTACTAATGCCACTGAAACTATAGTCAAAGTTGCACGGCCAATTAAACTAACCCGCACATCTTTGGACTATGGGAGGAAACTGGAGCACCTGGCAGAAACCCATGCAGCCATGGGAAAAATACGCAAACTCAACACAGACAGTGACCCAAGCTGGGAATCAAACCCAGGTCCTTGGCGCTGTGAGGCAGCAATGCTGTGCTACTGTGCCATTGTGTTGAATATTGAATTCGATGATCAGTCATGATCAAGCTGAATGTGGAGCATTCTTGAAGGGCTGAATGGCCTACTCTGACTTCTTCTTTCTATGTGACTGGTGGGATAACTTGATCTTGGGTTTGGATGTAGCTCGACACAACATCGAGGACTGAGGATCTGTACTGTGCTGTACTGCTCTATATTCTATGTTCTGTTTCTGTGCTCCTTTACGCCTTTCTTTCTACCACCCATCTAACCCGTTCTTAAATGTCAACTATTTCAATCAATAACTATTTCATAAGCTCAGAAAACTTTGAAAAGCAGTTTTCCTGCTCTTTGTCCTGAATCTCTCGCACACCATTAAGCACAAACGTATAGGGTAGTAATAACCACATGTAAAATATTAGCTTCAACCCTAATTAATACTTGGCATAATTTTTGACCTGGTGATTTCTGCAACTCTCATCTCATTATCCTGAGGCTTTGAAATTCTTAACAATGCACCACATTAAATGTTCATATCAGATATATATCAGACCTTGTTGGCATCATTCCAGCTCAGGAGGTGAGTACCAGGACCGTGGTGTATTAATAATTAAATAAAAAAGTAAATTTTGACATTTTTTTGATTCTTCCATTGTTTAAATTGGTCTGTATGTTGATGGATAGCATATTTATGCATTGAGCAGGTTGGACATTGAAACCTCTGTTAGGTGAAGTGGGGGCATTATTGTTATGAATAAGAAACCTCATATTTTACACTAACTAACCCTTGGCTACTAATTATTTGTGGGTGGCACTGTCGGACAGTGGTCAGCACTGATGCCTCACAGCGCCAGGGTCCTGGGTTCAATTCCCGGCTTGGGTCACTGCCTGTGCGGAGTCTGCACATTCTCCCACTGTCTGCATGGGTTTCCTCCGGGTGCTCCGGTTTCCTCCCACAGTCCGAAAGCTGTGATGGTTAGGTGCATTGGCCATGCTAAATTTTCCCTCTGTGTACCCAAACAGGCACCAGAGTGTGGTGACTAGTGGATTTTCACAGTAACTTCATCGCAGTTAATGTAAGCCTACTTGTGACTAATAAATAAACTTTAACTTTATTTGGGCATGGTACAGAAAGCATCAAACATGGCGTGGACAATGTAAAATGAAAAATTATGAATTCAGGAGAGAATTTTTTTTACCCAGAAACTGATTAAAATAATCTGCCACATGGAATAGTTGTGGCAAATAACATCATGGCATTTAAGGGAGAGCCAGAAAAATACACGAGGAAGAGAGGAGTAGAAAGATTTGCTGATAGCGTTAGTTGAAATGGAGTGAGAGGAGGCTTATGTGGAGCATATACAGCCTATAAATCCTCTGTAATTTTATGTAAAAGCAAAACCTTTTTGCACTCAACAGATCAGGTGGAAGAAGTCAACCCTACAAATTAACCCATTTTTCTCTCTGTTGTTGATTGACATTCCAGGCATTCCCAGCAATTTCTAATTTTACTCAGTTTTCCAGTCTTCAGATCAGTAAAATTGCTGTTTATTATCAGCTCACTAATAGGAACCTCTTCTTTTCGTAGCTTTTTGGAAATCTATAACGAGCGTGTCCGAGATCTTCTGAAGCATGGTGATGGAAACAAGCCCTACACACTTCGTGTGCGTGAGCACCCTGATAAGGGTCCCTATGTACAAGGTAATCCCAATTATCAAATTAGCTCTTTTCTGATTTTGGTACCTTTTTTGTGCATAATTTGCCAATTTCATGTTTCTATTTTTCTACTCAGTCTGGACCTCATGATTTTGAACACCTCCGTCAAATCTCCTCTCAACTTTTCTTCTCCAAAGAAAACAGTCCACACTTCTCCAGTATAGCTAGTAACTTGTTTTTTGTACTCTGTGCCCCTATTTAAAAAGCCCAGAATTTCATATACTTTATTGACAGCTCTATCAATCAGCCCTGCCACTTTCAATGTCTTGTGCATGCTAACCCCAGGTACCATTGCTCCTACACCCCATTTAGAATTGTAGCTTTATTTTATATTGCCCTTCCTCATCCGACCTACCAAAATGAACCACTTCATGTTTCTCTAAATTCAATTTCATTCACCCACTTCACCAACTTGTCTATGTCAACCAAATCTATGTTATTAATATGTGAAGGAAAATGGGGATCTAAACAATGACCCCTGAAGAAACTCATTATAAATTTAGTCTGAAAAACAACTATTCACCACTACTCAGTTTCCTGCTATAATTTTATATTCATTTTTAAATATCCGTTCATGGGACGTGAGCATTGCTGGCATGGACAGCATTTGTTGCTCATCCCTAATTTCCCTTGAGACCGAAGTGATGAGCCACTCTCTTAAATAGCTGCAGTTTGCCTGGAATTAAAAAGTCTAATGACAACAATGAAACCGTTGTTGATTATCGTAAAAACTTACCTGGTTTGCTAATGTCCTTTAGGGAAGGAAATCTGTGATTTCCTTTCCTAAGGAAATGTGACTTTAAATCCAGAGCAATGTGGTTGACTCTCAACTACCCTCCAAAGGCGACAAAGGATGGGCAATAAATGTTGGCCAGCTGGCGATGCCCATGTCCCACAAGTAAATAAAAAAAAATTGCTGGCCCAGCCAGTGACATTCGCATTCCATAAATAAATTTTTAAAAAGTTATACCTATAGAGGTATTAGAAAGAGTTCCAGGATTTTGACCAGGCCCCAGTGATGTTATGGTGATAAAGTTCCAAAACAGGATGATGTGTGACTTGGAAGAGTAATTGTAGGTGGTGGTTCTCCCATGCATCTGCTTTCATTGTCTTTTTTAAGTGGTAGAGGCCATAGATTTGGACGGTACTGTTAAGGGGGCCTTGGAGAGTTGCTGCTTTGCATCTTGTAGATGGATACACACTGCTGCCACTGTGCCATGGTGGTGGAGAGAGAAAATGTTTGAGGTGCTAGATGGGATGCAGATTAAGCAGGCTGATTTGTCCTGGATGGTGTTGAGCTTCTTGAGTATTGATGGAATTGCAAT